>NC_138509.1:100736486-101336486 GCF_964252035.2 Podarcis erhardii | reverse complement strand
TTAGTCTGGTGTCCAAGCAGCTCAGCCAACAATCACAGCCCTCCCTTCACTCATAGGCTGGGAAGCACTTGGCAGGCTCCTGTCACAGAAACCACCTAGAGGCTGCCTGCAGGTTTTGCTTCATGTTGTTGTTGTAGCCTGGCTTTCCCCCGGACTGGAACTCAGAGCCACTTTACACATCAAACAGAAAAAGCTAAAATCATGGAAAAGATAATCATTCAAAAGTTATTAAACACAAATAGAATTAAAACAATGTATTAAAAAGATCTATTAGAAAGACCCATAAAGAAAGCCGAAGAACTGATGCTTTTGAATTCTGGTGCTGGAGGAGACTCTTGAGAGTCCCATGGACTGCAAGAAGATCAAACCGATCCATCCTTAAGGAAATCAGCCCTGAGTGCTCACTGGAAGGACAGATCCTGAAGCTGAGGCTCCAAGACTTTGGCCACCTCATGAGAAGAGGAGACTCCCTGGAAAAGACCCTGATGTTGGGAAAGATGGAGGGCACAAGGAGAAGGGGACGACAGAGGACGAGATGGTTGGACAGTGTTCTCTGAGCTACCAGCATGAGTTTGACCAAACTGCGAGAGGCAGTGGAAGACAGGAGTGCCTGGCGTGCTCTGGTCCAGGGGGTCACGAAGAGGCGGACATGACTAAACGACTAAACAACACATTAGAAAGACAGATAATAGCAACAATACAAATACCACAGCGCCAGCCCTTTCCTCAAAACACAGTCAGTTCCCATCTGCCAGTAAGGAGGCAGCCCATCTAGCTTCCCTAGGCAGGGAGTTCCAAAGTTCTCTGGGAGGACTAGAGGCCTTTTTTTTAATGAAAGCTCAGTGTCTGGGGTTGGGGAAGAGGTTGGGCTGGGGGCAGCCGTGGCAGCAGGCTCCTCTTCATGGGGGTCTCTCTGTGGCTGCCCAAGAGGGAGGCTTTGAGAGAGGGGATTTATTTAGAGAGCAGGTTTCAGAGCTCCAGCAGGAGCCCCCAGCAAAAGGGTTGCCCTTTGGCTCGATGAGGAGGGCTTTCTCTTGCAGGGGATGAAATACCCACAAGGCAGGCAGACCCCCCCCCACAGAGAGAGACAGAGCTGCATCTCCCAGGATTTGGGGGGCATTTAGAACTTCAGGGTTGGCCAGAGATGACATGCAATTCCTTTGCTCCAAGACAGCTAAAATAAGAGCCACAATGAAGGGCTGGGCAAAGGGGGCAGCTTGGCAGCCTGGGGCACTCTTAAGGGTGCTGTGCCCTTTCTCTGGGGGTGTTTTCCCCCTTGTGTTTTTACTTGTTCTTATTTTTATCCATAAGCCACCTTGAGGAGTCGTCAGGGGGAAAGGCGGGTATAAAAACTGTGATTATATAATCATGATAACAATAATTTGGCTCCATTTCTGGAAGGGTTTCCCAGGCACCCTGAAATTGGGGTGGGGGTGGGGTGTCTCCGGAGCCTGTTTCCCTGCTTCCTCCCCCCACATTGGGGGGGGGGGACCCTTCCTGGACAGAATTGGCTGCCTGATGGTAGAAGCCAAAGGGAGCTTTGGAATCTCACCTACAAGTTGGAGGGGGGGCGGTAATCCTCTTGCTTCCTTCCCATGAAATTGGCTTGACAGTCTTGAGAATTTGGGGGGGGGGAGACAGTGGGCTGCCTCATTACTGCACAGCATAGCAGCATTGATGCAAGGAGCATCTCTGCCGCCTTTTTCACACACACACACACACACACACACACATATCTTTGGCTGCAAGAGGCCACTCTCACTGCTCTGTAATGATGGCTCCATTCAGAGACATAAATTGCTTTCTTTCATATTCATTCCCTGACACAGAAGCCAACTCTAGGGTGGGGGGGGGGTTGGGGGGGCTGGCACCCACACAGTCAAGGAGAAAAGCCTGCAGGATCTTGAGGTGTTTAGCAATATCATTAAAACACCACCACAACCCTCAAATCCAACGGAAGGGTCCGGATATTCTAATGGTTTTGAGCAGCTGCTGAACAAGGCCAGGGGTCCATATCTGGGAAGGGCTTCCCCTGATGTTTAGAGACCAGGCCTTTGAACTGCCTGCCCAGAAGCTGGCTCGGAAAGGGCCCTAACTCAGGAGCCAAAGGCTGCAGGTTCAATCATATAATCAGAGAGGAGGAAGGGACTCCAAGCGGTCATCTAGCCCAACCCCCGCAATGCAGGAATCCTGACAGCTGTTCCCTGGCAGTGACTCCAGGCAGGGCTGAAAGCTGGAGAGCTGCTGCTGCCAGCCAGTGTTGAGGGAGATGGACTGGCCCAGGATCTGGCAGGCTCCTCTGTGCCTCATCCTTGGGAACAGGCACGGCATGTCCTCTCTGGCCAGCTGCCACCCAGAGCCTGCCTGCGGCACTCTGGATCACCTCCCTGGGGGTCCTGTTAGGGGCTGGGGGTGGGGCAAGGACACGGGGGCAGCTCCTCGCTGCTCCTCTGCTTTGCAGCTGCCAAGGTGGCCCTTCAAAGCTTCAGGGGCCAAGCCTGCCTCAGTTGTTGGGCGAGGAAGAGGCTCCGGGCTGGGCCTTGCCAGGCTCTCTCTGCTCTGCCTGCTACCTGGCTCCAGCCCTGGCATTTTGGGGAGGGAGGCAGTGGGGGAGTGGAGTGTTTTGCCGGAGGCCTAGGAGGTGTCTCACCCCCCCTTTCCCTTCTCTCTCTCTCTCTCCCCCCCCTCGCTTGACTGACTTTCTCACACTTGGATTCCCACAGTCTGCTCTGCCGGCTTTAGGCTGACTCACTCGCCTGCCAAGGACTGCGCTGCTCTCATCAAAAGCGCTCTCTCTCTCTCTCTCTCTCTCTCTCTCTCTCTCTCTCTCTCTCTCTCTCTCTCTCTCTCTCTCTCCTTTGCTGCAAGTACACACAGCAGCAGCAGCGGCGGCGGCACAAGTCCACCACCCGCTTCCTCCTCCTCCTCCTCCTCCTCCTCCTCCTCCTCCTTCCCCACCTGATCTGCACCTGGCTGGGGCCAGTCCCACACATATCACCTGATCTCGCCTTTTCATAGACCGTGAGAAAAATAAAGTCCAGGAAAGAAGAGACATGTTTGCAGAGCTCCCAGAGCCAGAGAGTTCCCATCCCCACACCTCCTGAGACGCAACACACACACACACACACACACACACACACACACACACACAGACAGGCAGCCAAAGTGGGAACCTGGCGCGCGGGGGGTGCTGCTGCTGCTGCTCCTTTTGGCTTTGTTCAATGGCTCTCCCAGTCTTTTCCCCAGCTGGTTATTGAATGGGATGCTCCCCGGGGGCTGGATCCGGCCCAATCGCCTTCTCAGTCCGGCCCATGGACGGTCTGGGAATCAGCATGTTTTTACATGAGTAGAATGTGTGCTTTTATTTAAAATTCATCTCTGGGTTATTTGTGGGGCACAGGAATTCGTTCATATTTTTTCTTCAAAATCTAGTCCGGCCCCCCACAAGGTCTGAGGGACAGTGGACCGGCCCACGGCTGAAAAAGTTTGCTGACCCCTGGCAGAGACCTTCCCCACCCACAAAGGAGTAACAAAAATGGCCTGATCATTGAATCACAGAATTGTAGACAGGTTATACGGGGCGCAAGGGGATTCAGTCTCTTCAATATTTTGAGGCAGGGTGAAGAATCCCCACCCAATATTGAGGGGGCCGCCATTCCCCGCCACACCTGGGCAAGGGCCAGTAGGGCGGCTTGGAGGGTGATTTCTGCTCTCTTTGACCCCCCCCCATCACCAGGGGGCCCGGACAGGCGTGGCCCAATGGGGAGGGGGCATCAGGGGTGTGACCTCATGCAGGTGAGACAGCACTCCCCCATGTGGGGCCCTGCTTGGCGTGCCTGATTGTAAGGGACCCCGGGGGTCATCCAGTCCAACCTGGGCAATGCAGGAATCTCAGCTCAAGCGTCCATGACAGGTGGCCACCCAAGCTCTGCTTAAAAACCTCCAAGGAAGGAGAGCCCACAACCTCCTGAGGGTTTTAAAGGTTATCCCTTTAAAATACCCAGAAGTTATCACTGGGAAAACATGAAGACCCCTCCCCACTTCCTGGATCTTGAGCGTTTGCAGGGAACCCACTCCTGGGGAGGAGCCTGGCAAGGGCCTTGCGTGAGGTGGAAGTGGGGGCGAAGAGGTTTGCTTTCCTCTTTTTGCAAACTTATTCCCAGGCTGACCCTTGTTGCTGCCATGTGGCGTAACAGTTAGAGTGCAGGACTACAACTTGGGAGAGACGAGGGTTTGAATCCCCATTCAGCAATGAAGTGGACCAGTCGCTGCCTCTCAGCCTGTTGTTGCTGTTTAGTCGTTTAGTCGTTTCCGCTTCTTCATGACCCCCTGGACCAGAGCACGCCAGGCACTCCTGTCTTCCACTGCCTCCCGCAGTTTGGTCAAACTCATGCTGGTCTCTTCGAGAACACTGTCCCACCATCTCGTCCTCTGTCGTCCCCTTCTCCTTGTGCCCTCCATCTTTCCCAACATCAGGGTCTTTTCCAGGGAGTCTTCTCTTCTCGTGAGGTGGCCAAAGTCTTGGAGACTCAGCTTCAGGATCTGTCCTTCCAGTGAGCACTCAGGGCTGATTTCTTTCAGAATGGAGAGGTTTGATCTTCTTGCAGTCCATGGGACTCTCAAGAGTCTCCTCCAGCACCAGAATTCAAAAGCACCAGTTCTTCGGCAATCAGCCTTCTTTATGGTCCAGCTCTCACTTCCACACATAACCACTGGGAAAACTATGGCTTGAACTATACATGGACAAAAACAACAGGCCTCTCAGCCAAATCTACCTCAAAGGGTTGCTGTGTGGACAGAATGGGGAGGAGGAGACCCATATGCCATATATGAACTCCTTGAAGAAAAGGCAGGATATATAGGTGCAACAATTCATCACCATCATCAGCTTCTCATGAACCACATACTCCAGAACCTGCCTCCAGAAACCCCAGATGTCTGCTACCTCACAAAGGGTCTCAGGGTCTGCCCAGTCAGCATCATACCTTAAGTAGGTGCCTGGGGAAAGGGAAGAGGGATTGGGGGTCCCTGATCTCTTGCTCCTGTGGGTTACACCACGCCAGGGCTGCCAGGGTCATGAGCTGATCACGACCTGGAAGCCCCCCTTTCTCGGAGGAGCCTCCCCAGGCAGCTTGCAGAGCTTGCCAAGTTCTCTTCTGGGGAGCCAGATGACCCTGCCAAGTCTTCAGGGCGGAGAGGCACAAATCTGTCACAAGGACTGTGATTGCTTTATTTGTTTATGGAGGGCGTAAGGTAACTGCTCCGAGATCGAGAAGCTGATAAAAGGCTGCCTGGGTGGTTGCAAGGGGTTTAAGGGTGGATGTGGTGCTGGAGAAGCCTAGCCCAGTGGGACATCCATCTGGGTTTCACAGAGAAGACCTCTGAGCCGGCAGGAATCACATGCCACCCGCCACTCGAAAACAACAGCAAGACTGACAGATTGGTAATGGCATCAGCGTTTGACTGCTGCAGCCTCCTCCTCCATCAGAAGAACTACCCTGAGCTTCAGGTATTCTACTTGGGGTTGGGAGCGGGGCAAAAACGGTAAGCGGTGTGGAAGAAAATAAAATGCAGGAAAATACACACACCTGCAGGAAAATACCTGCATTTTTCGGAAACTACAGAAGACATTCGCTGGGCGAATAGGTCCCTATCAGGGGTGTCCATTCTGTATTATTATTATTATTATTATTATTATTATTATTATTATTAAAAATCCTGTTCTGATTTCACGTGGAGCATTGTAGAATGATCCATTTGATTCACTAAACGTCAGTTTTGGGCCACTGTGAGCAGGGGATTCTTGGCTGCTGCTTCAGGGCTTCTCCTTCTGTTCTTAAGGTCTTCTGTCTGGCCAGCCTTCCAAAAGAAACAGGGACCTCCATCCAGGAGCTGTTTTGGAGACTGTGGCTCAGCCTTGCAACACACAGAAAACAGCACCCTGAATGTGTGCAGAGTGCTCTTTCACCCGGCTGAGCAACCCCTGGCAGCTGCTAGTGAATGCTTCTAGCCCAGAGATGGAAGGAAGGAGAAGTACCAACAAAAGAAGAATAGCAGACGAAACTGATGGAGTATGAAGAGATGGCGAAATTGATGGGGAAGATCCGAAACCAGGAAGATCAAGTATTTTCTAAAGACTGGCGCAAATTTGTAATTTATTTAAAAGACCACTGTAAACAGTTAAAATCATTGGCAGGGATGTAATGACACTTGTAATGTGGAACTAATTTTGGTAATTGTGGATATACAACAGTAAATTTAATCTTAAATATGGAACCCATGGAGGGAGGGAAGGGGGTCTGAAGGTTCAAAAGAACCTTGTACTTTAATGTTTGAAATGGTTAAGTTAAAATGTATAAAATTGTGAAAAAACCATTAAAAATATATTTTTTAGAAAAAGTTTTCAGGGCAGAGATGGGCTGGCCAGTCACATCCCACACTTCTAAGAAGAGATCCAGTCCCAGGCTCAGTTCTTCCTGCTGCATCCTCCTCCTCCTCCTCCTTCCTCCAGCTCAGCCCCCCCCCACCTCCCACTTACTTAAAATCATTCTCCATTCAAGAGTGAACATGCTTTTGCACGGCTGCCTAGAGAGAGCCTCTGTGTTCTTCCTTTAAGCCCGAGGGAGTCAAGAGGCCAGGAGGGTTTTGTTTTTCTTCCCTTGTATCCTTGGGAAAGGGTTTCTTGGCTAAGTCCTTTTCATCATCAGGCAGGATCAGAGAACTGCAGAAGCCTTGAGTTGGAAGGGATCCTGAGGGTCATCTAGTCCAACCCCCTGAAATGTAGGAATCACTGCTAAAGAAACCCTGACAATTGGTCATCCATCTCTTTTTGGGCGGGGGGAAGCTCCAGTGAATCCTGTGGGTCCTTCTGCACCCACCTCCTCCTCCTTACCTTCTTTGGATTCACAGCAATCAGGTCTGCAATGTAGAATAGCCCCTGAGCATGTGCAGAGAGTGTTTGTGTGCCAGAACCAGCCTCCAGAAAGGCCTAAGCATTGCTGAGCTGGGCAGACCCAAGTCTGCTTCCTGGAGTCAACCCTTGGCATGATGGTGGGGTCCCAGCTGGGTGACTGCCCCCTGCCCTGGCCAGTGAGATAAAAAGGATGAGAAACTCAATCTGTGCTTCCGCAAGTGGGCAGTAGGATTCCCTGGAGGCTGCTAAGGGGCGAGGGGGTGGCAGGGGGACACCAGAGGTGTAAAGGGCTCTCGGTGTTTGAAAAGCCGCTATCACCAGATCAAGCTCATCGGTGTTACTGAATTAAGTAAACTAAACAGTTTTGATTTCGTCCTGAATAAATGTGCAATTCATTGCTGCTGTTTGGAATCTTATTGTGCTATTTTGTTGGGTCACACAAACCATTATTCTGAATAATGCTTTTTATACGGTAGGGGGTACGGGGAATGAAGAAGAAGAAGAGTTTGGATTTGATATCCCGCCTTTCACTCCCTTCAGGAGTCTCAAAGCGGCTCCAGTGGCGTAGCGTGGGTTGTCAGCACCCGGGGCAAGGCAAGTAATTTGCGCCCCCTAACCCGTGGATTTGCGCCCCCTAACCCGTGGATTTGCCCTAACCCCAGTTGTTGCGCCCGGTGTGGCCGGCCCCCCCTGCACCCCCCACGCTACGCCACTGAGCGGCTCACAATCTCCTTTCCCTTCCTCCCCCACAACAAACACTCTGTGAGGTGAGTGGGGCTGAGAGACTTCAGAGAAGTGGGACTGGCCCAAGGTCACCCAGCAGCTGCAGGTGGAGGAGTGGAGACGCAAACCCAGTTCCCCAGATTACGAGACTACCGCTCTTAACCACTACACCACACTGAAGGAACCAAAAGGTAAAGGACCCCTGGATGGTTAAGTCCAGTCAAAGGCTACTATGGGGTTGCTTCACTCATCTCTCTTTCAGGCCGAGGGAGCCAGCGTTTGTCCGCCGATAGTTTTCTGGGTCATGTGGCCAGCAGGACTAAACTGCTTCTGGCACAACGGGACACTGTGGTGGAAACCAGAGCAGCGCACGGAAACGCCGTTTACCTTCCCGCCACAGCGGTGCCTATTTATCTACTTACACTGGTGTGCTTTTGAACTGCTAGGTTGGCAGGAGCTGGGACAGAGCAACAGGAGCTCAGAAAGTGCTTGGGAGCCACTGCACTAAACCAACAGCAAGCCCTGGGTGGAGGAGGAGAGGGCTATCCATGGTTCCTTGCAAGATGGCTCTGTTCTGCCCTCCACAGTCAGAAGCAGCAATGCTGGGAACTGCAGGAGGGGAGAGATGCTCTTGTGTTCGGATCCTGCTCGTGGGTTTCCCACATGCAGCTGTCCAACCACTGTGAGAACAGGATGGTGGACTAGATCCAGTAGGCTCTTTCTATGGGTGCCAGCTGCCCAGCTCTCTGGAGCCAGCCCCCTCCTGAATGTTCTACATAATAATAATAATAATAATAAACTTTTATTGTCACTACACCACCTGTGTGCGGTGAAATTAAATGAGCCCCCCCCCCCCATACACTCAGTCTTGTTCGTGCTCTGTGTGCTTTGCTGGAAGTCAATTGCACCACTATTATTTTTCCCCATCCAGCAGCCCAACGGCCCACGGATAAAAACTGTTCTTTAACCTGTTGGTGCGGCTGACTGTACTTCTGTATCTCCTGCCTGAAGGTAGGAGATTAAAGAGGTGCTGGTGGACTTGTAAAAGGGTAAAAGAGTTTTGGGAAATGATCCATAATGAATTGAAAAAAGGGTTTAAAGGGACTCCCCCCCCCCCAAACCCAGAGTCCTTTCTGTTGGGGATCATTCTACTGAAATTCCCAGCTGTCAAAAAAAGGTTATTTATGTGTGCCACTACTGCGGCCTGTGTTCTGTTAGCCCCAAAATGGAAAACAAGTGAGGTCCCAACCACAGAAGAATGGCAACTTAAGTTGATGGAATACGCGCAGCTTGCAGACTTAAAATATAGAATAAGAGAACAAGAAGAACATATGTTTTTTTTTGTTAGAGAGGTTTGGAAAACGCTTATTGAATATATGGGAAATAATTGTGTACAGCTGAAAACGTTGGCAGTATTAAGATAAATCCAACAGTGTAAATAAGTTTTGATGGATGCAGCAATGGAATACTGAATGGTTTAGTCTTTGTAAAATATGCAGGGATTTATGATATGCAAAATGAACCATGGAAAAAGAAGAAGTCATTGATATTTTAAGGATGTTTAAATGAGTATTCTAAATTGTAAAACAGAAAATTAAATAAAAATTATATATATATATTAAAAAGAACCACCCCCCTCCTCAAAAAAGCCCTGTTTGCCCTGAGCTGCAGGAGCCCCTTTGCCCAGACCAGCTGCTCCTCCTCTGCTGTCCCACAACAACCTGGCGCTCTCTCTCTCTCTCTGGCCACTATCTTTATGGGAGGCTGTTAAAGCCAAGCCCCACAACAGCGCTGAGTGCCAAGACAAAGCCTTTTGGAGAGGAGAGTATGTGGGAACAAGGCAGGCCCTGCAGTCCCAGGCAATTCCGGGGCCATCAAAGCATCAGCCTCTTTTCATAAAGTTAATAAGTCAGGCTTCAGGTGCTCCGGGAACCAAAGTCACGGGCACCTCCTTGGCACCACCTCCCCGCGCCTGGCACAAGCCGCCCTGCCGGGAAAGAGCCTCTCCGGCTTCAGTGGGCAAAACGGGGGCTGCTTTGGGGGCCAGATTTCAGTGGCAAATGAACCCTAGATCATCTCCAGGGGTTGTTTCCCCAAGGGAAGGAGGCAGCAGCAGCAGCAGGGAAGTAATGCTATGAGTTACCATGACTTTTTTGACCAGTATTAATTGTTTTGGTGAATTTGCTGTCTCTGTTTGCTTTCTAAGCTGTTGTGTTTGATACTATAGCGACTGCAGTGTTTGATGCATTTTCATGCTGTTGTGGTTATTCCGAGCTGCTTTGAGCTGGGCATTTGTTCCTGCGAAAGTTGCTGGGAAAGTGGGATACAAATATTGAGTCAACTCAACACGATCGGAAGCCACAGCAGCACAGAAACAGAGAACTGTTGAGTTGAAAGCACAGCTATCAGATGACAGACCGCCATCCAGCCTCTGTTGAAAAACTTCCAGTGAAGGAAGAGTCCGCCACTGACAGCCACTAGCCAGGTTGGAGGCAGTGATGCTTCTGAATGCAAGTTACTGGAAACCCAGGAGGAGAGAGTTGCTATTGTGTCGAATCCTGCTTGCAGACTCCCTTTTAAGGCATCTGGCCAGCTGCTGTAAGAACAGGGTGCTGGGCCAGATGGGCCATGGGCCTCATCCAGGAGAGGCTCTGCCTATGTTCTGAAAAGCGCCAGAGAAACCATGAAGGGGAGCAGGAGAAGGAGAAGAATGCAATTGTGTATGATTCGACACCTGGCCACGTTTTTGAGAACTGAATGCAAAACTTTGAATTTTGAGGCTTGGAGTTACTTTGCATATTTCTTAATATTTGTCACCCATGACCTGTAATGATCCTAAATCCATCAATATTTGTCCTTTACCAAGTCAAACCCTTTGGTGCATCTAGCTGAGTAATCTCCTCACCAACTGGCAGCACCTGTCCAAGGTTTCAGGCTGCAGGCATTCCCAGCTCTACCCAGGGATTGAACCTGACACTGTCTGCATGCAAAACGTGCTCAGCGACTGAGCCAAGATCCCTCCCCTTCTCAAGCTATGACCAGTTTAACGCCCCTTTTTAGGTGAAAACAGAATATTGGATTGCATGGGCCTTGGTTTGATCCATCAAAGCAATACGCTTGCTCTCAATTGATTTAAATGTCCATAATGTCCATTTACTTGTACATTATCTGTAATGATCCTAAATCCATCAATATTCATAATATTACACACACAAACACAATCAGAATGTAACCATTGTGCTTTCTTCTGCCCCCAAAGGCCATTTTCATGAGATCTGTTTCCTTCATCCTTCAGTAACACAGGGAGAAGGAGGTCTGGGCTCATGCCTATGGAAGAGCAGAAAGCTGTATCTGGAAGGCAAAGAGCAGGGCTTGGCAAGTTGACCTCGCCTGGGCCTGTTCACTCCAGCAGAGATTCCTCCGTGGGCTGGATGGTGCACCCGCCCGCGATTTCCAGTGTCTGTGTTTGCACAGACCCAATTTTTGGTGCCGCAAAAGCGAGTCCCTGCGCCATGCTGTGCTGGTTTAGCGCAGCACACAGGGACTCGCCAAGCAGGCGGCTCGATTTGGGGGTGGCTCCTGGGCTGGTTAGGGATGCGGGTGGCACTGTGGGTTAAACCACAGAACCTAGGACTTGCTGATCAGAAGGTCGGTGGTTCGAATCCCCACAATGGGGTGAGCTCCTGTTGCTCTGTCCCTGCTCCTGCCAACCTAGCAGTTCGAAAGCACGTCAAAGTGCAAGTAGATAAATAGGCACCTCTCCGACAGGAAGGTAAATGGCGTTTCCGTGCGCTGCTCTGGTTCGCCAGAAGCGGCTTAGTCCTGCTGGCCACATGACCCAGAAGCTGTGCACCGGCTCCCTTGGCCAATAAAGCGAGATGAGCGCCGCAACCCCAGAGTCGGCCACGACTGGACCTAAGGGGTTGAGAGGTTCATTGCACCGTTTGATGGAGGAAAGAACTTGTCAGCCCCCTGCTCTGGGTTGCCCATTGGTCCATTTGGGGCCAGCTTGAAGAGGAAAGGCCGTAACTCAGGGACATCTCTGGGCAGGACTGGTAGATGCCTCCCTGCCTGAGACCTTGGAGAGCCACAGCTGCCAGTCAGAGCAGGCAATATGCACTAGATGGGCCGAGGGCTTGACTCAGCCCAAGGCAGCTTCCCTGGTCCCCATGGCCCTTGCAGCCAGCCCTGGGCTTTCACCCCAGCTTCCTACAGCCGTTGCACATTCCCCACCCCCAACTGGAGACTCTCTGGGGCAGAGCTCCTGATTTGTCCCGGGCAAACAGACCAGGGTCGGGGCCACCGCTGCCGCCGGGGAAGGGCTCTCTGACCTGCTCCTGTTCTCTGCATTAATGATTAACACAAGACGGAGCAAGGAGCACAGGGAGCGTTTGATGTGGTCTGTCTGGGTTTGTACAAGAGCATCAAGAGTCCCGGGGAGGAACTTGAAAAGCGCAAATATTTGTGCATGGATAAAAACTCCAGGGAAGGAGGCTGAGGGGGATGAAGTTGTGTGAGGGGAGCTGTGGGGTGGGGAAGGGGGGCCACAGAGGAAGAGGAACCTCACCTGTGGCCTTTGCCTGCTCCTCCCGGGCGCAGACCACACAGGCCAGGCAAGCAAGTCTCTTGTGGGGCTCAGTTCCAGCCCCCCAGGAGAGAATTGGGACAAATGTCTTCCCAGCCTTGAGGCTTTCTCATCTCCTCATGCAGCACAGGGTTAAGCATCTTTGCTTGTGAGCACCGTGCCTGGCCAATTAAATGTTCTGATGTATTAAGAGTGCCTGCCCAAAGCACAATCCTTTGATTTTTATTTTTTTAAGAGAGAAGCAGGTGTGGCTTTGGTTAATCGTACGGCTATAGTTACTAGGCAATGTCAAAAGGTAGCTCTTAAAATCACAGAATCAAATAATTATAGACTTGGAAGGGACCCTACAAGGTCCTCCAGACAACCCCCCCCTGCAGTGCAGGACTCACAGGCAAAGTATCCCTGACAGACAGCCATCTGAGCTCTTTAAAAACCGCCAAGAAGGGGAGCCCAGCACCGTCGGCTGTGTTTAACTTTGAGGGCTTATAAGGGAGGGGCTTTTGACCAGTCTTCCCCAACCATGTGCCCTCCAGCTGTTTAGGATGTCCTTCTTCCTCTTTGGCAATCCCTCATAGCCCAGTAAGATTGTCTTCCATGAACATGGTTTTAACAATGAGTCCGTAAGTGACTGTGGAGGCCAATTCTGAATCCACACGTCCTTCCACAGTGGGGACATTGGTTTCTGGGTGGGAGTTGATCACGGTGAGGGTTTGCCAAGCGTGCCTTCCTCTTAGAGCGTTTCTCCCTTGAGTCCTGAGTTCGAATGTTTTCAAAGCCCATGACACCTTTGGTAAAGGCTGTTCTCCAACTGGAGCGCTTGCAGGCCAGAGTTTCCCAATTGCTCGTGTTTATACTACAATTTTTAAAGATTTGCCTTGAGACAGTCTTTAAACCTCTTTTGTTGACCACCAGCATTACACTTTCCATTTTTAAGTTCCAAATAGAGTAGCTGCTTTGGAAGACGATCATCAGGCATCTGCACAACATAATCAGTCCAATGAAGTTGATGTTGAAGAATCAATGCTTCAACACTGGTGATCTTTGCTTCTTCCACTACACTGATATTAAAAACAAAACAAATTCCTTCCAGTAGCACCTTAAAGACCAACCAAGCACACGAAAGCTCATACCAAGAACTGACTTAGTTGGTCTTTAAGGTGCTACTGGAAGGAATTTGTTTTGTTTTGACTATGACAGACCAACACGGCTACCTATCTGTAACTACACTGATATTAGTTTGCCTGTCTTCCCAAGTGATGTGTCAAATTTTTCAGAGACCCCGTTGATGGAATCTTTCAAGGAGTTGGAGATGGCATTTATAAGTGGTCCACGTTTCACAAGCATATAGTAAGGTTGGTGGTACAATAGCTTTGTAAACAAGCATTTCGGTTTCCCTGCAAATGTCCCTCAAACACTCTGCACTTCAACCAGGAGAAAGCTGCCCTCGTGGAGTTCAGGCGATGCTAGATTTTGGCATCAATGTTAGCCCTTGTGTAAAGATAACTGCCCAGGTAGGAGAAGTGATTGACATTACACCATTGAGTTGGATTTGTGGCACTGCAGATGTCCAAACACCTGGAGGGAATCAGTTCCGGGGAGGCCTCCTGCTTTAGGCCAGGAGGAGTTGAGAACCTCAGGCGCAGGAGCTGAATGCGGCCCTCCACGTCTCTGTGCCTGGCCCTTAGAGCCTCTGCAGCTACACCTGCTCTTGCCACCCAGCACCATCCCCTACTAGCCCTGACCGACACCCTCCTTGTGTGTGTGAGGCTGCCTGGCTGGGAGGCGCCCTTGAACCCCCCGAGAGCCTCTTGCTTCTTGGAGGAGGAGGAGGAGGAGAGGGAAGGAGTTTGGCGTAAAAGGAGGAGGCTGCTCATCGGAAGGTCAGCTCTGTTCCTGTTCCTCCACCCAATTCTGCCTCTGGCTCCACCCACCACTGGCACAGGACCCAAAAAGGTCACCCAGAAGAGAATGTGGCCCCGACACTGTAAAAACCGTCCCCACACACTTCAGAAATCTCTCTGCGAACTTCCCCTCTCCAGTCCATCACAGACACAGCCCTGGGTGGAGGGAAGCATCCTGCCTCATGGAGGGGGTCCCCGGATGGGGAGGGTGGGCTTCAGGCAGAGACTGCTTTATGGGCTGCCAGTGTGTGAGGGATGCTTTAGCCGAGATTCCTGCATTGCAGGGGGTTGGACTGGATGACCCCAGGGGTCCCTCCCAAGCACACCGCTGCTTCTTTTAATGCAGGGAGGGAAGGAGAGAGAAGGGGCTTCTTCCCTTGCAGGCATCTCTCTCCCCTCCTCCTTCTCCCTCCTCCATCATCATCCATGTTTCCCAGGAGACTTAAGAAGGGGCGGCTGGGGCTCAGCCAGGAGGGCAGCACTTAGCCTCCTGACAGACATGGTGGCCTCTGAGCCAAACAGGATTAGCCCTTCCTTCCTGGAGGAAAAACGGATTCCCAGGGTCATTTTCTCTCTCTCCCCCCCCCCTCCAGCAGTGCCAGCCTCCTTTCTGCCGGAATCGCATTCCTGACCACTCTGTGTGTGTGTGTGTGTGTGTGTGTGTGTGTGTGTGTGTGTGTGATGGGGCCACTTCCGTTTTCAGTGCGCTTGCTCGAGTCCCACTGGGAGCTCCCAAGTGTTGCACGGACAAAGCTGGGGAATCTTCTGGACCCCCCTTTGCATTGAGCGCAAGAACCCAAAGGTGGGAGAAGAGGCTGCAGGATCAGGCCCAAGGCCCACCTGGTTTACCATACTGTTCTTGGAAGGGCTGGCCAACAAGGATGGCTTTAAAAGAGGAGTAAGAGGCAAGTTCATGGAGGAGGGGGCTTCCGAGGGCTCTGCCTCCATGGTCGGAATCATAGAATTGCAGAGGTGGAAGGGACCCTGAGGATCATCCAGTCTGACCCCCTGCAATGCAGGAATATGCAGCTGTCCCCTACAGGGACCGAACCTGCAACCTGAGGGATCTTAGCACCACGCTCTCATGAACTGAGCAGCGCAACTGAATAATATCCATTGCTGGAAACTGCAGGAGGGGAGAGTGCTGTTTTTGCGCTCGAATCCTGCCTGCGGGTTTCTCAGAATGGCCCCAGCTGCGTGGCCCCCATGAGAACAGGGAGCCGGGCCCCTTTGGCCTCATCCAGGGGGCTCCTCTTGGTGGAGTTGAGAGAGAATGGCTTTTCCCTACCCTGGAGATTTACGCGACTGCATCCAGGAGGCCAAGGCGGCTGCGTCTTGCTGCAGGCACTGCTCCCAATGCCCCCCCCCCCGCTTGCCGTTGGGGGAGCCCCCTCTCCTGCGACCAACTCCTGGCTCTCAAAGTGCCAAGTGTGAAGGATGAAAGGAGGCCCAAGGAGGCGTCTCCCCCCCTCGCCGCCCCCTTACCTGGTGCTGCCGAGAATGACCTCAGGCCTGGAGCTGTTCTCAGGGTGTCGGTTTGCAAGGCCTGTCAGCGGGTCTTTTCATCTCGACCTTCCCTGAACCACATGGGCTCATTATTGTGTTCCAGTTTCTGACACTCCGGAACGGGGCCAGTCTGGCAGGCTCTGCTGTGCCAGGCATTTGAAGAGGGTGCCCTGCTCCACGCCCCCCGGCTGAGTTGCCAGGCGCTCCAGCAGGGTACAAGTCTCCAGAATGATGGCAGGCTGGATTAAATAGCAATAATAATAATAATAATAATAATAATAATAATAATAATTATTATTATTGGTGCTCTCTGGCTGACCTGGTTTGTCAGAGACATAAGGCAGCACGGTTAGCCTGTGGAACTTGCGGCTGCAGGACGCAGTGATGGCCACTGACTTGGAGAGCCTCAAAGTTAGAGAAGCCACAAAGGATGGCTACTAGGCATAACGGCTGTGCCCACCTCTGAATGCCAATTGCTGGGAACCACCAGGGGGAAGAGTGGCGGGGGGCACTGTGCTCATGATTTACTGCTTGGGGGCATCCCAAGAGAGACTTCTGTTTGGCCACTGTGAGAATAATTCATAAAATTGTGCCTGGCGTGAGGAAGTGGATTGAGAAAAGTTTTTCTCCCTCTTTCACAATGCACCAACTTTTGTCCCCCTCTTTCGAGGCACAGGCCCACTCTTAACGCTTCATGGCGGTCTGTGTGTGTGTGTTTTGTGGTCCCTCCCACCAGCTTTCCCCAGGAAAACCTGCTCTCTGCAGCTGAATCAGAGCAAATGTCCATTTGTGCTTTTGACAGATGGACGTTTGCTCCAAATGAGCTTTAAAGAGCAGGTTTCACTGGAGCAGCTCTGGAAAGGTAAAAGGTAAAGGGTAAAGGGACCCCTGACCATTAGGTCCAGTCGTGGCCAACTCTGGGGTTGCGGCGCTCATCTCACTTTACTGGCCAAGGGAGCCGGCGTACAGCTTCCGGGTCATGTGGCCAGCATGACTAAGCCACTTCTGGCGAACCAGAGCAGCACACGGAAATGCCATTTACCTTCCCGCCGGAGTGGTACCTATTTATCTTCTTGCACTTTGATGTGCTTTCGAACTGCTAGGTTGGCAGGAGCTGGGACAGAGCAATGGGAGCTCACCCCGTCGCGGGGATTCGAACTGCCGGCCTTCTGATTGGAAAGTCCTAGGCTCTGGGGTTTAACCCACAGCACCACCTGTGTCCCTCTGGAAAGGTAAGTGTGGCTAAATCCCAAATGAACATGTGCCAATCAGAGAGCAGGAAGGGGCACCTTGGAATTAGGGGTCCTTGGAGCAGGTCCCGCCCTCAGAGGGGCGCAAATGGGAGCTGATGGACTCTCCTTCCTTGGAGGTTGGGTGGGCCATGTGCCAGGGACTTTTTAGCTGTGATTCTTACGCTGTCGGGGGCTTGGACTAGATGACTCTTGGGGTCCCTGCCAACTCTACAGTTCTGTGAATTGTTTTCACCGGGGCTTTCCCAGGGCCGGTGAAAGTGGGGGGTCCTTCCCGGCTCCCCAGAGCCAAGACTGGGCCTGGGGGGTGCACTTTCCCCCGCCCCCCGCCCATGTGGGGCTGGAGCCTCTTTCATGGAGTTATGCCAAGAATGTTTTCCGGGGAAGCGGAGAAGGCAGGGGAGGGGGGAACTTAATCCTCTCCAAGGGCTGCGGAAAACAGACATGCAAATGGGGGCTTGCCAGCTCTTCAAGCGCCGGCTTTCTTCGGGAATTACCGCCCGCCGAGCCCGGTAACGCTGACAGGCCGAGCCGCGGGGCTTGGCAGCAGCGCAGCCGGCAGAGTGTGGGAAAGGGCGGCCGCCACGCGCCGGGCAAGGCGAGACTCGACGGGGAGGACACCGCCAGCAGCGCCGCCGCCCCCCCCGAAACCCGCTCCGGGCAGGTAATTCACAGAGAGTGGACAGAAGGAAGCTTGGAAGGGCTTCAGCCGCCCATAATAATAATAATAATAATAATAATAATAATAATAGTAATAATATAATGATTTAAATTGACAGGTGGTGTTTCTCTAGGTGAGGGGGTGGCGACTGTAATAACAAAAAAATCAACTTTATACCAACCGCTGTTTTGCAATGATATATATTGCAAATAAGGAAGATCAAAAGGAGAATGTTCTTTGGGACTCTCTTCCTCCTCCCGTTCTTGCTCCTCTTCCTGGCAAAAGGGCTGCTGAGACCCACTCTCTCTTGGGTGCCGGTGGGCGCTGTGACCTTGATGCTGCTGTGGCAAGTTCCTTTACTTAGCAGAGTGCATTCCCCTTTACACAGGAGGGGACCCCAGAGGCCATCTAGTCCAACCCCCTGCAAAGGATATATAGGATCAAGGTTGGAGGTGCAGTAGCAGGAGGCTGGGCCAGATGACCCTGAGCTACCTTCCAACTCCGCAGTTCAAGAATGATCTAAGCCAGTGGTTTTCGTCAAGGGTGCTGTGGCCCCCTAGCTGCCTTGAATGATGCTCAGAGGTGGCGTGGGCAACACTGGCCTCTGTCCCTCTTTCCTTCCTTCCTTCCTCTGATGCACTCTGGGTTCGAATTCCCACTCAGCCATGAAGCTCACTGGGTGCCTTTGGAGTCAACCTCACCTACCTCGCAAGGTCGTTGTGAGGAGGAAATGGGGAGGAGCAAAACCATGTAAGCCACCTTGAGATCACTGGAAGATCAAGGTGGTATATCGATATAAGGTAAGGTAACGTGGGTGGTGCTGTGGTCTAAACCACTGAGCCTCTTGGGCTTGCCGCTCAGAAGGTCGGCAGGTCAAATCCCCACGACGGAGTGAGCTCCCCTTGCTCTGTCCCAGCTCCTGCCCACCTAGAAGTTCAAAAGCATGCCAGTGCAAGTAGATAAATAGGTACTGCTCTGGCAGGAAGGTAAACGGTGTTTCTCTGTGTTCCGTTGCACCAGAAGTGGTTTAGTCCTGCCGGCCACATGACCCGGAAAGCTGTTTGTGGACAAACGCTGGCTCCCTCGGCCCGAAAGCGAGATGAGTGCCACAACCCCAGAGTTGCCTTTGACTGGACTTAACCACCCAGGGGTTCTTTACTTTTTACCTTTATCTTTGTTATAAGAAAAAAAACTGCTCCTTTTCCCTTGTGGGGTATCCAAGAGCCCATCTAGAGTCCTTAAGTGGCTTCCCTGTAGGTAGGAGAAAATAACAGAGGCCAAGCAGAGAATATTGAGAAGCAAAGCGGCTAGTAAGCCTGATCTTTATTGAACTGTTGCAACAGTTTCCCCACTCACCACATGCAGGAGGGAGGAGAAACCCTGAACAATGGTGCACAGGCCCTTATATAGACTTTTGAAATTGCCCATCCTGTGGCCCAAGACCACCCCCAAAAGCATCGTCACAGAAGGAGGCGGTTGGTCTCCAGTAGAAATCCTGCCTGCCAGGATACCTGATAATGGTCACTGGTTGCATTACCTGGGCAGCCTGGCCATTTTTTTGTGATGGTCAGTATTTTAGTTTCCTGAATGCAGGTTGCAGGCTCACCCCATTCATACACAAATACACCCTTCAGACAGGATTTGTAAGCACAAAGACAATGGGGAGGCTGCCATTTGCCTCCCTTACTGCAGAGGAATATTTGAGGTCATTGGGAGAATCAGAAGGGCTTCAGGATTGTTCTCCTGTGCTATTTCAGACACGTGGTTTATATTTACTCATGTATGTTTTTGCCTTGTACATTTATGACCATATATTTTATAGATTTGCGACCTTAGAATTCTTATAGCACCTTTTATATAAATATACTAAATTAAACTGGAAAAGACCCTGATGTTGGGAAAGATGGAGGGCACAAGGAGAAGGGGATGACAGAGGATGAGATGGTGGGACAGTGTTCTTGAAGCCACAAACATGAGTCTGACCAAACTGCGAGAGGCGGCGGAAGACAGGAGTGCCTGGCGTGCTCTGGTCCAGGGGGTCATGAAGAGTCAGACACGACTAAACGACAACAACTAAATTAAAAACCTATGGCTTTCTTGCAGCAGGAGGGAAGAATTCTGCTTTCCCTCCCATTCAGGATTTCTGCCCTTGCATTGTTATATATTAAACAGGGACTTTTCCAGATTGTCTCTTAACGAAAGGAATCGATGGTCGGTCTGGTGCAGAAGTTAGCCTGCTCCTCTTCAGCTACATAACTGAAGAGGAATATTCCTAGGAAGCTGCCATGGACAGAGTCAGTCCGGTGACCCATTGACCTCAGCATCGCCTGCACTGACCGGCAGCAGCTCTCCAGGGTTCAGAGAGGGGGGCATTGCCAGCCCCCCCAGAGATGCCGCCCAGGATGGAAATTCTGAATGCAAAGTTGATGGTCCAGTCCTGTGCTGTGGAGACCCCTAGCCTGCCTGGGAGGATGTGGGGCTGGTCTCCCTTTGGGAATGGGGCTGCAGGAAGGAGGAGGTGAAAGGAAGATGCAGCCCAGCTGCTGCAGGCGGAACAGCAGGGGCCTCCGAGTTCTCAGAGAGGAGCCTCCTCTCTCTGGAGGGGCCAGGTGGGCCCAGGTCCAGGTGTGTGTGGGGTGTGTGTGTGTGTGCTTAAGGCGCCTGTTCAGACACTGCAACAGGGTGGCCCCCCAGCAAGGCCCGGAGCACCCCGTGGTGCCAGGTGAGCAAGTGCCCCTCCTTTTTGGGACAGAGGAGGGCAGGGATGGGCATGGGGGACAGCTAGTCAAAAGATGCAAAGAGCCAGATGGCTGGATCCGACCCAAGGTCCATCTGGGCCAGCGCCTGGAAACCCCACCTCCCCCAGCGGCCAACCCGTTTTGTGGACTCTGATGGGGGAAGCAGGGGGCTGGGCTGGGGGGCATGGCTGGGGGGGGGCAGTTGTCAGCGGGAGGGGCACCTTTCCTGGGGAGCCACATGCTGGGGGAAGGAGGCCAGGGTTGGCCCCCAAGGCCTGGGGTGTCCCACCCGTCTAGTAGGACTTGGAATCCCGGAGAAAACACTTGGGAAAGCCTTGCCAGGGGCTCAGGGACGAACTCCCCTCTTCCCGCGTCCTTCTCTTTGCAGTTGGAGAAAACAAGAGCAGGGACTGGATCCCTCAGACCTGCTCCCCGCTGCCCGGGCTCTTTGCCCCCACTCTGCACTCTCGGATGCAGAGAAGCCCTCTCCTCACGAGGAACTGACAGCCTGACTTTTGCATTTCAGCTGCTGGGGGATGAACAGCGCTACCTCCTGGGGGTCATCTAGAGCTGCCAGGCAGCTGAGCTCAGGGGGCTCTGAACTCTGAAGTACTCCAAGCAGTAGCTGGCCCAAGCCATTCTGGTGAGTGATGGGTGGTGTGAGGGACCCCCATGGGGAGGGAGGGGCTTTGGGGAAGGGGTTGTGGATTCCCCCGGAGAGGAGGCAGCTGCCAGCTTAGGGCATGGGGCTGCCATTCCCCAGGAAAGCCAAGCCTGGCCTTGCGGGTCGGAGCCATCCTCTGGAGACCCCCGGAAAGAGCTCCTCTGTTCTCTTCCAGGACATCTTGGGGCCCTTGGAGCACTGGGGGATTGCCGCTTGACCCTTGACCTGGACTTGGAGGCCCTCCTCCCACTGAGGTGAGTGGGGTCCTTGGGATGGACGGGGTTGGGGGGGGGGCAGAACTCCAGGGGGAGCTCTGGGTGGGGAAGAGCAGGTAGGAGGGAGAAGGGGCAAGGGAGACGGAGAAGGGGCAAGGGAGACGGGGAGGGGGCAGCGTCTAACCCTCTCCCCTTCATCTCTGCAGCATCATGAGGCCAAAGTATAATGGGGAGATGCTCGGCGCCATCCTTCATGGGACCCTGGAGGCTGTTCTTGGGGGCCCCCAAAAGGAGGAGGACAGAGAGGTATGTCCTTGATCCGGACTTCCCTTCTTCTTCTTCTTCCTCAAACACATGCAGAATCTATCCCAGCACTCAACTTTTCTCTCTTTTCCCGCAGGAACTGAAGAGGCGCTTCCGGCTCCTGTTGGGGAGTCTCCTGATGGAAGCCCCCAGTTCTAGCACCCTTCTCCAGTTGCTCAGAGTAAATTTCCCGGTGGCTCTTGTGTGCTCCCCCCAACTTGCTTGGGGCTTGGGGCTCGGGCCCTTGAGCCTGCCCTGCTGCTCTGGCCCCAACTGAGACGCTCTTCCCCCCCGCAGGACCTCCGAGGATACACCCTTGGTGAAACTGGGGAGGCTCAAACACTAGCGGCCGGCAGCATATCTCTGCTTCTGGCCATGCCACGGAGATTCCCCCAACTCCGAGTAAGGCCCTCGCCTTCTTCTCTTCATTTCTTTGGTTGCTTCCATCCCCGCAAGAGCACATCCCCCAGTGACCTTTATCGCAGATGATGTGCTGTGTGTCCCTGGGAGCCAGGATGAGGCCAGAGGCTTTTCCTGCCCCCTTTCCTCCTGCTGCTGCCCTTCCACCTCTGCCCAGGAGGCTGCAGGGCCCAGGGAGGCCTCTGGGAAAAGGGATTGGGCCCAAGGCAGAGGGAGGCCTGTCCTTCCATTCTCTTGCATGCATTCAGGGTGGATTTCGTAGTATCATCTGACCCGGATTTTTCTTTGCAGATGACAGTAATCCAGCCAGACCTGGCCTGCTTCCGGAGGAGACCCAAAGAAGGTAAGCCCCACACCTTGGAGACGGAGAACTCCCTTGTCCCTTGTTTGCTTGAAGGTCCGTTCTTCCCAGGTTTTCTTGCTGGGATCCTGCAGGACCTGCTCCCTGCCTGGCAGGCCTTTCCCACCTGGCCTGGGAGAGCAGCGCCTGGACTGGCTCTCATTTTCATTCTCTTCCATCCAGATGACATCATCATCGAAGACATATATTCAGTGCAGACCTCGGGCTCCGCTGGACACCAGAGAGAGGCCACTGGGTAAGGAGGAAGGTGGTTTTTCTCCATTTGGTCTCATTCGGTTGGTTTTCATACCTATCTCTGGGTTCTTTTCATCTTTGGGGGGGGGCGGGACTGATGGGGCCAAGGGTCCAGAGGAGGGGAGATGTATAGGATCACCAAATTATTGTCCACTTGTGAAGACTTCTGAATCTGCAGCTCCTGGAACTCAAAGTGGAAATCTAGAGCCCGGTCAGAGGAATGAGAACCGATTGGTGAAAAGAGGAAAAAGAACTGGAGTCCTCCAAGCAGTAGATGGCCCAAGCCATTCTGGTGAGTGAGGATCCAAGAGGATGGAGAGCAGCCCTCTTTGACTGATGAAACTCCCTTGTTAGAAGGAGAAGAGGAAGTGTAGAGATGCAAAGATCCACAGGATGGTCCTGAGAAGATCCCCTCGTTGGAAGGAGAAGAAATCTCTTGGGCTAAAGGAGGGCTGTACAAATATAAACAACAACGAGGAGAGCAGAAATGCAAGGAGACCCTGGATGGCACTGAGAAGACAGCTCTGCGACTGTTGGGAGAATATGAAAGGGAGGAAGAACGGCAAAATTCCAGGTATATGGACGCTATCCCTAAAATATTGCTGAAGGAACCTGCTGGCTCTATTTGGATATCCCAGTTGGCCATAGAGGCACCCATCCAGAGTGGCTTTCGTTGTATCATCTGACCTGGATTTTTCTTTCCTCTGCAGAAGACAGTAGTTCAGCCGGAGCTGGTCTGCTTCTGGCCAAGTCCAAAAGAAGGTGAGCCCCACACCTTGGGGACAGCGAACTCACTTGTCCCTTGTTTGCTTTATGGTCTGTACCCAAGACTCACCTCTCAGGTCTTCTTGCTGGGAGTCCTGCAGGACCTGCTCCCTGCCTGGCAGGCCTTTCCCACCTGGTGTTCCTGAAGAGGATCAGCACAGAGAGGTCTGTCCTCTGTCTGGACTTGTCTTTGCAAGGCTCTTGCAGAATTCCAGTCAGGACTCAACCTCTCTTCTCTCTTCTTTTTCCACAGGAACTGAAGCGGCACTTCCAGCGCCTGCTGGGGGGTCTCCACTTTGGACATGGGCAGCGCAATCGTCCACACAACTTTCCAGGCCATCCTAGAAGAAAAGAATAAGGAGGACAGGGAGGTATGAACTTAGTCTTGACTTCTCTTGACTTTTCTTGTCCCAGGTCATTGAGAGTTGCCAGGAAGTTGCGCCGAGAGGCTTCAGGGCCATTCAGACCTCCGAGCCTCTGGCTGCAGATGCCATTCTGGTTGTGTGAGGGACCCCCACAGGGAGGTGGGTGGGTGGGAGGGTCAGGGATGGGCAAGCCAAGCTTGGAGTTTGGGGTTGGGGCCATCATCCTGACTTTTCTCCTCCGTTCTCTTCCAGGACCTCCGTGATGATTTTAACAAGTGCCCCCTAATCCTTGACTTGGCCCTGGAGGCCCTTTTCCAACGGAGGTGAGTTGTGTCTTTTGAATGGACGTGGTTGTGGTGGAGAGAAGCTCAGGGTGGGAAGAGCAGGCAGGAGGGGCAAGGTGGACTCAGAGGAGGCAGCGTCTAAGTCTCTCCCCTCCATCTCTCCAGCTTCATGAGGCCAAACATCTCCTCCGACCTCTGCAGTGCAATAGTCCCCAGGACGTTTGAGGTACTCCTGGAGGAAGGAAAGGAGGTGGACAGGAAGATTTGTCATTAATTTAAACTTCTCTTGACATGGCTCTTTCTTCTTCCTCACACATTTCCACAATTGCACTCAAGACTCAAAATCTCTTCTCTCTTTCCCTCCTTGCCCTCCGTGGACCTGCTGCCTTGAACATGGGCGTCTGCCACAGGAACTGAAATGGCACTTCCACCATCTGCTTTGACAGAGACCCCCAATGCTTCGCACCTCCTCCTCCTCTTGCTTAATGTAAGTGTCCTGACAGCATTGGAGATGATAAAGGAGTGCCAGGGACTCTGTGGGGGGGGGGCAATGGAGGGCCGCTTTGGCCCAGACTGGCCCCTGACTCGGAGATGCTCTTTCCTCCCGCAGGACCTCCAATGTTACACCCTAAAGGAAAGTGGGGAGCGAAAAAACCTGGCATCTAGCACCATCTCTTCACTGCTGGCCTTTGCCTGAAGGTTCCCCCATCTCAGAGCAAGTAGCTCTCCTTCGTGGATTCAGTCCTTTGAACACTTCCATCTCCCCAAGAGGCTCCCAAGGCTACTCATCCTCTGCAGTTGATAATGGACCTAACTGAAAAAAACGGCTTACTCTTCTGGTGACATCTGAGAATTCTAGACTGTTGGAATGTTCAGGGTGGCAGGAGAGGATATATTGTTTATTAGTATCCTTAGCAGAGTGAATTCCCCTTTTGTTGTTGTTTAGTCGTTTAGTCGTGTCCAACTCTTCATGACCCCGTGGACCAGAGCAGTTTGGTCAAACTCATGTTCATAGCTTTGAGAACACTGTCCCACCATTTCATCCTCTGTCGTCCCCTACTCCTTGTGCCCTCCATCTTTCCCAACATCAGGGTCTTTTCCAGGCAGTCTTCTCTTCTCTTCTCTTCTCTTCTCTTCTCTTCTCTTCTCTTCTCTTCTCTTCTCTTCTCATGAGGTGGCCAAAGTATTGGAGCCTCAGCTTCAGGATCTGTCCTTCCAGTGAGCACTCAGGGCTGATTTCCTTCAGACTGGAGAGGTTTGATCTTCTTGCAGTCCATGGGACTCTCCAGAGTCTCCTCCAGCACCAGAATTCAAAAGCATCCATTCTTTGGCGATCAGCCTTCTTTATGGTCCAGCTCTCACTTCCATACATCACTACTGGGAAAACCATAGCTTTTACTATATGGGCCTTTGTTGGCAAAGTGATGTCTCTGCTTTTTAAGATGGTGTCTAGGTTTGTCATTGTTTTTCTCTCAAGAAGCAGACTGCTGTCACCATCTGCAGTGATCATGGAGCCCAAGAAAGTAAAATCTCTCACTGCCTCCATTTCTTCCCCTTCTATTTGCCAGGAGTAGATGGGACCAGTGGCCATGATCTTCATTTTTTTGATGTTGAGGCATTCCCCTTTACACAGCAGAAAACTAGCTGTGAGTTTTTTAAGACAATATGCAATTCCATCTGGCTTGTACAGATTGAAATGTGTTGTAATATTTTTCTGGTAAGACTGCTTGAATCCCTCCTAAAAGAATAAAGACACCACAGTTTTATTCATAAGCAATAAAAAGAAAGTTTACTCACAACCAGGCAGAGCAGAGTGTGGTCCCTGAAGGCAGGCTTAAGGCTGAAAGTTGCAAACGTATAAAAACAGGTTTACCCCATAAGGGAGATTTACCTAGTGACTGCAGGCTAGCAGTTTGGGAATTTCGCAGGACGAAAGGAAGATGGAAAAGAGGGAGAGGGGCAGCATGCCTTGTCCTTTGACCAGGTCCGGAAAGGTCACGCCCATCCACTAATCACAGGAACAGGAAGTTTCGACTGGCTGGACCGAACATTCCCTTGCATGTCCACTCTAGCAAAACAAGGAATGTTGTATTTGACTGCTTCCAGTGGGTTACATCCCACAGCTGCCCCCCTCCCAAGGGATCCCTCTACTGTTCACAAGCCCCCTTAGAGAATCCCTCCCCTACCTTTTCCTTTGTGCCACGGATGGAAGACAAAGGCTCCCTCCCCAAGGAATGTGGAGCCTGCAACCCAAAAGGGGGGGGGGGAGCCCTGTTTCTGGTGCTGAGCAAAAGGGGGTGAGTCAGGCCAGGCCCAGGGGAGGCTGATCTGTCGGGGCAGATGGGGCACACCCCCCCAAGCTCAGGCTGCCCTCGGCCAGCTCCTACTTGCCTGACCTCTTGCTTGTGCCCAGTCTGGGGGCGGCTCTGACTCTCCTGTCATGAGCTGGTTGGACACAGGAATGGGGGGGGGGCAGCTGGGGAACCATCAAGGGAAGAAGGCTCACAGCCTGGGAAGCAATGGTGGGACAACGATCAGTAGTCAGAGGGAGAAGAGGGAAAGGACTGGGAAGAGGAGGTGTCGGAAGCTGAAGAGGGAACAGGGCTTAGTGAGCAGGGAGAGGCTGTGGCAGAGAGCAGTGCAGACTCAGAGGCTGAAGCAGGGGAGGAGGGAGGCAGAGAGGAGGGAAGCAGTGAAGAGTCAATGGTGTCTTCCCCCTTGTGCTGGTCCCGTGGGTTACCCGAGAGGCGAGGTCCAAGGTCAAAGATGCAACGTGGAGGCAGTCGGTAGTAGCTGAAGCTGGGTGCAGGGCAGGGAGTCGGGTGAAGTCAGGAACAGGCTTGCAAGCAGGTAGCCAGGGCAGGTCAGGAGCTCAGGCAGAAAAGCAGGACAGGGTTCAGGCAGGAACTAGCAACCAACAATGTTGCTCCCGCAACCTGGGACTGGGCCGGCCGGCTTTTATCTGCCACGAGGCATACGGCGGCCACGATCCTCAGGTGACTCGCCTCTCCTGGCCTGGAGGCGAGCACTCCTCCTGTGAGAACTTAGTTCCCTCCGCCTCTCTGCCCTGAGCCTCTGCAGCTCAGGAGAGGCTGGAGGGTTACCGGACCCAGAGGCAACCTCAGCTTCCTCTGACGGGGCTGAGAGTGGAGCACCTGCAGGCAATGGGTCCTCCATCACCTCTGGAGCCAGAGCAGGCTCAGCTGATGCCTGCACCTGAGGACTCAGCACAGGTGAGGACCCTTCAGGCTCATGCCCTAGCCCCGGCTCAGCTGGTTCTGGAGGCGGGGAATCCTGTGCAGGCTGGGATCCCTCAGGTTCAGCATCTGAGTCCGAATCCCAGGCCATCGCACCTCTCCTGCTGCGGCAAGCTCCCTCCCACTGGGTCTCCAAGAACCAGAAAAGGAATGAAATGGGAGGAGCGAAGGCAGACTGGATGTAGGCGGAGTGTCCTGAATGCACCAGCTCCCAGGGTAGATTTACAGGCAGCTGGAAAAAGCAGGCAGTAAGAGAGGGTTAAACGCAAGACTGGATGAGCATAGCTGAGAGTCGGCTCCCCAACCCTTAGGAATGCCAACTGATAACAGCTCTGATGGCAGCCAGCCAGCAGTTTGTCAGCCAACCAGTGAAGTTCCAACTACAGAGACTGAAATCAGTCATAGCCCAGAGTGCGGGAACGACCACGGAAGTTCATTGTCCGGAAATGAGGAAGGGGAGGGAGCTGACCCCTTAGTCCAAGGTCTAGGAGTATAGGGGGTCTTCAAGACAGAACATGTCACAAGAGAGGACTGGGCTGCTTTTGGCTCCACTGGAAGAAGCCTCCTTGGTAGGGACATCTTTGATTTATGGACGGACGGCTGTGCTTGCTGCTCCAGTCGAACTCTGTTTGTTTTTTACAATAAATCTCCTTTCCAATTAACCACGCTCGTTTGTTATCAACACTCCCTGACACGCAGGCCTCCGATTGCTTGGCAAAAGCACTGGAGAGGAGGGGAGTTAGATGGCTGAACGTTCGGCCTCAGCAGCTGTCAGTCTCGGCTATTGTCAGAAGGATTCCAATTCATGGTCGCTTCCACCGCACACCTGAATACCCCTCTCTCCCCTCAGAAAGAGCGTGGCTGATTTGGGAAGGGGAGGAGATGATGGGGGGTGGCTCACCCCAGGACATAAAAGAAGCCTCTGGCAAAGGGAAGACTTGAAGCAAGATAGATGTCCCACATGGAGGCCCAGCAAACACTGCAAAATGGAACATGGGGCTTTTACTAGGATGGGGAACAGGATTCTCTCCTCCTCCTCCTCCTCCTCCTCCTCTTCTTCCTCCTCCTCCTCTTCCTCCTCCTCTTCTTCTTCTTCCTCCTCCTCTTCTTCCTCCTCCTCCTCCTCTTCCTCTTCTTCTTCTTCTTCCTCCTCTCCTTTTTCTTCTTCTTCTTCCTCCTCCTCTTCCTCTTCTTCTTCTTCTTCCTCCTCTTCCTCCTCTCCTTTTTCTTCTTCTTCTTCCTCCTCCTCTTCCTCTTCCTCCATCCTCCTCTTCCTCCTCCTCCTCCTCTTCCTCTTCCTCCATCCTCCATCCTCCTCCTCCTCCTTCTTCTTCCTCCTCTTCCTCCTCCTCCTCCTCCTCCTTCTTCCTCCTCCTCCTCCTCCTCTTCCTCTTCCTCCATCCTCTTCTTCCTCCTCCTCCTCTTCCTCTTCCTCCATCCTCCTCTTCCTCCTCCTTCTTCTTCTTCCTCCTCCTCCTCAAGGGCCTAGAATCCCAGGAGCAGAGCATGGGCGGGCGAGTGAGGGGGCTGACAGACCAGTCCTGGCCTCCCCATGGCCTCCTCCTTCCCTTTTCACCCTTTTCTCCCTCTCTTTCCTTCCAGGTCCCCTCTAGGAGGCCTGCCAGGAGAGGGAACATCAGCCCCATGGAGAGGCAAATGGAATCTAGCAGCGCCCCAAGCGACTCGCCCCCCTCCGCTGCCTGCCAGCCCCACATTATTAATGAATTGCCTGTTTATTTGTGACCTGCTCTGGTGACCCATGAATCGATGGATGAGCCTCCGGGGAACTTGGGGTCACGCGCTGCCTTCAGCCAGGCCAGGGGGTGGAGACTCCCGGGAGACAAAACAGCCCTTGGATGCTTGCTGCAGGTCTCTGGCTAAGGAAGGCCCAAATCCCGGATGGAGTTTGGCACATGGCAGCCTGGAGCATATTATTATTATTATTATTACTATTATCCAAGATGGCTTTGTTCTGCAATGCTTCTGAATCTCAGTTGCTGGAAACCCTAGGAGGAGAGCATTGCTTCCATGCTCGGATCTTGTTCGTTGGTTTCCCACTGGGGCATCTGGTCGGCCACTGGGAGAAGAGGCAGCTGGACTAGATGAGCCCCTGTGGCCTGATCCAGTGGCCTCTTCCCATGTTCTTCAGCAGCACTTTTTGGGCGCAGAGCCTGTGTCGGCTGAAGCGCAGCCCAGTGGAGCTCGCTCCCAGACACACTTCCTTCCTATATTTGGGAAGATGTGACGGCCTGCAGCTGCGCTCAGGAGACGGCTTGGTGGGCAGCGGCCGAGGCAGACGGCCACCCCCTCGCCCCCGGCACGCTCCCTTTCCGGCCCAACGTGCCCCGAGTGCTTCGGAGGGTGCCGAGGAGAAGCGTGGCATTTGCAACCCTGGAGCAGCTGCCTGCCTTGCACCAGGTCCCCCATGCGGCAGCGGCAGGAGCGGGTGCCCACCTGGCCCACTTTCTGTCCCTGGCGTCTCCTTTGGTATTTACCAAGCTGCCTTGGCAGGGCCCCCTCACCCTTCAGGGCACAGAGAAAGCTATAAGCCTTCCCTTCCCGCCTATCGGGTTTCTGCCCCACTGACAGAGGCAGCACATTCATTCATGGGTGGGGGAAGAGGAGCTCCCCTCCTGCCTCTCCCCGCACCCATGAAAACCCCCCAGGGGGCAGGGCAGAAGAAGGAAGGGACTCTCGCTTCCATCCTCTGAGAGCCTCCAGCCAAAATGGGAGGCAAGAGGCAGGAAGCCTGGAGAGGAGCAGAGGAGGTTTTTGCCTTATTCTGAGTGGGGGCCCTGGGCCCCCCACCTCAGGGCTGCCTAGGGTTTTGTGGGTTCCATAAACTCCCCCACCTAGAAAAAGCATTATTCAGGACAGTGGTTTGCATGACCCACCGATTCAGAATGGTAACAATAATTGCACATTTATTAAAAATCCATAGAATTGCAGAATTGGGTCCTGTAGCCTGACAGCCCTGCAGTGCAGGTAGAAGACTACTTAGTTTAATTAATTCCACAAAATGGAATTGATCCAGCAATGCAGCTTTTCAAAGTCTGATAGTCATTTACACCTCCAGCAACCCCCTGCTGCCCCCTTGCCTTGTACTGCCCCCCCCAAAGGAATCCCCCCTCCAGAAGAAGCGCCACTCCCTTTGGAATCCACTGGCCTAGACTTGGGGTTTCAGGAAGGAGAGATTGCCAGTCTTATCTGGAGACGCTGCCAGGGATACTGGGATGGCTCCATCAGCAGAACAAGAGACACAATCTCAAGGTTGTGGGTTAGAGACCTGTGTTGGGCAAAAGAGTCCTGCATTGCAGGGGGTTGGTCTAGATGAGCCTCAGGGTCTCTTCCAACTCTCCAGATTCAGCCTGGAGCCTTCTGCATGCAGTGGCATAGCATGGGTTGCCAGCGCCCGGGGCCGTGCGGAGGTGAGTGGGGTGGAGGGAAACAGACATGAGTGCGCATGAGCATTCAACTGCCTAATGGCGTCTGGGTCACCCAGGAGATTGCAGCCACTGAGATAAGAAAAGACAAGTCATTCCATTGTCTGGAGAGGTCGCTTCCTGGTACGCATGGAGAAGTCGTTTTCAATGGTGCCCGGCGACAGAAACATGCAGCCCTGGGTCCTGACATTTTTGTGCCCCGGAGAATCTTGTGCCTGGGGCAACCACCCCTGAGGCCCACCCTACGCTATGCCACTGTCCGCCTGCAGTGCGGGTGCTCTGCTCACAGAGCCCCAACCCTGGACTGGTTTCCCTTTTGCACCGGGTCACTGGGGTGGGGCAGCTGCATTGCTGCATAATCCAGGGGGCAGTGGGGGGCTTCCTTGAAAGCTCTTCCTCCATGCTTTCTGGATGTGGGAAGGAAGTGAAGATGCCAGGGAGAAGGACCCTGGCATGGAAAGGCCCTTTGCCCGGTGCTTAGGTGTGTGTTGGCTGCAAACTCCCTGAGGATGGAGGAGCCGCCTCTTCTGCTGCAGCCATCAGGGCCCAAGAGGCTTTGTTTTTTGAACAGTCACAGTGACAAATGTCCGGGGGGGGGGGGGACTGAGGCATGCATTTGCATACAATTTGCATTTGCTAAAGTATATGCATAGATCCAGGTGTAGGTTTCAAATGTCACGGAAGGCCAAGCAGCTCTTTCCCTATCCAATTATCCACAGGTAATTCTTTTTTTAAAAAGAAATCATATTGGTTCCTCTTCCATTTGTTTGACCCCGACTAATGAACTGAGCTCCTGCTCAAAAGCAATTCAATTCCCCTTCTGTGCCCCTAATTCATTACGCCCCACCCCAAAATTCATGTCTAGATCAAGTCAAATTAATTTCATTTCTCCAGATTTAATTCTCCCAGCACCTACCTACCTACCTTCCTTCCTTCCTTCCTTCCTTCCTTCCTTCCTTCCTTCCTTCCTTCCTTCCTTCCTTCCTTCCTCCCTCCCTCCCTCCCTCCCTCCCTCCCTCCCTCCTTCCTTCCTTCCTTCCTTCCTTCCTTCCTTCCTTCCTTCCTTCCAGCAGCACTTGGGAGAAGATTTGTCCCCCATTCCTCACCCCCCCACCCCAGGATGGTTCACACATGCTGAGATTCCTGCATTGCAGGGGTTGGACTAGATGACTCTGGGGTTCCCTTCCACCTCTACACTTCTAGGATTCCATGCTCCCTCCGTGGAGCAGAGGCCCTGACTGTGCAAGCTGCCGGGGTCTCCAAAGGCTCGAGTCCCCGTCCTGTGGGGCTGGCCCCCTAGAAACTGACACCCTGCCTGGGGAATGCCTTGCCCTCAGCTGCTAATCCCATCTGCGTTGACGCTGCCCAGGGTATCGTCTTGCTGCTGATCCCTGCTTACCGAGCAAATTGCTGAGATGGCCACGGCCGCCCTGAGCCCCCGACGGCCCGTCTCGGGTTCGAGGCACCTGCTGTCTCAAGGCGGCCAAGGAACTTGTCCCAGGAGCCGCCCGGCACGCTTGCCCGAAGCCAGCGGGGAGGTCAGCAAGCAGCTGGCAGGTCCCATTCAGGGAAGGAGCTCAGCTCCAAAGCTCGGCTTCCCAGCTGAGCGGCTGCTGGCGCCCAGCACCCTGAGCAGCCTGGACAGGATGGGTGCCGGCCGCTCCCAAGGGCTCTCTGGAAGTCAGGCCTGCAGATGCTTCCGCCAGTGGGGAGGCTGGTAGACGCCCAGTGAAGATGAATGCTGGAAGGTGGAGGAGAGAGAAAAGAAAGGACTTCTTCACAAGGCACAGAGGTTTATTATTATTATTATTTAAATATTTTTTAGGTAAAGGCAAAGGGACCCCTGACCATAAGGTCCAGTCGTGACCAACTCTGGGGTTGCGGCGCTCATCTCACTTTACTGGCCGAGGGAGCCGGCGTACAGCTTCTGGGTCATGTGGCCAGCATGACGAAGCCACTTCTGGCGAACCAGAGCAGCGCACGGAAACGCCGTTTACCTTCCCGCCGGAGTGGTACCTATTTATCTATTTGCACTTTGACGTGCTTTCGAACTGCTAGGTTGGCAGGAGTTGGGACCGAGCAACGGAAGCTCACCCCGTCACAGGGATTTGAACCACCGACCTTCTGATCGGCAAGTCCTAGGCTCTGTGGTTTAACCCACAGTGCCACCCTCGTCCCAATTTTATTTTTTACCAACCACCAAAGCACAGTGAAACCCCACAGGCGGCTGATACACTGGGTATACAATATTCAATAATATACATATTCAATAATATTCAATAATAACATATTTAAATCAACCATATGTACACTTCTTTATACCCTAACACTCCTCCCTCCACAGGTTTATTTAACTTTTAACATTTTAATTGCCCCAAATTGTTCAAACCTACCCAAATAATTCAGTATCTTCTCAAACCAATCCTCCTCTTTCTCACTGACCTTAAACCCTTTCATTCTATGTATCTTCACAGTTAGGTATTCTAAAATTATAATATTGTTCAGTTTTCCGCTCCATTGGTTCACCCGTAGCTCTTCTGCATTTTTCCAATTACTCACTATAACCTGTCTGGCTGCAATTACCATCAATTTTACCCATTTGCATTCCTCTTTTGTTTTTAACTCAGTACTACTCAGGGTAATAAGAACCTCTAGGATAATCCAGGAACAGGGGTTGAAGCTGGTACAAAATGTTATTATACACCGGTAAGGCTATATCATATTACAAAATCTGTAAGAATTGCTGGAGGAAATGTGGAGTGATGGGAACATATAGTCATATGTGGTGGGATTGTCCGTTAGTTAATGAATTTTGGAAACAGATTGGTGTAGAAATATTTGGAATTGTGGGAAGGAATGTGGAAATAACTAAACACAAGGCACAGAGTTAAACTGTGGAACTCCCTGCCACAGGAGGCAGGGATGGCCACCAACTGGGACGGTTTTAAAAGAGGATTAGGTGCATTTGTAGAGGAGGAGAGCGCTATTGATAGCTCCCAGCCAGGATGTCTGGGCTCTGCCCTCCTTCATGAGGCAGCAAGTCTTCTGAAGAAAGAGGAAGGGAGAGTTGCTCTTGTGCTCAGATTCTGTTTGTGGGTTGGCCCCTGTGAGAAAAGGAGGCTAGACTAGACGGGCCATTGGCCTCATCAAGAAGGAATCTACTTATGTCTTTATCTTGTGAACTGCCCTGACATCTTCAGATGAAGGCCAGTATATAAATTTAATAAATAATAATAACAATCAGGCCTTTTTTTAGCTGGAACCCGCTGGAATACAGTTATAAGAGACCAAGAGGGGAGTTCATGGTGAGTTCTGGCACCTCTTTTTGTAGAAAAATAGCAATAATAATACATCTTGATTTTATTATGTGAACCTCCCTGAGACTCCCAGGTATAGGGCAATATATAAATTCTAATTCTAATTCTAATTCTAATTATTATTATTATTATTATTATTATTATTTTATGTTCAAAGTGCTTTAGCACCAGGGGCAGAAAATCCAGAGGAAAACCACCCTGACACACATCAAGGAAATTTAATATGTTATATAAAATATAAAATAAGAATTGCCACATTAAAAATCCCCAAAGTATTCGATTTAAGGCAGAGACTCCAATCTTTGTTCAGCTTGCGGAGTAGATCCCCGCAGAGAGCTCAGCTGCAAGCGAAGAAGTCCCTTGGGGTGGGCTGGCTCCGGACACCCCAAAGGGCTTACAGTCCAGATTCCAGTAATAAAAGTCAGTGTGCCAATAAAATAAAATAAAATAAAATAATAAAATAAATAAAATAAAATAAAATAAAATAAAATAAAATAAAATAAAATAAAATAAAATAAAATAAAATAAAATAAAATAAAATAAAATAAAATAAAATAAAATAAAATAAAATAGCCAGTGTGGTTTAGTGGTTAGAGTTCTGGAATAGGACCTGGGAGACCTGGGTTCAAATCCCTCACTTGGCTGTGGAGCCCACTGGGCGACCTTGGTCACCGCCTCTCAGCCTAACCTACCTCTCAGGGTTGTTGTGGGAATAAAATTGGTAGGAGAAGCACGCAGGCCACCTTAAGCTCCTTGGAGGAAAAGTGGGGTGTACCGTGTGCACGTAATCAATCAATGTGAAAAGCACACCACGAGGGAGACCCCCCCCCTGCTCCCGCCTCCCAGAGCCTGGCCTTCCTGGGCTCTTTCTAAATTCCCAGGCATGCCTCCTCCACCCCCTTTCCCCCCTGCTCTCATTCATAGAATCCTAGAATCCTAGAGCTGGAAGGCTCATCCAGTCCAGCCCCTTGCAAGGGCAGGGCCTCCTGCCTGGTGGCCCCAGGTGCTCCATGAATGGTGAACAAGGGTCCAGGCGTGGGCTGGTCTCCCAAATCTGGGCAGGAGGACTCCCCACAGCAAGCAAGCAAGCAGGAATACAGCCACGAGCGAGACGATTTCAGAGCACTCTGGACTGAAATGAGTCATGAGTGTTAATCATCCCATGGCAGCGTTGACTGGAATCCTCCTTTAACTGTCCAGGAAAGGAGCTCCCTTTGGCGGATTGGGGGACGGGGACGGGGGACTATTTAGGAGAAAGAAGGAAAGAGAGTCAGCCAAATACCTCCAGGCAGTTCTGCAGTCAGCTCTGAGCATTTGGGAATCGTAGAACAGTAGAGTTCTATGCAGGAGTCACAGCTATTCCCAGTATAGAAACGGCCGCTCCCACGACATGCAGCTTTCCAAACTGGCTGTTGTGGGTGCGCTTAAGGAAGGAGGGGGGGCAGCCGAAGAGCCAGAGCTCCGGGACCGTCAAGCAGGACTGCCTGGGGCTGAGTGTGCGCATTTCGACACAGGTGTGTGACGGATTTCGGGAAGAGCCTTGGCTCACATTGCAAACCCAAAAGGGGAGAATGGTGGAGAAAAGGGATTTGCTCCCAGGTTCCCCAACCTGGGCATCTGGTTGGCTCGTGTGAGAACAGGATTCTGGAGGAGATGGGCCATGGGCCTGATCCGGCAGATGGTCTTTTGATGCTCTGGGGCCTGCGGCTTCTTCCACTGAGATAAGAGGCTGGTGGGTTTTGCCTGACTCCACCTTTGTCCTATCTCCCTGTCTTTATGGCGCTGCCCTGTCTGCCTCCCCCACTTCCCAGTCCATTAACATTCCCCATGGACCAGGTAAGTGGGGCTTCCTCCCTTATCAGGGCCCAGATGAAGGCGAGGGAGCAGCAGGGTCGCATCCTGGCTCCCGTTCATGGGCAGACTCCAGTGGCACAAAGCATTGCCCTGTGGCATTGATGGGTGCTCAGCCACACCTCGGACCTTTCTCGTAAAGGCCTTCTGGCCTAGCAGCTTGGGTAAACGTGCACTACTAACTGTGCCTAATGCACCTAGTTAACCTTTGGAACTCACTCCCACAGGAGACAGGTATGACCACTGACTCAGAGGGCTTTAAAAGGCTATTGATGGCTACTAGTCACAATGGCTATGGTCCACCTGCATGGTCAGAGACAGCAATGCCTCTGAATATCGGTTTCTGGGAGGGGGCTCTGGTGCTCAAATATTGCTTGCCGGTTTCCCTTGGGGACACCTGGTTGGTCACAGGGAGAACAAGAGGCTGAGCTAGGTGGCCATGGGCCTGATCCAGGAGATGCTCTTCTTAAAAGAGTAGCGATGAGCAGAGAGGACCAAGCCATTTGCCCATCCCGCTTCTCTCTCTCTCTCTCTCTCTCTCTCTCTCTCTCTCTCTCTCTCTCAAAGGAACCCCCACATTCCCCCAAACCCCCACAAGATGCCAGCTGCCAAATCTATTATTCCCTTTGTCAAAGCCCTCTCTACCCAACGTGGCCGTGGGACTTTTCGGAGCAGAGATGGAGGCCCTTGTTGATGTTCCCTAGGAAAGCATCAATGGACCCCTTCCTACAGGGAGGAGCCCTCTATCAGCCGCTTCCATCAGCAGGATGCAGACCCAGAGCAAAGACCCCCCTTCTCCCCCCCTCCCCGTGGAAGTGATAAGGTACAAAGTCAGCCATGGAGTTGGGCCGAGAGATAAGCAGGTGGCAGCGGCTGGGCCTCTTTGCAGATCTGGCTGCTGAAAACAGAGATATCCCTTGCAATGACTCCCTGGAAGCAATGTGGATTTGATATCCCTGCTCAGGAACAGCCTCTCTCCTCCGTGTCCCCACTCTGTGTCTGAAACAGAGCCTGATCTGCGGGATATTTATCGGCTGGGGCTGCCTGGATGGATCCAGCAGCTTTGCACAAAGAGTGGGAATACTTTGCTGAGACCAGGAACACAAAACAGGGACCATTCAGTCCAAGGAGAAGCAGGGCTGCATTTCTTCAGGGCACCACAGGGGAAACAGAGTGTTTGGGTGAAGATGCAGAGCAGGGGTAGGCAACCTAAGGCCCGGGGGCTGGAGGCGGCCCAGTCGCCTTCTCAGTCCAGCCCACGGAAGGTCCAGGAATCAGCGTGTTTTTACATGAGTAGAATGTGTCCTTTTATTTAAAATGCATCTCTGGGTTATTTGTGGGGCGTAGGGATTTCTTCAAAAAAATTTTTTACATAATATAGTCCGGCCCCCCACAAGGTCTGTGGGACAGTGGACTGGCCCATGGATGAAAAAGGTTGCTGACCCCTGGCGCAGAGTGCCTTTCCATTGCTACAGGGGAATAATAATATTTTTGTTATGTATACCCTGCCCATCTAGCTGGCTTTACCCAGCCACTCTGTAGTAACTATGATGAGCCCCAAGATGCTCAGAAGCCTGGCCTCCAGGTGGACAGTCCTTGTCCAGGGACTCTCCTTTCAGAAGCCCAGAACTGAACTGGTCTCTCAGTTGGACTGGTCTGAAATGAAAGTTCATTTTGGAGGAGGAGGGGGAGGAGGAGGAAGGTAGATGCAGGACAGTTCAGAGTCCCACAAAGATGGAGCTATGAAGACCTATTAGCTTCCTGCGTTCTGTGGTTTACCTCTCAGATGTCACCTGGCTGCTTCAGTGTCACCCCAACAGCATCCTTCTTCATGCAGTTAAACTGTGGAACTCCCTTCTGCAGGAGGAAGAGATGGCCACCAAGGATGAGACAAATTCATGGAGGAGGAGAGGGCTGTCAGCGGCCACTAGCCATGATGGCTCTGCTCTGCCTTCAAGGTCAGAGGTAGCAACGCTTCTGAATGCCAGTTGCTGGAAACCACAGGAGGGGAAAGTGTTGCTCTTGTGTTCGAATCCTGCTTGCTGGTTCCACACAGGCAGCTGCTGGGCCACTGGCTCTCTGGCTGGAAATCACTGAGGGAGCCGCTCCGACTGCACCATGTCGCCAAAGGACGATAAGAAGGAGGAGGATGCAGCCAAGTCAGCCAAGAAGGACCAGGACCCTGTCAACAAGTCCAGTGGCAAAGACTAGAGGATGAAGTGGTCCAAAGGGAAAGTAAGAGGCAAGTTGAACGACCTTGTTCTGTTTGACAAAGCTACTTAGGGCAAGCTGTGCAAGGAGGCGCCAAACGACAAACTCATCACGCCAGCTGTGGTCTCTGGAAGGCTGGAGACCTGAGGCTCCTTGGCTAGAGCCAGGCCGCAGGAGCTTCTCAGCAAAGGCCTGGTCAAACTGTGTCCAAGCACAGACCAAGGGATGTGTGTGCACCAGCTGCTCGGAAGGAGGCATGAAAGGTTCTCTGGTGGTTTTTAGACTCTGTACATCACAAAAATAGAATAATTTGAACTCCTGGAAGAAAACAACTGTTGTGCCCCTGTGAGAAGAGGATGTTGCCCTGACTAGATGGGCCCCTGGCTTGACCCAGCAGGCTCGTCCTGTGTTCTTAAATGTGTGCCCTTGCTGCCCTCAGAACTGGTCCTGACGGAATCCTCTGCTTTAGCCCCCTTTGCCATTGAAAAGATGCCCCTTGTGTTTTGATGTGGCTCAGCTCTGCCCCCTGGAGGGTCTGGCATTCTTCCCTCCTGATGTGACTCTTGAATAGACAGCGATTCACTGCATTGTCTCCAAATACACAACTTCCAGTTTAGCCCTGCTAAACAAGGGCTCAGCTGATCTGAACCGGGCATAACTTTTGTAATGTAAATTCAGGATTATTAGGGTGGTGGAAATAGCTCTTTAGTAGTTTTTGGGTTGGCCTCAGAGACTACATGACGACATTTTCCATTGGGAGGAACACCAAAGCATCTTGGCTTTTCCCGGCCTCAGGTGCCCAAGAATGCAGAGTAAGTTATATAGAGAGTGTCCCCCAAGCTCTTCCAGGGAGCGCCATAGGTGAGTAGGGATTTGAACCCGGATCTCCCAGATCCTAGTTTGATGCTCTAACCACTACACCACACTGGCTCTCTTCTTATGTTCTTGGTTGGTGCTTCTCATCCATACAGCATCCATATGGTGACATCATCACCACAATGCCAGGCTTTGCTCTCTTTTGTTCTACATTAAATCTGGATTCCTTCTTAGAGCAGAAAAACTGCTACTCAGAAATCACCCACGATTTGGGTGGCTGTCTGTCAGAGATACTTTTGCTGTGATTCCCGCATCTCAGTGGGTTGCCCTTGTTGGCCCTGGGAGACCCTTCTAACTCTACAATTCTAGGATTCTCTGATTCATAATATATATGGCATGCCACCGTTGCTGGCATGGAAGCTGCGAAGCACATTCTTATTCCATTTGGTGGGTGAGCGGTTTGTTGTGTTTGTGGTGACGCTTCTGTGGGTGACCTCCGTTGTCACTCTCCTGCTGCCATTCCCTCCTCAGCCCAGCCCAGCCGGTTTCATTGCCAAAGGAGAGCAGCTCTTCCTCTTAGCACCAAGGGCAGCCCTGTGGGAGGCTCACTGGAATTTCAACAGCTCCGCTCCAAGGAGTCACTCTTTCCAGATCTCGATACAGGTTGGGGATTAATTACCTTGGAGACTGTAACCGCAGTACATACGCCAGGATTATTATTGTTTTTAAATGCTTTTGTGACAGAGATCTTGCACAAGACCTCTTTATCAGGACGTCAGCAGAGCTAAATGTCAGTCTTGTGCAAGACCTGGGTGTGAATGCTTTATAGAAGCCACATGGAAATCATAGAATGGCAGAGTTGGAAGGGATCCTTGAGAGTCATTTAGTTCAACCTCCTACAATGCCAGAATCACAGCTCAAGATCCCTGACAGATGGCCCTCTAACCTCTGTTTAAAAACCTCCTAGGAAGGAGAGTCCACCACCTTCCAAGCGAGTCCATTCCACTGTCAAACAGAAAGTTATTCCTGATGTTTAATCAGAATCTCCTTTCTTGTAACTTGAAGCCATTGGATCGGGTCTTCTCCTCCAGAGCAGGAGGGAAAAAAGCTTGTTCCCTCTTCCATGTGACAGCCCTTGAGATATTGGGAGATGGTTCTCCCATCTCCTCTCAGTCTCCTCTTTTCCAGGCTCAACATCCCCAGCTCCTTCAACCATTCCTCATAAGGCTTAGTTTCCATCTTGGTTGCCCTCCTTTGCCCACCTTCCAGCTTGTCAACATCCTTCTTAAATTGTGGTACCCAGAACAGTATTCCAGGTGTGGTCTGACCAAGGCAGAAGAGAGTGGGACGTCCCTTGATCTGGACACTCGACTTCTGTTAATGAGGTCTAGAATTGTTGTGGTTGTTTAGTCGTTTAGTCGTGTCCGCCTATTTGTGACCCCCTGGACCAGAGCACGCCAGGCACTCCTGTCTTCCACTGCCTCCCACAGTTTGGTCAAACTAATGCTGGTAGCTTCGAGAACACTGTCCCACCATCTCTGTCATCCCCTTCTCCTTGTGCCCTCCATCTTTCCCAGCATCAGGGTCTTTTCCAGGGAGTCTTCTCTTCTCATGAGGTGGCCAAAGTCTTGGAGCCTCAGCTTCAGGATCTGTCCTTCCAGTGAGCACTCAGGGCTGATTTCCTTCAGAATGGAGAGGTTTGATCTTCTTGCAGTCCATGGGACTCTCAAGAGTCTCCTCCAGCACCAGAATTCAAAAGCATCCATTCTTCGGCGATCAGCCTTCTTTGTGGTCCAGCTCTCACTTCCATACATCACTACTGGGAAAACCATAGCTTTAACAATACGGACCTTTGTTGGCAAGGTGATGTCTCTGCTTTTTAAGATGGTGTCTAGGTTTGCCATCGCCTTTCTCCCAAGGAGCAGGTGTCTTTTAATTTCGTGGCTGCTGTCACCATCTGCAGTGATCATGGAGCCCAAGAAAGTAAAATCTCTCACTGCCTCCATTTCTTCCCCTTCTATTTGCCAGGAGATGATGGGCCCAGTGGCCATGATCTTCGTTTTTTTGATGTTGAGCTTCAGACCATATTTTGCGTCATATGATTCACTGGAGATCTTTAAAAAGAACACGGATGGTCACCTGTCAGGGCTGCTCTAGTTGCGATTCCTGTGTTGCAGGGGGGTGGGTCCCTTCTGGCCCTACAGTTCTGGAATTCTATGACTCTTTCTCCCCCTCCAACCATGACCATCCAGCTGCCCCTGCCCTGGCTTCTTCTCCTGGCCCTTGTGCAGCAGGCAGAGGCCCAACAGCCCTCCGCTGACTCCTGGGCACTAGTCCAGCTGCCGGGCTGAATCTCTCCTCCTTGGCCGGCTTCCCTCTGGCCTTGAGGGCCGGGCGGAGATGGGCATGGAGCCAGGCAGGCTGTGGCTGCCACGGCCGGCCTGCTGCTGTCACTCTCCCAGCTCCGGATCCCGCCCAGATCTTAATCACTGTGGGAACAACGGACTGAGCGCCCGGCTCAGCACCGGCCCGGCTAGCAGACGATGTTTATTTTCATAAGGATTTATCGCAGCGCTCCATCAAGGCCTGCCAAGAAAGGCTGCTGGAGGAGCGTGGCCTGTGGCCTGGGGGGGCAGAGAGCAAGAGGAAGAGCAAACCCTGATGGGTCCCAGGAAGGGAGAAGGGGAGTCAAGGCCTGACTCCCAAAAGGAGGTGGAGCGCCCCCCCAAGAAGAAAGGTTGGGACATTTTAGTTTAGTGAAAGAGGCGAGGGAGAGGGGAATCTTCCAACACTCAACTCCAATGGATGTCCACAGCGTCTAGTGTTAGGAGAGAGGGATAAAGACTTCTCCCTTTTTGAAATACAGTGGTGCCCCGCAAGACGAACGCCTCGCAAGACGGAAAACCCGCTAGACGAAAGGGTTTTCCGTTTTGGAGGTGCTTCGCAAAATGAATTTCCTATGGGCTTGCTTCGCAAGACAAAAATGTCTTGCGAGTTCCTGTGGGTTTTTTCCGCTTTTTCCGCCCTTTTCCTAAGCCCTAAGCCGCTTATCAGCTGATCCACTGATAAGCTGCTTATCAGCTGATCCGCTAAAAGCCGCTAAACCGCTAATAGCGCTAATCCGCTAAGCTGTCAATGGGCTTGCTTCGCAAGACGAAAAAACCGCTATACGAAGAGCCTCACGGAACGGATTAATTTCGTCTTGCGAGGCACCACTGTAATCCTTTTTGTTGTTTTTCAATTATACAACATAAAACAGTACAAAATCCAAATATTGAGATGACTCTAAATCTCCTGACATCCCCCATCCCCTTCCAGGGGTCCTTTTAATTCTATTTTCAGCCGCACATCAGTGCTTCTCCAATTTTCCATCTTCCTAAGTTATCTATACGTTCCATTACCTTACAAGTGTGTTTAAAATCCTGCTAATGTTTTGACCTCTTTACGATGATTTTGCATATACATTATAAACATTTCCTATTCTTTTTTTTTTAAAAAAATGCCTTCTTGATGCCTGAGCTTCCCAGTTAATTTTGCCATTTCAGCATAGTCCCATCGACTTGATTAGCCATTCTTCTCTGGTCGGGGCTGTCTCTTCCTTCCAAAAACTTCTCCCTTTCACAGGAACACCAGAAGAGCACCTGCAGGATCAGGCCCATGGCCCATCTAATCTAGCAGACTGTTCCAAAGTGGCCAGCCAGATGTCCCAAGGGGAAACCAGCAAGCAGGATTCAAACTCAAGAGGGAGTCTCCCCTCCCGTGGCTTCAGGCAGCTGGTACCCAGAAGCATTGCTGCCTTCCTTGCTAGGCTAGGACCCACTGATGTCCCTCTCTTTCTCCTCCATGAATTTGTCCCATCCTCTTTCAAAGCCCTCCAAATTGGTGGCCATCCCTGACTCCTGTGGCAGGGAGTTCCAAAGTTTAACCCTGCACTGCCTGAGAAAGTATTGAATCTTCCAACAATCAGCTTCCTTTGATGTTCCCCCAGTTTCAGTGTTATGCAAGCGGGAGAAAAATGTTCCTCCATCCACTTTCCCCATGCCAGGCAGAATTTTATAAACTCCTCTCACACTGCCTCATACTTGCGTTTCCTCTAAACTTGTTGTTGTTGTTGTTTAGGCGTTTAGTCGTGTCCGCCTCTTCGTGACCCCCTGGACCAGAGCACGCCAGGCACTCCTGTCTTCCACTGCCTCCCGCAGTTTGGTCAAACTCATGCTGGTAGCTTCCAGAACACTGTCCCTCCATCTCGTCCTCTGTCCTCCCCTTCTCCTTGCGCCCTCCATCTTTCCCAACATCAGGTTCTTTTCCAGGGAGTCTTCTCTTCTCATGAGGTGGCCAAAGTATTGGAGCCTCAGCTTCAGGATCTGTCCTTCCAGTGAGCACTCAGGGCTGATTTCCTTCAGAATGGAGAGGTTGGATCTTCTTGCAGTCCATGGGACTCAAGAGTCACCTCCAGCACCAGAATTCAAAAGCATCCATTCTTTGGCGATCAGCCTTCTTTATGGTCCAGCTCTCACTTCCATACATCACTACTGGGGAAACGAGAGCTTGAACTATACAAACCATTGTTGGTTCCTCTAAACTAGTAAGTCCCAAATGCTGCCCTCTTTCTTCCTATGGGTCGGTCCATCCCCTTTTCTCAGTGCTCACCTGCTCAAGGGCCTCCTCCCCTCTCCAGCTTTCCCTGGCAAAGCCCAGAGAGCCAGAAAGTTTCATGAACAATGGAGGCCATTGTTGAAAGGAGACCTTCTTCCACACCTTCTCTTCTTGCCTGGGACAATTTCTGCCCAGGCCCTTTTGTCCCAGGATGACTGCAAAAGAAGGTAGTGCTATTATTGCTGTTTTAAAAAAGGGCAAAGCCAGAACAATACAAAGCTCAGGCCAGGTGTGCAAACTGCTCCCAGGCTGCCAGTTTGCAAAGGAGGGACCAGTTTTGTGTTTATTCTCATTATTCCTGGTGAGAACATCAGAAACATTTGAAAAACTCCAGAGCTGTTCCACCAGGCCTTTGGTCAGGGCGCAGCCTGACTCCCTCCTTTGGCAATCTTTACAAAACTTTAGTTTATGGTTGCCATCAATTTTGATTTTAATTAATTTTTATAATGCTTTTATAATGTTGCACTGTTTTAGTGTTGTTAGCCGCCCTGAGCCTGGCTTCAGCTGGGGAGGGCGGGATATAAATAAAATTAATTTTTATTATTATTATTAAATGAGTGTATCATGATAGAGCCTCGATTTATAAGCCTGCAAGGAAGCAGCGTCTGCCACTTTCTAAGTGAGCCCATTCCTTTTTTTTTTTTAAATGATATTTATTTAAATTTCCAATAACAACATATAAATACAAACAACAACCATAGAAAAAAGAAAAAAAACATACACAAAAACATACACAAACAAAGGACAACAAATATAATTTCAAACCTTATTTTCTCAACCTATTTTCCCCGACTTCCTCATACCTCCCCGTTCTGTATTCTAATTTCATTATCCAATCAGCAAATCCATTCCCTTATTTCCCAAAGTTTTTTACTAATTCCATTCCTTTCTTTAATCAACAACTCTGAAAACCACCTTATTTTTGAACCCATGTCATTCTAGCCTTCATTAATTTTATAGTATTTATTAAGATAGCCTTTGAATTTCTTCCAATCTTCTTCCACTGTCTCTTTCTCCTGGTCTCGGATTCTGCCCGTCATCTCTGCGAGTCCCATGTAGTCTGTCATCTTCATCTGCCATTCTTCCAGAGTGGGTAGATCTGGTGTCTTCCAATACTTTGCAATAAGAATCCTTGCTGCTGTTGTGGCATACAAAAACAAAGTTCTGTTCTGTGAGCCCATTCCACCATCAAGCAGCTCCATCTGTCAGAAGGTTCTTCTTGATGTCTAGTCAGAATCCTCTTCCTAGTCGATTGAGCTGTTGGTCCAGGTCCTGCGCGCTGGAAGGAAGCAGGAAGGAAGCTTGTTCCGTCTTCCGCATGATGGCCCTCCAGGAACTGGGAGACCAGGATTCAAATCCCCACTCAGCCTAACCTCCCTCGCAGGATTGCTGTGAGCCTAAAATGCGGAGGGGAGAACCATGTACTGTTGAATGGTTTCTTTAAGTTTTAGGTTTCATGATTGTTTCACAAGATGTGTATGTCTTTAAGGGCCAGAGCAAATAACAAGACCTAGTTTTAAAACTGTGAAGCAGGATAGCAGGTGCTGTTAAGTTATGTTAATTAAGCTGTTGGGTATACAGTGGTACCTCAGTATGCGAACAGGATCCGTTCTGGAGCCCCATTCGCATCCTAAACAGAACATAAGATGCTTCTGCGCTTCTGCACATGCAATGTTTCACTGCTTCCGCGTGACGTCATTTTGACCATCTGCGCATGCGTGAGCGGCAAAACCCGGAAGTAACATGCTCCGTTACTTCCAGGTCACCGCGGAGCACAACCCGAAAATACTTAACCTGAAGCGTATTTATCCCGAGGTATGACTGTAGTATGACTGTAGTAAAAAGTAGAGACATCACCTTGCCAACCAAGGTCCGTATAGTTCAAGCTCTGGTTTTCCCAGTAGTGATGTATGGAAGTGAGAGCTGGACCATCAAGAAGGCTGATCGCCGAAGAATTGATGCTTCTGAATTCTGGTGCTGGAGGAGACTCTGGAGAGTCCCATGGACTGCAAGAAGATCCAACCTATTCATTCTGAAGGAAATCAGCCCTGAGTGCTCACTGGAAGGACAGATCCTGAAGCTGAGGCTCCAAGACTTTGGCCACCTCCTGAGAAGAGAAGACTCCCTGGAAAAGACCCTAATGTTGGGAAAGATGGAGGGCACAAGGAGAAGGGGACGACAGAGGACGAGATGGTGGGACAGTGTTCTTGAAGCTACCAGCATGAGTTTGACCAAACTGCAGGAGGCAGTGGAAGACAGGAGGGTCTGGCCTGCTCTGGTCCAGGGGGTCACGAAGAGGCGGACACGACTAAACGACTAAACAACAACAACAACATGACTGTAGTATATAAAGAGCAGCATGTAGCTCTCTCATTACCTTGGTGGATGGGTCACTCTTATTATTATAATGTGATTTAGTGTAAAATGAGTTTTTGTTTTTGTTATTTGTTATTAAACCAAGCAAAAGTTACGTTTCTCGAATGTGTGGTCTCCCCAGCATGCCTTCTGCAGCCCAACTAATCTGCGAAATAACCAACATGTACACCATGTTCAGCTTTTTGGAGGAAAAGGTGTTATACAAGTGTGTGGGTGTGTAAAAGCAGCAAAGCCAAGTTCAGGAGCAGAGTCCCCACCCCACGCAGCAGTGCCAGCCAAGCAGCTTGGGTCCCCAAACCCAGCTCTGAAGTGGGGTGTGGGGTGGGAGACATTGTGGGAAACATGCACCGTGGACAAGAAGCCCAGGGACTCCCCAGAATAGCTCTTTGCCCTTTCTCCCCAAATATGCAGCTCTGCCCCCCCCCCGCCTACATTCCTCCTTCCAGGAAATATTTCTTGGGCAGGGGGAGCAAGCTCCTCTCACTCTCTCCCTTATCGATCCAACCGAGTGCGTTCCTGCCCCGAAATCTGGAAGCACATTAAAGAGCACAACAATTTGCTGAAGCAGTGGCAGCTGTCTGCCTTCCAGTGCGCTGCCTGAGCCACAGAGAACATTCTTCTGCCTTTGGCGTGTCAGAATTTATGGGGCCCTTGGCAAGGCATCAGAAGCACATTCAGCCACTTACAGTAAAATCAAAGGGGGACGGAACAATGAATATGAAGTCAGGTTAAAGCACCTCATTACAGGAACAAATTGTTCATCTGACATCCAAATAATGGAATTTATGCGCAGGCAGGTTGGAGCCAAACCACCTCACGGCGCGTCTCTCTTGTCTACTCAGGAGTGGGGCCAGAGGAAGATGATGGGATTGTGGCCGTTCCCAGTTTGGATGTGATGGCATCTCTGGGGGAGAAAAAGGATGCAAATAAGGAAAGAAACAGGAAGCTTTCCCTCTGGATTCCACGGGGCTTACTTCTGAGTAAATGCCTGAGGATTCGAGTAGAGCTGCCTCTCTTTTGGGTTTTTGTGACCTCTGTGCCTGCTTATAGGGGCTCCTGGCAAATTTTGAGCCTTGGAGGAAGGATCTGGTCCTTCGAAGCTGCCTTGGGTTTCCCCCCAGTCCTACCCACACCAGAGTCACCCGCCTGCCTGAGAAGGTCACTCCCAAGCCTTGCATTCCTTTGAGAACATAAGAACTTGAGTAGAGATCTCTGGATCTCGTCCAGCCTCCTGTTCTCACTGTGGTCAACCAAGATGGGAAACCCCCAAGCGGAATCCCAGAGGGCTCCCTCCCCGCCTGTGTTTTCCAGAGACTGACATTCACAAGCATCTGCTGCTTCCAGACCCTGGCCGCCTCCAGCTTGTGAACATCTTCTTCAACTGTGGTGCCCAGAACTTGACACAGTAGTCCAGGTGTGGCCTGACCAAGGCAGAAGAGAGCGGGGCTCTGACTTCCCTCGACCAGGGCACTCAACCTCTACAGAGGGAGGAGTCTAAAGGGAAACAACAGTCGTTTTCTATCCTTTTTTTTAGGTAACCACCATGGCGTTAAAAATTTACAGTTGGAATGTTAATGGGATGAACAATAGGGGAAAGAGGAATAAAATTGAACATATCCTAAAGAAGGAAGGCCTAGATATTATTTGCCTGCAGGAGACGCATATAGCGAGGAAGCATAAAAGGGTTTTGACTAACCAAAGACTGGGGAATGAATTTGTATCGTCAGATCGGAGTAAAAAAAGGGGAGTGGTCATCTATATCAATAAACAAATCGAAGCGAAACAATTATTTAAAGATGAAGAAGGAAGGATATCAGCAGTACAAATTAATTGGCAGGGAGAAAAGGTAATAATAGTGGGGATATATGCGCCGAATGTTAATAAGTCAGAGTTTTTTAGGAGGTTAGAAGGAAAGTTGTTTGATTACGCTGATCAGAAAATTATACTACTGGGAGACATGAACGGTGTGGTGTCGCTAGAGTTGGACAGGCTAAGGGACACGAAAGGTATAGAAGGAAAGCTACCTAGAACCTTTTTCTCTTTGGTCCAAAACTGTAATCTAGTGGATATTTGGAGATTCAAATACCCCTTGGAAAAACAACACACTTACCATTCAGAACCCAATGATTCATTTTCAAGATTAGACCAGATATGGATCTCGGCAGAATTAATCCCAAGAGCTGTAAGGGTGGGGATCCAGGCCAAAACAATTTCTGACCACAACCCAATAAAAATGGAACTGAAAGGGTTGGAAAGAAGATTAAACAGATGGAAAATGAAAGATTATTTATTGGACGACCAAGAGATAATAGAGAAAGCTCAAAACAGGTTAAAAGAATACTTCGAAGACAATTTAGGTAAGGGTACAAAATCAAAGGTGGTGTGGGATGCAGGCAAGGCGGTGATGCGGGGCTTCTTTATCCAACATAATGCAATTAAGAATAAAAAGAGAGAAAAAGGGAAAAAAGAAATTTTACAACAATTATTGGAGAATGAACAGAAATTAACTAAAAATCCCAAAAATAAGAAAATAAAAGAGAACATCAAAGTCCTACAATCCCAGTACGCGATGTTGATAAACAGAGAGATAGAATGGAAAGTTAAAAAATTAAGACAAAGGAACTTCGAATATGCTAATAAATCAGGGAAGCTACTAGCTTGGCAATTAAAAAAAAGGAAGGAGCAGAATACAATAAACAAAATCGAGGTGGAAGGAGAAGTGATAAGTAAGCCCAAAGAAATAAGGAAGGCCTTTCTGGACTTCTACAGAGGTCTCTTCAAAAACACAGAAAGGAATAACATGAGAAAAATAGAGAGATATTTAAAAGGTAAGAACATTAATAAGATTTCCACAGTAGAAAAAGAGAAGCTGAACGCTCTAATCGAGATAGAAGAAATCAAAGTAATAATTAAGAATTTAAAAAATGGGAAAGCCCCAGGCCCAGATGGGCTTACTGGTAGATATTATAAGGAGATGGAACCAGTCCTGCTGACTCCACTGCAAGAAGTAATGAATAACATCCTCAAAGAAAGAGAAATACCAGAGACGTGGAAGGAGGCATTGATCACACTAATTCCTAAACAAGACTCAGACTTACAGCAGATCAAAAACTATAGACTGATTTCCTTGTTAAATATAGACTATAAGATTTTTGCAGGAATCCTAGCAAAGAGGTTAAAAGACACCCTGGTAGAAAGTATACACAAAGACCAAGCCGGCTTTTTGCCGGGTAGGCAAATGAAAGACAACATAAGAAACATAATAAACATCATAGAATACTTAACAGACAGGTGTGATAAACAAGGTTTGTTGTTATTCGTGGACGCTGAGAAAGCGTTTGATAATATAATCTGGGATTTCCTGCTGAAACAATTGGAACATATGGAAGTGGGCACTGAATTTTACAACGGGATAAAAGCAATCTATACAGATCAAAGGGCAAGACTCATAATAAACAACGTAGAGACTGCAGAAATAACAGTAACAAAAGGAACGAGACAGGGATGCCCACTGTCCCCACTACTGTTTGTAATGGTGTTAGAGGTCCTACTTAACTCTATAAGAGATAATAAAGGAATAAAAGGAGTAAGGGTCGGTCTGAATGAATATAAAATCAAAGCTTTCGCAGATGATCTGGTTGTAACAATGGAAGACCCAATAGATTCAATAAAAGAGGTACTTGAAGAATTTGACCAATTCGGAAAAGTAGCGGGCTTCAAATTAAATAAAAGGAAAACAAAAATGATAGTTAAGAATATGTATAAGGACAAAGTTGAAGAACTACAAAGAGAAACGGAATTAGAGCTGACCAAGAAGGTGGAATATCTAGGAGTATGGGTAACGCCAAAAAATATAGATTTATTTAAAAATAATTATGAAACAGTATGGAAAGGAATTAAGAAAGATATAGAAACGTGGGGCAGGCTCAAATTGTCGTTTTGGGGTAGAATAGCTACAATTAAAATGTCCGTACTTCCAAGATTATTATTTCTCTTTCAAAATATCCCCGTGATCAAAGGCACAAGGATATTTAAAGTCTGGCATAGGGAGATCTCAAAATTTATCTGGCAGGGGAAGAAGCCCGGAATAAAGTTTAAATTGTTGACGGATGTGAAGGAAAGGGGAGGCTTCACCCTGCCAGATTTGAAATTATATTATGAGGCATCATGCCTATGCTGGGTAAAGACATGGATCAATCTGGAGGACAGAGAAGTGCTGGACTTAGAGGGTCACGATAATCGATTCGGATGGCACGCCTACTTGTGGCATGGACGGAGGAGAACGCACAAGGAATTTGGAAATCACATATTCAGGGGCCCACTGATTGAGGTATGGGAAAGGTATAAAGACGTGCTAGAACCTAGAACACCCCACTGGCTGTCACCATTAGAAGTTATGTCCGTTAAAAAGACTAACATGAGGGCCAACTGGGCCACATATGAACAACTGTTAATGAAGGAGGAAGGAAAGTGGAAAATGAGACCGTACGAGCAGGTCAAGGACCAAGTCTACGATTGGTTACATTACTTCCAGACAAACGATATGTTCAGGAAAGATTTCAAAGATAAAGGATATGCTGATAAAAACTCCAGATTCCAAATCGAGATCCTGAAAAATAATATAAAAATTTTGTCTAAAATGTATAATCAGTTACTGGACTGGAATCTAATTGACGAGGAAGTCAAGTCGGTAATGACACACTGGGCTAGAGATTTTGGCCGTAACATCTACTTCGAAGAATGGGAAAAACTATGGAAACAACATCTTAAGTTTACGGCTTGTGTGACACTTAAGGAGAATCTAATGAAAATGTTCTACCGTTGGTATATGACACCTGTCAAACTAGCCAGAATGTACGGATCCTGTAACAAATGTTGGAAGTGCAAGGAGAGAGAGGGGACCTTCTACCACATGTGGTGGGAATGCCAAAAGGTCAAAGGGTTTTGGGAGAGTGTGTATAATGAAATGAAGAAAATCTTAAGTTATACTTTTGTTAAAAAACCTGAGGCATTCCTGCTGGGATTGGTAGGAAGGGAGATAAAAAGGAAAGACTACAAGCTGTTTCAGTACGCAACAACGGCAGCAAGGGTTTTATTAGCTAAAAACTGGAAATTAGAGGGTCTGCCGACAATTGAGGATTGGAGATCAAAATTACTAGACTATGTGGAGATGGATAAGATGACAGGGAAAATTAGATATATAAAAGACCAGAGGTTTGCAAAAGATTGGGAAAGTTTTACGAAATATCTGGAAAACTTAAGCGATGGACAGATAACGTTAGTGGGCTTTAAGGGAGCTCTGTAAGAAGCAAAGGGTACTGTCTTAAGAAAAACAGGTGAACTAGAATGATTAATGGCACTACAAAACAAGAAATGCGGAATTATTTGTTTTTATTAGTACGGATGATTTGTGGAAAGGTTGAAGGAAGTCACTCTTTAAAAAAAAAATTTGTGAAACATTAAGTGGAATATTATAGTTTGTTTTGTATTTTGATTTATGTAAACCAATAAAAATTATGTATGAAAAAAATAATAATTTTGTCTTGCGAGGCACCACTGTAGAGGTTGGAGGGTCATCTGCCAAGGATGCTTTAGTTGAGATTGCAGGGGGTTGGACTGGATGGCCTTTGGAGGTCCCTTCCAACTCTTATGAGTCTGCGAGGGCCCTCCCTCCTGCTCCTGCTGCTCTCAAGTGGCTGGATCCGCCTGGCTCGGAGGCTGCTCAGCGAGAGCCGTTCCAGTGAGCTCTCCTGCCCCTCAAGAAAGCGCTTTCCCATCTGTAGGAAGCAGGATGTGCAGCTCTGAGGAGCCAGATCTTGTTTCGGAGATCAAACAGGCTGCCTTTTGCACAGGGCGTGGGGCTGATGTCAGCGTCTGGCGTGCTGGACCGAATCTCCCTGGTTACGCAGCTGGACCGGAATCGGGCAGGTCTGCCTCTGAACTCATTAAGTTTTTACAGCCTGCTCTTCGGCGCAGTGGCCCCTTCCCCTCCGCCGAGGAGCAGGAGGCCTGGCCAGCCTGCAGAAGCACCTTTTCCCCTTGCGAGAGCAGCGGGTCCACCTGGCTTCCCCTCCTCCCTCTTTTGCCGCTGCTTCCTCCTCTTGGGATGCCTCCGCCTGGGCAGCGGTTTTGTGGGCAGGATTCAGCAAATCCAGGTCGCGCAATGGAAGCTGAGAGGGAGGACCAAAGGGAGAGGTGGATGGGGGCTGGGTGATTTCCGGGGGTGGGCAAACTGCTGTTCCCACCTCCACTCCAGGGCAGCTGGAAATAATTCAGAGCCTGGCACTGGGTGCCACAGACACCCCTGTGATTCCACCAGCAGCCTCCTTCTCTGCAGAGGAGGCTGACCTCTTGCCGAAGCACGAGACCGTGCCTTCCTTTGGTCCTATCCGGTCTGTTTGCTTTCTTTGGAAGGCAGTTCTGCTGGGCTTCTGTTTCAGGGCCCATTTGGACGAAACATAAAACAAAACCCCCATTTGCAATGGCACCCCCCAAACCCGGGAGCAGCAAGCAACAGACACACAATTACACCTCGAACAATATCAGCAACGATGGGGGGAGGGGGAATCCTCAAGGAGTCCCCGCTGTCCCTTTTGTGGTAAATGCTACGATTGTCTCCCGTTTGGAATTGATTTTCTTTTCTTTGGTTCTTAATTGCTGGAGGATTCCGTTCTGCGGACTCCTCTGACAGCAGGATTTAAGGCCTGAGCGAGGCAAACAGCCTCCCACACCCCGTGTCAGAATTTCCAAGCCCTCCCTCCTGAGTTTACGGCCTGCACCACAAAGCCAGAAAGCCATCCATCATTTCTCTGCCAGCGCAGCCTGGAGTTCTCCTCTTAATCCACATCAGAATATCAGAGAGGGGGCTGCGCAGCCGCTTCTCCTTAACCCCCTTCCAAATAAACAAGGCTTGAAAGGCCCAGCACAGCTCAAAGGCAACCTTTAAATGATACCATCAGGGACTTCTGGCTAATATCTCTTTGGGGTGCAGGGGGCAGGCATGGCTTGCAAGCCAAACGGGCTTGTTTTGCTCAAGAGGAAATGCCACTCCTGTCCTCAGATCCTCGCCTCCCACAAAAGCCTGTCTCAGTTCTTGGAAACTTGCAGGCCAGGGGTACCATGGAGCTTGGAACCTCCTTGGGAACCGACAGATGTCACCTTCGAGATTTGTGCAGCTTATCTGGCATTGCATTGTTGCTTTTTTGTAACATTTTAACAACTATGTCTTAGGGACGTGGGTGGCGCTGTGGTCTAAACCACAGAGCCGAGGACTTGCCGATCAGAAGGTCGGTGGTCCAAACCCCCTGCGACGGGGTGAGCTCCTGTTGCTCGGTCCCTGCTCCTGCCAATCTAGAAGTTCGAAATCACGTCAAAGTGCAAGTAGATAAATAGGTACCGCTCTGGCGGGAAGGTAAACAGCGTTTCCGTGCGCTGCTCTGGTTCGCCAGAAGCGACTTAGTCATGTTGGCCACATGACTCGGAAGCTGTACTCCGGCTCCCTCGGCCAGTAAAGCGAGATGAGCGCCGCAGCCCCAGAGTCGGCCACGACTGGACCTAATGGTCAGGGGTCCCTTTACCCTTTTAACAACTATGTCTAGTTGTTTTTATAGCATGTGTGTAAATTGCCTAGAGGTAGTTAATCACCACCGCCACCATCACGGCTGCTTCCAGGCTGGATTACTGCCACGTGCACTGTCTGGGGCTTCTCTCGAGTCAGGCTTGATCCAGAATGCTGCAGCAAGATCGCTGGCGGGAGGGAGGCCTTGTCAGCATACAGCCCCTGTGCTCAGAGGTCTGCACCGCCTGCTGATTTGCTTCTGGGCCAGGTTTCAAGGTCTTCCTGTGAGTATACAAAGCCCTAGACAACTTGGGGCCGGTTTACCTTTGAGAACATGTTGCCCCACATGTGCCCACTCAACCGCTTCGCCTGGCGAAATTGGCACGGCTACAGGAGCCTCGGAACACCCATTCTGCCCTTGTAAGAACTCAATTGTTTAGCGTGGAAGCGCCTCCACTTCGGAACTCCCCGCCTGTTGACACCAAGCAGGCCCCTTCCCTGTGGCCTTTTTGGCACCTGCCCAACCCATTCTTGTGAGCAAGCCTGTCCATAGGCTTAGAAACTTGAGGTAATTGTGTTCTTGATGGTGATCATAGAATCACAGACTTAGGGAGCTGGAAAATACCCTGGGAATCATCTAGTCCAGGGGTCAGCAAACATTTTCAGCAGGGGGCCGGTCCACTGTCCTTCAGACCTTGGGGGGGGGTGGACTATATTTTGAAAAGAAAACAAGAATGAATTCCTCTGCCCCACAAATAACCCAGAGATGCATTTTAAATAAAAGGACACATTCTACTCATGTAAAAACACGCTGACTCCTGGACCTTCCATGGGCTGGATTTAGAAGGTGATTGGGCTGGATCCGACTCCCGGGCCTTAGTTTACCTACCCATGCAGTGTAGGGATCACAACTTGCACACCGCTGGCAGAAAGCCATCCAACCTCTGCCTAAAAACCTCCCGGGAAGGAGAGTCCACCGCCTTCCAAGGGAGTCCGTTCCACTGCCAAGCAGCGCTTAACAGTCAGACAGCTTACGGTAGTTGGAATCTCCTTCCCTGCTCTTTAAACCCATTGGCTTGGCTCCTGTGCTCTGGTCTCAGCTAAGAAAGAAAGGACCCACAGAGCTGAAGAGATCTTGGGAGCCTCATCTGTCTAGACCTGGAGATAACCTCCCAGACCTTTGGGGCTTGCATGCTTGGCCACAGAGGAAGTGGTCTGTCCTCCCTCCAGCAGGGATAGACACCCCCCGCCCCACCCGTCACATTTTCCAGGCCAAAGCCATGATAAATATCAAAGAGTTGCGATGCAACGGCCTGCTTGTTTGTTGCCGAAGAAAAGCCGTTTTGTGTCGGAAACAATGTGGGGATTATTCAAGGCCATTTTGTCGTGCCAAATGTGGCCAACCTCCCTTCTGCCATAGCCCTCTCCTGGCACCCGCAGAGTCAGGAATCCTCCTGCGACCAGCCCCAGCTCTGCCAGGTAGGTGTGGGTCGCGGAGGGTTATAGCAGGAGACACTGGAAGCCCCCTCCCCAATTTAGACGGTGCTCCTTCCCAGCTTGAGGCCTGGAACATCTCGTATCTGGAGACGGAGCCCAGAAGCCTATTAATCATTTGCATTTATTGGTTGTCTTGTCTTTCTTTCAAAGCTGTTCCGTGCCTTTCCTATCAGATCTCTGCAAGTGGAGCTGTCAGATGAGTTGCTATTGGGGGGGGGTTTCCAGGGCTTCAGTAGGCTGGTGAGATATGTCGCCATGGGAACTAAATAGCTAGACAATTGCTTCTGAGTAGAGGACCCTTTTGAGAGCATGAGAAGAGCCCAGCTCTGGATCAGGCCCAAAGGAAGCCCGTCTCAAGAATCAGCCACACTTCCGCTTCTCTTGTGCCTAGAAAGTGTGGGCCTGGTGGTATATTAATTTTCATCTTGGGAAAAGTTATGGAGGGAAGATTTAAAATTTGCAGCATGCTGTACGTTGAAAGAAAACTATATGAAAATGATGTCCCATGGGCCTTATGTTGCTGACCCTCCAGCCAGGAGGAACAGGAAGTTTCAACTGGCTGGACCCAACATTCCCTCGCATGTCTTCTCTAGCATTGCAAGGAATGTTGAACTTGACTGCCTCTCATGGATCACATCCCACACAGGTGGCAGCAGCTGGACCCTCCTTTGATGGGGTGAGGGTGGGGGTGGCATGGAGCCATCCTTGGCAACGTGTTCCTCATTGTAGCAATGAGATTGTGAGTGGCCATTATCTTAATGCCAACGTCTCCATGGGAATAATGGCAGAAGAGGCGCCCAAGAGGGCAGGAGAGATGGGCAGTTCTGCACTCGCTCCTGAACCCCACATGTTGCGCTTGACCAGCCCCCTCCCCTCCGAAGGGGAGCTTTTCCGCAAAGGCCGGTCTGAGGTCTCCGGTGAGTCTTTCTGAAAGGGCATTTCTGAGAGCGGCCGCAGCGAGATTCGCACACGCCATGACAGGCCAGGAATGCAAGAGCTGAGCCGTGCGCACATCTGGGCAGGCCCAGAAAATGTGCCTCCCAGATGTGCTCTAACAGCAAGCAAACTTCACGGTGCGTTAACTGCTCCCAGGGACTTCAAGGCCTCTCGGAGGGCTCTAATCAAATCCAGATGACTTCCCGATGGTTTCCTCTGCTCTACAGTCGGAGATAGGAAGATGTTCAGAGGCAGGGAGCTTTTCTCCGGGGCCCCAAAGCAAGCAAGCTTCCATGGCAGGTCAATGGAAGGCGCGCTCTCCTCCCAGGTCCAGGTGCCAGAGAGAGCTGGAGGGGGCTTTGCTTCCAACACCCCAGGTCTCTGCACCATCTAGTCCCTCAAAACTGTTTTCAGAAAATATCTCTTTGCACGCCAGAGTGGTCCATGCTCTAGAATCATAGAATCATAGAGTTGGAAGAGACCACAAGGGCCATCGAGTCCAACCCCCTGCCAAGCAGGAAACAGCATCAGAGCACTCCTGACATATGGTTGTCAAGTCTCTGCTTAAAGACCTCCAAAGAAGGAGACTCCACCACACTCCTTGGCAGCAAATTCCACTGTCGAACAGCTCTTACTGTCAGGAAGTTCTTCCTAATGTTTAGGTGGAATCTTCTTTCTTGTAGTTTGGAACCATTGCTCCGTGTCCGCTTCTCTGGAGCAGCAGAAAACAACCTTTCTCCCTTCTCTATGTGACATCCTTTTATATATTTGAACATGGCTATCATATCACCCCTTAACCTCCTCTTCTCCAGGCTAAACATGCCCAGCTCCCTTAGCCGTTCCTCATAAGGCATCATTTCCAGGCCTTCGACCATTTTGGTTGCCCTCCTCTGGACCCATTCCAGTTTGTCCGTGTCCTTCTTGAACTGTGGTGCCCAGAACTGGACACAGTACTCCAGGTGAGGTCTGACCAGAGCAGAATACAGTGGCACTATTACTTCCCTTGATCTAGATGCTATACTCCTATTGATGCAGCCCAGAATTGCGTTGGCTTTTTTAGCTGCCGCGTCACACTGTTGGCTCATGTCAAGTTTGTGGTCAACCAAGACTCCTAGATCCTTTTCACATGTACTGCTCTCAAGCCAGGTGTCACCCATCTTGTATTTATCTCCCGCTTGGACTACTGCAATGCGCTCTCCGTGGGGCTACCTTGGAAGGTGACAACTAATCCAGAATGCAGCTGCCAGACTGGGGACTGGGAGTGGCTGCTGGGACCGTGTAAGAGCCGTCTTGAAAGTCCTACATTGGCTCCCAGTACCTCTCCAAGCACAATTCAAAGTGTTGGTGCTGACCTTGAAAGCCCTAGATGGCTTTGAGGTGGAGCATCTCCACCCGACAGAGAACCAGGCAGAGGGCCTTCTCGGTCGTGGCGCCTGCCCTGTGGAACGCCCTCTCATCAGACGTCAAGCAGTTAAAGAACTACACAAATTTTAGAAGACATCTGAAGGCAGCCCTGTATTTGGTAGTTTTTAACTGTTGATGTTTTGCTGTTTTTATATGTGCTGGAAGCTGCCCAGTGTGGCTGGGGCAACCCAGCCAGATAGGCGGGGTACAAATAATAAAATTATTGATCTTATTATCTCTGCTGCCCAGATCACTTGTGGGGGGCTTAGCCATGAAAGTGACCCACACCCTCAGCCTTAAGAACCCAGGAAACTCCCAAAGACACACCCTGGGTCCAGAGAGATCAGTATTTTTGGAGAAGCAGAGAGCTGGCTGGGCAGTGGCTCCAAAGCCACACAGACGTCAACTCCCAGGGGCTCAGATAGTTTTGGCACCCCAAATGCATTTTTGAGGGGTTTGGGCCCCCCTCAATTTTCAGAAGACATTCAGCCCCTGGCTATTTGTGACATCGCATGCATGACATCAGGACGTCGTATGACATCACACCACCTCCCCCCCCCGCCCCCGTCCAATCTTCTGGAGACGCTGGCTATTTAAAAATGCCAGCAATTCTTCTAAATCCCAGTGTATCTGAAGAAGTGTGCATGCACACGAAAGCTCATACCTAGAACTAACTCAGTTGGTCTTTAAGGTGCTACTGGAAGGAATTTTTTTATTTTATTTTGTTTTGACCATGGCAGACCAACACGGCTACCTATCTGTAACTTCTAAATCCCAGTTGCTGTTGGGAATTCCTAACTATAGTCATAATTTAATTCCGTGCAGCCCAAGCTGGTCTGCGGCCCGTTTTGCTGTCCTCCTTAGAGCCGTCTCAGGGGAAGATGGCCAGCCTCTTTGCGCCTCAACAGCCTCCCCCTCCCCACCCTGTTTGGAAGAAGAGGGGCCAGGGAAGTCCCAGGAATAAAGCTATTTACTCCCCCCCCCAACAGCCTCACAGATGCCTCCCTTAAATACCCCCTGCTTTGCAAATGCCATAAAGCCATTTAGAGGCAAATGGGTCCCCTCCCGCCTCTCTTTGCCCGGGCTCATTAGCTAAGAGGAGAAAACCCCTTTTCATCACAGGGATAACAATGCCCTTTTCTTCCCCAGCCTCAGCTAGGCTTCATTTGGGCTAATACACATTTACAGCTGTGTTGGGCGATAGAAGGTCTCCTGTAGTTTTATACAGGCCATTTTATTTAACCTGCTATAAAATCATTAACAAGTTGTTCACTGTTAACTGTCCCAAGCATTTATCTTGTCCTTGGGGGTGAAGGGGTTGCGAGGGAGGGTTTTTTTTTGGGGGGGGAGCAGATGGTGCTGAAAAGGAGAGGGGAGGACTGTTGGGGCTACAAGGGGGTGGCGAGCTCCAGGACTCCCCTTCCTTCCTTTCAGGAATTCATAGAGGCAGAGAGTTGCGGGGTTGGAAGGGATCCCCAAAGGTCATCCAGCCCACACCCCCCGGGCTATGCAGGAATCGCATCCCTGAGGTGTGGCCTGTGATTCTACAAGCACAGCCTTCTCTGGTCTTCTTAGACACCTGCTTATAAGTGATCATCATGAAATACAATAGGCCCACAACTTCTACGGGCATTAGGTTCTGGGGGTTGTTCCTAAAGCCAAAATCACATATTGTCAAAACACACCTGGTTCAGGGATGGGTGGGAATGTCCAGGTCATTTCCCCAAGAACCCAGCCCCCTTTGCATTCCCTTTAATTTTAAAAATATTCTTTTGCCACGTTTTTAAAGCTGGATGCACACAAGTTAAATGCGCACAAGTTTCAGGCTTACTGTAAACAAAGAAACATATAATCGAGACTTGAGATTGGATGAGAAGCTGCAATTAGTGTTCTGCTCAAAAGTGGGGCACCCCTGCCTTTAGCGCCCCCCCCACTCCTCTTTGGCCAGGGGGCTGAGCCCAGCCACCCCTGGCAGTTCTGCATCCTCTCTTCCTCCTCCCATTCACCAGACGCATCTCCCAGGTGCCCTGACAGAGATGGTGTGCTGGAGAAAGGGATCAGCGCTTGTAATCTCTGGGCGAATCCCCCCATTATCCACTGCACTAATTAACTGCAGGGCTCAGCCGAGGGGGGAGCATTGTGAGGAATGCCACTCCCGGGAGAAGCAAACACCCGCACAGATTCCGGGGGGCAGAGAATGCTGGCAAACAGCCCTGGCCCCATTCTCCTCCCAGGCTTAGCAATATTGGAGCTGATTCTTCCCCCCACATTAATCTGAAAGATCAATGCAGACAAAAGGGGCCTGGGCTCAGGATCTGTTTGCCCAGGGCACAGCTGTGTCAATCTGCAGGGAGAAAGGAGAGCCTCTCGGTCAACAGGCTGCCCGGCTCAGGTAGCCCCAGCAGCAGCAGCAGTGGGGTGAAGAGGGGCCAGGAAGCCAAAGGCCAGCCCCGGCCAGAGCCCGCTGCCGCCTCATCCCTTGAAGCAGTGGACAAAGAGACAAGCGGAGAATGCTAGCGATCGTCGAAAGAGATGGCACCTCCGCTGAAGAACTCTGACTTGTGGGCATGCCGTGAAGCTGAGGGTTGGAATACTCAGGACAGGTCAGAGGAAGCCCTTCTTCCCTCACCACACAGTTAAACTGTGGAACTCCCTGCTACAGGAGACAGGGATGGCTGCCAACCTTGTTGTTGTTTAGTCGTTTGGTCGTGTCCACCTCTTTGTCACCCCCTGGACCAGAGCACGCCAGGCACTCCTGTCTTCCACTGCCTCCCGCAGTTTGGTCAAACTCATGTTCCTAGCTTCGAAAACACTATCCCACCATCTCGTCCTCTGTCGTCCCCTTCTCCTTGTGCCCTCCATCTTTCCCAACATCAGGGTCTTTTCCAGGGAGTCTTCTCTTCTCATGAGGTGGCCAAAGTCTTGGAGCCTCAGCGTCAGGATCTGTCCTTCCAGTGAGCACCCAGGGCTGATTTCCTTAAGAATGGAGAGGTTTGATCTTCTTGCAGTCCATGGGACTCTCAAGAGTCTCCTCCAGCACCAGAATTCAAAAGCATCCATTCTTCGGTGATCAGCCTTCTTGATGGTCCAGCTCTCACTTCCATACATCACCACTGGGAAAACCATAGCTTTAACTATACAGACCTTTGTTGGCAAGGTGATGTCTCTGCTTTTTAAGATGCTGTCTAGGTTTGTCTTTGCTTTTCTCCCAAGAAGCAGACATCTTTTAATTTCGTGATTGCTGTCACCATCTGCAGTGATCATGGAACAGTTCCCCCAGATCATTCTAGTGGCCTTTCCCAACTCTGCGATATCCATTTTGAGGCAAGGCAACCAGAACTGTACACAGGATTCCAAATGCTGTCGTACCATGGCTTCCTAGAAATGGCGTTGGCAGTTTATCAGAAGGCTCTTGGGTGGAAGACCTGGAAAAGGCCCAGCTATAGGTCCAGTGGAGAGGAGAAGCACTCTGTGCAGGAGGCGTTCTTCTCTCCCAAGTTGACCACTGGGCTTCCTCAGGAACAGGGTCCAGGAACTACGTAAATCTGGCAGCCTCATCCTGGCCACAAGGAACGAAGTTCGCATTTTGCCAGGAGACGCCATGTTTGTCTTTCAAGGTTGTTTCACCCATGATATATGGCTTGGTTTAGAGACAGTAAATCATGCACCTTGAGCCTATTAATGACTTTAGCAGCCCCCTTAAAAACACCACCGGGAAGATTTTCCAGCTCAGGAAGCCCTATTAAAGAAGTTGTGACATCATGTCTCTCCTGGGCTCCTGACATGGAGGAGAAGGAGGAGGAGGAAGAAGAAGACGGCCAGAGATCTCCCTTTCGCAGTAAAGCCCAGCCATAAAATCTGGCACCAGAGCTGTTAAACCACGACTGCTGCTCTTGCCTCTCTCCCTGCTGAGAGGATGGCTCTGTGGGGAAGCAGGACCCTTGTCAAGAGCAGAAGGGGGGCTTCAGGGACCCGGCCAGGACAACGCACCTTGGCTGAAGGCTGGAGCCACTTGGGAGACCCTGGCTAGAGCATCCCTGACAGGTGGCCATCCAACCTCTGCTTAAGAACTTCCAAGGAAGGAGAGCCCACCACCCTCTGAGGGAGACCGTCCCACTGTCAAACAGCTCCTATCATCAGGAAGTTCTTCCTAGTGTTTAATTGGAATCTCCTTTCTTGTAACTTGAAGCCATGGGTTTGTGTCCTACCCTCCAGAGAAGCAGAAAATAAGCTTCCTCCCTTTTCCATGTGAAAGCCCTTGAGATATTTGAAGATGGCTCTCCTATCTCCTCTGTCTCCTCTTTTCCAGGCTAAAAATACCCAGCTCCTTCAACCATTCCTCATCAGGCTTGGTTTCCAGACCCTTGATCATCTTGGTCACCCTCCTCTGCACACGTTCTAGCTTGTCAGCATCCTGCTTAAATTGTGGTGCCCAGAACAGGACACTGGACTCCAGGTGGGGGTCTGACCAAGGCGGAATAGAGTGGGACTATGACTTCCCTTTTATATACCTGTTGTCTTTGTCCATGGAGTTTCCTTGGCAGGGATACTGGAGTGGCTTGCCGGTTCCTGCTCCAGGTGGATCATGTTTGGTCAAAGCTCTCCACTATGACCTGTCCATCCTGGGTGGCCCTGCACGGCATGGCTCATAGCTTCTCTGAGTTATTCAAGCCCCTTCGCCACAGCAAGGCAGTGATTCGTGATAGCTATTTGAAGCAACCAACAACATGAGTTTGACCAAACTGCAGGAGGCAGTGGAAGACAGGAGTGCCTGGCGTGCTCTGGTCCAGGGGGTCACGAAGAGTCGGACACAACTAAACGACTCAACAACATCACTTCCCTTGATCTGGACACTAGACTGGAATAGCATCACTTTTTTTGCTGCTGCATCACACTGTGGACTCATGTTAAGCTTGTGGTCCACCAAGACCCCTAGATCCTTTTCAAGCCTGGTGTCCTCCATCTTATATTTGTGCAGCTGGTTCTTCTTGCCTAAGTGCAGAACCTGACATTTGTCCCTAGTGAAATTCAGTTTGTTAGTTTGGGCCCAGAATCACAGCTACTTGGCTGTTTCTAAATAGTAGCTTCATAACCCAGAAGAACTCTTCTCCCATCCCAGAAGCCTCCATTTGTCCATCTCTATTGCTACCTAGAACTTGCTCCCCTCAATTTCCTGCCCACGTTCAGCATTTGGCCAGCTGAAAGTGCCTTAGCAGGGCTGTCCCCATGGATGTCCAAGGTAAACAGGCTGGATCCTTTGCTGGATTTGTGTTCCGGCAGTAAAAAGTGGGCTGGGTGGGGGGCACAGGTGCCAAAAGCTTTGGGGAGGGGGCAGGTCTCAAGGAGAACACAGAGCGCCTGTTGAGGAGGTCCTGATCACCGCCTGCACTTTAATTCTGACCTCACTGTTTACAATCCTCCCCTCCAGCTATATAGATCTGCCACTCACAATTAGGGATGTGCATGAAGTTTGCATTTTTGCAAAATCACTCGTGAAATATCAGAGCCCGGCTTCGGCTGGGGAGGGCGGGATATAAATAAAATTTATTATTAAAATTTATTATAATTCGCTCTGCCGCGTCCTCATAGAAGCAAGTGAGATTTTGTGGGTGTTTGAGGAATCACAATGCCCTGGAATGTCCCAAAATTCATGAAAGATGTTTTCAGATTTTTATTTTTATTTTGAAAATCTTTGCCCATGATAATAAATCCTGCCCTGTTTGCTTCCCTTTATGCAACTCATTTCCCTTCCAAAGTTGGTTTACAAATGGACTGAGGCGCTTGCACCCCCTTCCTCATCGGTTCAGTGCTCAAGGTCTCCTTCCCTCTGTCAAATGGGGTGCCCTGGATTTTCTGGAGGGGGGAGCTGGGTGGGGAAACTATGCAAACCCAAACATGGTATTGGTTATGCAGTCAGGATTCCTGCTCCAAAGCACACATTGAAGCTTTTGAAAGCCATTGGGACACCTTCAGCAGGCGAGGGGCAGAGGGAGGAAAGAGCTTCGCACAAAGAAGCCATGAAGGAAGCAAGACGAACGCTCTCAGAAAGCTCTTCCTCTTAGGATATAGTTCTGTTCCACCTTAAAAGGAGCAGCCATGACTGGTGTGTCACATGCCTGTTTACTTCCAGCACTTGCTGGGAACTTCCGTTTGTATGTAGCTTTTGTACTGCTGCTTTTTTTGCTGGACACGAAGGGAAGCAGACATGTTTTTTCCTTTGTTCCTGAACTATGCTGAATAAATGCTGTGAGAAGATATATTTACTCTGCTGACAGAGCGTGCACAAGTCTCTAAACGTATCTGAGGCTCGTTTCGCTGTTTGATGCTGCTCCAAGGGAGACCGGCTGCCGGCCGGTGGCTGGAGCCAGCTGGGGGCCTGCCTGATGCCTGCCTAATGCCCCCGCCTTCCCGGCAGTATCCCAACACTTCCTGATCTTAAGCTAGAACCTCCTTTCTTGTGACTTGTAACTGTGACCGGTATTGACAAGATGGAAGGTGTGCAGAGGAGGGGGGCGCAGATGGTAAAGGGGCTGGAAGCCAAGCCTTATGAGGAACGGTTGAAGAAACTGGGTACGTTTAGCCTGGAAAAGAAGAGACATGAGAGTCATCTTCAGGTATCTGAAGGGCTTATTACATGAAAGATGTTGGGAAACTGTGTACGTGCAGCTACTCACACAGAGTCAATTAAGGTTTGGCAGCCAGCCAGAAGGCAATCTGAAGGAGTAAGTCTGCCTGGTGATAATGAAGGCATGGAGACAGCTCCCTGATTGGTCAAGCTTTCTCAAGGGAGTGATAATTAATGGCCTACTAACTGGAATGTGTTAGTTTGAAGTTCAGTAGTTCAGTGTGGGAGTTGAGAGTTGTGTGAGAGAGAGCTAGCTAAAGATCCGTGTTCTGTTCCTGTAAATAGTCCACTGTAAATAATAAACACCTAACTACAAGTTCCTGGTTCCTGCTTCGTCTATCCTGCCTGCAGCCAAGTTGCCAATTGCTTCCGTGGATTCTGCATGTACTCTGCTAGGTCTGGCTAAGGTCTTGCAACTAGTCAGAAAGTTGTGAAACACCAAATAGGTTTTACCAATAAAAGATAGGATAGTCAACTATCTGAAGGGTAGACCCATGGAAGATGACGCAAGCTTGCTCTCTGCTATTCTGGAGGGTAGGACTCGAACCCATGTCTTCAAGTTACAGGAAATGAGTTTCCGACTAAAAATTAGGAAGAACTTTCTGATGGTAAGAGCTGTTTCATGGTGGAACAGACGCCCTCTGAAGGCTTTCGAATCCTAACAATAGCATATTGGGGGGGGGGTGCAGACCTCCAGTTTGTGCCAAAGAGCCTCTTCTCCAGGCCTGATTTTGGTGCCCCAAAAAGGGTAACTGTGTCTTGGGCAGCTCAGTGATAAGTGAAACCTTTATCACCAGAAGTATTCAATCCACTCTGTGGAGCGGGAAGGGGGTTCACTGGCTTCCAGGAATGAGAGAGGTCCCTTTCCACAGCCTGTTTTGACCTTTCCCATTGTTATGCCCGGACACTGAGGTCCAGCTCAGAAGTGAGGTTACAGGGAACCAGGCAGAGGGCCTTCTTGGTGGCAGCACCCCCCCTGTGGAACACCCTCCCATCAGAGGTCAAGGAGATGAGTAATTATATAACATTTAGGAAACATCTGAAGGCAGCCCTGTATTGGGAGGTTTTTAATGTTTGATGTTTTTATTATGTTTTTAGATGTGCTGTAAGTTGGGGGTGGTTGGGGAAACCCAGCCAGGTGGGCAGGGTATAAATAAATGTATTATTATTATTATTATTATTATTATTATTATTATTATTATCATGGCAGGAGATGCATGCCTGGCCCCCCACAGCCCACTCTGTGGGCTCTCCCCACCTGCCTCCCTGTGGCTGGTTATCATGCAACAGGATTAGCACCCTCTTCCAATATCTGGAGAGGGATGCGGCTGGAGCTGTGGGTTAAACCACAGAGCCTAGGACATGCCGATCAGAAGGTCGGCGGTTCAAATCCCCGCGACGGGGTGAGCTCCCGTTGCTCGGTCCCTGCTCCTGCCAACCTAGCAGTTCGAAAGCATGTCAAAGTGCTTCTCAGATTCATATGCTGCCCAGAGACGTTGTGTGCCAGGAGGACTGAAACTGACCCACCTTCTCACCAAGTCAGTTCTCAAATGCAGAGAGATGCTTTTCAAAGTGACTTCTCTCCCAGCCTCTTTCTCTTGAGCCAGCCTGGGGTTAGCTCTGCCTCGTCCTGCTTCTCTTTGAGGTTTCCTAAGAAATGTTCTAGGGACGCGGGTGGCGCTGTGGTCTAAACCACAGGGCCTAGGGCTTGCCGATCAGAACATCGGCGGTTCGAATCCCTGCGATGGGGTGAGCTCCTGTTGCTCGGTCCCTGCTCCTGCCCACCTAGCAGGTCAAAAGCACACCAACGCAAGTAGATAAATAGGTACCACTTTGGCTGGAAGGTAAATGGCGTTTCCGTGCGCTGCTCTGGTTCGCCAGAAGCGGCTTAGTCCTGCTGGCCACATGACCCGGAAGCTGCACGCCGGCTCCCTTAGGCAATAAAGCGAGATGAGCACTGAAACCCCAGAGTCAGCCATGACTGGACCTATTGGTCAGGGGTCCCTTTACCTTTTGTTGTTGTTCAGTCGTTTAGTCGTGTCCGCCTCTTCGTGACCCCCTGGACCAGAGCACGCCAGGCCCTCCTGTCTTCCACTGCCTCCCACAGTTTGGTCAAACTCATGCTGGTAGCTTCGAGAACACTGTCCCACCATCTCGTCCTCTGTCATCCCCTTCTCCTTGTGCCTCCATCTTTCCCAACATCAGGGTCTTTTCCAGGGAGTCTTCTCTTCTCCTGAGGTGGCCAAAGTCTTGGAGCCTCAGCTTCAGGATCTGTCCTTCCAGGGAGCCCCTTTACCTTTACCTTACCAATATCTGGAAGGAGGAGCGAGCCTTCTTTCTGCTGCTCCAGAGAATAGAAGCTGAACCAAAGGATTTAGGCTGCAAGAAAGGGGGTCCCGGCTCAACCACAGAAAGAACTTTTGGAGGGTGAGAGCTGTTCCACAGTGGAAGGGTCTCCCTCGGAAGGTGGGGGACTCTCCTTCCTTGGAGGGTTTGAAGCAGAGGTTGGGCGGCCGTCTCTCAGGGAAGCTTTAGCCAAGGTTCCTGCATTGCAGGGGGGCTGGACTGGATGACCCTCATGGTCCCTCCCCACTCTATGATTCTAAGCCTTCCTTGGACTCTCAGCACGACCTGTTCTTGGCTAGATGGACCTGTGGCTTGACTCCACACGGCAACAGAATGCAGCTCTTCCTGTCAGGAGTGCGTGCAGAGCCAGGCCCTGTGACCAGTAGAGCTTCGCAGGACTGGGGCCTTCTTAAGTTTGTTCTGGAGTGGTAACTCACAGCACCTGGTGGCTAGAGCTGGAAGGGATATAAGGTCAGCATTTCCCTTCGGCTCTTTGCCACAGCAACACGTTTCCTGCCTTGCTGTGTTTGGCTCCTTGCTTCCTGATCCTCGGACCTCGACTCCTTGCTTCTCTTTTTTTTTATATAATATTTTATTGCATTTTAACAGTAAAAAAGTTATAAGACATAAAAGAAAAAACACAAGAAAGATACAAAAACACAAAAATACAAAAATACAAAAATACAAAAATGCAAACATTTAACAAAGAACAAAAAGAAAAAACAAAAAAACAAAAATCCCTCTTTTTTAATTTCTCGTCTTTGATTAACTTATTTTCCTGACTTCCTCACGCCTCCCTTTTTTGTATTCCATTTAAAGATTGGTTCAGCAAATTCATATCCTGTTAGTTTATCCTTAATTATTTTTCCTCGCATATTATAGCTTCAAATTTTCATCTAATGTCAATCCATTCTTACATATTCTTATACCTTATTACTAGAACCCCTTCATTTCATTTCAATGTCATTAACATTCAAAAACTTTACAGTATTTCTGTAAATAAATTTTAAATTTCTTCCAATCTTCTTCCACCAACTCTTCTCCCTGGTCTCGGATTCTGCCAGTCATTTCCGCCATTTCCATGTAGTCCATTACTTGCATCTGCCATTCTTCCAAGATGGGTAGATCTTGTGTCCTTGACTCCTTGCTTCTCGACCCTCGGACCCTTGACTTTGTGACCCCCTTCTTCCTGACCCTCGGACCCCTGGCTTCTGGACTCTCGTTCTTGCTCCCACCCCACCATCTTGCCCCCTGACTTCCCGACGTCCTCAGCCAGGATTTCGATCTCCCGTAGACCAGACCGTGACACTTCCTGTCCTTGGGGGAAAGAATCCCATCCCCTTGGCTCCCTCCCTGCCGACAACCAAATAAGAGCCCTCCTGAATTTCTCTCATTCTCTCCCTTTAACCCAGATATTTTGTTGGTCTCTTCCACGGCTGTTCCAGGAAAGCTGCTCCAGAGCTTGAAGAATGAAGCTCCCTGACCACAGGAAATGCTGAACCTTCCTTACAGCCTAACCAGAAACCAGCCAGATGTTCCCAGCACTTGTAGGGATGCTGAGAACATCTGGTGGGACAGCTGAGGAAGGACGAACCAAGATCAACTTCTCTCCCTCTGGTTCCGAATCCAGGAAAGTTTATGCCGTCATAAATCTGAGCTTCTGGCCAGGCATTTAGGAGTGCAGAATTGGTGCAAATGTCTGTGTCGGTTCACAAGAAAAATCCAGAAATCCCCATTAGAGCAACACCTTCATTTGGCTTGGCTGAAATGTCACATAGCCTTGTGCAAGCTTTTGAGCTCTCCGGAACATTTCATCAAGCCTTTCACAGAAGCACAGAATTGTGAGGTTGGAAGAAGGGTTCCCATGGGTCATCTAGCCCAACCCCCTTCCCATCACCATAAAACTGTCGGCACAGTTTATGCCTTAAAGCTCCCTCCTCCTCCTCCTCCTCCTCCTCCTCCTCCTCCTCCTCCTTCAAAAGAGGAAGGTTCATGGAGGAGAGGGGTGCCGATGGCTGTGCTCTGCCCTCACAGTCAAAGGCAACGGTGCGTCTGAGTCCCTGTTTCTGGAATCTGCAGAAGGGGGGAGGGCTCTGGGGTTCGGATCCTGCTCCCTAGTCTCCCCCAGGCATCTGCTTGGCCACAGTGAGAATAGGAGGCTGGACCAGATGATGCTCTTCTGATGTTCTTGTGCATGTTATGCTCCAAAGAGAGGAAAGATGGAGTTTGCAGTCTCTTTCAGAGCAGGGGGACCTTCATCTCTTTCCAGCACAGATCCCCCTCCCTCCCGCCTTGGGCTCCCGCTTGCCCCTGATAAAACACAAGGTGCTTAAAGCCCCCCCCCACCTTTCTTTTCCCAGGGCAGGTGCAGGCTGTGTGTGCAAGGAACATAAATCATTCTCATTCAGGACCCTCGCAGACTTTATCTGGTTTTTATTAGCCTCAAAGAAACACCCAGGAGACCAAAAAGAGCAATTTTCTAGTTAAGCAGTAACTTATTCATTTTCTCCCTGGAAATACGGCTCCTCGTTCCCAAGTTTGGCCTACTTGGGAAGAACACTTTGTAAAGGTGTTGGGGGGCGAGGGGTTCCTCATCCGCAGGTTTTGGGGTCCAGAGATGGCCATGCCAGGGTCCCCAGGGCAAGCAGAGCAAAATCCCAGGCCTCACTGCTTTTCCTGGGCCAGTGCCCTACATCCTGGACGTGGCAGGCAAGATAGGGGGCAGGGAGGGGGCAGAGCATCCTCCTGGCCCGGCTCTTTAGAGAAGAAGACATTGCACTCTGCATTGCGGGATCCTTTCCCTCTGCGAATCCAAGAGCGTCTGCCCTGGCAGGACCAATGGCTCTGAGCACCGCCCGACAGGCTGTGGGATTTTTCCAGGGGTCGCTCTGCTGTCTCAAGCAGGGACATAGGTGCACATGGCAAGCTTTGTGGAGCCAGAGCCTGGCCAGTGTGACTAGCAGAGCTGAGTCCTGGTCGAGAGGACATTTTAAAGTATATTTTCTTATTTGTGAATTCAACAAGGGGGGAGGGGAGGAAACAGCTGCAAAGAAAATGCAGTGGGAGCTTGGTTGTCGAATACCTTGGTACTCATACATTTTGGCTCCGAAACACAGGGGACCTGGAAGTACCATATTTTTTGCTCTATAAGACTCCCCTTTTCCCTCCTAAAAAGTAAGGGGATATGTGTGTGCGTCTTATGGAGCGAATGCAGGCTGTGCAGTTATCCCAGAAGCCAGAACAGCAAGAGGGATTGCTGCTTTCACTGCTGTTCTGGCTTCTGAGATTCAGAATATTTTTTTTCTTGTTTTCCTCCTCCCAAAACTAGGTGTGTCTTGTGGTCTGGTGTGTCTTATAGAGCGAAAAATAGGGTAAGTGTGCCGGCTTGTGAATGTTTTTCGGTAGCCGAATGTCCAACAGGAAGCTCCTGCAGCCAATTGGAAGCCGCGCCTTGGTTTTCAAATGGTTCTGGGAGTCGAATGGCCACCCGGAATGGGTTAAATTTGACAACCAAGGTACCACTGGAATGGCGATGAATGAACTCCGATTCCTGCATGGCAGGCAGTTGGACTAGAGGAGCTTTTGGGATTCTGTCCTTGTTCCCAGCCAAGGTCAGCTCCTGCTTCCTGGCCACCCTTAGATGCTCAGCTGGGCCCAAGACCAGGTGGTCTTTGGGAGCTCCTTCCTTGCGGGGGGAATTAAGAATAGCCAACCGAAGCAGAATTGCTCATGTCAGCAGTATGTTCAGTTGGGGGGGGGGGGCTTGCCTATATGACCTCCTGGGTCTCTCTCCCCCCAGAGGATCTGTCTGACAAGGAGCAGGAATTCCTTGATATTGTAGGAAGTCAGAGGAAATGAAAACGGCACTGTTTCTTTTCACCCGCATGGCCCTTGTTTTCACTTCTCTGCCTCTCCAAATGCAGAGACGGGTGGGGTGGGTGGAAATCAAATAATTTTCAAAACCCTGCAGATGTCCGGCCTGTTTGATCTCGGGCCCTGAATAGAAACAAAAGAGTTTGAAGTCCCTGATTATGGAAAGGCTGTTGCAGAAGCAAAAGAGAAAGGAAGAAAGGAAGGGAGGCTGAGAATATTTGGGAAGGGAAGTCGGGAAGGAAGGCTTCCGCCTTTGATCTCCCCATTGAGAGCGCAGAGTGGGGGCTGCTCCCCCTTTATCCCTCCCCAACCCCTGCTCTCGCCCCCTTCGCAAGGTCTTGGGAGCAACAGTCTACATTGTCCGCTCAAAAGGAAGTCACTTGAGATGAGAGCTCCATCCTTTTGACGGAAGAAAATATGATCCCGGCCTGCCTTTGATGGAGGCCCTTGGCAAGTCAAGGAGCCCTCCCCCCACTGCAACCTGTTCCCCCTCTTCTGCCCCTTTGCACCCCTTCTAAATCCTCCTTTGCACACCTCTGGACCGGCCCAGACCAGCTGACAGGTGGCATTTGCCAGAGCAGCCAAGGACCAGGCCACCCTGAAACCTCTCGTCTTCTCATCAGCTTGCCAGCCAAATTCTATCAAATGCTCAGAATGGCATTGCCAAGTCAGGCCAACTCTCCATCTATACCAGTTTGCCATATTCCATTGGTGGACCAGCCAGCCTAATGCCCAGAAGTTCTGGGCGGCAGCAGCCCCAAAGATGACCTTTTCTGTGGCTGCAGTTGTCTCTGGGTGGTGGTCCTCCTTCTCCACCCAGTTGCATCTGGCACCTTAAGAACATACAAAGAGGCTGCCGGATGAGGCCAGGGGCCCATCTGGTCCAGCATCTTGTGCTCACTGTGGCCAACCTGATGCCCCAATGGGAAACTGGCAAGCAGGATCCGAGCCCAAGAGCCCTCTCTCCTCCTGGGGTTTCCAGCCACTGGGACTCAAAAGCATCGCTGCCTCTGACTGTGGAGGCAGAGCAGAGCCAGGCTGGCTGGGAGCCCATCAATAGTCCTCTCCTCCTCTATGGATTTGTCCAATCCTCTTTCAAAGCTACCCAAGTTAGTGGCTGTCAATGGCTCCTGTGGGAGGGAGTTCCATAGTTCAGCTATATGCTGCATGAAGGACGACTTTGTTTATTCACTATTTAGTGACCAGCAAATGCTGAAGATGCACCTCCTTGCCTGGGCCTTGGACACCCGAGGGGTATATTTGAGGACCATCCCTACCATCTGAAGAAGTGTGCATGCACACGAAAGCTCATACCAAGAACTGACTTAGTTGGTCTTTAAGGTGCTACTGGAAGGAATTTGTTTTGTTTTGACTATGGCAGACCAACACGGCTACCTATCTGTAACATCCCTACCATTGTGACTGTAAAGGTAAAGGAACCCCTGACCATGAGGTCCAGTCGTGGCCGACTCTGGGGTTGCGGCGCTCATCTCGCTTTATTGGCCGAGGGAGCCAGCGTACAGTTTCCAGGTCATGTGGCCAGCAGGACTAAGCAGCTTATAACCAGCTGGCTGACCTGCCAAGGAAAGTGAAAAACATATTCATGTACACGACAACGGCGGCAAGAGTCTTAATAGCACAAGGATGGAAGAACGAGGAAATCCCGACCAAAGAACTGTGGCAAGAGAAACTGACGGACTATATGGAATTGTCGAAACTGACACACAAACTACGTGATAAGGACAACTGTGATTTTAAAGAAGAATGGGAACCTTTTACAAATTACTTAAAGAAACAACAAAATGAACTGGACTCCTTGGCAGGTTTTGAATAAACATACATGTCAGGGAACTGCCATCAGTGCCGGAGGGAGAGAGCAAGCTCCAGAGGGATTCCAGAGAGCGTCCCGGGATGGGGAGAGGCAGCCCAGCTGCTGGGGAAGAGAATCAGCGTAGCACCAGTGGAGAAGGGGGGCAGATGAGGGAAGCGGCGAGGCAGTCCCATGACTCCTTGCCGGGGACCAGCGGGGAGAGTAAGGGTCCTCCGCTGCCTACGCCCTCCTTGCGCAGAAGGCTTCCACGCAGGGAGAGTAGGAGGAGACTAGGCGTCAAAGAGCTTCTTTGCTGGAAGAAGTTCAAGAAACGCCCACTGACGGATTCTGCCAGCGACTGAGACAGCCGCGAAGTGAAGGGCTGTCCGGACAGAAAAGCTTCACTCAGGCAACCCAGCCAGGTCTTGCACCGGTTTACGCACGAGCAACCCCTAGAACCATTACAATACACAAACTTTTTATTGGTAATATATAGATAGATAAATTAAGGATCTTTACAATTTTATAATCTGCAGAGAATAACAAGTGCTGAAAAACCAGAGAGAGGAGATGAGGGAAGTCGGGAGGGGGGTTTTCATAGAATCATAGAATCATAGAATCATAGAGTTGGAAGAGACCACAAGGGCCATCGAGTCCAACCCCCTGCCAAGCAGGAAATACCATCAGAGCACTCCTGACATATGGTTGTCAAGCCTCTGCTTAAAGACCTCCAAAGAAGGAGACTCCACCACACTCCTTGGCAGCAAATTCCACTGTCAAACAGCTCTTACTGTCAGGAAGTTCTTCCTAATGTTTAGGTGGAATCTTCTTTCTTGTAGTTTGGAACCATTGCTCTGTGTCCGCTTCTCTGGAGCAGCAGAAAACAACCTTTCTCCCTCCTCTATGTGACATCCTTTTATATATTTGAACATGGCTATCATATCACCCCTTAACCTCCTCTTCTCCAGGCTAAACATGCCCAGCTCCTTTAGCCGTTCCTCATAAGGCATCATTTCCAGGCCTTTGACCATTTTGGTTGCCCTCCTCTGGACCCGTTCCAGTTTGTCCGTGTCCTTCTTGAACTGTGGTGCCCAGAACTGGACACAGCACTCCAGGTGAGGTCTGACCAGAGCAGAATACAGTGGCACTATTACTTCCCTTGATCTAGATGCAATACTCCTATTGATGCAGCCCAGAATTGCATTGGCTTTTTTAGCTGCCGCGTCACACTGTTGGCTCATGTCAAGTTTGTGGTCAACCAAGACTCCTAGATCCTTTTCACATGTACTGCTCTCAAGCCAGGTGTCACCCATCTTGTATTTGTGCCTCTCATTTTTTTTGCCCAAGTGCAATACTTTACATTTCTCCCTGTTGAAATTCATCTTGTTTGTTTTAGCCCAGTTCTCTAATCTGTCAAGGTCGTTTTGAAGTGTGATCCTGTCCTCTGGGGTGTTAGCCACCCCTCCCAGTTTGGTGTCATCTGCAAATTTGATCAGGATGCCCTTGAGTCCATCATCCAAGTCGTTGATAAAGATGTTGAATAAGACCGGGCCCAAGACAGAACCCTGTGGCACCCCACTAGTCACTCTTCTCCAGGATGAAGAGGAACCATTGATGAGCACCCTTTGGGTTCGGTCAGTCAGCCAGTTACAAATCCACTGAGTGGTAGCATAGTCAAGTCCGCATTTTACCAGCTTCTTTACAAGAATATCATGGGGCACCTTGTCAAATGCCTTGCTGAAATCAAGGTAGGCTACATCCACTGCGTTCCCTTCATCTACCAGGCTTGTAATTCTGTCAAAAAACGAGATCAGGTTCGTCTGACATGACTTATTTTTCAGAAATCCATGCTAACTATTGGTGATCACAGCATTCCTTTCTAGGTGCTCACAGACTGTTTGCTTAATGATCTGCTCCAGAATCTTTCCTGGTATTGATGTCAGACTGACTGGGCGGTAATTATTTGGGTCCTCTCTTTTCCCCTTTTTGAAAATAGGGACAACATTTGCCCTCCTCCAGTCTGCTGGGACTTCGCCTGTTCTCCAGGAATTCTCAAAGATGACTGCCAGTGGTTCTGAGATCACATCTTTTAATACTCTTGGATGCAGTTCATCTGGCCCTGGAGACTTGAATACATCTAAACTAGCCAAGTATTCTTGTACTATCTCCTTAGTTATTCTGGGCTGTGTTTCCTCTGCTGAATCATTTGCTCCAAATTCTTCAGGTCGGGCATTGTTTTCTTTATCGGAGAAGACTTTTTTGGAGAGGGGGGAGGGGGAAATGGGGGGGGATGAGGATGATGTATCTTTGATAAATCATTATGTGGAAATCTCTAATAATAATAATAATAATTTTTAAAGACTCCTGCAACCCCCTCCACACCCAAACCAGTGCAAACACACACGGACACTGTTCCGGGGAGGGGGGTTCTCAAGAAATGGGTGGCTAAAGCAAGCCTGGCAGCCAGGAAAGGGTGTTGCCTGGTAAACACTGTGCGCCCCCCCCTGCGCTTAAAGAGAGAGAGAAAAGAGCCTGTGATTAATGGATCTCATTATCTCCCTCCCTCCGCAGACTCCATTCCGGCTGGATATTTAATGGCTTCAAAGGGTCCTTGTGCCAACAGACCAACCCAAACTAGGATACAAGATAATCCCCTCCCCTCCCCTGCAAAATCTCCTCAGTGGGGCCTTCCGGAGAGTCAATATTGACAAGACCTCCCCCCCCCCATGCCCAAATCCAGGGGGCTGCACTGGGCCTCTCCAGTGAATGGGGAAGAGATTCTCCAGGAACTGCTCCAGGTGGGTGGGGGGCGGAGAGCAAACAGGAGGGGTCTCCAGGCATGTTACACTTCAACTAGCAACCCACAAAACACCCCCTTCTCACCCCCCCTTGATGCTTCTCAAAAACTAAACCAGGTTTCCTCTCAAGAGACGGTGGCTTCAGGACAGCCAAAGGGAGGTGAGAGATGGTAGGAAAATAAGAATATTGGGAGAAATGGCAGGATCAGGCCAGTGGCCCCTCTGCTCTCAGAGAGAAACCTGCAAGCAGGATTCAACCACAAGAGCAACTCTCCCCTCCTGTGTTTTGCAGTGAGTCATAGAATCATAGAATCATAGAATCATAGGGTTGGAAGAGACCACAAGGGCCATCGAGTCCAACCCCCTGCCAAGCAGGAAACACCATCAGAGCACTCCTGACATATGGTTGTCAAGCCTCTGCTTAAAGACCTCCAAAGAAGGAGACTCCACCACACTCCTTGGCAGCAAATTCCACTGTCAAACAGCTCTTACTGTCAGGAAGTTCTTCCTAATGTTTAGGTGGAATCTTCTTTCTTGTAGTTTGGAACCATTGCTCCGTGTCCGCTTCTCTGGAGCAGCAGAAAACAACCTTCCTCCCTCCTCTATGTGACATCCTTTTATATATTTGAACATGGCTATCATATCACCCCTTAACCTCCTCTTCTCCAGGCTAAACATGCCCAGCTCCCTTAGCCGTTCCTCATAAGGCATCGTTTCCAGGCCTTTGACCATTTTGGTTGCCCTCCTCTGGACCCGTTCCAGTTTGTCCGTGTCCTTCTTGAACTGTGGTGCCCAGAACTGGACACAGCACTCCAGGTGAGGTCTGACCAGAGCAGAATACAGTGGCACTATTACTTCCCTTGATCTAGATGCAATACTCCTATTGATGCAGCCCAGAATTGCATTGGCTTTTTTAGCTGCCGCGTCACACTGTTGGCTCATGTCAAGTTTGTGGTCAACCAAGACTCCTAGATCCTTTTCACATGTACTGCTCTCAAGCCAGGTGTCACCCATCTTGTATTTGTGCCTCTCATTTTTTTTGCCCAAGTGCAATACTTTACATTTCTCCCTGTTAAAATTCATCTTGTTTAAGTGTTTTGTAAAATGTTCCCATTCTTCTTTAAAGTCACTGTTGTCCTTATCACGTAGTTTGTGTGTCAGTTTTGCCGGTTCTGCGTTGTCCATCCGTTTCTCTTGCCACAGTTCTTTGGTCGGGATTTCCTCGTTCTTCCATCCTTGTGCTAGTAAGACTCTTGCCACCGTTGTCGCATACATGAATATATTCTTCAGTTTCCTTGGCAGGTCTTTTCCTGGAAAAATGGCTCCTGCACTCTTGCTCATGCTGACGGAGCCAGTTTATGCCCATGTTACCGTCTCCAACTGCGGAAGCAGAGCAGAGCTCCAGGTGAGGGTCCAACTCCCTGCAGGAGGGAGTTCCAGAGCTGAACTGCATGCTGCCTAGCACCATAGAAGTGTGGAGTTGGAAGGGTTCCCAAGGGTCATCCAGTCTGACCCTGCGCAATGCAGGAATCTCAGCTCAAGCCATTCAAACTCTGCTTGGGAAAGAGAGTCCGCAACCTCTCGTGGGAGACTGTTCCACTGCCGAATGGCTGTTACTGTCAGAAGGTTTTTGCAAATGTCAGAGTCCCCCCACCTCCCAAGGGAGCCCTTTCTTAAAGAAACAACAAACTCAATTGGACTCCTGGGCAGGTTTTGAATACACAAATTTTTTATTGGTAAAATATAGATAGATAAATTAAGGATCTTTACAATTTTATAACATGCAGAGAATAACAAGTGCTGAAAAACCAGAGAGAGGAGCTGAGGGAAGTTGGGGGGGGGTCTTTTTTGGGGGGAGGGAAAAATGGGGGGGGGGTGAGGATGATGCATTTTTGATAAATTGTTATTTTGAAATTCCTAATAAAAAAAATAATTAAAAATAATTTTATAAAGAGTGCAGGAGCCAGAGGGTTGAGCTCTGGAGAAGGGAGGCTGGAGAGCCATTTTTGTGTTAACTGTGCACCAGAAAACCGGGGGGGGGGGGGGAGGCGTTGCTGCTTCCAGGCCTGACTTTGAACTGCTGGAGCCTCCGGAGCAGAGAAGCCGGCGCATTAACTGCCCACATGAAAAGCAGGGCCCTCTTCCACGGCTCTGCTGGGCGAGCTCACCGCCAGCCAAATATTATTTTTGGATCCTGACGGCTCCTGCCCCTTCCGCTCCCAGAGCAAGGACACGGACAGACTCTGGAGGCTCCATTCTCTCTGCCTTAAGAAGCCAAGAGGAGCCTGGCTGCAGGATCAGGCCCCAGGGGGCCCATCTAGTCCAGCCTCCTGTTCCCACAGGGGTATATCTGATTTCTAGGAAGAGTCCCGGAATTACGAAAGCCACCCTGGCTTCCGATTTGAACCCAGAATGCCCCTGTTTTCCTCACCAGAGCTGCCTGCTAACTCTGGGATTCTAGGACAGGCGTAGGCAAGCTCGGCCCTCCAGCTGTTTTGGGACTACAACTCCCATCATCCCTGGCTAACAGGACCAGTGGTCAGGGATGATGGGAATTGTAGTCTCCCAACATCTGGAGGGCCAAGTTTGCCTGTGCCTGTTCTAGGACTTTAACTTCCCGGCCTCTTTCATGCCCTTTCCCATAAGGGAACATTTCCCACTGTCAGAGAAGTAAGCATCTTGATTTCTCCTTCCTTCCTTCCTTCCTTCCTTCCTTCCTTCCTTCCTTCCTTCCAACTGATCTGTCTTGAGTGGAGACTTGGCTGCCTCCTCTTCAGCAAGACCCAGCTGCTCACAGCACCCCAAAGCCCTGGGCTGGAGCCACGTCCGTTTCCAGATCTGTCACGACCAGATTTGTCTCCTCCTCTTGGTCATGTCGAAAAGAAATGTGTGACTTTGGGCTTCCTTCAAGTCTCCTCCCATTTCATGTCATGTATTTAGGGATTTAGCTGCGATTCCTGCACTGCAGGGGCTTAGCGGAGCCACGTGGATCTAGTCCAGCCTCCTCTTCTCACTGTGGCCAAACAAGTGGCCCCAAGGGAAACCCGCAAGCAGGATTCAAACACAGGACCGACTCTCTCCTTCTGTGGCTCCCAGCAGCTGGGATTCAGAAGCATCGCTGCCTCCAGCTGTGGAGGCAGAAGAGAGCCGTCCTGGCTAGGAGCCACTGATATTCCTCTCTTTCTCCTCCATGAATTTGTCTCTTTCAGAGCCATCCAGGTTGGTGGCCATCACTGCCTCCTGTGGGAGAGAGTTCCACAGATTAACAATGTGCCACGCGAACAAGTCCTTTCTTGTATCTGTCCTGATAGTCTAACATTCTAGCGTCATGAGAAATGGAGGCATTTGGGGAGTTGAATTCTCCTCCTTCTCCACCCCATTGATGCTTCTGGAGGCCATACAGGGAGGGACTGAATGGGCAGATTTCATTCTTGACTGCCTGGTTAATATATATATATATATATATATATATATATATATATATGCAGGTTTTGGTGTCCTCGGGTGTCTTCCCGTGTAAAAGTTGGGGTGTCTAGGCGACGTTTCGACGAGGTCTCACTCGTCATCTTCAGGCTGGTGCTTTCGGCTTCTTGTTACTGGAACAGAGCAGGATCTCAGTGTTTGAGTTCCTATAAATACTGTAGAGGGGGTGTGGTGTATAGCCTCCAATGTTCTGGGCAGAGAGGAAGTTCCCAGGCTAGTGTGCCTTTTCTTCACACACTAGCCTGGGAACTTCCTCTCTGCCCAGAACATTGGAGGCTATACACCACACCCCCTCTACAGTATTTATAGGAACTCAAACACTGAGATCCTGCTCTGTTCCAGTAACAAGAAGCCGAAAGCACCAGCCTGAAGATGACGAGTGAGACCTCGTCGAAACGTCGCCTAGACACCCCAACTTTTACACGGGAAGACACCTGAGGACACCAAAACCTGCATTCCTGTACCCGTGAAAATCTACGAAAGCAAATATATATATATATATATATATATATATATATATATATATACTCTTGAAATCTCATGGCATCCCTAGATGGGGCTGGGCGTGGTGACAGTTGAGGGAAGGGAAGCAAAGTGCAGCAGTCCAATTTATGGGAGGAGAATTCCTTCCCCCGATCCTTCTTCCCTCCCCATCCCATAATTCCAGCAGAGGGAGGGGAGGGAGGGATGGCAGACCCCCTTCCACTGGACTGGAAGAGCAGTAACCATATTGCAGCCCCCTCCCCCCTCCTGCTCCTCCTCAGGTGAATGGCCAGCTGCCCAGTGTGGGAATGTTCAGGGTGGCAGGAGAGGAGATATTCTTTATTAATATCCTTCCTAACTTGCGCTAGAAAGCTCCTTTACTTAGCAGAGTTTACATTCCCCTTCATACACACAGCAGATAGCTGGTTGCAGGCTTGTGTAAGTCTCTTACTATTATACAATTCAGTCCATCTCAGATTGAATTGTACATTCCTGGTAAGTTCCCTTGAATCCCTCTTAAAAGAATAAAGATGCCACAATCTTATTCAAAGATGATGAAAGAAGTTTACTCACATCAGTTCACAGTTGGATTCCTGACGGCAGACTTAGTTACAAATATGTACATGTGGATCTACCCCATATGGGGGAATAATCCCAGTGCTTCTGCCAGCTGAGAGCTAGCATAGCAGTCCTAGCTAGAAGCTGGTCAAACGAAGATGGGAGTCAAAGGGAGAGAGGTGTGCTGCGTGACTCGTCCTTTTGTTACCTGGACAGGTTTGGTCAAGCCCACCTTTAGTCACATGCAAAGCAAGGATGCTCCAGCCAGGAGGAACAGGAAGTTTCAACTGGCTGGACCAAACATTCCCTCGCATGTCTTCTCCAGCATTATAAGGAATGTTGTACTTGACTGCCTCTCACACCAGGGACATTTTAGGAGCAATTCCTGCCTGCCAGGGGGTTGGGCTAGATGTTCTTCAGGGTCCCTTCCACCTCTACAATTCTGGTTCCTCCTCTCCCTGCTCCTACAGGGTGGCTGCATTTCCCCAACCCTTCCCCACCAACCCCCACCCCGGACGGATCCAGTGACAGCCTACAACCTGCTGCAAAGCCAGCGGTAATGGAGACACAAGCTGAGAGGGAGCGAAGAAACCAGAAGCCTCTCCTGGCACCCGGGAAAATAATCCTCTCTTCTCTCCCCCCCCCCCCGGCCTCCTCCAGCACTCGACAGACCAGCAGGTGCAGAGGACATTTGTGCCACTTCATGGACATCTTCGGGGGGGGGGGCGTTGAAAAGGGAGAGGCTTTTGCATCTTGCCTCCTTGGCCAGCACCGAAGAAGTGCTGAATGTTAGAGATTCAGGACAGTTAGAAGAAAGGACTTTCTCAAGGAGCACAGAGTTGAACTGTGGAACTCCTTGCTACAGGATAGTCACCAACTTGCAGGCCTTTAAAAGAAGACAGGGAAAAGTCATGGAGGAGGAGAGGGCTGCCGATGGCCGTGTTTTCTCTCTGCAGTTGAAGGCAGCCGTGCTTCTGAATCCCAGTCGCTGGAAACCACAGAAGGCGAGAGTGGCTCTCACACTCAGATCCTGCTGGTGGGCTTCTTCCCATGGGGCATCTGGTCGGTCCTTTTGAGAACAGGATGCTGGACTAGATGGGCCACGGACCTGATCCTGCAAGCACTTCTGGCGCTCTTCACAGGTCCCTCTGTGGACCACAGGGCAATGGCGAGGGCAAGAACCTTTCCTCTGGAATTATTCCTCTTAGCTTCATTTCGACAGCACTTTAAACTTTGAAGAAAACAGCGACCAGAGATTTACAAAAGATTGGAAGAAGTATATGAATTATTTGAAGAGCAACTGTAATCAGCAAATTACGCTAGTAGGACTACAAGAAGTTTTGTAAGGAGAAATATACAAAGTGTTACAAAGTAGAAAAAGATGGAGATGTTGGTTATGAGTTTAAAATGTAATAGGGAAAATAAGAAATGCTTACTAAGAGATTAGATTGGAAAATTTTCAGACAGGACTGATGGAAGTTAAAAAAATTGAATAAGATGTAAAAGTATGTTTAATTACTGTTGAAAATGATATGTTAAAAAACTAATAAGAAATATATATATATATATATATATGTGCTTTCGTAGATTTTCACGGGTACAGGAATGCAGGTTTTGGTGTCCTCGGGTGTCTTCCCGTGTAAAAGTTGGGGTGTCTAGGCGACGTTTCGACGAGGTCTCAAACAACAAGCCTCAAAGTGGTTTATAATGAAACATTCCAAAATAACACTTAGCGGAAGAAGATCAAATACAAAACAGAGCAACATAGCCAACAGAAAACCGAAATATTGTCTTAAAAGATTTCAGGAGGAGACCTGGAAGGAGCCACAGCACAGCAGGAGGAGCTGCAAAAACTCTCCCTTCCTCCCTGGTTGGATTTGTGTGTCAGGGACCTGCTTCTCCCAGGATCCTGGCCTGCCCAGGTGTGTGTCTTCTGTGCCCTTTGGCTCCTCAGCAGCTGCGAGGGCATCTCTGCTGCCGCCCCCCCCGGAAAGCCCCTTCTTGGCCAGTCCAGGCGTCTGATGGCAGGAGTCAAAGGCCAGTCCGTGCCCAGGTGGACAGAGGATGGTGAGGGGTCAGAGCAGATGGGCAGCCCCCATGTTGAGGGGTGGGCAGAGGGGGCGGCACACAAGACCATCCTACATTTGAGAAGGACTGATCGCCAAATGACCAGCGGGTCCAAGGGGGGGGGGTTCCTTTTATGGTGCAAATAAGGAGAGGGGGCAGCCTCCCCCCCCCCAGTTTGCTCTGGTCTGCTTCCTTCCGCATTCCGAGGCAGCGATGCTTCTGAATCCCAGGGGCTGGGAGGGGAGAGGAATCTTGCGGTCGCATCCTGCTTGAGGTTTTCCTACTGTGAGAACAGAATGCAGGACCAGACGGGCCCCTTGGGCCTCATCCAGCAGGCCCTTCTTATGCCCTCCAGTTAAGCACACCCCCTGTGAAGAACATGGTGCTCAATGGTGCCCCCTCCTGCCTCCTATGGAATTTGCACAGAACCCTTTCACCATTAAAAAAAGAGAGAAATGTTCCAATAGACATGGAGAAATGAGGAATTTCGCAGGCAGGAGACTTGGATGGGGGGGGGGAACTTTCCCCCTTTCCAAAGTAAATACATAGAGGGAAGTGAAAACAGAGAGAACAGGGTCACGTCTATGTGAGAGCTTGACAGGATCCCTCCTCCCTCCAGAGATCCAGAGGAGGAGAGGAAAACTCCGAGCATCATCCACTTCACTCTGGCAGCTCAGCTCAGCTCAGCAGAGGAGATTCAGGTGATTCCTCGGCTGCCCCCAATAAAAGCAAGTCCTCTGCCAGAGGAGGAGGCTGCAGAAGCCCAGGGGCTCTGGGGGGCCTTTGCCCTGGGCAGGTGGGAGACTGAGTATCCGCTTTCGGGAAGCGACTCGGCCCATGAGCTTTGGTGGGCTCCGCTGCCCTCTAGTGGGTCTCTCTGCCCCTGCTGCTGCCTGCCTGGGAAGGGTTGCGGAGAGGCAGGCTGACCTTCCTGGAGAGCAGGGTGGAAGGAAGCAGCAAAGGCACACAGGGGGGGGGGGCAAAGGAGAGCTCCTCAGGCCCCCCTCCCTCCTGCGGCCCATCAGGGAACTGGGGGACCATACGGGAGCAGCTGAGGCAGAGCCAGGGGGCTGCCATCCCGCCTGCTCTGGGGACAGAAATGCTCTAAGAGTCATAGGGCTGAAATGCTTGTTTACAAAGCCATTGTACTGCCAACCTTACCGTATGCTTGTGAAACATGGACCACTTATCCAACCCCTCAAACTCCTCCAAACATGGACCATCTCCAACTCCATGAAAGATTCCATCAATGGGGTCTCCAAAATTTTTTACACATCACTTGGGAAGACAGGCGAACTAATATCAGTGTAGTGGAAGAAGCAAAGATCTTGAAGCAATGATTCTTCAACATCAACTTTGTTGGACTGGTCATGTTGTGCGGATGCCTGATGATCGTCTTCCAAAGCAACTACTCTATTCCCAACTCAAGAATGGAAAGCGTAATGCTGGTGGTCAACAAAAGAGGTTTAAAGACTCTCTCCAGTCAAATCTTTAAAAATGTAGTATAAACACCAACAATTGGGAAACAGTGGCCTGTGAGCGCTCCAGTTGGAGAACAGCCTTGACCAAAGGTGTCCTGGGCTTTGAAGACACTCGAACTCAGGATGCAAGGGGTAAACATGCTAAGAGGAAGGCATGTTTGGCAAATCCACACCATGATCAACTCCCGCCCGGAAACCAATGTCCCCACTGTGGAAGGACGTGTGGATCCAGAATTGGCCTCCGCAGACACTTACAGACTCTTAAAAACTGTGTTCATGGAAGGCAATCTTACTCGGCTACGAGGGATCACCAAAGAAGAAGAAGGGTTGGAAGGAACACCAAGGGTCATCTAGTCCAACCCCCTGCAATGCAGGAGGAGGAGGAGGAGGAGGAGGAGGAGGAGGAGGAGAAGAAGAAGAAGAAGAAGAAGAAGAAGAAGAAGAAGAAGAAGAAGAAGAAGAAGAAAGCCATCATCATCCACATCCCCACCCTGTGGGAGACTTCCAAGGGCGCCCCTGGGAAAGCCCCCTTTGTGCACCTCCTCCATGGCAGGAGCAGCAGCCCCCTCCTTTCCAGCCCCCAAGCTTCTGCCTCTGGTGTGTCCCCCCCCCCCCCACAGCCAGCTGGGCTCAGCCCTGACTCAGCCACAGAATCCCCCAGTCTGCATCCCATGGTTCAAGAGCGCCCTCTGTAGGCTACAAGGAAAACTGCATGCATAAGGGCCTGCAAAGAGGCGGCTGGTTCAGGATGATGGCAGATCTAGTCTCATCCTGCAGGGAACCCGCAAGCAGGATTCCAACACAAGACGAAATCTCCCCTCCTGGGGTCTCCAGCCTCTGGGATTCAGAAGCAGCGCTGCTTCTGGAAGCAGAGCAGAGCCTTCCGGGCTAGTTGGACCAGATGACACTTGGAGTCTCAAGACTGCAATCATGGAATCATAGAATTGTAGAGTTGGAAGGGATCCCCAAGGGTCATCTAGTCCAACCCCCTGCAATGCAGGAATCGCAGCTGAAGAATCCAGGAGAGATGGCCACCCAACCTCGGCTTAGAAGCCTCCAAGGAAGGACAACCCACCGCCTCTCGTGGGAGACTGTTCCACTGCCAAATGGCTCTTACTGTCAGAAGATTTTTCTGAATGTCTAGCTGGAACCTTTCTTGTAACTTCAAGTCCTGCACTCCAGAGCGGGAGAAAACAAGCTTGTTCCCTCTTCCATGTGACAGCCCTTGAGATATTTGAAGATGGTTCTCCTATCTCCTCTCAGTCTCCTCTTTTCCAGGCTTTACATGCCCAGATCCTTCAACCGTTCCTCATATGGCTTGCTTTCCAGAGCCTTGATCATCTTGGTCGCCCTCCTCTGCACACCTTCCAGCTTGTCAACATCCTTTCTACACTGTTTTGCCCAGAATTGGACACAGGACTCCAGGTGTTTACCTGACCAAGGCAGAAGAGAGGAGTACTCTCTTGATCTGGACACTTCTGTGGATGCAGCCTAGAATAGCATCACTTTTTTTTGCTACTGCATCAAACTGTTAACTCATGTGAGGCTTGGGGTCCACCAAGACCCCTAGATCCTTTTCACATGTCCTGCTAGTAAGCCAGGTCTCCCCCATCCTATATTTGTGCGTCTGGTTCTTCCTGCCTAAGTGCAGAACTGCATATTTGTCCCTTTTGAAATTCATTTATCAATCCTACAATTCTGTTATCTTTTCATTGCATATGAATGCTCAAGGGGTCCAACATCACATGTAATTTATTGATTTTGTAAATCAAACCATGAAACAAATATTAAACACAAACAGAAAACAGCAAGAAAGTAGACCAGGGAGAATTTGCTGGTGGTAAAAGTTGTTTGACAGTGGGAAGGTCTCCTTTGGGAGGTGGTGGACCACAAAAATGCAGTTTCTTTTCCAAAGCAGATTTGTTGCCCTTTCATCGGCTTTAATTGCGCAAACCAAAATTTTCAGGATGTCCCTGAATTCCTCCCATGAAACAATGTCAGTCTGGAGGCACCCCATTACGGATCTTTCCCCCACATGTCCTCTCCACAGCAACCTTGCAAGGTAGGTCAGGCTGAGAGGCAACGCCTGGCCCCAAGGCCACGCCCAGTGTGCTTCATAGCTGAGCTGGATCAGGCCGGTGGCCCATCCACTCCAGGATTGTGGCCTCACAGTGGCCTCTTCCTGGAAATACAAAAGCAGGGTTCGTGCACAAGAGCAGCGCTCTCCCTTCCTGCGATTTCTAGCAACTGATATTCAGAAGCAGTGCTGCCCCTCCTAGTGGAAACACAGTCTAGTCATCCTGGCTAGGAGCCCTCAAAAGCCCTCACTGCCTCCTGTGGCAGGGAGTTCCACAGTTTAAATGTGCCGTGCATGAAGAAGGACTTCATTTTCTCTGTCCTGAATCTTCCAACATTTGGTTGGAATAGGATGCTGGGCTGTGAGAACTGTGAGAACAGGATGCTGTTCTTATGTTCTTTGTGCCCTCAAGAGGTTCTTGAATTAGTTTGGGACTATTTTAAAAGAAACCTTTTGGAATTGTCTTCTCCAGCCAGGTCTATGGTGCCCGTCTTGTGGGGCTTCCTTGGGGAAGCTGAGAAGGGTTTTCTCTTCCCTCCCTCTCACAAGTCCCAACTCGGTGTGGCTTTAATTTTTTAAAAAGGAATCATGCCATTCAGAAATACAGTAAAGTGAACTGCTTTGGTGAGGGGCTGGAGGGGCGTCTGCATTTTAATTCCCCTCATTAAGATCAATGGGTGTTTTTATGCATTTCCACCCAGAGCGAGGGGGGAAATATCTTGCCTATCGATTCCCAGCACTGGAGAGATGAATAACGGGGGAATGTGCTGGGCGAGTTCTTTGTGGGTCTTGTGAGAGCCGCCACCAAGGAAATGTAGATGCATACAGAGGTTGTGATTATGCTAACGAGGCACTAAATTAGTGCATTACACGCCCCATTAAGTCCAACTGTGCCAAACCTGAAAGTACTAATAAATTTTGTTTCTAGGGTCGGGAATAATTAAATGATGGATTCTCTGCCATTACTTAGCCTGGAAATTAAAGTTTGACAGCTGCTTGTCTGTTCCAATTTGCTTAAATGGCAGACTTCCATCTCAGGAGGGCCGGGTCGGGGCTGGGAGCTGGAGATGTTTCTCAAGGGGGGCATTTTCTCCAGCAGAGATACCCCCCCCCCAAGACTCAAGGCTCACCCACACTGCCTTTTGTGTATCAGGTCCGGCCTTTCCAAGCGCAGGTCCCAGCAAGTTCCTTTCTTGTCCCGGTTATTCTGCAGATTTTCCTCCACCGGTTCTAAGGAGCAGGTTTTCCTGGGGACAAAAAACCCAGGCTGCTGGGACCTGGACCTGGAAAGTGCAGGTGAGCCCTTCCATGCTGAGATGGTGGATCCATTCGAGGGGCCGCCAGTGTTGTTGCCTCCCAACATTGACCGGCTGCTGGTCCAGCTGCACCCCCATCTGGCTCTGGTAAGCTCTAGGCTGGATTACTGCAAGGCGTTAGACGTAGGGCTGCCCCTGAAGACAGTTCAGCTGGTGCAGAATCCAGTGGCCAGGTTGCTCACAACTGCACTGGCTCCCCATTAGTTTCTGGGCCCAATTCAAAGTGCAATGCCACAACACCCCAAGGACCTATGGCTTCCCTTCTTCTCTTTCCATCCCCGCATATTTTACAAAAGCTATACCATTCAGTATTCCACTATTGCATCCATCAAAACCTATTTACACTGTTGAATTTATCTTGATGCTGCCAGTGTTTTCAGCTGTACACAGTTATTTCCCATATTCGGCTACGAGTGATCGCCAAAGAATAAGAATAAGATACATTTTCCAATCTTCTTTAAACATATGTTCTTCTTGTTCTCCTATTCTATATGTTAAGTCTGCAAGCTGAGCATATTCTGTCAACTTAAGTTGATATTCTTCTTTGGTTGGGACCTCCTCATTTCCATTTTGGGGCTAACAAAACACGGGCCACAGTAGTAACACACATAAATAACCTTTTTTGACAGCTGGGAATGTCAGTCTGAATGATCCCCAACAGAAAGGACTCTGGGGTTTTTTTTTGGGGGGGGAGTACTTTTAAACATTTTTTTCAATTCATTATGGATAATTTTTCAATGCTCTTTTACCCTTTTACAAGTCCACCACATATGAAAGAACGTTCCCTCAACCTCTTTGCATCTCCAGCACTTTCCTGATTCGGTCTTCTACATCTTAGCAAGCCCACTCGGAGTTGAATACCACCTGTGAATAATTTTCAAGGACCACTTTCCTATACCTTCTGGATAGCCCAGCTGGCGCAGATAAAGCCAAGGTTGCAAGAGTTGGGTCCCTGTACGGGACAGCTGCATATTCCTGCATTGCAGCTGGTTGGACCCGATGATCCCAAGGTCCCTGAATCTAAAGCCTCTATATGAACTGCCCCAGATCCTGAGACCATCCTCTGAGACCCTTCTTGGTGTGCTTCCTCCATGAGAGGTCCGAGGGTGGCATCCCAAGAAGGGGCCTTTTTTTGCACGGGACCCCCATGTGTGGAAGTCTCTCCCCAGGGAGGCTTGCCTGGTTCCTGCACTCAGGGCCAGCCAAAGATAGATGAGCATCCAAGGTGTGCATCGCCGCTAGGGAAGAACAAGGGAGTTTGTGGGAAGGTTCAGGGAGGCAGAAGAGGATATATCCCCTTTTAAATGCACAGAGGGTAGCTGGTTGCAGGCTTGTGTAAGCCTGTTACTATTATGTTCCTGGTAAAGGTAAAGGGACCCCTGACCATTAGGTCCAGTCGTGGCTGACTCTGGGGTTGCGGCGCTCATCTCGCTTTACTGGCCGAGGGAACCGGCGTACAGTTTCCGGGTCATGTGGCCAGCATGACTAAGCCACTTCTGGCAAACCAGAGCAGCGCACGGAAACACAGTTTACCTTCCCACTGGAGCGGTACCTATTTATCTACTTGCACTTTGACATGCTTTTGAACTGCTTGGTTGGCAGGAGCAGGGACCGAGCAATGGGAGCTCACCCCGTCATGGGGATTCGAACCACCGACCTTCTGATCGGCAAGCCCAAGAGGCTCAGTGGTTTAACCCACAGCACCACCCGCATCCCAGCATGTTCCTGGTAAGTTCCCTTTATATCCCTCTTAAAAGAATAAACACACCACAATCTTGTTTAAAGTCAATAAAAGAACTTTACTCACATCATCAGTTCACAGTTGGATTCCCGAAGGCAGATTTAGTTACAAAGTATATATATGTGGATCTATCCCATATGGGAATAATCCTAGTGTCCTCTGTTAGCTAGAATTGCTCTGTTGCCTCTCAGCCAAGACAAGCTGCTCCAACGACGGAGGAAGTCAAAAAGAGAGGGTGTGCTGCATGACTCGTCCTTTTGTTACCTGGGCAGGTAAGGTCACGCCCACCTCTAGCTACATGCAAAGGAAGTTTGTCCCAGCCAGGAGGAAACAGGAAGCTTTTGACTGGCTGGACCAAACATTCCCCCGCATGTCCACTCTAGGAAAACAAGGAATGTTGTACTTGACTGCTACTTCTGTAGCACATCCCACAGAATTAAGATCTTGGGACCAGGGGGTGGGGGTGAAGCTCTGCATGCGCCTTGTCAAAAGATTTTCGGAAGTCCAAAGTTCATTTTGGAAGTGCAATAGGTCACTGCCCGCTCAAAAACTTATGCGTGCCAAATGAATTGTAATCAACCGGCATAAAACTAAAACAGATTAGACTATGCATGTAAATATAAGCATCTTAATCTGTAGTATGTTTATATGCATATGCATGTAGGTATATGAAGAATTTGTAAATGAAGTAGTACATCTGACTCTGGTTGTTTCCTAAACTTTTAAAAAGGACGAACTACCACACAATACATTTATGAACTGAATAAATGGGATACAGCCGCCAGAATCCCCGATGGATTATGCTTGAACCCACTGCTTCCTCCATTTATAATAGGCACAGGAAATAATTGTGGGTTTAAATGAAATAAAATGTTGTTGTCAAACCCATAGGTCAGGGCGAAAGACAAGAGGGAGGCACAACAAATATGATCAATTCGGAACAATTGCTAGAAGTTCAGATAAATTGCTGAACAGCACTGGCATCAATTAATAACACAACTTGTCTCAGTTTTAGTCATGCAAAGAATCAATCATTTCGGCATCTAAAAATGTCTGGCAGAGTTCAGCTGCCAAGCTGCAAAAACAGGCAGGTGAAGACTTTCCCTTGCATTCAAGCCAGCAAACAAATCCCACTGCCGAGAACAGGAACAGAATGAACTCAAAATCTCAGCTCAGTATTTCATTTTGACATATTTCATTTGACTGCGATTCTGCATTTCAGGGGGTTGGACTAGAGAACCCCTGGGGGTCCCTGCCAAATTTACAGTCCTGTGGGTCCAAGATTTACCTGTCCGGGACATCGGAGCCAATGACTCAGGGTGGAGACACGCAGGAACTTTGGCTCTGCATAGAAATAACATAACAGCTAAACGGAAGAGAAAATATTTTCAAGCAAAATGCAATAAAGGGAAGGAGCATTGTGGCAACCGGCGCCAACCCCCCCCCCCCCCCCGGGCTCATTAGCAGATTTGCTTATTTATTTATTTATTTATTTATTATTATTATTATTATTATTATTATTATTATTATTAAAGATAATCTTTATTGATTTTATGGTTACATACTATACATATACACTTTACATTTACAGTTACTCCTAAGAGTTGACTTCCCTCCTTCCTTCTTCTGGCTTTTTTATGTCATCTCTAAGTTTTTCACATTGTCTTTATCGATTTTGTATATTGCTGTTCTTCTTTCAACTTTATCCGTACAGTGTCTATATACAAATAAATCTTTCTGTACATACACGTCTTGATGTTTGTCTATATTCATTTACAGATACAATTAGTTACCTTGATTGTATTTTACATTTTAATTCATATTGTCATTAACATCCAATAAAGTTTCTTTTAATTTCCCATTATGAGGTTTATTTCCATTCTACTTTCACTATTTCATCTTATCCTATGTGTAACATACATTTCCCCCATTCTTTTTGAAATGTTTCATCGCCCTGTTGTCGAATTTTCCCCATTAATTTGGCTACTTCTGCATATTCCATGACCTTGTACAGCCCATATTTGCTCATTATTTCATGGAAATGTGGAATCATAGAATGGTAGCGTTGGAAAGGATCCCAAGGGTCATCTAGACCAACCCCTTGCAATGAAGGAATCTCAGCTGAAGCATCCAGGACAGATGTTTCCTTAGCAAACAAGCCGACTGTCACAAGAAAAAAGCCTTTAGCTGCCCCCCACAAATATAATTTTATTGATTTATTTATTAAATGTATACGCCACCTTTCATCTAAGGATCACACTGCAGGCATAGGCCAACTCGGCCCTCCAGATGTTTTTGGGCTACAATTCCCATGATCCCCAGCTAGCAGGACCAGTGGTCAGGGATGATGGGAATTGTAGTCCCAAAACATCTGGAGGGCCGAGTTGGCCTATGCCTGGATCACAGAGTAGTTTAACAATATGAAAACACGTTATTTTAACGTTTGTTTAAAAAAAAGAAGAAGCCTTTTTATTAGGAATTATAGGTACCGAGATTCCAAAATAACAGAAAAAACTTTTCATGTATGCGACAACAGCTGCACAGATGTGATTAGCCCAGAGATGGAAAGAAAAACCAATCCCAACTAGGGGAGAATGGCAAACCAAGTTGATGGACTATGCTGAAATGGCAAAATGAACTGGAAAGCCCGGGAACCAAGAAGACAAGAACTTTAAAAAAGAGTGGGGAAAGTTTATGATTTATTTAGGAGACCTTTGTAAGCAGAAGAAAACATTAGCAGGAGTTTAATCTCACTTGTAAGGTAACAAAGACTATGGACAATTTAGATGGATAAAAAGGTGGCTAACAGACTGATAGGCAGATGTAAATATTGACATACATGGAGGGGGTGGGAGGGAGTCATGAGATTCAGAGTAATCTCATTATATGGATTTTTAATTGAATTTGTTATTAAAATTGAATTGAATTTGTTTTTTAAAAAATTATTTTAAAAAACAATATAAAAACAGAAAAAATAACAGTTAAAAACCATACCCTCCTCCCAGTTTATAAGGCCATAGAGTGTTGAATCAGCCCAAGACCTGGGAGAAGAGGGAAGTTTTTGCCTGGTGCCTAAAGATTTGTAATGAAGGAGCCCAAGGGGAGAGATTTCCACATATAGGGAGCCACCACAGAAAAGGCCCCTTCTCCTGTTGCCACCTGCCGGACCCTTCATGCACGGGGCATGCAACAAAGAGCGGCAGAGGACAAGCGCAGGATCCAGCTCTCTCTGGGAAGGGACGATCCTTGGGAAATAGGGACGTTGGGAGAGTCTGTTCTTCAGAGGAATATAGCAGGCCACCTCCCTGCCGCCTTTTCTGAACACCACCCATCTTGTTCTTCCCCCCACCTGCATCCAGGGGGAGCCGGACCGGAGTCTGCTAGGACAGAAGAGCGAGAGAAACTCCAACGAAAGAAGAACGGCAGAATGGACTATGCAGAACTGGACAAAATGACAGGAAGGATTCGAAACCTGCAGGACCAGAGATTTACAGAAGATTGGAAGAAGTATATGAATTATTTGAAGAGCAACTGTAATCAACAAATTACGCTAGTAGGACTACAAGAAGTTTTGTAGAGAGAAATATACGAAGTGCTACAAAGCAGATAAAGAATAGAGATACTGGTTATGAGTTTTAAATGTAAGAGGGAAAATAAGAAATGCATACTAAGAGATTAGACTACCTGACATTCAGAAGACATCTTAAGGCAGCCCTGTTCAGGGAAGTTTTTAATCTGTGATATTTTAGTGTATTTCTGGTTTTTATGGAAGCCGCCCAGAGTGGCTGGGGAAACCCAGCCAGATGGGTGGGGTACAAATAATAAATTATTATTATTAATTATTATAGACTGGAAAATTTTCAGACTGGACTGATGGAAGTCAAAATATTGAAGAAGGTGTAAAAATATGTTTAATTACTTTTGAAAGTGGAATGTTATATATATAGGACAGAAGAGCAAGAAGGGGGGAGGCTCAAGACGTCCCTGGAGGTTTCCCGTCCTCCGCCTTCCCCTGCAAGAGCCCACGAGGGTCTCCAGCCTCCCCAGCCTGGCCTCGGAGGTGGCTGCAACCGGCCTTTTGTCTCCCCAAACAAAGCCGCTTTCTGCTCTGGCGGCTCCAAACAATGTCTCCATTAACTCTGGCCCTGGCTGCAGCCGCACGTGCGAGAGAGAGGCCTTTAGCAGCTCCTGCAAGATGGAGACAAGCGGCCGAGGGTGGCTCTCGCAGGCCAGACTCATCGGCTGGGTGTCACTGCTGTTAGAAGATTTTTCAGCACATTCTCTGCATATTATAAAATTGTAATGATCCTCTTGAGAGTCCCATGCACCGCAAGAAGATCCAACCTCTCCATTCTGAAGGAAATCAGCCCTGAGTGCTCACTGAAGCTGAGGCTCCAAGACTTTGGCCACCTCATGAGAAGAGAAGACTCCCTGGAAAAGACCCTGATGTTGGGAAAGATGGAGGCACAAGGAGAAGGGGGCGACAGAGGATGAGATGGTGGGACAGTGTTCTCGAAGCTACCAGCATGAGTCTGACCAAACTGGGGGAGGCAGTGGAAGACAGGAGTGCCTGGCATGCTCTGGTCCAGGGGGTCACGAAGAGGCGGACACCACTAAACGACTCAACAGCAAGAACAATGATCCTTAATTTATCTATCTATATGTTACCAATAATAAATTTGTGTACGTTTATTCAAAACCTGCCAAGGAGTCCAATTCAGTTTGTTGTTTCTTTAAGTAATTTGTAAAAGGTTCCCATTCTTCTTTAAAGTCACAGTTGTCCTTATCACGTAGTTTGTGTGTCAGTTTCGCCAATTCCATATAGTCCGTCAGTTTCTCTTGCCACAGTTCTTTGGTCGGGATTTCCTCATTCTTCCATCCTTGTGCTATTAAGACTCTTGCTGCCATTGTGGCATACATGAATATGTTATTCAGTTTCCTTCTCAGGTCTTTTCCTACAATCCCCAACAAAAATGCTTCAGGCTTTTTTACAAATGTTAATTGGAACATTTTCTTCAATTCATTGTATATCATTTCCCAAATTTTTTTTATTTCCCTGCAATCCCACCACAGAATTTAAGGTCTCAAATATATAAATGAAATGTTCATAAATTTACAAGGCAAACACATACATAAGTATGTAAACCACGTGTCTGAAATAGTACAGGAGAGCAATCCTGAAACCATTTTGACTCTCCCAAATGGACCTCAAATGTTTCTCTGCAAGGAGGAAGGAAATGGGAAGGCCTCTCCCGCTTACCTGTCTTAAGGGCATATTTATGTATGAACAGGGTGAGCCTGTGACCTGGATTCAGGAACTCAAGTATTAGCCATCACAAAAGAATGGCCAAGCTGCCCAGGTAAAGCAATCAGTGACCATTAACAGATATCCTGGCAAACAAGATTTCTGCTGTAGACCTTTTATGATGTATGAATGTTGTTTTTGGGGGGTGATCTTGGGCTACAGGGTGGGCAGTTTCAAAAGTCTATATAAGGGCTTGCGCACAGTTGTTCTGGGTGTGGGATGTAAACACAGGAGCAGTCAATGACAACATTCCTAGAGTGTACATGTTAGAACATGGGGAGGGATGTCTGTCCAGCAAGCAGGTAAACTTCCTGGGGACGGACTTCCTCCGCATGTGACCAGAGGTGGGTGTGGCCTCACCTGTGCAGGTAATGATAAAAGCACAGGGCAGGCAGCCACTCTTGCCTCTTGCCTCTTGCCTCTTGCCTCTTGCCTCTTGCCTCTTGCCTCTCTGCCATCTTCATCTTCTGAAGGAGCAACATGCCCTCTTGGCTCCCAGCCAAGAGAGGACAGTACTATCTTGCTACAAGATAGATTCTAACTGCATGTAACCTTTTTAAGCCTGCCTACCTTCTGGGATCATATTGTGAACAGAACGTGAGTAAACTCTTTTATACTTTTATAAAGACTGTGTCGTGTCTTGTATTTTAAGAGGGAACAAAGGGGAAATTACCAGAGTAATTATTATAGAGGTTCTAGCGAACCTGTGCAAGCGTTACCGTTGCGAACTTAAAGGGGAATGTCATAAACTCTGCTGATATTTTGGGAACTTGTTAGCACAAGTTGGATAAGGATATAATTAGTCAATATATCCTCTCCTGCACCCCAGAACATTCCCACAAAGGGTTATTGGCCCCAGTATTGCATATTTCTGCGTATTTTTGAAGGATTGCGTTGGATTGTGATTTTGAGTTGAGTAGTATTTTTCTGAGTTAACTTCCTGGTAAGCACATGGTCCTTTGTTCCATTGTGCAGTGGGGATTAAGCAACCCCCCCTTCCCTCAGAGTTCACAGTGACCCAAGGCAGTGAAGAATTGTTTTGAATTTTGAGATTTTTGAGATTTTGATTTTAAAATTTTGAGAAATTTTGAAATTTTGAAGAATTTTCAAATTTTTGGATTTTAAGATGGCTAGAGCAGCTTTTGATAGTGATGCAAAGCTAGGAATGCCTGTGCTGAATGAACACAATTTCATACACTGGAAGCAGCGCTTGATAGCATGTTTAGATTATAAGCACATTTTGGAAGCTTTAAACCCTCAACCTATGGGATCGTCTGAGGAAGCTTTAGCCAAGATAAGTGCTTGGAAACGCATGAACAGCGAAGCTAGACACATAATTTTGAGTGGACTTCGTGATGAGCAGCTATCATTAATAAATAGTACAGATGATGCATCTCAAATCTTAAGAGATATTGAGCGCGTGTATGGAGAATCTAGCATAAACTGCTTCAGAAACTTGGTGTGTAAATTAACCAGAGTGAGGATGAATTCAAAACAGGAATTCACAGAGCACATCAACAAGTTTACTGAGATTATTCAAAGAATTGATTTGACTCCCAAAGCTTTTGATGAAGATACAAAGATAGCATTTTTGTTATCATCACTTGGACCACGCTTTAGCGCATTTGTAAGTTTGATGGATCATAGACAAGGTCTGACTTTTAAAGACTTGATTGGTTATTTAAAAGAAGAATGCAGAGATAGAGCTGAATCTCCAGTGAGAAATGCTAGAAGCAAGGACAGCAGTTATGCATCTAGGCAATGTACAAAGTCCAAAGAGATGCCTAAGAAAGTGATTTGTTTCAATTGTAACAAAGAAGGACACATTGCAAAGAATTGCAAGGCTCCTAAAGCCAAGAAACCCCACCCCTTTCAGCCAAAAGGGGAAAAGAAGGGGAAATGTGAATGCACATGGCTACTGCAAGAAAGGAATTTAACTGTCCAGAATCGTGAGAATAGACGTAATAAATGGATAATTGATTCAGGTGCCAGCTCACATTTTTCATATAAAAAGGACTATTTTAATGAGATAAATGATGAAGAAGGATCTGAAATTGAAATTGCAGATGGCAACATTGTTAAAGCAAAAGGTGCAGGTTCCATGAGTCTGAAATGCAATATAAACAATGAATGCATTGAGAACACAATCTCTAGAGTTTTGTATGTACCAGAGCTGAGCTGCAATTTAATCAGCGTGTCCACACTGGACAAGAAAGGTTTCCAGATCACATTTGGAAATGGAGTATGCAAGGTGACTAGAAATGGCAAAGTGTTTGCTCAAGCAGAGCTAATCAATGGTGTATATGAGCTTGATTTTTCAGAGAATCAGTCTGCAAAAGTGGCACATTCCAGCCAGAAGGATGAAGCAGATCTGGACCTGTGGCACAGAAGGCTTGGACATAGAGACACCAACGTCATTCTGGATCTACAGAAAAGAGATCTTGTAAGAGGTTTGCAGGTAAAGCAGAGCAACAAAGCTCCAGCAAAGTGCATAAGCTGTATTACTGAGAAGGCTGTAAAACCTTCATTTCCACATTGTGCAGAGCAAAGAAGCAACAAAGTGCTTGACATAGTGCACACTGACATATGTGGACCCATGAATGTTCCCTCACTGGGAAAGAATAGATATATTTTAATATTTCTGGATGACTTTTCAAGATTTTGTGTTGTGTATTTCCTCAAAGAGAAGAGTGAGACAGTGGACAAGCTCCAGGAATACATTGCCATGGTCAAGAATAAATTCCAAAGAGCTCCAGCTGTGCTAATGAGCGACAATGGAGGTGAGTACTGCTCAAATGAAATGCAGGCTCTCCTGGCCAAGGAAGGAATTGCACATGTAACCACAATTCCTTACACACCACAGCAGAATGCCATAGCTGAGAGAAAGTTTAGGTCCATTATGGACATGACAAGGTGCATGCTAAAGGATGCATGTTTGCCACAGAAGCTGTGGGCCGAAGGAGTGTACACATCGGTCTATTTGCAGAATAGACTGCCAACTAAAGGTGCAGAGCGCACACCATTTGAACTTTGGCATGGGAAAGCTCCCAATCTGTCGCACATACGTGTGTTTGGAAGTCCGTGTTACTTCCACGTGCCCAAGGAACACAGACACAAGCTTGACTCCAGGGCAAAAGCAGGTATCCTTGTGGGATACGCCTCTGGAGGCAAAGGATACAGAATTATGGACTTACAAACTGGTAAGACAAATGCATACCATGCGGTTTATTTTGATGAATATGGAAAAGTAGACACTAAGAACACTGTTGTGGATTCTTCAGATGAGTCAGAAAGGACTCAAGAGTTTGTATATTTCCCTTTTGAGACCCCACAAAGTACTAATCTGCCTTCGAGTGTTACAGCGCCCCCTACAGGCGACACAGAGGACCAGAACCCTGGCAGCACCAGAGACGAAGATGAGGACTCAGATGGGGACATGCCTGCGTTGGAGGAGGATGAGGAAGCTGATGCGGTCGCAGAACCAGAGGTCAGGCGCTCGTCCAGAACCAACAAAGGTGTCCCACCATTACGGTTGTCCTACTTTGCAGGGTCGGCGTTTCCACAAGAACCTTCCACTTGGGAAGAGATACAGGAGATGCCAGCTGCAGAAGCCAGTCTCTGGAGGAAGGCCGCGCAGGAGGAGATGGATGCACTGCATCAGAACAAGACCTGGACACTCACTGAGCTGCCTCCCGGTAAGAAGGCCATTGGCAGTAAATGGGTTTTCAAGGTTAAGAAGGGGTCAGAAGGAGAAGTGCAGCGCTACAAAGCTAGACTTGTAGCACAGGGATTTTCACAGCGTTTTGGTGAAGACTATGATGAAGTTTTTGCACCAACCGTGAGGTACAGCAGCGTAAGAATGCTTTTAAGCATTGCAGCCTCCAAGAAAATGAGAGTGAAACACATAGACATTGCTACCGCTTTTCTACATGGGCAGATTTCTGAAGAAATTTACATGAAGCAGCCTAAAGGTTTTGTGAAACCACATGAGGCACATTTAGTGTGCAAACTCAAGAAAGGACTTTATGGACTTAAACAGGCTGCTAGAGCCTGGAACCAGAAGTTGCATAAAATGCTGACGCAACTTGGGTACAAGCAAGGCGACGCTGACAAGTGCTTGTACAGTAAGTCAAATAATGGACAATTCTCATATATCTTAGCTTTTGTTGATGACCTGATTATTGCCACAGCAAGTGAGAAAGACTATACACAGATAGTAAAACACCTTAGCAAAGAGGTGGAGGTCAAGGAGCTAGGAGATGTCCAGTACTACCTCGGGATCCAGGTGGAAAGAGAAGAGGACGGCTCATTTCTTCTCAGCCAAAGACAGAAGATCCACGAGCTGATTGAGCACATGCAGATGCAAGACGCACATCCAGTTGCTACACCGATGGCTACTGACTTCCTGAAGAATCAGCAGGATTCGAAGCAGTTGCCAGACAACAATGACTACAGGTCGGCGATTGGTAAACTTTTGTATTTAGTTACCACATGTAGACCTGACTTAGCAAATGCTGTGGGGATTCTTAGCAGAAAAGTGAATTCTCCCACTGAGCATGATTGGGCAGGTGTAAAGAGGGTGGTGCGATATTTGAAGGGTACCATGAATTGTAAATTAAGGTTACCAGCCGTCAGAGACCCTAAGTTGGTTGGGTATACTGATGCGGATTGGGCTGGGGATAATGCTGATTATAAATCAACAAGTGGTCATGTTTTCATGTTTGGTGATGGACCTGTTTCATGGGGCAGTTATAAACAGAGCTGTGTAGCATTATCTTCCACAGAATCAGAATACGTTGCAGCAACAGAAGCCTGCAGAGAGATCGCCTGGCTTGATCAACTCATAAAGGACTTTGGGTTGGTGAGAAAAGGGCCTGTCAGCTTGCTAGAGGACAATCAAAGTTGCCTGAAGCTGACGCAGAGTGAGAAGTTCCTGGCCAGAACAAAACACATTGGGGTTAAATACCACTACATACGCCAGATGATCCAGGATGGACTTGTGGAACTATCCTACTGCAGCACCCAAGAGATGACTGCTGACATCCTGACGAAACCCCTACCAAGAGAGAGTTTCCAGAATCTACGTGTCAAGCTGGGACTCTGGGTGGTTGAATAAAGTTGTTTATGTTTTGTATAATGTTGTATTGCCTGAGAAGGGGTATGTGGGATGTAAACACAGGAGCAGTCAATGACAACATTCCTAGAGTGTACATGTTAGAACATGGGGAGGGATGTCTGTCCAGCAAGCAGGTAAACTTCCTGGGGACGGACTTCCTCCGCATGTGACCAGAGGTGGGTGTGGCCTCACCTGTGCAGGTAATGATAAAAGCACAGGGCAGGCAGCCACTCTTGCCTCTTGCCTCTTGCCTCTTGCCTCTTGCCTCTTGCCTCTCTGCCATCTTCATCTTCTGAAGGAGCAACATGCCCTCTTGGCTCCCAGCCAAGAGAGGACAGTACTATCTTGCTACAAGATAGATTCTAACTGCATGTAACCTTTTTAAGCCTGCCTACCTTCTGGGATCATATTGTGAACAGAACGTGAGTAAACTCTTTTATACTTTTATAAAGACTGTGTCGTGTCTTGTATTTTAAGAGGGAACAAAGGGGAAATTACCAGAGTAATTATTATAGAGGTTCTAGCGAACCTGTGCAAGCGTTACCGTTGCGAACTTAAAGGGGAATGTCTATAAACTCTGCTGATATTTTGGGAACTTGTTAGCACAAGTTGGATAAGGATATAATTAGTCAATATATCCTCTCCTGCACCCCAGAACATTCCCACACTGGGTTCCTCCTCCCTCCTGTGTGTGGGGAGTGGGGACCCTGTTGCAAGAGTTCAATGAAGATCAGGCTTACTAGCTGCTTTGCTTCTCAATATTCTCTGCTTGGCCTCTTATTTTCTCCTACCAATAGGGAAGCCACTTAAAGGCCTTCTCAGTGGTGGCGCCCACCCTGTGGAATGCCCTCCCACCAGATGTCAAAGAGAAAAACAACTACCAGACTTTTAGAAGACATCTGAAGGCAGCCCTGTTTAGGGAAGCTTTTAATGTTTAACAGACCACTGGATTTTAATACTTTGTTGGAAGCTGCCCAGAGTGGTTGGGGAAACCCAGCCAGATTGGGGGGGGGGGTAATAAATAAATTATTATTATTATTATTATTATTATTATTATTATTATTATTATTATTGACTCTATATGGGTACCCCTTAAGGGAAAGGGAGCAGATTTTGTTTACATTACTGCCTACATTTACCTCCCTGGGAGCCTATTCAGGGCCCTTTGGGCAGCGGGGTGTCAACATGGAGGGCAGAGCAGGCTGCCCGCATTGCCATGGCAGTAACGTAGGAGGGGATGGCGGGAGGAGGAAGGGGTAAGAGGGGAGCCCAGTGGGAGAATCCCCACCCCCCTGAAGGGTCCACCAGGGTGTTAGAATTCCTGCTCCCTGATTGCAGTCATGGGATTGTTGTCTATCACATGACGGTGTATGTTTTGACTCCGCAGAGTGGGAAGTGACGGAGACAGGATGTTTTTGTTCCTGTGTTCCGTAAAGTGGGACTATTGTCCTTTGTTCTTTTTCTCTTTGCTGTCTGATGCTAGAGAGAGAGGGAGCCATGTTGCAATGCTCCGTGTGTGTTTAGATGTAAATAAAGTAATTAGCCAAAATGCTGAGTTGCTGTGGTCTGTTACGCGAACTGCGAAGACTCTGCAGATCCCTAAGTGTGCCAGTGTCTGTTGGCATCGGTTGCTGTGATGGACGCTGCCATGTTGCTTTCAATATGCCAGTAAGATGATAACAATGTGTTGCCATGTCTGAGTGTCACTATTTGCTTATATCGTTTTCTTGCTAATAAAATTCCATAAACTGGAAAAGAAAAGAAAAAAAGAAAGGCTCTTGCCCTGGGCTGCATCTTTGTGCCCAGCAAGAGTTGTTGCCAGCTCCCTCCTCTGCCACCTGGGCATTCACAGCTACTCCCAGGGCCCACCTGAGAGCCCCCAGTGCCAATGTGTGCCGGTGAGAGTCTTACAACTTGCCATTAAAGCCGACATTGTTCTTGCAAAGAGAGGGAGGGAGGGAGGGCGGGGGAAGACACACCAACCCTTTTCTCACATCCAGCAATTTAGGTCAGGGACTCCCCCTTGGGAGCAGGGAAGAGAGCCCTGGCTGGGAAGCTAATGAAGATCTATGTTCCTGGCAAGGCAGCGCTCAGGGCAGGGAGAGGCCTCATCGCAGCCACTCTCCTCAATTAGAACAAATTGCCAAAAGCCTCCCAGGCAAGGATGCTCTTTGCAAAGGCTGGACACCCCAGACCACCCCCTGGAGAAAGATGTCCAGGAGGCTGTCCCCAGAAATCTGAAATCCCCTTTGCAGCCTCCCCACCACACCCTGAAGAGCATCTCTGAATTGCCCCATGTCAGTTTCTGTTCCCACAGGAGGAAAGGGGCGATGTTTTGGTTTCTGGTTTCCTTGCATTCCACCCCCTTTCCCTTTTTCAGATAGCCCTATCTTGCTATGCAAAACGAACTGAAAGAAATTAGAGGAAATCAGACAGTCATGTCACTCTCAAACCTGCTCCCCCCCAAAAAAGGGCAGGAACAGAAACAAATTGGAGCAATTCATAGAGGCTGTTTAAGGACAATTAATAAGCTATTGTTCATCCAGAAGTTTGAAAAATGGGCTGAACTCTACAGGGAGGAAACTTTGGATTAATTAGGAGCAGGGGTGCCACCTCGCCCTCGGGATTGTGGGTGCCCGCCACCGCAACACAGATGTGCGAGTGCGACGTCACACGCACACCTGCATCCAACCTCTGCTCAAAGACCTCCAAGGAAGGAGAGTTCACTCCCTTCCGAAGGAATTTGTTCCACTGTCAAACAGTCTTACTGTCAGAAAGTTCTTCCTGATGTTGAGTCGGAATCTCCTTCCTTGCAACTTGAAGCCACGGGTTCGAGTCCTACACTCTGGAGCAGGCGAAAACAAGCTTGCTCCATCTTCCATATGCAAGACTTAGGTTCCTAAAGAAGCCTGATCAAAATGCGGTGGACAACCTGTGTCACACGGTAAAGTAAAGGTAAAGGGACCCCTGACCATTAGATCCAGTCGTGTCTGACTCTGGGGTTGCGGCGCTCATCTCGCTCTATAGGCCGAGGGAGCTGGCGTACAGCTTCCGGGTCATGTGTCCAGCTTCTGGCGAACCAGAGCAGTGCACGGAAACGCCGTTTACCTTCCCGCCAGAGCGGTACCTATTGATCTACTTGCACTTTGACGTCCTTTCGAACTGCTAGGTGGGCAGGAGCAGGGACTGAGCAACTGGAGCTCACCCCGTCGTGGGGATTCAAACCGCCGACCTTCTGATCGGCAAGTCCTAGACTCTGTGGTTTAACCCACAGCGCCACCCGTCTGCCCCCTCAACACCCCCCCCCCCATTTACAGCACTAGCAACTGCAGCTCCTGGGACTCTTCACCTCGAAGAGAGCCCCCCCCCAGCTTAATATTAATTAGGGGCCCCACTTAAGGGTTTTATTCCAGTGACTTTCAAGAAAGAGCCATGAAAAGGCTTTTCATAAGTAATGGCAGCGGAGAATGGCAGCCGCTGTCACACCGAGATTGCTGCAAATGGGCTATAATTAACACCTCCAGGAAAGGGCGGCTTGGCTTTCAGACACGTGCAAGCACCTTTCTCAAAAAACGTGATTAAGAGCTTGCAGGCAGTGGGTGGGTGTGGGGTGGGGGGTGGGGGGAGAGGAAGAGGCCAGAAGGGACCCCAGTGAATTGCAGGCAGGTTGCGTCAACCTGTTTGGGCTGAGATACAACCTGGGCCAGTGGTGCAAGTCAAGGGGGGGAACTCTTGACCCCGATATATCTTGGTAATGAAGTCCGCAGAGGCGGCTTCCCCAGCCAGGAGCCGGTGACAGGCGATCCCGCAGCAGCAAGCTGGCCAGCGCTAATGGGGGGCTGTGGCTGGGCTTTTCCAGGTCACGGACTCCGAAGGGCAATTAAGTGCAATTGGAGGCCACGGGCTGGGCTGGGCTGGGGGACCCCCTCGGTGGGCCCAGGTACCTGCGTCCTTAAAGGCCTGTAGCTTCAGCATGATGAATGGTTGCGGGCAGCCAAAGACCCAGCCGCCCATTAATCTGGCCTAATCAGCTTGAAAGCTGGCTTGGTTTATTTAGCAATTAACTGTTTGGGTTGGGGGGGAGGGAGGCAGAAAATGATCCACCAGCCCTTGCAGATGTGCAGTGCTGCCCCCCCCCCCGGATAATGACAGGCAGCTGCAGGGTCCCCCTTTTCCGCCGGGGAGAGCAAGCCGTGCCTTTTCAATTACCGTCCTCGGCAAATGCTGGGAAATGGGCCCCCGGGGGTGTGGGGAGAGGCTCCCGGGCCCAGATGGACTCTTGAAGGGTGGTAATTGCCTCCAAAATGCTCCTCCAAGCAGCCGTGGAGAGGCGTGCGGGAAATCAGGGTCTGGAAGCCAAGCCTTCGAAGGAGAGCTGGGGATGTTTAGCCGCGAGAAGAATGGACTGAGAGGAGATGGGATAGATGCCTTCAATTGCCCCATGGAAGATGGGGCAAGGCTGTTTTCTCCTGCTCCAGAGGGGAGGACCAAGACAACGGACACAAATTATAAGAGAGGAGATTCCAACTACGCGCCAGGAAGAACATTCTGTTTTTTTAAAAAATAATATCTATTAAGAATTTAAAGATTACAGAAAGAAAGAAAAAGAATTAAACAAATCAATATAATACAATACAAAAACAAAAACACTACATAGAACATTGAATTAACAAAACAAAACAAAAACAATTAAAAACACTTCCAATATTTTCAATCTTAGCTTTCATTCACTTGTTTCATTGACTTCCTCACGCCTCCCTTTTTGTATTCCACTTCAATTAACTGTTTCAGCAATTCCTTTCCATCTTCCTTTGTTTTCTGTCCTGTAATTAATCTTAACATATTCTAACCTTGTTTTTTCCCTTTAATACATTAACTATCTGTACCTAGTTCCTTTTAACATTTCTGCCAAAGCCATATAACTTCATTCCACCATTTTTCTAAAGCTCATTAATTTTACAATATTTCTGTAAATAATCTTTAAATTTTTTCCAATCTTCTTCCACCGACTCTTCTCCCTGGTCTCGGATTCTGCCAGTCATTTCCGCCAATTCCATATAGTCCATCAACTTCATCTGCCATTCTTCCCGGGTGGGTAAATCTTGTGTCTTCCAATACTTCGCGATGAGTATTCTTGCTGCTGTTGTTGCATACATAAAGAAAGTTCTGTCCTTCTTTGGCACCAATTGGCCGACCATGCCCAGGAGAAAGGCCTCTGGTTTCTTCAGAAAGGTATATTTAAATATATTTAAATACCTTTTTCATTTCATTATAAATCATCTCCCAGAATGTCTTAATCCTTGGGCATGTCCACCAAAGGTGAAAGAATGTACCTTCAGTCTCATTACATTTCCAACATTTATTTTCGGGCAAATGGTAAATTTTTGCAAGCTTGACTGGTGTCATGTACCACCTGTAAATCATTTTCATAATATTCTCTCTTAAGCCATTACATGCCGTAAATTTCATACCTGTGGTCCATAACTGTTCCCAGTCAGCCATCATAATGTTATGTCCAACATCTTGTGCCCATTTAATCATAGCAGATTTCACCGTTTCGTCCTAAGTGTTCCATTTCAACAGCAAGCTATACATTCTTGGCAAATTCTTAATTTTGGAATCTAACAATTCTGTTTCCAATTTTTATTTTTCCACCTGGAAGCCAACCTTTTTATCCAAATTATATGCCTCCATTATTTGGTAATAAATAATGTCAGGAAGAACATTCTGGCTATGAGAGCTGTTTGAGGATGGAAGGGGCTCCCTTGGAAGGTATTTAAGCAGAGGTCGAATGACCATCTTTTTAGATATTACCACCCACACACTTCCGCTGCGCTTTTCTGCTTCTGAAATAAACTCGGAGTCGAGACTGGATTTCATGCTCTTTATTCAGCTCAGAGTGGTGAGGAGAGGAGGAGGAGTAGAAGAGTTTGGATTTGATATCCCGCTTTATCACTCCCCTTCAGGAGTCTCCAAGCGGCTCACATTCTCCTTTCCCTTCCTCCCCACAACAAACTCTCTGTGAGGTGAGTGGGGCTGAGAGACTTCAGAGAAGTGTGACTGGCCCAAGGTCACCCAGCAGCTGCAGGTGGAGGAGCGGGGAAGTGAACCCGGTTCACCAGATTACGAGTCTATCACTCTTAACCACTACACCACCCTGGAGGAGGAATGGAAGTTCCCCCAGAATGTCTGCCTTATATACATTATTTACACAATGGCCCCCATGTGATTGGCTAATTCCAGGTTTCTCCTGTAGGCCAATTAGGTTGCGGATTCCCTTCTACCTGGAGCTGGATTGGGTGGCTCCTGTGGACCAATCAGACTGCTGCATTCTGGATCCTATCGTTCTAGGACCAATCAGACTGCTGCCTTTTGGATCCTATCCAACTCAGTACATAACAGTGTCTGTGGTGACACCTTGGTAAAACCACTTCTTACGGTTTGTAGCAGAGTTTTCCCCGGAGGCAGAGGACAAGAACAGGAGTCATACTCAGATCCACAGTCAAGAGCTTCTTCATTGCTTGGCTGATTGCACAAGCATTTCTGCTACTTTTTATATACAAGCTATTGACATTCCTTATTTATCTCTCTGGCACACTATAATCTCAGTCCAGTAATTAACAATCCTGACACAGCAAAACTCACAGTACCAGCAGCACAAATTGTCTTACTTCCAACCTTGTTGTCAGTGTGCGTGTTCATGGGTGATCGAAGTCCCAGGTGGGTGTTAGTATCCCAACAGTGGGGACGTCGGAACCGGGGGCAAGATGGCAGGGTAGGAGCAGGAACAGGAGTCCAGAAGCCAGGAATCAGAAAGCCAAGAGTCCGAGGGTCAGAGTGCCAGGAGTCACGAAGTCAGGCGTCTGAGGATCAGGCAGCAAGGAGTCAGACGCAGCAAGGCAGGAAGTGTGTTGCTGTGGCAAAGAGCTGAAGGGAAAATGCTGACCTTATATCCCTTCCCGGCTCTTGCCACCAGGTGCTGTGAGTTACCAATCGGCCTCACCTGTGCGGCCGCGCATTGCCTCTTCAGAACAAACTTAGGAAGGCCCCAGTCCTGCGAAGCCATACTGGTCACAGGGCCCGGCTCCTGCACGCACTCCTGACAGCATCCTGCAACTTCCTCCTTTTATTTTCACCTCCAGCTGACACTAATCAAGCCTAGAGTGCCACTCCTACACACTGAAGAAAATTCTGGAACCCTCTTTTAAGTTCCAGGAATGTTTATCTGTTTCTTAAAGAAAGTTTCCCTAACTCATCTGTCTTCTTGGATGCTTTAGCTGCCATTCCTGCATTTCAGGGGATTGGACTAGATGCCTCTCGGGGTCCCTTTCATCTCTACGATTCTGTGATTCTGGAAAAGTGGAAAGTGCTTCCGGTCCCTTTTGCTCTCCTTCCCGCTGTTCCGGCTTTCTGCTGTGGGCTACCTTGGACTGCCTGGGCAGAGATGGAGGAGACCTGAATGCTGGAAGGTTCAAAACAGAGACCAGAGAGGGTTTCTTCATGCAGCGCATAGATAAAACTATGGATCACACTCTTGCAGGAGGAAACAGTGGCCCCCAGCCTGGAGGGCTTTAAAAGAAGCTGAGACAAATTCAAAGAAGAGAAGACGACAATGGACAGCGGTGAGGCAGGGTGACTCTGCTCTGCTTCCACAGCTGAGAGACAGCCATGCTTCTTGAATCCACAGGAGGGCAGGGTGCTCTTGTGATTAAATAATAATAATAATAATAATAATAATAATAATAATAATAATAACAACAACAACAACAACAACAACAACAACAATTATAATAATTATACTCCGCCCATCTGGCTGGGTTTCCCCAGCCACTCTGGGCAGCTGCCAGCAAAATATTAAAAATACAGTAAAACATCAGACATTAAAAACTTCCCTAAACAGGGCTGCCTTCAGATGTCTTCTAAATGTCAGATAGTTGTTTATTTCTTTGACATCTGGTGGGAGGGCGTTCCACAGGGCAGGCGCCACCACCAAGAAGGTTCTCTGCCTGGTTCCCTGTAACCGCACATCTCACAGGGAGGGAACTGCCAGAAGGCCCTCAGAGCTGGACCTCAGTGTCAGGGGTGAACGATGAGGGTGGAGACGCTCCTTCAGGTATACTCGGCCGAGGCCGTTTAGGGCTTTCAAGGTCAGCATCAACACTTTGAAATTTGCTTGGAAACATACTGGGAGCCAATGTAGGTCTTTCAAGACCTGTGTTATGTGGTCTCAGCGGCCGCCCCCAGTCCCCAGTCTAGCTGCCGCATTCTGGATTAGTTGTAGTTTCCAGGTCACCTTCCAAGGTAGCCCCACGTAGATCACATCCTGCTTGCATGTTTCCCAAGAGGTGGGTGCATCTGGTTGGCTGCTGTGTTGCAGCAAGATGGAGGGTCCTTTGGATCTCCTTAGTTGTTGTTGTTTAGTCGTTTAGTCGTGTCCGACTCTTCGTGACCCCCTGGACCAGAGCATGCCAGGCACTCCTGTCTTCCACTGCCTCCCGCAGTTTGGTCAGACTCATGTTTGTAGCTTCGAGAACACTGTCCAACCATCTTGGACAGTGTTCTCGAAGCTACAAACATGAGTCTGACCAAACTGCAGGATCTCCTTAGACCCATAGGCAAAGCCAGAGGGGGCAGCAGTCCCCCCCCATTAAGTAAATAAATAAAAATAATTAACTAACTGACCAGTTGTGTTGCTGATAACTGGGTACTGCCCCCCCAACAAGAAACCTGCCCCCAGCCAGTAAATCCTGGCTGCTCCCATGCTTGGATCCCCACCACCCAGTCAGCTAACATGGGCCAATGGCCAGGGACTTCATAAAATTTACACACCACTAGATTTTGTTTTATTATTTCAAAAACCCTCAAAGGAAGAGGCTTTGCAAGGTCAGGAAACAAATATGGAACCTCTTCTTTGAAAAGCTCCTCAAAGCAGGACCCCTTCTGTGTTGCTTCCCTGGCCTTGGGGAAAGATGCTCTGAGGATGCTGAGAGCCAGAGCAGGATTCTGGGTGGCCAGTGCTACCCCACAGGGCTGCTTCCCACAATGGGGCGCATAACCAGTGGCGTAGCGTGGGGGGTGCAGGGGGGGCCGGCCGCACCGGGCGCAACATCTGGGGGTTAGGGTTAGGGGGCGCAAATCCACGGGTTAGGGGGCGCAAATTACTTGCCTTGCCCCGGGTGCTGACAACCCACGCTACGCCACTGCGCATAACAACAGGGGGAGGGCGAGCTTTTCTGCCCGGAGCCCCACCTGGCGCAAGAGAAACAGGGAGAGACCTCCTTGCCATCGCTAGACTCTGGGGCCAGGATTGGCTGAGTGCTTGGCCAGAGAATAGGAGATTGACAGAAAGGCCTTAAGGACGCATACAATATGTGGGGGGCAGGAAAGTGTGTGTGTGTCTTTGAGATGTTGAGGAGGAAATCCTTTCAAAAACCGCTAGACGTTTTCCGTGGCAGGAGCTGCAGTGGAGCAGCCTCCACAGCCATCCTCCACAGTGGCACTGCTTGTTTCTCTCTGGGTAGCCCACCCTGCTGCCCAAACGCCTTCCCACCTGCCTGTTCTGTGCCACTCAGGACAATGTGCCCCCCCCAATAGCCCTGCTGGTCTTGCAGGGGCCTCTCCCCCCCCTCCCAGCCACTTCCTTTGGCTTTCTCCAGGCCATCATCTTGGACCCCAAAGACGGAGAAAGGATGACAGCATCCGCAGGGTGCTTTGGGGCAGAGAAAGGCTCTTCTGTGCCTGGCCTCCAGCACCCACTCATCCTCTCCTGCTGCCCCCAAATGCCCCCTTTCTATGAAAAAAAGAGGGTGGCTTTGTTGTGGGGAGAAGAGGACCCTTCTCCTCCCCTGGCGGTGCCCTCCTCATAGGGACACAGCCAGCCTTGTTCTCCCCTGAAAGCCAGAGACGCGCTTTGTCCTGGGGGGGGGGGCCAAGGCTCCGCAGCTGCTTTGGTGGTCGGAGGAAACGGGGAGACAATGGAGGCAACTCATCGGAAATATGGTTGCTTGTCTCTAGCTGCCAAAAGGGGGTGCCCACATGATCAATGAGGGCTGGGGGGGGGGGAGCAGTCAGGCCGGAAGAGTGAACGGGGGGGGGGGGCTGCCAGGGGAGGAAGATGGGTGCCTCCACCTCACCCAGGCTCCTGTTTCCCAAGGCCTCCTTGCCGCAAGGCGGAGAAGGTTTGATGCCCAGGAGGAGATGGAGACGGGCCATGGAAGGGGATTGGGACCAAAGAGAAGGGGGGGCAGGGAAGCAGATGCCCCAGGAGGTGTGGGGGGAGGGGGGCAGAGGCCACAGAATGGCCCCAGCCATTTCCCCATGCTTTCCCATGCAAAAATGCCCCCTGTCCCCATCCTGGTTGCTTGGAACTCGAAGTGGTCTGCCTTCCTGCCTGATCCCTTTCAGCAGCACAGACAGGCGGTAAGAGAGAAATCTGAGGGCAGCCAGTCGGCTTGCTCTTTACCTGCCACCAGGTGGAACAAGATGGAAGCCCCGAACAAAAGAGCCCCCAAACTTTTATTAGCTGCTAATCCCCATGTTACACCCTCCAAACTACATCACTCATACATCACGGTTACATCATGAAAGGGGAGGTCTGGTGGCAGGCATCTGGGTGTCCTGGACCCTGCCCCATGGTTCCCCTTGCCCTCCACCAAACACTCATCAAGTGGAACAAAAGAGACATTTACATTTCCCTGTTTCCCAGCCAAGTTCATACCACCCTTTTGTCTTCATCTGGGCTTGTTATTTCTGGAATGGCTACCTGTCTGGCCCTCAGGTATCAGGAGGCCAGGGATTATCACTCAGGCAGAGGGGCTGCTGAGGAGCTGAGCTCACATGTCTATATTAATTTCTGAATTTTCCCAGTACAGAGATATCAGTGAATACTTACATTTGGTATTGTGCAGCAGAGGCCCTTTGAATAGATAGGAAGAAACTGTGACGAAGTGTTTGGTGGGGACAAATCACAAAAGTCACAAAAGTGATTGTGCTGAATTGGTAGCGGGCTGCATGTGCGTGATATCTGCTGGAGGGGCAAACCCCTCAACCTATACGTAAATTCCTGCAACGCAGGGAATGTCCCCTGACCAAGGCAGCAGGCAGAGAGGCGCCCAGCTCCAGTTGCCCACTCCAGGAGGGACCTTGCTCTGCTTACGGGACCCCCCCCCCCCGCCATTGCTAAAGCGCAGGGAACTTCTACTGACATTCCCATGACTTGGGCCTCACTTGCCCAGTTGCACCTCTGAAAATCCTACCGCTGTTGCTATTAATCAATATTTCTCCTCCTCCTTTCGTTGGTTCTCAAACGCACAAAAAAGGCAGACTGCAGGACTCTGCAGTGCATCTTCCCGCCCATTTGCTGCCAGGAGCGGCTTGTTTCAGGGTTGCTGGGACGTAACCATGGCAGGCCGCGGGGCTGCTGGCGTTTGGCTTCGCAGGGGAGGTGGAAATGTTCTAGTGGGAGAGCAAACAGCGGGGGCTCTGCCTGGCCCTGGCGGGGTGTTGACACAGAGAGCATTATTCCAGGATCCATCGCCAAGTTGCACTTCAGGGGGACAAAAGGAGACAACCCTGTAAGCTGGGCTCTTGGGGGGGGGGCAGGACGGGGTTATCAAGCTCAAGATGTTAGTTCAATATTTGCCACTGGACGGAAGGCGTTTGGGGCTTCCAGGAGTGTTGACATCATGCTTGGCCAGCTCAAGATGAACATATTCAGGAGAGCAGAGAAGGGGTGCCTGAGCGACTCACAGCGGCCGCTCCGGGGGCAGAGAAAGGAGGCATGGGTTAATAAAAGCTGTTGCTAGAGCTCGAGGCCGGCTCAGTCTTCCTCCCCTCCCACTTTTATTTTTGCAACAGCCCTGTGAGGTAGGATAGGCGAAGTTAATATGTGCTTATAAGCAGCGATTGTTGTCACTAGATGCAAGAGGAGAGGATGGAGGGGCCCAATCGACCTACAGGGCACCAGTCCCAGGAACCCCTCTTGGCATCTCTACTCAGGGGGATGGAGCGAAAGCGTGCAGAGTTTCAGACTCTTTAGTTTAGAGACAAGGTGAATAAGAGGAGTTGATAAAATTAGGCATGGCAGGGAGAAAGGGGGCAGAGGAAAGTTTTCCTCCCTCTCCCATAACACAAAAAAACTTGTGGAAGCTGGAAGATGCAGGACAGAGGACAGTCCTTCTATGTGCAGCACAGAGTTGAACTATGGAACTCCCTCCCACATGAGGCAGTGATGGCCACCAAGTTTGATCTCAGTAAAAGAGGACTGGGCAAATTCATGGAGGAGGAGAGGGCAAGCGAGGGCTTCCAGGGCTTCCAGCGATGTTCTGCTGCAGAGTCAGAGGGAATAATGGTTCTGAACCCCCGTTTCTGGAAAGCCCGGGAGGGGATGGCATTGCTCCTGTGTTTGACTCCTCTTTGTTGCCCCCCCCCAGGCATCTCTGGTTGGCCACGGTGAGAAGAGGATGCTGGACTCCCTGGGTTGATCCTGCAAGCCCCTCTGGCTGCACAGATGTGCTCAGAGCCTCTTCACATCCCGGTCGAAAGCAGAGCTCTCCTTCAGGCACACAAAAGGCCTCATCCGGCCGCTAAGCCCCCACTTGAGAAAGCCGAGTCAGATCACCAGACCCCCAGTTGGCGCAGGCAAAGCTCTTGGGGGATGAAGAGACACGGGGAGAGTCCATGAAGCTGGCTGGGATGGGGGGGGTGGCTTCCTGCCTTTCTGGGCTGTTTGTCCAAAGGATGAGGACCCCCTCCCCTTTCTCTGTGTGTGACCTACTGATCCTCTAGACCAGAGCCATGAATATTCCCGTAATCTCTTCCAGAGGCTCAACGGCCTCAGGATCTTTTCATGGAGCAAAGCCTCTTGTGGGGCACCAGCAGCATCCCATGTCCCCACAAGTGTGGGGAGGAGAAGAGAGCCACCAATGGCTACAGGGGCAAAAAACGACTTCTTTTCACCCTGGTCAAAGACCCAGGTTGGCACATTTGCATCCACACACACACACACAGGCGGGGAGCCTCAATGGGACCCCTCTGGAGGCTTCACCCAGGGCAGAAGATCTGGCTAGCCCCTGCCCCCCCCATAACTATATGGTATAACTGTTCTGCTCTGTCTCCACAATTGGGGGACACCAATGCTTCCGAATAGCAGTAGCTGGGAACCACAGGAGGGAGAGCTGTTGCTCTGGTGCTTGGATTCTGCTGGCAGGTTCCTTGCTGGGGCATCTGGCCGGCTGCTGTGAGACCAGGCTGCTGGTTGATGTAATAAACAAAAATCTGCCCTTATTGGGACACAAGAGCTCTTTTAGAGTCCTTTGCAGGTTCTCCATCGGTCGGAGAAAAGAACAGAGGCCAAGCAGAGAATACTGAGAAGCAAAGCAGCTCGTAAGCCTGATCTTTATTGAACTGTTGCAACAGGGTGCCCCCTTCACACGCAGAAGAAGTAGGAAGACCCAGAACCCAGGTTAGAGTCCATCTTGGAGTCCAAGACCACCCCCAGACACATCATACCTACATCACAGAAAGGGTTGGTCTACAACAGAAATCTGAGTGCGTTGTTTACCTCCTGCCTGACAAGTTACCTGTTAATGCTTACTGGATCGATACCCTGGGAAGCCTGGCCAGTCTTTTGTAATGATAAATACTTAGTTCCTGAGCCAGGTCACAGGCTCACCCTATTCATACACAGACATATCCTTAAGACAGGATTTGACAATGGGGAGGCTTTTCCATTTGACTTTACAGAGAAAACACCTGGTCAGTTTGGGAGTCAAAATGGCTTCATGGCTGGTCTCCTGTGCAGCTTGAGACATGTGGTTTATATATTTATGTACGTGTTTGCTTGGTACATTTATGAACCTTTATTATATACATAAGACCTTAATTTCTTTATTTCAATGAGATGGGCCCCTTTAGGCCGGATCCAGCTGGGCTCTCCATGCATTCTTAAGTGGGCTCTTCCCCCCAGACACAGGACAGCCCCTGTGGCTCACCCGCACAGCTCCTGCTCCCTGGCAGAAGGCAGGCAACCTCCCAAGGGCAAACAATGGAATCTCTCCACGAAGGAAAAGGTTGCAGGAGGTAAGCCCAACTCTCAGGGTGCATCTCACTCGTCTGCTAGAGGTTTCTAAGGAGAGGTGCGATGGCCATCTGCCGGGGATGATTTTGCAGAGATTCCTGCACGACAAACCACAGCAACTGGGACTCTGCCAGCAGCGTGGGAGGGAAGTTGCAGAGGGCCCACCCAGTAGAAATAAAGAGGAGAGGGCGGGGAGGCCCACTGAAATGGGTGGGGCTTCGACTTCCCTGGAATGCAGCGGGGAGTAGGATCAGGACCACCTGCCAAGGGAGGGTAGAAGAACGGAAGTTCAGTCCCCCAGATGCAGAGTGGCCACTTGGCTGAACAATATAATCAAAGTAGTTGCCCGCACTCACCTAAACCGCCATTGCCGCAGCTGCTAAGAAGCGGTGTGGACAGCAGAATGAGGGCAGGCTGGATTTCTGCACCAGCTCTCAGGGATATTCAGCCCTGGGATAGCCAACCTGGTGCCCTGCAGACGTTGTGTGGATGCCGGTGACCATGGCTCAGTTGTCAGGGATGATGGGTTCAGCAGCAGCATCTAGAGGGGTCCCACACTGGTGACCCCTGGCTCTGGTAATTAGGCTACTCATGCCCAATGGCTCCCTTTTCCACCAGCAAACTGCAAGCCTGTAACTCAGTGGCCTTTGCCAACCTGACGCCCTCCAGGTGTTTCAGGCTGCAATTCCCATCAGGCCCAGTGACTAGTCCAAAACAGCTGGAGGGCACCAGGCTGGCAAAGGCTGGACTATAGGTACTGGAGTGGGAGCTGTTAATGACAGGTCAGCGAGATCTGGAGGGCAGAGAGTTGGGTTATGATTTGGCAGTTGAATCAACCATGATCAACTCTGTAATTACCCCCAAACTCAACTGATGGGGGGGGGGCTGTACCTTGCTCTGTGCAGAGAACAGCGGCTGTGATCTGGAAACCAAGCCTTACGAAGAAGGGTTGAGGGAGTTGGGTATGTTTAGCCTGGAGAGGAGAAAGCCACCTTCAGATATCTGCAGAATTGTGCCCCACAGAAGATGGAGCAGGCTTGATTTGAAGGATCGTAAATGAGATTCCAACTCAGCATTTGGAAGAACAGTGAGAAAAGTTCAAGAGTCGAATGGACTCCCTAGTGGACTCTCCTTCCTTGGGAGGTTTCATAGAAGGGACCCCAGGGGTCATCTAGTCCAACCCCCTGCAATGCAGGAATCTCAGCTAAAGAGTCCCTCACAGGAGGCCGTTCAACCTCTGCTTAACCATCTCCAAGGAAGGAGAGTACCAATTTGGAACAGCTCTTACCACCTGAAAGTTCTTCCTGAGGTTTAATTGGAATATATATTTTTTCTTGCCATTTGAACCCTGTGGTTGGGGTCCTCCCCTCCAGAGCAGCAGAAAGCAAGCTTGCTCCACCTTCAGTCTGGCAGCCATTTAGATAGTTGAGCTACGTTTTTAAGCAGAGGGTGGGTGGCCGTTTTGACGAGATCCCTGCACTGCGGTTGCTTGGACCAGACAGCCCTCGGACACCCCTTCGAATTTCTTTTCCGCCTTCTCCCCAATCCATCTAGCGCTCTCTTCTCACCCACATCATTCCAAAGGATCTGCTGCAAGGGGACAGGTTGTCCCCCAGATGCGAGTCTCCCTCCAGAGGGCTGGAGTGCAGCGGGGGGAGCAGGAGACGCCTGCAGCCCCAGCTTTTAAACAGGCCATCATTCATCGCAGAGGGAGAATGGCAGGCAGCTGCGGAACAGGTGTGCAAGCCCTTGTGCTTTGCTGAAACCTGAGCAGGGGGCTCTGGGGGCTCCTGCCTGTCCCCCACCCCTTTAACCTGACACTTCCATGCAGCCGCTCTCCCCAGCAGCGCCAAGCGCGCCCGCCTTCGACCCAGGCTGTTTTCTGCTTGGCTGGGTGCAGACATGGCTTGCATTAACTCCCCAACCTGCCAGGAAATTATGGGAAACAAAAGGGCCCGAGATGTCCCTCAGCCTCCGACAAGCCCCAAAACAAATGGTACAGGAGCAGGGTCACAAAGGAATCCGACGCCCACCGCCCGCCCTGGAATTAATTTACCTACCTCAGAGCCCATTCAGGGGAGGGGGGGGCGGCTGCGACATGACAAGATCGGACAGGCCTCTGCCCGCCTCTGGGCTCCTTTGTGTCCCCCGCATAATAGACAAGGCGAGTGCATTGCAGGAGGGGTGGGTGGGTGGGCACCATGTCGTCCCCCCAGCGATGGAGCAGGGCCTTTGCAAATGCTAATGGGCTTGGAGCAGGACGGAGGATGTTGGTTTTCACACGAAAACAGAAAAGAGGCATTGTGGGGAGAGGCTGGCAAGAAACGTGTCATATCTGTGCATCAAAGGCTCTTCCAAGCCTCTCTCTCTCTGGGCAAATGATGCTTCTCTCTTAGCGCTGTGCCAAAAATGTCTCCTTGGTGTGCGTTTTCATCTTCTTTTACTATTCTCCATTGTCAAAACAAAATAAAAAAATTCCTTCCAGTAGCACCTTAAAGACCAACTAAGTTAGTTCTTGGTATGAGCTTTCGTGTGCATGCACACTTCTTCAGATACACAGATCTGAATATATTTCAGATATTCTCCATTGGTTTGTGAGAAACAATGTTGCATCTGAGAAATCAGGAAGGAGGTGTGAACATTTTGGGGGGCATTTTCATGGGTGGAGGGGCTGCAGGCAAGGAGGTGGAAGGAAGTTGGTTCCCTTTGGACTTAGGATGATTTGCACTTTCCAAAGTGGTAACATGGCCATCCTTTGGAAGCGGCCCTCCTCCGAGTTTTGCAAGCAACATATAGAAAAATAGATGCGCCAGGATAAACTTTGCACTAAAATGCAGGCGAGTTTTCACGGGGACTTATTTGAAAAATAAGGCATCATAAACTGGATCGAGTTTCTCTCAATGGATGCATTTGCCCATAAGAAGAGCCTGCCGGATCAGGTCTGTGCCCTGCCTTGTTCAGGATCCTGTTCTCCGACTGGCCAGCCAGCAAGCAGGATTTGAGCCCAGGAGCCACCAGGATTCAGATCCGCCTGGAATGAACAGCCCCCACACCCCACTCTTCCGTTAAAAGTGCCCGTCAAGCTGGTTCTGCAAGTTCGTGGGCTGGATTGATGGACAAACTCCCGAGTAATGCACTATAATTTCTGTGTTCAAGCAAATCTTAAGATAATTAGGGTAATTTTGTTTTAATACAGTTTCAAGTAAAATGTAGTCGGCTGCCCTTTTCTTGATATGTTGGCTTGGGATAATTAAAAGGGGGGTGGAATCCATTTTCTTTGCACTCGGTGATCAGCAAGAAATATCCAGCACTTCGCTATTTTACCAAATGCAATCCATCTTGGCTAATTGAGGGGCTGAAAGATGAGTGTTTTAAGAAAAGGCCAAATGCTGTTGCGCGCTTCTGGGATTCACCTGAGAGAGAGAGAGAGAGAGAGGGGGGGGGGGAGGGAGGGAGGCCCCCCTGCCCACCGCTGAGAGGGGTCCTGTAACCACTGAGCCTTCACTTTTCTAGCACACAAACATGGAGCATCTCCCTCTTGAATTAGCGTGACTCTTCCAAGATGCAGCTTCGCTGTCGGGTCCAGGCAGCGTGGGAAGATGGCTGCTGTAGTCCACCAATATCTGAAGGGCACCGTGTTGCCTGGTCAGGGCTGACTGGCAGAAAGGGCTCTTGGGGGTTCCAGGCAGAAAGCCTTTTCCCAGCCCTGCCCGGAGGAGCCACGGGGGAACTGAACTGCCTGCAGCACAGCAGGTGCTCTGCTGCTGAGCTGGGGGTCCTGCCCCATCGCCTGAGCCCTTGGGGCAGATGGGCGGCATGCAAATAAAGAAGAGAGTAAGAAATTTAAGTGCTCAAAACCTCTCTTTATTTTGTTTTCCTTCAATGACATCTGCATTCAATAAATAACTTCCACGGGATACATCATGCTAAACGTCAGGTCGGCAACAGAGGCTTAGAACTGAAAAGTGGACCAGACAGAAGGAAGTACGAGAAGAGGATTGGGGGGGGGGCAGGGGGGAGGCGGTAAGAGATGGGTCAGCACCCCTTTTTAGGAGATCCTGAAGTTGCCTCTAGGAAGGCCTGAGCAGCTAAGAGGCTTTTGCATCATTGAGGGCACAGAATCTCTGGCGTGCGGCCGAAAGCATTTGCTACACATACAAACACACAAAATGCCATCTCATTTTATTTTTTAATAGCAGAGGAATGAGGATTGCTCTCTCCCATCTCCCATCACTCTCATTTTGGTTCTTGGCAACAGCTGCCTCTCCCCGCCCATCTTGTTTCCGGATTTCACAGAACACCATGCGGAGGAAGAAGGGGGCAGCAAAGGCAGTGTCCCCTTTGCCGAAAAACCAAACCAAACCAAACCACACCTCCCAACTGCGAAGTGCAGCAAGGCAGGATTCCCGGAGGACGAGGGGAGAGAAAGTAAAGGCAGCGCTGCATAGCCCATCGAAGGAAGCAGCCTGCCAGCAAGTCACTTGTGCAGAGGTGGAAAGGCAGAGAAATGCAGAAGTGGGGATGGGGAGGGAGAGAGCGGGCACAAGGAGATTTGGAAAGATACCTCAAAAAGCGGGAGAGGAAATGTTACTGGTAGCGTACATTTCTGCATTTAGGGCTGGCGCAAAACGACAGTCATCCCACAATGGATGCTTGGAGCTGCTCAACGGGGGTGACGAGTGTCTGCACAGAGGGGGCAGTTTCTTCCACGATGCAGAGAGGAGACGGCTGGGTTTAAAGGGGCTGTGTGTGGAGGGCCGTGACTAGCACACGGCAGGGTCCCCTCTCCCGCCCAAAAGCCACCGGAGCCCTGCAGCATAAAAAAACCAAACTGGGTGAGTCCCCGAAAGGAGCTTTCCCTCCAGAGTCTGCTCCTGCTACGCAGGCCAAGAGCAAATCTCTTTGGAGATTCTTTCCCCTCTCTAAGGCGCTTATTCCACATGTCTCAAAAGCAGCTGATGTGCAACGATTTATCTGGAGCTGGCCACAGTCCCACCCCAAGACCAAACTGCAGTGAAATGGATAGTGGAGGATGCTGTTCTTGGAGCCAGATGCCCATGAATGGGCCCCCGGGTGCCTGTTTGGGCACAGCCTGGGAGCCCCCGCCAGGCTCACTCCCCCCTGCCCAGCTTCTCTCCAGTGCCTCAGTCAAGATCTGGCTCCCCAGAAGAGCATTGAAAGGCAGCTGCTCTTGCTTGGAGGGTCCCTCAATGCGCTGCGTCACACAAACAAACAAACATTACGTAGGAGGTGTTGTCGACGTATGTACAAAGGCTAAAATTTTATTTCAAGCCCCTCGGGTTCGCCATGCAAAGGAGCCCCCGACCGGCTAAAACCACTAGAGGCGGCGGAAGGGGTCTTGCCACCCCAGAAAGAAAAACCCCCTACTTCTGGCCCCTCCCTGGAAAAAGAGAGAGAGGGAGCACTTGCAGAATCTGGACACCACCCTCAAGGCATCATCATTTCCAGGTAAGAAAGCATAGGTTTCCATTGCCAGGCTTGCTTCCCTCGTCATTATTACTGCCACCGGCCTCCAAAGGGCAGGTGGCAGCCAGGGCCTCTCGTTGCCTCCTGCCAATTGTCTCCTTTCCCTGGGAGATGTTTGGGGACACCCCTAAAAAGTGCAACAGGGAGGAGAGGAGGACCGGGAGGCGCCGCGGGGCCATTTCTAGTGCTTTGTGTGTTCCAGAAGAGGGGCTTTGTCTTCCTGTAGAAGCTCTGCTGAAACACAAACACAAATGGACTGAATTTGCAGAGAGAGACTGGACAGAGGACCCCACCCCATCCCCACCAAGTCATTTTTGCTTGCTGGGAAGAGAAAATCCGCCTCCCATCCTGGGTCGCCATTCACTCGCCAGGTATCTCAATCAAGAGACAGGTCCCTGGCGCCATTCCTCAAGCGAAGGGTAAAAGATATTTTACCCCAGAAGGGTAAAAGATCAGCCCAGATTGAATGTCTTGCCCTCGGCTGGATGTGAGGGACGATTCCAACAGATTCCACATGAAAACGCTTATGGCCCTGTGGAGATGGCAGTCCTGAATTGGTGGCACATGCCCTTCTGGCTTGCACTCTTTATAAAGACTTGAGGAATGAGATTATCACCCCTCTTTTATTGTCCATTCCTGGTCGCCCAGCCACTGCCATCGTGTCCTTTCTCTTGGCAGATCAAGACGAGCAGGCGACAGCAAAGGCTGCAAGGTTTTTAGCTGGGGCAATCAGAATAAGATCCACTATTTGACCATTGACTCAAAACCCCAAAATGTATTTTATATAATTGACTTTTTATTTCTATTCTTTGGATATTGTATTGTTGTTTTATTGCTATGGCCGACGGCTGATGCAAATAAAGATTCATTCGTTCAGATTGGCCCAGAGCATGGGGCATCACAGGGCACAATGCCTGCCCCCCCCCAGTGTGTCATGATGGAACCGGGAGGTCCAGATTCAAATCTCCAATCAGCTAGGAAGGTTGTTACGGTGGCTGAGGGGTCAAGAGGCGATTCCGACTAACATAGGAAGAACATTTGGATGGTGAGGACTGTTCAGGAGTGGAATAGGCTCCTTTGCAAGGTTTTTAAGCAGAGTTGGGTGGCCGTCTGTCAGAGATGACCCTTGGGGAGCATCTTAAAATTCTGGAAGACTTGGATGAAGCAGCAGGAGGATCAACGGAACAACCTTTTAGGGCCCTTCCAGGCCCACAGTCCCTTGGCAAGACGAAGGGGGATTCCTGCTTTCTGGCTGTGTTAACAAGAGCAAGACAGGCCTATTTTGGGCAGCGTCAGAGCGCTGCAGTTGCTCAGTCACCACCCAGAGCTCCTTACCTGTGCGGACCAGCTACTTCTCTTCTTGATGGAGGGCTTCAATGAAGACTTCAAGTTTCTCCTGGATCTCCCGAACCTTTTCTGGAAAAGTTAAGATGCTGCTGTCAGGACGGATGTCTCCAGGCACAGATGCCTCATCTGCCAAGTGGAAACAGGCCTGGCCTCCCAGAGGAAGGCTGCCGGGCTGGGCCCCCATCCCTTCCCTGCCCCACAGGTGCCTCACAGGTGCCTCGGGGGCCTCAACAAGACCTGCCTCGTCCGCAGCCGGGAGCCTCCTCCGAAGCGGAGAGGGTGCCAGCACTCAGACTAAGGCCTGCATTGCTGTATTAATAATACTGTATTAACATAACAAAACAAATTCCTTCCAGTAGCAACTGACTTAAAGACCAACTGACTTAAAGACCAACTAAGTCAGTTCTTGGTATGAGCTTTCATGTGCATGCACACTTCTTCAGATACACACTGTATTAACATGTCACATGTCACAGTTAAACTGCATTAACTAAATTTCCACCTTTTGTTGTAGACTAATCTAGTATAAAGGTGTGCCTCAGAATTAACTGGATGGCCAGCCTTGGCAAAACTTCCTAAAAATTAAAAGATGGCCTGTGTTTTTGCCGAGAAATAATTTCAGGTTTAGAAGTTGTGAAAGCTCTGAGTGCAGCCACTTACATTACCACGAGCTCTTCAGAGGACAGGGTGTAGGGACATATAAATGTAAAAGACTGAAAAACTGCAGAAGCTTCTGAATGGTTTGTTCATTTCAGGGGCTGGTTTAGGAGGCCACAGTGTGTCTCCTCCAAATAAGGCTGCTTCCTAGATCTCACACAGCTCACTCTGCTTCAGCAAAGCAGGATTAAATAGCATTTAGAAAGTTACCCCCTGGCCAGCTCATAAAATATTCCAGAAGACAAAATAAAAATCACAATTCAGAGGTCCAGCCTTTCAAAAGAGGGGGCAGTGTTCAAACTAGCCAAACCAAAACAAAGCAAGACAGGCCAAGAGAAGTGCCCTGAATTTAAAGATGCTTTTGCAAAAGTTGTAATCCAGACTTTGGCCTCTTTCGCTCACCCACCCCCAACCATTTCATTCTTTAAAAGGTCAGAGTTTATCTGGCAGTCTGCCCAGCAGTTGCAGGAGCTGCAGCTATAGCCACTTATCTGTCTATAGGTTTATCTATTTACCTGTCAGCAACAGGCGCAATTGGTGGCAAAGCTGACCCGAAAACACCCTTCCTGCCACTGGCCCAGGCTGAAGAGGCAGAAAACTCAAAGCAAGGAGCTGCCCAAAGCTTGAGGAAGGGCAGAAGGGGCAAAAGGGCAGCCCAATCTCTGCCCAAGCAGACCAGCCCCCGGGTGCCCAGCCTGCACCACCGGCTTGGACTTGGGGGTGTCTCCAGAAAAGAAAAGCCGTCCCAGAGTTACGTGGCAGGTGAGAGAGCAGCCCTCTTCATGGGAGTGTGGTGCATGGAGGGTCCGGGGAAGAGAAGAGCTCACTCTTTCAGAGGTCTGTGTGGCCACTTTATGGGGCAAAAGTGAAAATGAGGCCCAGAAGGCAGAAAGAAGACAGAGCAGACTCTAGAGGATGTTCCTGGCTGGCGTCCTGCAACCGCGGAGTCCAGTTTGCCACCTGGTCTCCAGAAAATCTTCTCCCTTTGAGGCTTTGCCTACTTTCTAGAACATTATGCCGTCCTCTGTTGCTGAACAGCTGTCTCATGGAAGATCACAGAGCCACAGAACTGTAGAGCTGGAAGGGACTCGGAAGGTTCATCTAGCTCAACCCCCTGCAAGGCAGGAATCTCGGCTTGAGCATCCCTGACAGATGGCCACCCAACCTCTGCTTGAAAACCTCCAAGGAAGGAGAGCCAAAATACAAGATGGGTGACACCTGGCTTGAGAGCAGTACATGTGAAAAGGATCTAGGAGTCTTGGTTGACCACAAACTTGACATGAGCCAACAGTGTGACGCGGCAGCTAAAAAAGCCAATGCAATTCTGGGCTGCATCAATAGGAGTATTGCATCTAGATCAAGGGAAGTAATAGTGCCACTGTATTCTGCTCTGGTCAGACCTCACCTGGAGTACTGTGTCCAGTTCTGGGCACCACAGTTCAAGAAGGACACTGACAAACTGGAACGTGTCCAGAGGAGGGCAATCAAAATGGTCAAAGGCCTGGAAACGATGCCTTATGAAGAACGGCTAAGGGAGCTGGGCATGTTTAGCCTGGAGAAGAGGAGTTTAAGGGGTGATATGATAGCCATATTCAAATATATAAAAGGATGGGAGAAAGGTTGATTTCTGCTGCTCCAGAGAAGCGGACACGGAGCAATGGTTCCAAACCACAAGAAAGAAGATTCCACCTAAACATTAGGAAGAACTTCCTGACAGTAAGGGCTGTTCCGACAGTGGAATTTGCTGCCAAGGAGTGTGGTGGAGTCTCCTTCTTCGGAGGTCTTTAAGCAGAGGCTTGACAACCATATGTCAGGAGTGCTCTGATGGTGTTTCCTGCTTGGCAGGGGGTTGGACTCGATGGCCCTTGTGGTCTCTTCCAACTCTATGGTTCTATTCTATGATTCTACCTCCAGAGGGAGACCATTCCTCTGCTGAAGAGCTCTGATTGCCAGAAAGTTCTGGTGCTAGGCACAATCTCCTTTCTTGCAACTTGAAGCCACGGGTTCGAGTCCTTCCATGTAGTGAAGCAAGTTTGGTTTCTGCAGCTCCAGAGAGGAGGACCACCTGAACCTGGGGCTTCAACTGCAGGGGCTGGGCTGGATGACCCTGGGGGTCCCTTCCAACTCTACAGATTCCATGAACTTTCCCACCCCAAACCTTCTCCTGTTTCCTCCCCGAACTCTCAGGGCTCAGCACCCTCTCGCTGCCTTGCTTCCTCCTGACCTCTGTGCCCCAAAGTTGCTCCGATGGCTCCTGCACAAACAACGTCCCCTTTGAGAGCTTTCGGCACAGAGCGAGAGATACGGAGAGCCTGGTTCTCGTGACACCTGTTAAACAGCGCCCCCCCCCGGCCACCCCGCCTGCAGCTTTGCAACAATGACGCAGGCCCCAGTGAATGGCCATTCTCCTCCCCATTTACTTCGTGTTTGCTCAAAAGATGAGCCGTTTCCCTCCACCAATTCATCCCGGGGTCCCTGATCTGGGTCATGAATATTCCCATAATCCCCTCTCCCAATCTCCCATAAACCCCCGGCTGACACAGAATGAAGAAATCCTCTATTCAGAGGCCTCAAGAGAGCCATTCATCCTTGCGGGGCTCTTTATCTGCACATGAAACGACACCCACAGCCCCTCTCATTTTCTTTGCATTAATCCTCTGATACCGGCTCCAAAGGGGCTCAAAAACAGACTAATTGATCTGTAATTACGATCTGAATACACACCGTGAACACAGAAAACAGAGTGGGGAGGGAGGGGGACGGCAAGGCTTGCCGGTAACTGTGGGCATAGGATGGAACAGGATAGAGCGAGGGCTGAAAAAATAAAGAAAAACCCACCTCCCAGCACCACCCGTTCATAGAGCCACTTCAACCCCCAACTTCTGCAGTGCTGCCCTTTGCTTTGCCTGTTTCAGATCCCCCCAGCTGGGGAAGTGGGCAAGGGACTGAGCAGAGGGCTGGCGGACAGTGCCATCCAGGATGGCATCACGCAAGAACGTATCATACAAAGAGGCTGCAGGATGAGGCCAAAGGGGGACCCCAAGCCCAGCATCCTGTTCTCATATTGGCCAACCAGGTGCCCAGCAAGCAAGATTCATGGCCAAGAGCGGATTTCCCCTGCTGTGGATTCCAGAAACTGGCACTCAGAAGCATTGCTCCCTCTGACCGTGGAGGCAGAGCCATCCTGGCGAGGAGCCATCAATAGCCCTCTCCTCCTCCACGAATTTGAAAGCCATCTGGGCAGATCACCATCATCATAAACTTCACTGAACTAGCCAAAGATCATGACATCATCCACAAACGCCATCCCACAAACACCTGCGGGAGGGAGTTCCGTAGTTTAACTCTGCGTTGAGTGAAGGAGGACTGCCCTTATCCGTCTGGAATCTTTCAATGTTCAGCTTACGTCAGGGGACTGCCATCGGAACAGGGTAGGGAAGCAGAGGGGCAGCTGGGTTACAGGGAACCTCTGAAAGTCTTGCGAAGCAGTTCCTCTTCCTGTGGTGGGAAAAGCCCACTTCCAGTGGGAAAGAGGGGAAAGGACCAGAGGATGCTGCTGGGAGCCTCAGCACCGCTCCTGGTCAGGCCAGGAGGGAAGCATGCCCCTTCCGTCACCCACCCTGCGCAGAGGTGTAAAACACAAAGAAGGAAGGAAAAGGCAGGGTGGGTGGGTGACTAAGCTCTTATGTTGGGGGAGGTCCCAGAAACGACCACTCCCGGATTCTGCTAGCGACTGAGGCAGACATGAACTTGTGGCTCTGTATTGTAAATAGTTTTGCACCAAAATAAAACCTGTAAAAGGAGGGTCTGAGTCCCGACTGATTACTCACGAGCAACCACCACTGCCGTCTGACAGCTTAGTTACAGGTGCACAAGTTCTAGTGTGAGGAAAATACTTCTCTCTTCACTTTCTCTATGCCATGTGCAAATTTGCAAACTTCCATCATGTCACCTCCTACCTGTCTTTCTCTCAACTGAAAAGTCCCAAATGCTGCAACCTTTCTTTGCAAGAGAGTCTCTCCACACCCTGGATCCTTTCGGTTGCCCTTTTCCGCACCTTTCCAACCCTACAATATCCCTTTCGGGGTGAGGCGCCCAGAACAGTTCTCGCATGCCTTTGTGCAGCCGCACAGAGAGACTGAAGGCTGCCTGAACCGGGTGATCTGAGCTCGGGTCGTGCCCCACTTCATTTCCCACCCCCTTCCTTTTTTCAAAAACCACTTTACATTAATGCCTCACATTTCTGAACCAGTTTCCTCTTGCTCACATACCGCGCAACCGGCAGGAAAAAGCAGAACTTTAAAGAGAAAGCCACCCAGGCTGCCCTTAAAGAGACAGATCTCCATCGATCACTTGCGGAGACAGATTTATAATAAGAGCCCCCCCCCTCTGTTTCTTTAAGGCTGCAAAACCAGATGGGAAGTGAATGGACAGCCAGCGGGTCAAGAAAACACAGGGGAGGTTCCGCTTGTCTGCCGCATTTGTGTTCCCCGCAGAGAAAGGGGGTCAAGACGGAAGCAGCACGGCCGGCGGATGGAAAGGGCCTCCTTTCTTCGCCCGCCTACAAAGGCCAGCGCTGTTCCCCTCGCCCCGCTGTCAAGCGGGGAGAAAGATTGGCTTGTCAAAAGGTCCCCGGCAGCCCCGGCTTCCCAAAGAGGCAGAGGCAGGCAAATGAATCCCGGGAGATTGTTAAACAATTAGCTCATTAGCGCCACGAAAGCGCCAGACAAAGGGCTGCCGAGCGGAAGGCGCTGGAGCAGGATTTATAGCAGTTCAGGGAGAGTCGCCCCATGAATCATGGCATCAGCGGAGGCTGTTGCGCAGGATTAAAAGGGAAAGCTCGCAGGAGAGGCGAGGGAAGTCCGAGGAAGCGTGCGCGGCTGGCGAGGAGCACGCTCAAAGGGCGCATTGTCAGCAGCGTGCAAGGAGGACAGTTGCTGCCTTCCTGGGAACCCCTGAATTGCAGAAGCAGGGAACAGAGCAAGGCAGCCACCAGCCAAGGCAGCACAAGGGCGGGCCCAGGTGGGCTCTCCAAACCTGCAGCTGAAAAATCAGCCCCCACTCACGGTTTCAATGCAGCTCTCTCTTCCCCCACTTGGCGCCAGCTGGGTGCTTCAGACTACAACTCCCATCCCAAAGTTGCGCAGGCTGGTGCAATTCGGAGAGCACCCAGTGGAAGAAGGCTGATTTAACCTAGGAACCTGCGTGCACTTATGTCAACACCACCCCCCAATATCCCCTTGGCATCCTGGAAGCCTCCCTAGGGACCTTGAGGAAAGACGGAAGCAAGGGAGTCACAAAGGAGAATCACAGAATTGCAGTTGGGAGGGAGCCCAAGGGCTGTGCCAAGCCCCTGCAATGAAGGAAGCGCAAAAGGAACTCTACTTTGTACCATAAATAAATTGGCAGGTTGGGAAAGGAACCTTAGAAACACCTGCACCTCTGAACCTCTCTTTGCTGCCGCCACCTTTCAGGGCAGGAACAAAGGCAGGACTCCCAAGACAGTCCAGAGCACCTGGGATTCCCTTCCGGCCCCTCTCTTCCCAATAATCCTGTGAAGGGGGGGGGTCAGCTTCATCAGTGAGATGGCTCTCTGCCACTCAATACACCAAAGCAGCCAGCCCCCGCCCCCGCTGGTTTCCTAGGAGAGACCCCTTCTTGAAACCTTCGGGAGCCACTGCTGCCATCCTGAGCTAGTCATACTGTTAGAATGTGGCTGGGAACTGAGAGCGGCCGCTGAGACCACATAACACCAGTCCTGAAAGACCTTCATTGGCTCCCAGTACTGTAACTGTGCCCCGAAAGGACCAGGTGCGCACCCTGGGAGTCATTTTGAACTCAGCTGTCCATGGAGGCGCAGGTCAATTCTGTGTCCAGGGCAGCTGTCTACCAGCTCCATCTGGTACGCAGGATGAGACCCTCCCTGCCCACAGACTGTCTCGCCAGAGTGGTGCGTGCTCTGGTTATCTCCCGCTTGGACTACTGCCATGGGCTCTACGTGGGGCTACCTTTGAAGGTGACCCAGAAAACACAACTAATCCAGAATGCGGCAGCTAGACTGGTGATTGGGAGCGGCCACCGAGGCCATATAACACCGGTTCTGAAAGACCTACGTTGGCTCCCAGTACGTTTCTGAGCACAATTCAAAGTGTTGGTGCTGACCTTTAAAGCCCTAAACGGCCTCAAAGGCCCAGTATACCTGAAGGAGAATCTCTACCCCCATCATTCTGCCCAGAAACTGAGGTCCAGCTCCGAGGGCCTTCTGGCGGTTCCCTCCCTGTGAGAAGTGAGGTTACAGGGAACCAGGCAGAGAACCTTCTCGGTGGTGGCGCCCGCCCTGTGGAATGCCCTCCCAGCAGATGTCAAGGAAATAAGCAACTATCTGACTTTTAGAAGACATCTGAAGGCAGCCCTGTTTAGGTAAGTTTTTAATGTTTGATGTTTTATTGTGTTGGGAGCTGCCCAGAGTGGCTGGGAAAACCCAGCCAGATGGGTGAGGTATAAATAATAATAATAAATTATTATTATCATTCTGAGTCTGAGTCAGTATGAGGCAGCTTCCTCTGGGGTGATGTCTGCATGGCAGGAGGCTTCCTGAGTGGCCAGCTAAGAGCAGCCTCCCAGAACCATCTCAAGGGCTGAGTCCGAGCACAAGGGAAGAGCTCCTGCTAGCAGCCCCCGCCTGCCTGCCTGCCTGTGTGTGGCCAGGCCTCTCTCTGTGGGAAGCGGCCTTTGTGCAGAACAAAGTCTCAACTCGCCTGCAACACCTGACCAGGTGCCAGCATTTCATGGACTGACAATGCGGGGGGGGGGGGGCTGGACACCCTCTCGCCGGCATGTCTCAGCTTTCCTGACAAGATTTCCCTCTCCTGCCCTCCCTTCCCATCAAGCACAGGCCGTTCTACGTAGCCAGGATTCAGAAAATCTGAAGCTAGAACAGTCCCTTGACCAAAAACAGATCTTGCATATTTAGGAATACCACTTCCTCTTCACAGATAAACACTCTCCTAAACCATCACCACTTCCAAACTATTATCAGAATCAATACAAAATTTGTGGCTATTGGGAGAAAGCAAAGTAGAGCAGAATGAGAGGAAACCAAAGGAGCTAGACTAATGAGAGACTCTGCTATCAATGCCCTCTTGAAATAGCTCAGCGAGAGGCCAATAGCTCTGATACCTTTAGGATAAAGGTTCCCAATTGGTGGTCTGTGTCCCGCCCCCCCCCCGGGGTCTGCGGCATCCTTCACATAACAAAAACTAACACAGAGACACAATTTTCTTTAGAAGTAGGGGGCCATGGGCTTGGCTTCTGAAAAAGAGGCGTTCTGCAGTACTTAGCTAATTTGGCAACACTGTGTTCGGATATCCTATGTGCTTCGAACCTAAAATATTCCCACTTGATTATCTGAAAGATGTTATTCCAGAAAATGATCAAGAAATACTGTTTAAGCTTAAAACTGCTGCTCAAATTACAACAGCTAAAAAATGGGGGGGGGGGGGGAAGCACACCTCAACCATTTGAAAGGACTGAGGAAAAAACTGGTCCAAGGGAAAGCAGCCCAAACTTTCTCAATAGTCTCCCCCAAAGGCCAGAAGATTTGGCAGCTTGGCAAGGGCTGTGAAGGCAAGGCGCTTGCTGTGTCCTCCCCCTCCGGGAGGAAAGCCTGGGCATGCGATGCAGCTGCGAGGAAGGGCTTCCTCCAGAGACAGCGGTGGCAAGCCCAGGCAGGCCCCAGAGAAAGGAACTTGGAAATGCTCAAGCTGTCTCTGGGGGCTGCGGCTGCCTGGGAGGCAAGTGACAAAGGAGGGTAAACAGAGGCAGGAGGTCAGCATGCCAGCAAACACGCCTCCCTCTTTCATGGGGATCCTCCGAAAGGCAGCCACCTGCTGCCCCCTGAAGCGGGGAAAAGGCACTGCTCCTTCTGAGGCATTTCACGAAGGGTCTCTGCCTCTCCAGGAGCAGGAATGACGACAAGAGTGAAAATGCCTCCAGTTGACTGCAGAGTCGCACCTGACCCAACGTTCTGGGCTCAAGCAAACACAAAAAGGAGCTGAAACGTTTGCCTGGCATCGCGAAATCCCCACTGAAGCTGCGCAAGATTCTGCACATTGAGGCTTTTCAACCGGTTGCCACCAGGGCTCTGAGCCACATCCTGCTCAAGTCCTGAGTGAACAGGCTCTCGGACTCATCTCTCGGGAAGGCCTTGGAGAAATTAGGCTGCTTCCCTCCCCACTGCCACTGGGAGAGAAATATGAGAGTGGCTTAGAAACCCCAGAGAACAGCCTCACTACTTCCGGGCCTTGGGAAATCTGATCCTTTCCCAGAATAATTTCCAAGAGGCAACTAATTCTGGAGGGTGAGCAGACAGACAGAAATATCAAGACTGGGACTGCAACAGGCAGGTTAACCCTCTTCAGGAAATCTTACTTATGTGGCACCACAGACACACAGGGAAGAAATAAATTCCCACCTGGCCTGGCTCTGGAGGGATGCTTCCTTCAGCCTCCCAGGGCAAACGGCAGCTTTGGAGGGCAAATTTAGCCAGCACTATGGAGTAGGGGGCGAGGCTTAACTCTTTAAAAATCAAATGCCGCCAGGTGTTTAGCACATGGTTAGTTTGGTCCTAGGGAACCAATTTCTCTCGGAGACAGCCAGCCCCTGTCTCCATCCTGCAAATATGCGGGACAAAGGCATGGCTAGAGGAGCGCGGAGCAGGACCCAACCCATTAAAAGCGAATTCCTGGACAGATGTTTATGTAACTCATTGGCTGTAAGGAGTACAGACAAGCCAGGATGTTTGGGGGAATATTATGGCATGCAAGCGTCTTTGCCCCCACCTTTCCCAGATGTTCTGTGGCCATAAAACTTCGTACTTGATCCTGACCCAACAATATTAGCACAGAAACTACTGACATTCCAGAAGGCCACGGTATATTTATTAAGTTACTAAAAATCATATTTGAAGTTTTCATCCTCCCATAAAACACCTGGATTAGCTCTGTGGTATGGAAATTATTTTTAATAGTCTGCGCTCCTTTGCTTTTCTGAGGAATTTCTTCACTAGCAAGGATTTAACAGCCATAATCGTAAGGGGGGGGGATTAGCACCCTAAGAAGAGGGGGCTCGTAAGGGGGGAGGGAATTAGCGCCCTAAGAAGAGGGGGCTCAACACGGAAGGCTCCACAGGCCGAAGAAAAGAGCAGAACAAAAGGCTCACATGAAACTGGGCACTGAGTACCTGTCTGCCTCATGGCAGCCTCTCGACAGCAGAAGATGCTGTCCAACAGCATCTCAGCCCCATGCAAACAATGGCAAAGCCCCTCGGACAACACAGTGCCATTCAGTGCTGACGTCTCCCCACAACAGAGCAAGACTTCTGTGTGAGTGCCTGGAGGCAGTTGAAGGATGGATGGCGACTAATGGGTTGAGGTTGAATCCTGACAAGACAGAAGTACAGTTTTGGGGGGACAGGGGGCGGGCTGGTGTGGAGGACTCCCTGGTCCTGAATGGGGTAACTGTGCCCCGAAAGGACCAGGTGCGCAGCCTGGGAGTCATTTTGGACTCACAGCTGTCCATGGAGGCACAGGTCAAATCTGTATCCAGGGCAGCTGTTTACCAGCTCCATCTGGTACGTAGGCTGAGACCCTATCTGCCTGCGGTCTGTCTCGCCAGAGTGGTACATGCTCTGGTTATCTCCCGCTTGGACTACTGCAATGCGCTCTACGTGGGGCTACCTTTGAAGGTGACCCGGAAACTACAACTAATCCAGAATGCAGCAGCTAGACTGGTGACTGGGACTCACAGCTGTCCATGGAGGCACAGGTCAAATCTGTATCCAGGGCAGCTGTTTACCAGCTCCATCTGGTACGCAGGATGAGACCCTTCCTGCCTGCGGGCTGTCTGGCCAGAGTGGTGCATGCTCCTGCTTTGACTACTGCCATGTGCTCTATGTGGGGCTACCTTTGAATGTGACCCGGAAACTACAACTAATCCAGAATGCGGCAGCCAGACTGGTGACTGGGAGTGGCTCCCGAGACCACATAACACCGGTTCTGAAAGGCCTACATTGGCTCCCAGTACGCTTCCGAGCACAATTCAAAGTGTTGGTGCTGACCTGGAAAGCCCTAAACAGCCTCAGCCCAGTAGACCTGAAGAAGAGTCTCCACCCCCATTGTTCAGCCCGGACACTGAGGTACAGCTCTGAGGGCCTTCTGGCAGTTCCCTCATTACGAGAAGCGAAGGCAGAGGTCCTTCTCGGTGGTGGCACCTACCCTATGGAACGCCCTCCCACCAGATGTCAAAGAAATAAACAACTATCTGACATTTACAAGATATCTGAAGGCAGCCCTGTTTAGGGAAGTTTTTAATGTCTGATGTTTTATCACTTTATTATTATTAATAATAATATTCTGTTGGGAGCCACCCAGAGCGGCTGGGGAAACCCACTCAGATGGGCGGGGTATCAATCAATCAATCAATCAGTCAGTCAGTCAATCATCATCTGGTGGCAAGCCCAAACAAGAGAGGCGCTTGCTGGCCGGCAAATGTTTCCAATTACTTCCAACCAGAGATTAAAACCCAAGCGCTGGAGGAGGCAGGTGAGGGAGAACCTCCCCAATTGCTGCCGCGTGTCACACAGGCAACGTTATCACCTGGGCCTTTACCGCCAGAGGTGCCGTGGTGGGCGGAAAAGTATTACGGCCTCCCACCTCCACCCCCTCGCTACTAAGGAAACGTCAAAAAATGCCTTCCAGATGTGATCTGCTCCTGCCGTCATGGAAAGAGGCACAGCGCTTGCTCCTAGAACCAGGGAGGCGAAACCCTGACCGATCCAGAGGGCATCTTTTCTTTGCACAAAATGCCTTTACGTGTTTTTTTTTCCTGGCTGGGCAACCAACTCTAAAGCTTGCTAGCCGAAACTGCCACAGCCGTTGGGGCCGATCAGAGGTGTTATGGGCCAGGAAGCTAGCAGGGGGTGATGGTTCTGGCTTTAAATTACAGCCAATCACTTTCTGGATTTTTAAGCATGCACCTAATAAGAACCAACCAAATCTCTAACCCTAAGCAGAATTTCCAAAACAAAGGACCCAGCTTCTGCAGCAGGAGAGGGCCTTTTCCACGCGCTGCTGCAGCCACTGCAGCTCCTGAGCCAGAGAGACACTCACTGAGGTCCTCGGCCAGCTGGACTCTCTTCCCCGTGAGCAGCTTCATCTTCTTCTCGCAGTCCTCAGCAAAATCCTCCAGCACCTCTTTCACGTTCTTCTCCAGGCGCCTCACTGTCAGGGGGGAAACGGGAATTTTAAATATATTCATTTCTATTTCTACATCTGGGGTTGGGGTGAGGATAATTGTAGAGGGAGTGCTTGTACAAATCTTACATTCACGTGAAATACCTGCTGGAAGGGACAGGCCATGCCTGAACAATGCAAAAACAGCATCACCCCCCCCCATCCCAGTGCCAATCTCTCCAGAAGGATACCCACGCTATTGAGTCCAGGAGTAATCCGAGAGATCGAGGGTTAAGGATCTCCCGGCTCCCTCAAGGCTTGCCATGGGCCATCCCTACTATCTTCCTGGATTTGATCTCGACCAAACCAGCTGAGCCACAGACAGTGGATACTCAAAAAGGAGCACTGGAGACTTCATTTTACACGTCAGTAATGAACAACTGAAACAATCTCTTCCAATGAATTTAGGAAAAATATAGTTTTTGAGTCACATGCCTTGTCAGCTCCTTACTGACTATGCTTTTGTTTTTCAATACAACTTCCAAAAAATTGTGATTCATTTAAGTAATATACACTGGTACCTTGGTTTAAGAACAGCTTAGTTTAGGAACAACTTGGATTAAGAACGCTGCAAACCCGGAAGTAGGTTTTCCAGTTTTGAACTTTGCCTTGGAAGCAGAACATGTTCTGCTTTCTGTTGAGTGTGTTCCATTTGTAAATTGAGTCCCCCGCTGCTATGGGAAAGCACGCTTTGGTTTAAGAACGCTTTGGTTTAAGAACGCCTTGGTTTAAGAATGGACTTCCGGAACAGATTAAGTTCGTAAACCAAGGTTCCACTGTATGGTGGACCTGATATAATTTCCCCCACTGCTTACTTTCCGTCTCCATCGTGATCCCATCCAGTTTGGCCGTATTGACAAACCTTATGCTTGGTATTGTTTTTAATTATGATGATGATGATGATGATAATAGTAATAATAATGACATTTCTTAAATCCCACCCATCTGACTAGGTTGCACCAGCCACTCTGGGCGGCTTCCAACAAAAAGGCACAGGAAAAGAACAACAACAACTACACCATCAAACTTTAAAAACTTCCCAAAACAAGAAACTTTGATGGGGAGGAAAAGGAGGCTTTGGAGAGGGCCAAAACTGCCTGCCCAGCCGGGGTCCCGGAGGCCAGCGGCACCGCCAGCATCCAGCCAGGCTTCCACCAAACGAAGGAAAAGCTTGCAGCATGTGGCTGGCCCAAGCAGGCTGGGGTGAGTGGCCCAGCAGGGCAGCCTCCGCAGGCCTCTCACCTTCCGTGTTGGTCAGCTGCTGCCTCAAGGTGTTGGCCGTGATGCCCAGCATCCGCTGAATCCGCCAGAACAGGACCACATCGTTGCACTCGAGCTGGAACCACACAGTGAGGAACAAGGGAGCATCAGGGAAGCAGCAAAGCACCCACTAGGCCACATGGCGTCTTCTGTGGCTTCATTCATCGTTTCTTCTCAATCCAAGCCAAAAAATGGTTTGATAGGCAAAAACCAGCACCTGCAATTTGGCCCAGAAGCAGCCAGGGTACCTGGCTGGGTACCTTTCTGTGCTTATTACATGCTCAAACCTTTCCGTGCTTATTGCAAGACCACCTAAAGCATCCGAAAACAATTCTTAGGCAGTCATCCCGGAAACAAAACACAGCAACTGATCAGTGATGATGTCAATGTAAGACATCTCACTCTTTTACGGTGCTACACTGGAATGGCTTTTCAAATGCATTTTCAGAATTTGAAACTGTATAGACAGTTTTTTAAGAAGAAAAGTGGCATATAAATGCTTTTTAAAATAAAATATGAACAAGCAAATCCAATAGAAGATAAAGGACACTGAAAGCTTGGTAACAGGGAAACAAGCACTGGTTATTCAAGGAAGAGCAGCTTAGCTGTGAAGCATTTAAAAAAGGTCAAGGACCCCTGACAGTTAAGTCCAGTCGCAGACGACTCTGGGGTTGCAGCGCTCATCTCGCTTTACAGGCCGAGGGAGCTGGCATTTGTCCGCAGACAGTTTTTCTGGGTCATGTGGCCAGCATGACTAAGCCGCTCCTGGCAAATTAGAGCAGCGCCCGGAAACTCCATTTACCTTCCCGCCGGAGTGGTACCTATTTATCTACTTGCACTTTTTTTGGCATGCTTTTGAACTGCTAGGTTGGCAGGAGCAGGGACTGAGCAATGGGAGCTCACCCCGTGGGGATTCGAACCGCCGACCTTCCGATTGGCAAGCCCAAGAGGCTCAGTGGTTTAAACCACAGCGCCACCCGCATCCCTTGAAGCATTAAAAGGGGCACCCAAAAGGCACAGAGGGGCATCATCTCCCTGCATCTCCCTGGGCAGAGGGTGTCTCATGGCCTGGGGGCTGCCCTGCAAAGGGGCTCCTCACCTACCCAAGCAGCTAAGCTTCTGCTGGTGGAGACCTCAAGCCTGGTAACATTTAGCAAGGCCCCTCTGATTTTCAGTAGGAAAAGAGGAAAGAGCTGTGGTGTCTGTAAGCAGCCTCAGCGAGTGCCTTGCTCACAGCCAGCGGAATGCAGGATCCTATCTAACACCACAAACTGGCGTCAAACGCAAAATGTCCTGCATCAGTCGGCTGGTGGCGCAGCGTTTTCTATGTCCATATGACTGAGGGGGAAACTAAGGCTGTGAAGCATCACCCTGCTAGACCATCAAGGGCGGCCATCTGTCAGGGATCCTTTCCCTGCGATTCCTGCATTGCAGGGGGTTGGGGGTCGGACGAGACGACCTTTGGGGGCACCTTCCAACTCTACAGGTTCACAAGGGAGTTGTGGAAACTGTGGGAGGGCACAAACTGAATCAGAACCAGAGATGCCGTGAAGAAGGGCAAGGGCAAGGAAGCAGCAGCAGAAAGGAAAATCCCCAGTGTCTGCAGGAACTCCAGTTCATCGGCCCTGACAAAAGCCACTTCTTCTCTGGCGTGCAAAACACTTTTAGAGTCCAACCCTTGAAGTCTTCCATCTTCTTCTTGGAAGAACTGCGTGGCCCACACAGCAAGGCTTGGCCTCGGGGGCTTCTCGGCCCTTCTACTGCTGCAGAGGACTCACACGGGACACATGTGGGGGGCAAGGGGGGCCCTCCATCCCAGCTAGAGAGCCAGCCCTCTTTGTTGTGAGTCCCAGGAACTCAAGAGGGGCAGCCCCACGGAAGAGCGAGAGGCGCAGGGACCAGATGCTCATCCCAAGACTACCACCTAGTGGCGTGTCCCAAAAATATCATTCAGAGAGAGAAAGACGGGGGGGGGGCGCTGAGTGAGAACCCCCGCCTTTCCTGGCCAGACATCAGGGGAGGGCGGCTGCCGTTCCCTAAGTGCTCGTAACCCGCAAGTTCTTCCACTTACCTCAGAGTCCACAAAATGCCTCTGGTAGTAATAAAAGCCTCTCCGGCAGAGGTTGCAGTGGCCCAGGGCCTTCTTCAAGAAATGCCGCCTGTAAACCTGGTGCCAGGTGTCTTTAATCTGGGACCAAAGGGAGAGAGGAACATCTGGTTATCATTGGCCCAAATCCGGACGGCCCCGGAGCACGTGCCGGCAGGCAGATGTTGCGCGGCGCTCAGAAGAAAGCTCAGCCTTGGAAGCAGCTGAGAGGCTGGGCTGTCAGCAGAAGGGGCCCTGCTGGCTCACATGGACACCACCTCCCAAGAAGGGGAGGAGGAAAAGCACCAGGGTCTGTTTTGGGGTGGTTGTTTTTACTGAAACCTGTCCAGCAGCTGACTATTCCCTAGGGGGGAAAGTGCTCCTGCAAACGGAGAGCACGGAAGAAACGTGCGCTCCTGAATCACGTCTGAAGCAGCATCTAGCACAGGGGTCAGCAACCTGTGGCCCATGGGCCACAAGCAGCCCCCGAACTGCGCCACCCGCTCGGCGAGTCCCTGCGTGCTGCGCTAAACTGGCACAATGCGGAGCAGGGACTCGCTTCCACAGCGCCAGAAATCGCATCTACACAGATGCAGAAAATCACATCTGCGCAGACGCATCCGGCCACAGAGTGATCTCCGCAGGAGTGAACCGGCTCAGGTGAGGTAAACCTTGCCATCCCCTGATCTAGCAGGATTCAGCTTCCCCCCCTCAAACACAGTCTTCTGCTAATTGCATCCTCACCACAAGTCTGGGAATTTAGGAAAGGGTTACAGCTCAGGGATCTAGCAGTTGCTTGGCATGCAGAAGGACTCAGGTCCAGTCCCTGGCAGCCTCTCCAGACAGGGCTAGGACAGACGCCTGTCCAAAATACTGGAGGGTCACTGACAGTCAGCACAGACAACACCGAGCTGGGTGGACCAATTGGCCTGACCTCTCTGTTCCTTGCTCAAGCTACGTACCGAAATGTGGAAGTAAGTGGGAAATCTTGGGTAGAGAATTTGAATCCCCCATGGCCAAAACCAACATGCTATGAACTGCACTCCCTAAGAGTAGCCCAAGAAAACACACAGCCAGCTTTTGACGCCAACGTCTTACTCAGAGAGAGGGAGGGAGGGGGAAAGGGAAGGAAGGAAGACATGGCACTTCTGCTAAGCCTTTCCCCTTATTACGACCACCAAACACCCCCCCATACTCTGACCCCCCCCCAAGAATGTCTGGCAGCTTAACTTCCCGAAAAGCAACCAGCCATTTTGGCAGAACAGCAAACATTCACAACGAGCCTTGCTGGGACTGTTCACAGCCGATGGTTTCCATATTCAGAGCCCAGCCTTTCCCTGTTATTGGAACTGAAAGGAGCTGGCAGAGCTTCTTACCAGGCAGGGGTCCACGGCCACCCCGCGGGCCTCCAGGTTCTTCCGGACAGTTGTGACCTCGTCATTTGCAAGGTAAGCCGGATGCTCTTCGTTGCATTTTATCATCTTCTCAAGTTCGTTTTTCGTTTCATTGCGGATGGTCTTAAAACAAAATAAATGCCATTGCTTTTTAAATTTTATTTTTAAACTCTCACTCTTGCCCTAAGAGGAGTGGGGGGAAATGAAAGCAAGATTCTGGTACACCTTGCATGTTTAAGTCTCCCAAAAGATAACACCTAGCCAAGGCACAAAAGCTGAGCAAAGTTATAGGCACAAAAGCAGGGACAGAATGTTTCCGGCTTCTCTCCTGACTCACCCCCCCCAACCTAATAAGCTGGTCCAAGACGAGGGCCTCCAAAGGCTTCTGGAAACATGGAAGCCTTAACTTTAGTCAGTCTCCGGGGGACGTGGGGGCGTTTCACAACAGCAGAGCTGCCACCAGGAGCCCTTCCCTAGGGAGGGTATAGAAATACTGCAAGTAAATAATAAAATAATTAAATAGGCTGAGACTGTATAATCAAGAGGGGGTATGATCTCAGGGTCTCTTTGTCTAAACACCCTCCCCCATTTTGGTTACTATGATGCTTCAATGGCACCAGGACTCCACATGCAGGGAATATGTATTTCTATCTTGGGGGCTGCCCTTGTGCAACGGCAACGAGAGACAAGGAGGCAGGCTGCCCCGGAGAGGTGTGGCCTTGGGGTCACTCAGGTTCTCCGGGAAAGCGCCTTGATCTGGGCATACCTCTGCAGACCCAGGAATTGCAGAGCAAGGGCTCTCTCCTCCCATGTTTTGATCAGGCTTCTTCATTTCAGCATATATAGAGATATATATTTTGCAGCTGGGCTGAGCCAGAGAATCCCAGGGCAGCACCTGCGCAGCTTTTTACCTGTTCTTTGGTGCGCCCCACCCAGTAGAGCCACCTTTTCTTCCAGTCTGGGCCCACCATGTCTTCAATGACTGATTCAGCTGGACAAGAACACAAAGAGCACAACACTGAGTACACGACACCACACTGTGCTTTTCTCTCCCTCCCTCTCATGGTGAGCAACCACGGATTTAATAAGCAGCATTCTGGACTGCCTGCAAAGGGAGGAGCAGCTGCAGGAGGAGGAGGACAGGTCAGGATGGAAGAGACAACAGCGACCAGACCAAGAGGCGACCAGGAGGATTTAATGGTAGCGTCCGGTGGCAAAAGCTCAGCTCCCGAGAAAGGCAGCCAAGGAGAGCGGGGCACTCACTGTCTTTCAGGCGACTGTGCAGGGTCTCTTCCATGAACTGAATCGCTGCGTCCCACTGCTGCTTGTCCGAGATGGAGCGGTCCTCCAGGGCGTTGTGCTGGATCACTCTCTGCCAAAGCACAGGGCAGCCGTTAGGTTCCCAAACGGGCTCTGCTTTTTCTCCCCCTTAAAGAAACCCAGCTTCCACATGCGCAGCAAAAGCGCCAGGTAATTCAGAAGCTTGTTCCTCAAGAATTCTCAAAGCAAAGCTGCTGGAAGAGCTGACATGCTCCAGGCCAGCTAAAGAGCTCACTGCAAGTGGCAGCAGAGCAGGGAAAAGGGACTGCCTGTGATCTGATTTCAGATCCCTCTCTTTCTGGGAAGGACAAGCTTGGAGTTATGACGGACTGCGAAATGGATTCAGCCTTCTTCAGGTGTTTCATTTGACCCCATAAGGGCAAAACGCATGTAAGAGGGAGAACACCTCTATACTCACAGCTTCTGCATGAAGATCAGGAGTCGAGGGGTGGCCTGCGTGCCCCCAGCCCCCATTACACATTTGTTGCCTTAGTCAGACTGAATACCGCCCAAAAGACATTCGAACATTTGGCTGAGCATCACTGTAGCATTTTGAGTATACAGTGATACCTTGTGTTGCGTTCCGCTCTCGTTACGGACTTTCAGCTTACGAACGCAGAAGTGCTTGATGGCGCCATGCACATGGGCAGAAGAGGCGCTCTAGCTGTGGACTTTTTGGGGTGCAAATGACACCCCAAAATGGATTAAGTCTGAAACTAGAGGTACCACTGTAGAAATGTGAAGGCCAGGAAATAACAACAATAAAGGAAAAAAATTTCCTCCTCTTTCCACTTTTTCTGGGTTTTCATCCAATATTTCTGTCCCCCCCCCCCCAGGCCTTCACATGTCTATCCTGGTAACGATATGGATTCAATTAATCTAGTCAATGAACAAATTTCTGAGCAGTGATGCCAACGCCACCACTGGAAGCCCCACCAACCAAAGAAAGGCTCTGGCAACTCCTTCGTCCGTGCATAAAGAGACAATATTTTAAAACCAGAAAAGCGCACACAAAGCCTTGTCGAAAGAGAGAGGGATTCGTTTCTTCCATGCCATGGAAATATATTAAGGGAAAGGATTAAGGCCCCACCAGGCTGTCTTCTGCTCTCTCGTTCCACTTGTGGCGCTTGATGCTCTCATCCTTCACGGCTTGCTTCAGTTTGTCAAAGATGTCGTCGTGCTCTTTGCCCTTCTCTTCCGTCATGAAGCGAGCAAACTCCTCCTGGAGGGTCTCCCAGGCAACCTGCAGATTGGGAAACAGAGTCCGGCCTTGAGAAGCGGCTCAATGCTGGAGGCACCAGACTGGGCTCAGACAAGCGCTGAGGCCAGCAGAGAGAGGCAGATCTAACACAAGATGCGGAAACCGACTCACATCAAACACATCAACTCACATGCCCTGTGCAATAATGGGGGGGATGGGGGACCGCCTGTGCCCTGACACTGAAGATGCCCAACACGGAATGATAACCGACAGAGCCACTTCCATGAGGGAAGTGAAAGGTTGAACTGGAGAGGGTGGGTGGGGCGCAGAGGAGACATCAGGCAGAATATGAGAAGGGGCTGTTTCCAGGGCTGTGCAGAAAGGGTTGTTATGCAGGAAGAGAGGTGAGGTGGGAAGAGATGCCACAGGCAGGTGGAAAGAAGGGAGGGGGCAGCCTGTGAGGCTGGCTGAGGAGTAGAGTGGGTGGAAGAGGCACTCTGAAGGACCACAACTGGTGATGGCACAGAACTGAGGTGTGGGTGGCAAGGACACCAGAAGACCCCTGCTAAATCAGACCAGCACCCTGCCCCCGCAACGGCCAACCCAATGCCCACACTGGGAATCCTGCAAGCAGGACATGGAGGGTGTCAAGAGGAAACCTTCAGCCATACGGGGCGCATTGAGACTGCAGGGCTCCAGGAAAGCGGCCTGGGTGCCCACACGCTTTCTCTCAAAAAGGGAGAATGGATTTCCCAACGGACTTGAGCTAACCAGCTGCGGAGCTCTGCAAAGAGGCGTGCACCTCGGAATCCGCTCCAAGGACATGGCTAGCCTTCACACACTTGCCACTGTGGCCAATCCTTTGCGTAACCCTAAAATGAACCTATGACAGGCTTCCTCAACCTCGGTCCTCCAGATGTTTTTGGGCTACACCTCCCATGATCCCTAGCTAGCAGGACCAGTGGTCAGGGATGATGGGAGTTGTAGTCGCAAAAGAGCTGGAGGGCCGAGGTTGAGGAAGCCTGATCTATGAGAATCGGGGGGGGGGGGGGGAGAGAGAGAGAGAGAGAAGGAGATTCAGCCGAGGCACCCCTCTGCTTACGCACGTCAACCCCAAACGGTCTCACCTCCACGGCCTTGTTGGGCAGCTGTTTGTCTGTCCACTGCTTCAGCTTGATGTCCACCGTGGTGTTGAAGGTGCCCGAGTTTGTGGTTTGGGCTGCTGGGAGGTAGATGTTTTCTATCACGTGCGTCGAGACCCTGTCCCACAAGGTCTTCTGAAGGATCTCTTCCCTAAGGGGGGGGGGGAGGGACAACCAGAGGTCACTTTGCATCCCCACACGTGGCCCAGAGAGAGACCCAGGGGCAAAAAGAGGTTTGTTCCCCAGGAGAGACTCCCTCCTCCCCCAAGCCCCCACAAAGGAGACCAGCAAGTAGTGGGAGAGGCTGCGACATTTCAGTTTTAAGCAGTTCTGGACTCGCTCAGTGCTGAGGACCGTGCTTTTGCTTTTCTGTGTTCATTTGCTCCTAGAACAGTGGTACCTCTGGTTGCGAACGGGATCTGTTCCAGAGGCCCATTCGCAACATGAAAAGAGCTCAACCCACAGTGGCGCGTCTGCACACATGTGGGTTGCGATTTGCCACTTCTGTGCATGCACATGACGTCATTTTGCGCCTCTGCGCATGCATGAGTGGCGAAACCTGGAAGTAACCCTTTCTGGTACTACCAGGTCGCTGTGGGATGCAACCTGAAAGAACGTAACATGAAGCAAACGTAACATGAGGCATGACTGTATATGTGTGGCTGAGAGTTTTTTCAATTGCTCCGGAAGCAAGAATTCGGTTCCAGGGGGCCTGAGTGTGGGCATTTTTGTCTATACGCACAACCAGTAGACAAAAATGTGCCGGTACATCTAGAAAAAGAGGTGTTTGCACTGCGTAGCAACCAGAAAAAAGGACTGCACACAACCCTTGGAACTGAACCCTCACATGAATTGAAGTGAATTGATTAATTTTGGTCACAGACCAGTTCCAGTTCACATATAATATCAGGGGAGTCATAAAACAGGATACGGATACAACAGGAGCAATACAGATATAACGGCAGTTAAAAATATATGTTAAATCTTAATCACTAAAATATAACCTAAAATTGTCATTTAAGGCCTTAGTCAATATGATAGCACAGCTTGTTCCCTAAGTTTTATGGCAGTCGCACAGAATTTGGCCACCCTTAGCTTGATCTCTGGATCCTTGTTCTCTACCAGAGATTTCAGACACTGAAGTTCGGACCCATTTGGAGATTTTTGTATAGCAGGGATGATAAGTACCGAATGTATATCCCTGTAGAAACGACGGCATAACAAGACATGAGAGACAGTTTCTACCTCTATCAAGCCGCAGGGGCAGACTCGTTCTGCATATGGTTTACCCTCGAATCTGCCCTGCAATAAGGCAGATGGCAGCACGTTGAATCTAGCGAGGGTGAATGACTGTCTGTATTTAGGTATTTGTAATTTTGACAGATATATTGCTGAGGTAAACCCTCTCCCATTATCTTTTACTGCTGGGTGTTTATTCATCTCACGCACGTGGCATTGCAGTTCCACATCCCAAATTCGTTGGCGGATTATTGCTCTAGCTTTCTCATAACCCACAGCACCCTCACATGAGACGCCACCGTACTATACTGCATGGAGCAAATGGATGAGCACATAGCCTGCTGAAAACCAGCTTGACTGCAGCTTGCTGCCCAAGGCAAACAGCAGCAGCAGCAGCAGATCCCTGCACTCCTCTCCTGTGATTGTGAGGATCATCCAGCAGGATCACTGGAAACCCTTTTATGCTCCTTCAGTTGCGTCTTAGTAAGGCCAGCTAAACCCCAGCCTTTGCTTGATTGCTACGGAGAGAGTCTCCCTTTTGTGCTAAGCTCAAAATTGCCAAGTGAGCCCAGATGGGTTCAGACTTGCTCTGCTCTTTAAAAGTAGAGCAGGCAGCCAGGTTTTCAAACCTTGTAAGAGTTATTTATGAGAACTTAAAAGGAACTGAAGAATTTAAAGAAAAAGCAAAACCAAAAAAAACCCCTCTCTGAAAGCATGGATTACTATTGTGTTTGGCCAAATGATGGTTTACGTCAAGTTCTGGCCCAAAGCAAATTAATCCGTTCAGCGAATGCTGTTCCCGGAACGCGACACGTTTCAGTTCCTCCATCAAAGCCTCCTGGCCTGATCTGGCAGGAGGATCTAAAAGGCACTGTGCAAAATGCTCCACAAGGAACTGACCGCCTGGGAGAAAAGAGTCTCCAGCGAGAAAATACTGCGTTGCTAAAACGGGATCCAAGAGGGTCAACTTCCTGGGGGTCCCCAGCCCTGAAGGCTGCAAAGGAGGACTGGGCCAATGCTCCAGCAGCACCTCCTTGCGAAATTGCCGGAGGGGCTGCACATGCACACATAGCCCTGCAGCCATTGGTCTTTGCCCTAAAGGCCGGCGAAGGGAGCCAAACCCCGCAAAAGATGCACACAGACACTGCTTCCCATGCTGAATAGAGGCCTTTCATAAAGTCCAACTTTTCAGGGCGCAGACTCTCCCTCTTTCCTTTTTGCTTTTCATTTCAGTAAAGAGTATTTACGGCCTTCTGCAAAGAGTTGCTTTTGCCTATATTTAGAAAAGACTCTCCCCTCTCTGCTGGCTTCTATAACTCATGGATGAAGAACCGCCAACAACAGATTTCTCTTAAGAGAGCAGCAAACTTGCCAGTCCTCCCCCAGCATGGCCTGGGGTTGCCAAAGTCAGACACGCAGAACCAATAAATGTTTTATAGGGAGAAAGGTGTGGATGGATCCCAGATGGGCTTTTCTGAGATATATGGCATCATCACAGGATCACGGAGAACGCAGGGCAGCCTATTTTAATCTTTGCAGAACCTGCTCTATAAACCAAAAAGCCAGCGCAGAACGAAGAAGCAAAATAAAAATCTCCAACTAATTACTGTACCAGTGCTTTGGTGTCACCTGGCTCAAGCTTATGACTTCATCGAGGATCTCGTTCTTTGCTTTTTCAAACAGTTCATTCTAGACAGAAAGACGAGAAGCATTTGTAGCCATTGAGAGGCTTGAGATACGTCAGACGGATGAACATACACGGAAACACTCTGCGGACTGAGACCCCGGGGATATCAAGCTCAAGGATGGGCAAACGACAGGCTGCTCCTTCAATGAAATTAACTGGGGGCCCCTGAGTGGCCCCTTCAAACACAGAGACCGCTCAGGCAGCAGTTCTGATGTTCACTGCGCTGCTCAAGATGTCCTGATTCCCCTCCCAGGTCCAGTCCTGCCCCCACCAGCCCATGTGCGTCCCAGGACAAAATCACAAAAAGCTACGCAGGAGTACTGATCGACAGGTCTCCCTGAGGAAGTTACTCCATAACTGCAGCAGCAGTGCCAGCAAGACGGGGCTCCCAGCCCAGGTAAAACACAGGCCGACCCTCTCCCATCAAAGCTCTCCCCAAAACAGGACGGAGACCAAGGCCCCCTCTGGCTCTCAACCAGGAAATGGACTTACCCGGTCAAGTTCTCGCAAGCGGGGGTAGTTATTCTTCCACTCAGTCTCCAGATTAAAGCGGGTTGCTATGGGGAGAAATTCAGGGGAAGGGAGGTCAAATCCGTGGCTAGTTTATCTGGAGCCAGAGATTCACCCTCAAAAGTGAGGGGGGAGCAGCCGACTCCTGCCCTTGCTCCTTTCGGCAGCAGCTCCTGCCCCACAAAGGCTCCCATGGGGACTCAACTGAATAAGCTGCGTCAATTGTGGAAATTGGGGGGGGGGAGGCGCCTTTCTATGCCTGGAGCCCACGCATACGGAAGGTGCCCCCATGCCATTTTCACGCCTCCCCCTCAAGGGAGCCCGGGGGGGGGCTGCCAGGGAAAGAAGGGGGCTGGAAAGTCAGTTTCCACCCATCCTCTTCTGCAGGTGAGATCCAACCCAGCTTTTCTTCTTATGTGGGGCTCTAGAACAGGGGTCAGCAAACTTTTCCAGCAGGGGGCAGGTTCACTGTGCCTCAGACCTTGTGGGGGGCTGGACTATATTTTTTTTGGGGGGGGGAATGATGCAAGAGCACCACGAGCCCTGGAGGCTGCTCTTACTTGTGTCTTGCGAGTGGGAGGGGATGGTGGCAGCAGCGGCGGGAATATGAGCGGCGCACGAAAGGGCTCCGGAGAGGGGCTGCTTAAAATGGTGCTCATCCAGCTCAGCCCAGCCCCCTTCCTCCTCTAGGCAGGGCGGGGAGAAGCCAGGAGGGAGGGAGGGAGGAGGCGCAGCCGCTGCTGCCGTGTGAGGGAAAGAACACGCGCGCTGGCGATCCACGGGGCCCGGACTGTCCACAGGCCGGATCCAGAAGGCAATTGGGCCTGATCCGGCCCTTGGGCCTTAGTTTGCCTGCCCGTGCTCTAGACAATGCATTTCCTCCCTGGATGCAGAACACTGCCCACACCTGACGTTTCATCCAACTCTAACAATGCACATGGCATATTAAAGAACCAACCCCCCAGCACACGTTTTGCCTTCGTACAGAGAGGCAAGTGCATTCCGACACGTGGATCCTGCCTGTCAACGGTGTGTCACTCGCAAACTGCTGCACACCTTAAAATGTTTGCAGAGCACAGATTTCTATTGATTGCATACAATTTATACGCAAACTTCAAAGCAGTTTACAAAATCGGTAAAACAATAAAATTGTCAGTAAGGAAAAATAACCACCATTCAAAACTTTCAAAAAGTTAAAATGACAACAGACTAACATTCCAAGTTTTTTGGATGTCCAGAAAGCTGTTTCCAGTAAGAATCCTGAGGGGGCCCCAGCAATACTCCCCAGATCCAGGGGAATCAGACACCAGGACAAGAGACGGACTCCTCAGTCCAAGGCCAGCGCAACCGTTACCTTTGAAAGCGTCCGCCTGCTGCTCCACAGACTCTCGCACCATTTTCCAAAAACAGTCCGACACGGCAAGGCTGAGGTTCCGCGTGGTCACCTGGTGGGCCTTCAGCATGCAGTTCCTGGAAGGGACACGACAGAGACACCAACACTGGGGCGGAGTTGCGAGCCAGAGAACACCTTCCCCAACAAAAAAATTAAAGAAGCAAACGCGGGGGAAAGGGGGGAAACTGGTAGTGGTCCTGGGGTGGGGGGGAATCACATTGTAGTCCACACCTCAAAATACACCAGAGTAGACAGTCCCATTTCACAAATGTTTGAAGTTTTATCGCTTATTATTATTATTCTGTTGGGAGCCGCCCAGAGTGGCTGGGGAAACCCAACCAGATAGACGGGGTATAAATAATAAACATCATTATCATCCTTATCCTTATCATTATTATTATTACTATTCTTAGTAGTAGTTGTTGTGATTCCTGCATTGAAGGGGGTTCAACTAGGTCAGGGGTCAGCAAACTTTTTCAGCAGGGGGCCGGTCCACTGTCCCTCAGACCTTGTGGGGGCCCGGACTATATATTTTTTTTGGGGGGGGGACACTGAACAATCCCTATGCCCCACAAATAACCCAGAGATGCATTTTAAATAAAAGGACACATTCCACTCATGTAAAAACACGCTGATTCCGGGACCGTCCACGGGTCGGATTGAGAAGGCGACTGGGCCAGATCTGGCCCCCGGGCCTTAGGTTGCCTACCCATGGAGTAGGTGATCCTGGGTGCCCAAGTCTGCAATTCTATGGTTTTCCTCTGGAGCCAAGAGACTGTATAATTTCATTTAGGAAGGAGGACCTTGTGAGACATCAGAAACAGGGATCCACACATTGGTGGCTCCCGGGCCCCTGCAGTTCCCCCAAGATGGAGAAGGGGCATATAGCCCCCCAGTTTCACTGTGCAAAGCTGGGGATGATGCCCACCCCATATCCCCCCATTAGCTCCAAACTGGGGCTCATCCTACGGTCCAGAGAAAGGAGGGCTGCTGACCACAGGGCGTGAATTTGAGAAGCCTGCCCAGAACTAACGGAAAGACGGGCAGAGCGTAGAAGCACATTCTGCGCTCCTGTCCTGTGGCAGGATGGAATTTCTCAGCCAGAATGAAGCTCCAGCCCTAAAGCACAAGGACTAAGGACTAAGGGAGCACACACAGAAGGACCTGGCACAGGGCTGGACCTTAAAGGCAAAGTCCATTCACCTGCGGTTGTATCCAGTGGTAGCTTTGCATTAATGGAAGTCATTTGCGCTCATGCAAAGGCCACGTGCCCCGGTTTCTGCTGATCTCTGCTACCTACTGAAGTTCTCTGCACTTTATCCCACACTGCTACCAAGAGTCCCTGAACCTCAGGGGGCAGCTTTCCGGGAAACAAAGTGTTTTCCATTAACACAAAGCCATTGCTTGGATATAACCGTGTTAGGTTTTCCTATGAATTATCTTCAGGTCCAAATCCCTCCGGGAATGTTGCACACAACCACTGCATACCTCCAGATCAGAGGCTGGGAGTTTCTGGATTATTCCCGAGGCATTTCCACTGGGCTCTCGCTCAGGATTAACCCCGCACGTGACATTTCTGAGGGCTGAAAGGCCCCCATTTTGGTGACGAAAGCTTCCACAAGCTCATCAGGGAAGTCACGTGGAGTCGGAAAGTCTTTCAGGATGGCCCGTTCAAAGCAACCCCTCAGGCGATCACACTCTGCTTCTTGACAAACCATTTCAGCCTTTGTTTCACATAACCCACCCCCTAAAGCCTGCACTGGCCACTGGCACTAAAACCAGCAAGAGGCACTTCAAAAAGAAGAACAAATATTGGCATACTTGAGTAGTTTGGAGTTTTGGAAAAATTCCTCTTCGTACTCTTTAATAGATTCAATACTTTCGCAGTTATTTCCTAGAGGGAGCCGGGTTGGGGGGCAGGGGGAGAGGGAGAGAGAGGAAAACACTCAGCATGGTCCAGCGTATGCACTGTGCCTCCACCCGCTGGCCCAATGCAAAGCTAGGATTACCTTTTCCTGTGACGACTGCAAAATACCCAAGAGCCTTCATTGGGAAGAGCTTGCCTTCAATTATCTGCTGGATCTGTGAAAATGGGAAAGCAGCAAAGCTGATCTCGTAGGAGTTCTCAGCTTTCCTTTACTCAAACAGTGAAAGAAGATACAAAATAGGAAAAAGCGGCCAGCTTTTTTTGGGGGGGGGGCGTCCTAGCCTGACAAAAGCCATGAAAGCCAGTCCTGAATCAAGTTCTGGGGCTTTAAAAACCCTCTGCAACAGCCCAGCGCTGATGCATGCTTTAACTATCTGCAGAGTGGTTTAAAAATAAGGAGCATGCTCTTTTGTAAAAGGAGCAATTATAACACTCTTACGCACACAAAAACCTGAGAACATTTAAATATTGGACTATCTCCCAGATAGCAACTTTTCTCGTAAGCTATAACTGTTTTTATCAAAGAAAAAGGAAGAAACCGTTCCACATACACACTCCTGGGGGGGCTGGGGGAGCCCATAAAAGTTTGCTGACTTCAGAAAGCAAGCTTTCCTGGTGCCGCAGTCAGAGAAAAGCCTGGACAAAACCCTCGGCCTTCTCAGTTGTGGCCCCAACCCTCTGGGACTGCCCCCCCCCCAATGCTCAGCCCATTCAGAAGCAAGTGCAGTGGATTTTAAGCACCTCCCAGAGACTCACCTGTCTACAGGGGCCCTTTCTGGCTCGTGCATCACTGCGGTGATGTATTTTATGTCTGATATAGAAGTAACTTTAAATTGTAATTTCATATAATTTTATGTAAACCACGTAGGGATTCTAAGTATTAAGAATTATAACATGACTAGAAAGAGACGCCGACTAATCATTAAGAAGAACTTTCTGATATTAAGAGCTGCTCAACAGTGGAATGGACTCCCTCAGAAGGTTGTGGACTCTTTTCAACAGAGGCTGGGTGGCCATCTCTCACGGGTTGTTTAGTTGTGATTCCTGCTTTGCATAAGTTTTGACTAGATGACCCCTGGAGTCGCTTTCTCTAAATATTTTCGATCAATCAAATCAATCCGGAAGCAAAAATCAGAGTCACGCAGTGTCTGCAGAGCAAACCTGACACCTTTGAGAACAGAAGCCATCTAATGACTCCCAACAGCTCTGGGAATCAAGTTGTGAAAATAAGAAGTCCCTTTGGGATCTTCCAGCAGAAGTCTCTCTTCTTGCCCTCCCGGAGTCCCTGTCAGAATCTGCTGGACACAATCATTCCTCCACACCCTCCTCTTCCTCACCCTGCTTGGACTGGCCACGTTTTTCTCAGCGAGGTCCACTTTTGTCAGAACAAAGATTGTCCTCTTGCCCTGAGGGTCCATTTGGCTGACCAAGTCAGTGACAATGCTGCGCTCGGCGTCCACAGACCCATCTGGAAACGAAGCAGATTGGCCATAACTTCGCAGAACATGCAAAGTGTTTTCAGCAACGAGGCAGGAGCTGAACAACTCATTTGAAGTCGAAATAAATAAAAAAAATGTCCAGTAGCACCTTAGAGACCAACTAAGTTTGTTCTGGGAATAAGTTTTCGTGTGCATGCACACTTCTTCAGATACACGGAAACAGAAGTCACCAGACCCTTATACAGTGGCACCTCTGGACGCAAACCGTTCTGGAGCCCTGTTTACATCCAGAAGTGAACACAACCTGCGTCTCCACATGCTGCGTTTTGCTGCTTCTGTGCATTACGTCATTTTGAGCATCTGCGCATGCGCGAGCGGCGAAACCTGGAAGTAATGCATTCCATTACTTCCGGGTCGCCGTGGATCGCAACCCAAAAACGCTCAACCTGAAGCAACTTTAACCCAAGGTATGACTGTATATGAGGGACGCGGGTGGTGCTGTGGGTTAAAACACTGAGTCTGGCCACCCGGGAAGAATGGCAGATGAAGGTGATGGACTATATGGAAATGGCGGAAATCACTGGCAGAATCCGAGACCAGGGAGAAGAGTTGGTGGAGGAAGATTGGAAGAAATTTAAAGACTATTTACAGAAACATTATAAAATTAATGAATGTTAGAAGGATGTTGGAATGAAGTTATGTGGTTTTAGCAGAAATGTTATAAGGGTTTAGGAAAAAATAAACTGTTAATTGGTGAAAGGAGGGAAAGTAAAGTTACATCATATTGAGATAAATCACAGAACAAAAATAGGAAAACATGGAAAGGATTTGCTGAAATAGTTAACCGAATTAGAATACAAAAAAGGGAGGTGTGAGGAGGTCAAGGAAACAAGCAAATGAAAGATAAGTTATGGGAAGATTAGTTGTGGGTTTTTTTTCTTTTCTTTTTTTTCTTATTGTGATGTGTTGTTTTGTTTTTGTTTAATATGGTGTTATTACTTTTACTTTTGCTTTTTGTAACCCTTAAAATTTTTAATAAATATTATTTTAAAAAATAATAATAAAACACTGAGTCTGGGACTTGCCGATCAGAAGGTCGGCGGTTCGAATCCCCACAATAGTGTGAGCTCCCGTTGCTCGGTCCCTGCTCCTGCCCACCTAGCAGTTTGAAAGCACATCAAAGTGCAAGTAGATAAATAGGTACCGCTCCGGCGGGAAGGTAAACGGCGTTTCCGTGCGCTGCTCTGGTTCACCAGAAGCGGCTTAGTCATGCTGGTCACATGACCCAGAAGCTGTATGCCGGCTCCCTCAGCCAGTAAAGCGAGATGAGCACCGCAACCCCAGAGTCGGTCACAACTGGACCTAATGGTCAGGGGTCCCTTTACCTTTACCTTTCATGACTGTATATAGTGGGAGGGTGGGGTGGGGTTTTTCTCAGAACGGTAGTAGGAGATGGGTGATTGGCTCAATGGGTATGGTAAACCTGTAAACAGTCTTTAACAGTCGTCAACAGGTTTACAAACTTTGTTGGTCTCTAAGATGCTATTGGACAATTTTAATTTTTTAAATTTATTTCGACTGCGTCAGATCAACATGGCTACCACCTGAATCTAAACTCATTTGAAGGTAAGAGCTAAATCCAGAACATGCCCGGTGGCTCAACTTGGGGCCCCAGAAAGCACAACTGATTAACAGAGTCCCAAAGCCAGAAAAAAGAAGAGGCGGCCAGCTAATTCCATTGCTCTGCCCTGCCCTGCCCTCCACAACCCCAACCCCAAAGAAGGCGAGGTCTGTGCTCACAAACAAGTCTCCCAAGAAGCAGAGGGAACGACGGGTGACATTGCAGGGATTCATTAACCAAGACACAAGGACATTCCAGTTGCTCTCCAACCTCCTCCTTTACCTTGAATGCAAAGGATGATGGCGTTGGGATTCTGCATGTAGGCTTTGCTGATGCTGAAGATCGTCTCCTTTGTGTCTGGGGCCATCCCTGACGTCACCGTCTGGGGAAAGAGGTCAGGACGGGCAGGAAAAGAGCAACAGGTGATGTCAAAGAACTGGGAGGAAGCAGATGGATCAGATATCCCTGGCAGGTGCATGCCCAGCTTTTTTAAAAAAGCTATCCTTGGAAGGAGATTCCACAGCATCTCTCGGCAGCTGATTTCAAGCACTATAATCTATAAATTATACTATTATCTATAAATATGAGCCAAGCATTTCCCCAGCTCCATGGTTATTAGGAGAAATTGGGGCCAACCAGGCAGCTGATGATAGTGGATGAACACATCTATAGTTATAGTTTTTCAGTGTCCAGGACAGCTGTCTCCCAGCTCCATCTGGTACGCAGGCTGAGACCCTATCTGCCTGTGGACTGCCTCGCCAGAGTGGTGCATGCTCTAGTTATCTTCTGCTTGGACTTCTGCAACTATAAGGTGATCCAGAAACTGCAACTAATCCAGAATGCAGCAGCTAGACTGGTGACTGGGAATGGCCGTCGGGACCATATAACACCAGTCTTAAAGAATATGCACTGGCTCCCAGTACATTTCCGAGCACAATTCAAAATGTTGGTGCTGACTTTTAAAGCCCTAAACGGCCTTGGTCCTGTATACTTGAAGGAGCATCTCCACCTCCATCGTTCAGCCCGGATACTGAGGTCCAGCTCCGAGGGCCTTCTGGCGGTTCCTTCACCACGAGAAGCGAAGTTACAGGGAACCAGGCAGAGCGCCTTCTCGGTGGTGGTGCCCATCCTGTGGAACACCCTCCCGTCAGATGTCAAGGAAAGAAACAACTATATGACTTTTAAAAGACATCTGAAGGCAGCCCTGTTTAGGGAAGTTTTTAATGTTTGATGCATTACAGTATTTTAATATTTTGTTGGAAGCCGCCCAGAGTGGCTGGGGAAGCTCAGCCAGATGGGCGGGTTATAAATAAAATAATAATAATAATAGTAGTAGTAGTAGTAGTAGTAGTAGTAGTAATAATATTAATAAACTTATTATTATTACAGATAGGTAGCCGTGTTGGTCTGCCATGGTCAAAACAAAATAAAAAAATTCCTTCCAGTAGCACCTTAAAGACCAACTGAGTTAGTTCTAGGTATGAGCTTTCGTGTGCATGCACACTTCTTCAGATACACACTGTGTATCTGAAGAAGTGTGCATGCACACGAAAGCTCATACCTAGAACTAACTCAGTTGGTCTTTAAGGTGCTACTGGAAGGAATTTTCTTCTTATTATTATTATTACTACTACTATTATTAAATCACAATTAGTAATAAGGCTGGGAAAGGAGTGTACAGATGATAAAACAAATCATATCAAAACTAAATGCAAAAAAAAAAGATTGCAAAAAATTCCACCTCCCACCAACCTTCCTGTAAAGACATGTTCACTCTGCACCAAAATTCAGTTAAGCACATTGTCAGGTGGGCGATTCCAAAGTGAAGGCGCCACCACTGAGAAGCCTCTGCCTAGAGTCCCAGGTGGACCCAGGAGCCTGGGAAAAGCCCACCGCAGCCCATCTCAAAGGAACGGGGAGGATCAGAGGAGGAGGAGCATTGTCTACTCACGCTAATGACACCTGGCAAATCCACCAGCACCATCCTTTGCAGGCCAGGACCCTTAACGCTGAGGGAGATGGTCTGCAAAAGGAAACAAGGAAGAGCGATTTCCACGTCAGGGAGCCTCCTTTGTAAAGAAAAGGACTACGTAGAAAACAATGCTCAGGGCGCCCCACAAGCCATTTCTGGGTGGGGAGCCAAGGGAGCTCTGGGACCAGCGGGAAGAAGTCAGCAGCCAGGCCTCACCTCAGTGCTGACGGTGCAGCCGTCACTCACGCTCTTCCTCATCCTGATCTCAATCTCATTCCTCAAGGCTGCCAGCTGTTTAAGCACAATCAGAGGTCACAACCAGAAACCAGGCACAGCGAGGAAATTTAAGGACTATTTGAATAAATATTGTAATATAAAAAATTAGAAAATACTTGAAAGAAACAAATAGGCCTAGGATTAAACTAAGTTATAATTAAATAAATGGGATTCAGAATGTTAAGAAAAGTGAATAAGATGGACTATAACTGGAAACTGTTTTAGTTTAATAATGATATTGGAAAGCTGTTTGTAGGAAAATGGTTTTTCAATCCATCCTGGCGTGAGACTGATTATTTCTGATGACGAGCAGGCCCTCGTCAGCTGTTACTTTTAACTACAAGGAAACTCAGAAGGGAGGGACTTGAGGAAGTCAACCAAGATGTTTAAAAGGCTGGATTTGTGAAGAATTAAGTTTCTTGTTATTGTTGATCTGTTTATTGTTCCTCCCCCCCTTCTTTCTTTCTGTTTTTGTGTGTCATTCTGCTTTGTGGTTTGTGTTATCATTGTGGAAAATCTAATAAAAATCTATAAAAAAAGAAAGAAACCAGGCACAGCACAATTTCAACAGGTGTCCAGTTCTATTTTCTTCATTTTAACAGGGAAAGGAATGTTCAAGACACATGTCTATCTCGCCCCCAACGAAAGTGATCAGGTGTACAATGCAAACCATTTCCACGGCTGCAAAAAGTTATTTCTTCCAACTTACATCCTCCTCCTTGGTTAGATCAAACTCTCGAGAGCTGTCCTTGAACATGGCCACGTGGTGGGGACCTTCGCTGAGGGTGACCTAGTGGACCAAGGGAGAAACAGCAGCAGGTAGCAATTAACACAAAAACCCTTGAAGCAAGTTTCACGAGAGTCACACAAGGAGGGTGACGGATGCCTTTTGTGCCTCCAACACTTGCTAAATTCAGTGTTCTCACCTTAACGGGCGAACGAGTCATCATTTCCCCAGAGCCTCGAGGGAAGATCCGGGCTTGAGCGATCATCTCCAGCACACTGGTTTTGCCAGCGCTCTGATCTCCAACCACTACAACCTTAAAGGGAAACATTTGAATCACCAGCTTTTAACCAAAACTCATGGGCCACCCACCCTCGATCCGTGACAAAGTGCACTTTTTACCAGGCTACTCCAAACTAAATATCAGGAATTGGCTTCCTTAGTTGTTTGTACCTACAGGACCGCCTCTCCTGGCATGCCCTGTGGAGGATCTTAAGGTCCACAAATAACAACACTTTGGAGGTCCAAAGCAGTCTCAGCTAGGGCCAGGGCCTTTTCAGTACTGGCCCCGACTTGGTGGAACGCTCTGTCACAAGAGATTAGGGCCCCGCAGGACTTGACATCTTTCCGCAGGGCCTGCAAGACAGAGCTGTTTTGCCTGGCCTTTGGTTTGGGACTCGGTCTGACCCTTATGTTTCCCTCCCCTTATGGTCTTGTTTTATCAGCTACTTTAAAATGAGGCTGCATTTTAAATTGCATTTTAACCTGTATTTAAAATTAGGGTCCCCCCCTCTCCTTCCCCCTATTATGTTTTTACTGTGATTTTATTGGTGTTAGCCGCCCTGAGCCTGGCTCTGGCCGGGGAGGGCGGGGTATAAATAATTTTTATTATTATTGTTGTTGTTGTTGGGGGGAAGCTTTTCAGAAGATCCCATTGTATTTATAGAAAATGTAGAAACTAGTTACTTTTTACTTAAGATGTCCCCAAATCAAGCAAAACGTTGCCCATCTACTGTTAAAAAACAACAACACATGTGGCTGAACTGGAGGGCATTAAGCTATGCCAGCCTTTATTGCAAATGTGAAATGGTTGAACACTGATCGCTAACTTACCCGAGGTAAATGATCATGGGTATTATAGCTGGCATCGTAATCCGACAGAGTATCCAGGACTTCAGAATACATGTCAATCAAAGATTTCTAAGAACCAAAGAATGAAAGAAAGAAAGCTAATTTGAACGGTGCCCAAAGCATCAGAAAGGCTTCTGGTAGCACCGAAAACCAAGTGTCTGTTTGCTCTCCTATCCCTGCAGCTTAATCTACGAGACCAATAATGGCAGGGCAGGCTGTGTCTTACACTGGAACCAGGATAGGACATCAGGATAGGATCACAGAATCCAAACTGGCATTTCCCTTAAGAAGGAGCACCAATCACTCCAGGGAATGGCTTTATTTATTTTTTATTCACAAAAATTACTGCTGAAAGGGGTAAGCACAGATGAGCAAAGATGAAATAGAAGGCCCGTAACTGGGGAAACTGGGGAGGTTTTGTGCAAGTTTTGCATGCGGGGGGGGGGGGAGGAGGGGATACCTTCAGCTTCCTCTGGTGGATGCCTTTGTCATCTTTCTGCAAGACAATCTTCCTGAGCTCTTTGTTCTCCTTCTCTAAACGCTCAAGCATCCGTTGATATTTCAACTGCAAAACAATAATGAAACTTTGAAAACTGGGGGGTAGGGAGTCAGGGTAAGAGGGGAGCATGAAGGCAAAGGAAAGGAGACTCAGTGCTAACAGGGCCCTGCTCTCTTGAACCAAATCTGCCCTGGCAGCATAGTTACATCACCACCACCATCATCAAATAAACGAACTGCTTAATGAAGAAGAGAAGAAGAAGAGTTTGGATTCGATATCCCGCTTTATCACTACCATGGGGAGTCTCAAAGCGGCTCACATTCTCCTTTCCCTTCCTCCCCCACAACAAACACTCTGTGGGGTGAGTGGGGCTGAGAGACTTCAGAGAAGTGGGACTGGTCCAAGGTCCCCCAGCAGCTGCATGTGGAGGAGCGGAGACGCGAACCCAGTTCCCCAGATTACGAGTCCACCGCTCCGAACCACTACACCACACTGGTTCTCTGACCTAATGAAATGTAATAGAACAAATTTGAATCAACTGATGAAATTCAACAGAAAGCATGGCATCCTTGGCTGAAATCATAAGCGCAGTCACTTAAGGAAGGATTCTGACTGAATTCAGCAGAAACAGACCAGCATTAAAACTGGGCTGATAGAATGGCTGATACAATGGAAAAAATGGGGGTGGGGGGATGAAAAGATTTGGGAAGGTCTTTTCAACTTGAATAATGGAATTTGCACACTCGCACAACATCATTTGGAGTCTGAAACGCCTCTTCTCTCAGGTCACATCCCCATGAATGACGCAAACGGGTGGCACACACACAGAGTTGCGCCATCCACCTTTTGTTTGTTTCACTTTTAAATAGTATACCCCCCCCCAAGTCCTTCAATATGGGGCCTGGTTGACATCAAAGCTCTGGAAATTAATGAATTTGCAGTGAGTCAGACCCAATTCCTTTGCTCCGTGTGAATTATGACTGTAACACCAGCAAGGCCACCCTACCTGAGTGCGCAGGAGTTCTTCTTGCAGCTGATCTACCTTTTCTTTGTCAGAAACCTGCAAGAGGCACAAGCATAAATGTCTTGGGATTATTTTATGTTCAGGAGACAAAAAAAGAACCTCCAATCAAGTTTTCTTTCTCAAAGCAAGAGAAAGAAACTCGGGTAGGGGAGAGAGAAGCATCTCTTTAATTCAAGTAACTTGAGATAATGGCTGGTACACTCACTCACCCCTTTATAAAGAAAAGCCAACACTTCTTCCTATCACCTTACAACCCCATAATGTTACTTGGCAAGGCAGCCTCAGGTGCAGTCTTCGTTAAATCATCATTCTAGACGCCCCAAGCACAGGGTTATTTGCTGAAGCCCCTTGGAACTTGGCGGGTCTCCTATGTGCGCTGATGCCCAGCGGTGGGAGGCATGTGCCAGGATAAGTAAAGACCCAGGAGTTTGGGAACAGCTTTCGGCTGCCAGGCTTTGCTCCATGAACTTCACAGACCACTAACGCCCAGGGTCAACTGGGTCTTGCAGTGAACTGTTCTAGTGTGGCAAAGCCTTCTGTTCAATTCTACATATGCAAAGAGATTTTTAGAGCTGGTTTTTATATATAAAAAAATGGCAGTCAAGGCCATAAACAACTTTGCTGTTGTCAAGATGGAAAAGTGCCTGCTTTGAAACATCCCAACTGCCACCCAGCACATGAGAACAGAGAAGACACTGATGTGAGTGGCTCTGGCTCCCACCAAGAGATGCTAGACATGGCTAGCGACACGCTTCCCTGCAGATGGGCTGGAGGCCCAGCCTCTCATCTCAAAGAAGGCCAGCACTTGCCAGCAGGCCTTAGGGCTGGCTGTTCTCCCAAGGGGCAGCCAGAAGCCCTCCTTGGAAACAGGAAGCAACTTATAACCACGATTTGAGCATGTAAAAGGTCCGGTCTTAATGACCAAGAAGAAACAAAAAACATGAACAGCTTCCACTGGCAACTAATAGGCTTGCCTGAGCGCACTCAAACAAACCCGGAATGGGTGGATTTCCTGCTTCAAGAACTGTGTTTCTTAGGTGCACGAGAAAACAAACTGTGGTGGCTAACACCCCAGAGGACAGGATCACACTTCAAAACGACCTTGACAGATTAGAGAACTGGGCCAAAACAAACAAGATGAATTTTAACAGGGAGAAATGTAAAGTATTGCACTTGGGCAAAAAAAAATGAGATGCACAAATACAAGATGGGAGACACCTGGCTTGAGAGCAGTACATGTGAAAAGGATCTAGGAGTCTTGGTTGACCACAAACTTGACATGAGCCAACAGTGTGACGCGGCAGCTAAAAAAGCCAATGCAATTCTGGGCTGCATCAATAGGAGTATAGCATCTAGATCAAGGGAAGTAATAGTGCCACTGTATTCTGCTCTGGTCAGACCTCACCTGGAGTACTGTGTCCAGTTCTGGGCACCACAGTTCAAGAAGGACACTGACAAACTGGAACGTGTCCAGAGGAGGGCAACCAAAATGGTCAAAGGCCTGGAAACGATGCCTTATGAGGAACGGCTAAGGGAGCTGGGCATGTTTAGCCTGGAGAAGAGGAGGTTAAGGGGTGATATGATAGCCATGTTCAAATATATAAAAGGATGTCACATAGAGGAGGGAGAAAGGTTGTTTTCTGCTGCTCCAGAGAAGCGGACACAGAGCAATGGTTCCAAACTACAAGAAAGAAGATTCCACCTAAACATTAGGAAGAACTTCCTGACAGTAAGAGCTGTTCGACAGTGGAATTTGCTGCCAAGGAGTGTGGTGGAGTCTCCTTCTTTGGAGGTCTTTAAGCAGAGGCTTGACAACCATATGTCAGGAGTGCTCTGATGGTGTTTCCTGCTTGGCAGGGGGTTGGACTCGATGGCCCTTGTGGTCTCTTCCAACTCTAGGATTCTATGATTCTAGTGAAATCTTGCACGTTTAATTTGCTCTCATATAATCTCTCTCACGCACACATGCATGGGCACACCTCTGAGCGTGAATTTTTTTGGGGGGCGGGCGCTCCTTTTCCCTTTGGAATCTGAACACAAAGCAGAGATGGGCTCACACTGCCTTTTATTGAGCTGCCTACTTGTGACCCTGGAGCTTTCACTTGTGTGTGTGTGTTACATGAAGGGACCTGACTTTTGTTTGACAACTTCTGAGAGAAGGAGCTGGAATCCTCCCATTCTAACTTATTTGCCAAACACTGCAGGTGATAAAAGAAGCAGGCACACGGGACCCAGAGAGGCTGGGGATGCACGTTTTTAGATTCTCAGTTGATTGTCCTTTACGAAAACAAGGAAAGAAGCAGCCACTGACACGCCCACCAGACGTGTCATCTATTATCTAAATAGCGAGGGCTGGGGAGGGAAGCGGAGGTGTCTGGGGGTACCAGGAGCAGAGAGCAGGAACGGCACACAGCAGAGGGGCCAACCGCAGGATCCTGCTCGTTCCATCACTGCTTGTGCAGGACACGTGCTTTGTGCCTCGTGGCTGCTATCACATTTTCAGTAGCTCCTGCCAACACCATGGGCAGGCTGGCCACAATCCACGGCTCTGCAGGGCTCTCCGCTACATGCAGACCTCTATGCAACGGAGAACGTTTCTCCGTGCTGAAGCCAGAGCCAGCTTTGTACACACAGCGGGACATGCAAAGCTGTTCCCAACAGCCGAGCGAAAAGGCCAGCACACTCTCCCTGCCCCAAAGCCAAGGAAAAGCCTGAGCAGACGCCACTCTAGGGCAGAGTGGAACAAGCAGGATTCTGAGGCACTGGTCCAAACGCAAGCAAGCCCAGGCGCTCCTGGTTTCTGAAGACATTTCTGCTTCTAGCAGTTCCCCATTTCTACAGCTGCTCCTCGACTTCACAGGATTTGGTCCCCACTTGCCAGTAGTGTGTTGTGTCTATAATGGGCTCTGTTTCACAGGGCCATTGCTCAAATTTGCAGTTGCTCTACCATGAACGGATATCTGTCAACTCGCTCACAAGCAGAGGAGTTATGTCCCACATCGGTCATATAAACCAGCAAGCCCATCGCAGCCCCTACTTAAAAGCTGCCCGAAGCATTTTCCCTACTCAAAATTATGATCAAGAAGAGTGTGAGGAGGAGAGCTGTGCTGGATCGGACCAAAAAGGGTCTCTCTTACTTCCAGCAGGGGCCAACCAGGTGCATCCAGGGAGCTCATAAAAGCATCAGCCTCCCCTTTGTTTCCAGCGCTGGGGATTCAGAGAGAGAGATAGGCAGGGACCGTCTCCCTTGATAGAGCCATTTGACAATGGGCCCTCCCCCCTCCGCCATGGGTGCTGGAGCTGTGATTCCTGCACTGCCTAAGCAGGGTGGATTTGATTTAAATCATGATTTAAATCACTAGTCAGTAAGACTTGATTTATATCATTTTTTTACAGACTCATTCTTGCTGGTATAATCTTAATATTTACAAGCAGATGAAGGTTTGGTTTTTGGAATAATAAATTTTCAGAGTAGTTTTTACAATTATATCAAAAAGTACTGATTTGGTTATACTATTAGAAATAAATAGACAGATAATTATTAAATTACTGTGAGGTTTAATAAGTTAACTGTTTATATTTGGACAACTTTTCTGCTGTACATTACTGGAAGGAGAAAATTAATCATTTCAATAACAATTTAAACAATTTATTTAACTAAAACAATAACAGATAGGTAGCCGTGTTGGTCTGCCATGGTCAAAACAAAATAAAAAAATTCCTTCCAGTAGCACCTTAAAGACCAACTGAGTTAGTTCTAGGTATGAGCTTTCGTGTGCATGCACACTTCTTCAGATACACTGAAACAGAAGTTTCCAGACCCTTCTATACAGTGAGAAGGTGGGGAGGGGTATTACTCAGAAGGGTGGTGGGAATGGGAGATTGGCAGATAGCTGTGATGAGCCTGTTGACGACTCTTAACGACTGCAATAGGTCTTTTCCTGTAAGACCTATTGCAGTCGTTAAGAGTCGTCAACAGGCTCATCACAGCTATCTGCCAATCACCCAATACCCCTCCCCACCTTCTCACTATATAGAAGGGTCCGGTGACTTCTGTTTCAGTGTATCTGAAGAAGTGTGCATGCACACGAAAGCTCATACCTAGAACTAACTCAGTTGGTCTTTAAGGTGCTACTGGAAGGAATTTTTTTATTTTGTTTTAAAACAATAACGTTATAGAATATGTATCCATGTTTGTTAACTGGTGTGGTTAAACAATTAAAAAAATACACAACTTAGACTGAGTTTTAGCACACAATTAAAACTGAAAATAAATCCTTATTTCCTGATGAATAGCCTTTGGACTATAATGTAACTTAGGTAGAAAACTATCTTTAGAAAGATTTTTCCTCCAAAAGCATTTTATTTTAAAAATCTGATTAAATTTTTAAAAATATATCGGATTTTTTTTTTTAAAAAAACAACACATTGATTTTTAGCCACCCTGCGCCCGAGGTTGGGCTAGATGACCCTCAGTGTCCCTTTCAGCTCTATGAGGCTATGAATATTCAGGTAAAAGTTAGTAGAACAAGTTAGTGGGGTTCCAGAAACAAAATTAAGTGCAGATCTTTCCCACGGCGAACATCAGTTTTGATCACAGCATTAAAACCCCAGAAATCAGCATGCTGAAAGACAGTGCTATGAGAAAACTTTCACAGACAAGGAACTGCTGCAAGATCACTGCCAGGGCCCACAACCAGAGTCGAATCAAGGATTCATTGGTTGGTATCTAATCACAGCGTCCGATCGAGATGGATTGGATTAGATTAGAACCGATTTTGGGGAGGGGGAGTGCCTTTCAGTCATCACCTTTCGCTTCTGCTGGGAGGAGCCTGGGCCCAATTGGTCAGTGGCTCTGCGCGCCTCCTCCTCTTCGTGCTGCTGGATTTGCCGCTGCAAGAGAATGAGCTCGCCCAGAAGACCCTGCCGCAAGTTTACAACGAGGAGGAGAAGGGAGAAAAATATGGAGGTGAGGGGAGCGATAATGGTCAACCAAAGGGTGCAACACAAAGGCAGGCGGGGGCACGGAAAAGGGGGGGGGCTCACACAGACACAAAAAGAGAGGAACAGAAATCGAGGCGCCACAGCTGCTGCTTCCTAGGGAGATTTAGGGCCCCCGTCAGACGTCCTTTTTATTGTGCATCCATGGCGATTCATGCTCACGATGCTATCAGGGAGGTTATACTGCTTCAGCTGCAACCGGCGCCTGTCCTGCAGTTTGCTGCGAAAAATGTCCTATTCCTGCATCCACGACGTGCAGCTGCAAACGCCCACAATGAAAGAGCAGCCTGGGGGGGGGGCTCAGAATTAAAGTTACAGATGTTTTAAACAGTGTTGTCAAGACACAGGTGCTTTGAAGGGACAACTGTCACTGGAATGGAGGAAGCTGCTGCCTTGTGCCAACTCTGAGCATTGGTCCATCTAGTTTAGTATTGTCTACACAGACTGGCAGCAGCTCTCCAGGGCTTCAGGCAGAGGAGATACCCAGCCAAAATTGGAGATGCCAGAGATTAAAGCTGGCAGATGCTCACCACTGAGCTCCAGCCTGTCCCCTTGTCCCCAGGGCTGCTTAGGGAAATAGGCAACATCCAAGCCACAAGAAAACGGGGGTTGTCTGAAGAGCTTTTTAAAACCCCAGAAGCCAAGAAGCTGTGGAATAACAAGGAAAGCGAATCTTACTTGGGAAGATCATGCCTTCAGAATGAAACTGAAGTACACACATCAGGATACCAATTCAGCTATGCCACAAATGTGTACAGTTGCAACTGAACAACTGACCCAATATTGCAAAAAAAGTAGTAATAATGTCATTTCTCTGAACTCTCTTAAACAGCCTAGAAAACTACTTTAGGGTGGGGACACAGCACACACATGCACAGACACAAGAAGGTACACATGAAATCAAAATGCACTCTCCTGGGAGATGCATTTTGCAAACACAAACACAACAGGCCTGAAACGAGAAGCCTTAAGAAACAAAGTTCCCAGATCCTTGCTATACTCCCCCAAAAAGGTCAGTCGTGTTAGCAGTCTTCTACAACTAAGTGGCTCTGTATCTTGGCGGCTGCTCTGAACGAGAACCTGCCTTCCGTTAGGACACCCTTGTTGACGAAAAATAAGCCAAATGTCACAGCACCACACTGTTTTGTGCATAGCCCTTTCGTCAAATTCCATCACTGGCAACCTGCATCGGGAGGAGATCCTGGAGCAGCCTCAAGGAAGCGGAGCAAGCAAGAGTGACTTGGGTGGGTGGGCAGAGTCAAGGCTGCGGGTTTGTTCAAAGGACGCAGGTCAGTTAAGCAGCCTTCGTAAGATGCCAAGGGAAGTGCTGGGGATCATGCGGCAGGACAGACCCAGGCAAGCGTTCACTTGAGGTGAATGTGCTATTCTTTTTTAAGCCGTATATCAACTGCCTACAGCCATATGTGGCATCTCAGAGTCCAGCTCAAATTTGTTTTGGAAAGAACGCTTTTAATCTTCATAAGCTTGCAGGAGGTCTTTGCCAGCCTATTGGCCACTCCTGAAAATTCCCACAATGCTTAAGTTTGCTGCAAGCATCACACTAGTGAGAGACTTCTATGGTTCCAGGAGGAATTGATGCTTGCTCAAGGCTTCTTCTAAATTTCTCCCTGACTTTCTCTGCTTCTGTAGTGGAAAGTATCAGGCTCTCCTGAAAACTGGGAAACTACAACAGTTGACCCCTGCAAACAGTTGTAGTGCGTAGACAAAAATGATGCAGTTTCACCTGTGAAAAACTGGTGATGCCACAGGAACAAATAAACAATTTCTAAGAAAAAAAGCAAGGGGGGGGGCTACGAAAAGGTAGAATGAAAACCGGCACAGCTTCTTGGCCACGCGACACCATCTCTCAGGCCTTTCAAAGCACTGGTGGCCTTATTTTAGCTGCAGGGCCAAAGAGAAGGCAAAGAGTGATCATTTTGGAACACAAACCCAAATGCAGTTTCCCACACAGATCAGGAGTACAATCCAGAAGGAGGTAGGTGTGCCCTTGGGACTGCGATTCCTGCATTCCAGGGGGTTTGGTGAGATGATCCTTGATGTGATGCTCTGACCCAGCCATTCCCACCCGGATGAAACACAGTTTAGTTTCCCTAGGAAGCACTCGGCATTTCCCTTCGCCTTGGAAAGAAGAAAACGTCTCCACAATCTCTCTAGCAGCAAATTTAAGGGTCTCTACTCAACTACTGAGGGACGTGGGTGGTGCTGTGGGTTAAACCATGGAGCCTAGGACTTGCCGATCAGAAGGTTGGTAGTTTGAATCCCTGCGACGGGGTGAGCTTCCGTTGCTCGGTCCCTAGCAGTTTGAAAGCACATCAAAGTGCACATCAATAGGTACGGCTCCGGCGGGAAGGTTTCCGTGCGCTGCTCTGGTTCGCCAGAAGTGGCTTAGTCATGCTGGCCACATGACTCGGAAGCTGTACGCTGGCTCCCTCGGCCAACAAAGCAAGATGAGTGCCGCAACCCCAGAGTCGGTCACGACTGGACCTAATGGTCAGGGGTCCCTTTACTTTTACCTTTTACTCAACTACTTGGATAAGGCAAGTAGTTGCGATGACTGTTTACTATCTCTAATACTGGAGGCTGCCCAGCTCTAAATGGCACTTGCTGGGAATCACAAGGGCGTTGCTGCTGCCCTCGGGTCCTGCTTGGGGGATCCTGCCCTGGACACCTGGATGGCACTATGAGAACAGGAGGGTGGACTAGATGGGCCCCCTCTGGCCTAATCCCGCAGCTGCACGGCTCTTCCTGCGCATGGATCTGTGCAGGTAGCCTTGTTTCATAAGAGACTGTAGAAACTCAAGAGGGATTTTTGCTCTCTCCTCTTGCTGGTACTGCCACTTGGACACATCACTTGAATTTATGGAAAATTTGACTCTCTGGTGGACTGCTGTGCCAGAGCAAATTCTTCTAAGCAGCCTTTCCGACTGACTAACGTTGCTTGCGTAACCCATCTCCTTGGCCATTTTAAGATCCCAATGCCAGGAAAATGTATAGATAAATTTTCATTAAAAAGGTCTTCAGAGTAGCTTACGAAAACTAAACAAAATCCAGATAAAAAGACCAATATACATATGCCCATGAATGAATAGAGAGCAACTAAAAATCCAACATCACAGCAACCAAGTCTCATCAGCAAAAGCAGGCCTGCTCTTCCTCACAGGCACACAGAATATCAGCAGAGGCAGCCTGCAAAAAGGCGTGTGCGGGTTTCGTGTGTGCTTGCTTGCCTGCCTGCCTGCAGATGGGCTGGCTTCTTTTGCCTTCCAAAAGTATTGCATAACGGCACACACACTAGAGTCACATCGCTCCTGCTTTTCCTACAGAGTACCTCTTGCCCCGACAGCTCAGTGCTAAGACACTGTGGGGAAACGGTAACCAAGGCAACCCCCAACCCCAGAACTAAGTAAAAGGTATTTGGGCTATTTGCTAATTTGACGAGAGAGGATGATGCGGAAACAAACAGGCTACTCCACATTAACAGGCCTTGATGAAGAGTGGAAACAGCCACGCTCACCCTCCCAGGGTCTAGGCCACGGGGTGCAGTGGTTAGAGTGCTGGACCAGGACATGGGAGAGCAGGGTGGTTCAAATCCCTCCTCAGCCGTGAGGTTCACTGGGTGACCTTGGGCCAGTCCCAGCCCCCCAGCCTATCCTAAACCACACAGTTACTGCCTGGGAGCCTCAATTACGAGAGGGCTACTGCACTAATGTTTTGCTTGCAGGCTTCCCATAAGCATCTGCTTGGCTGCTGCAAGAAAAGAAATCTGGACTGGATGAGCCTTTGGTCTGATCTAGCAGGCCTCACCGTATGATTGTATCAGGGCTCAAGTTGCTGCTGGAACCTGTTCATGCTGAAACTGCTTGAGTCTTGCCTCTCTCACTCCATGCCACTGGGATAATGAAGACTGGCAAGCAAGGCCATCCCTGTGACTCCACCTAGGCGGCAAGGCCAAACAGCAAAGATCGCTCCCTTTGGAAGCTTGCCTGAGCTTGAGCATTTTCTAGGAGTGCTGAAAGATCCGCACTGCATTGGCCAGCATTTAATAACACGGGTAAAGCAGGTGGGGATTAATTTTGGTGCATCCACAATGCTTAGTATTTTAGTTGGGCATTTCACCTTGCCAGTTTTATTGTTGTGTTTCTAAAAGATGGCTATCAACCTGAGAATGGAGCACGTTAGAAAATGAGACACACAAGTCAATGCACTTCTGGTTGGGCTGCACATGACTAGCTAGAAATTTAAAGCAGTAGTTCTCTTAACTCCGGGAGACTCCTTTTGACAACGTGGGAAGTCTTGGTTTAAACACTGAAGGTTGGAAATTGCTCCATACACCAAGTCTGCCCAGGCCCGAGTTTTCAAAGCAGACGCGTCCCACTGATTTCTGACTTGACTAATGCGTTGGCCTGCAGAAGCTGCTGGACTTTGACTTCCGTCAGGGTCAGCGGCCACACGGCCAATGGTGTCGGGGTGGAGATAGGAGCTGCAGTCCAGCTACATATTTCCTACCCCTGGCCTGCAATTTCCTTACGCTTGTTTGCCACAGAGGTGAGCAGTTCTCCTTCCAAGCTTACCTTCTTGTATTGTTTCTCAGCTTCACATCCCTGTTCCGTAGCTCGGAAAGCCGTGTCCCCGGGAGAACCTGAGAAGAAAGAGGAAGGACTCACATCACGTGGCACATGTCACAAGAAGAACAAAGGCTCTTAATGCAAGTCTGTTCTTTCTCTCCCTGGTACACAAGAATCTGCCCCCCCCCCCATACACACATGGAGAGATCTAAAGCAGGGGTCAGCAAACCTTTTCAGCCGTGGGTCGGTCCACTGTCCCTCAGACCTTGTGGGGGGCTGGACTATATTGGGGGGGGGGGATGAACGAATTCCTATGCCCCACAAATAACCCAGAGGTGCATTTTAAATGAAAGGACACATTCTACTCATGTAAAAACACCAGGCAGGCCCCACAAATAACCCAGAGATGCATTTTAAATTAAAGGACACATTCTACTCATGTAGAAACATGCTGATTCCCGGACCATCCGTGGGCCGGATTTAGAAGGCGACTGGGCCGGATCCGGCCCCCGGGCCTTAGTTTGCCTACACATGATCTAAAGCAAGGCTTGCTTGTTTGCTGGGGGAAGTGAAAATGCAGTACAACAGAGAGAACACAGAGGTCACTGCAGTCACCCTCAGCTATATTCACAGGAAGTATCTCTGCTGATGGAGCAGGAATTCACTGCCAGGCTAGTGTGACGTGCTCAACATTCAGGAAGGCAGGCGGGTGGGGGGGTGTCAGACATGCTCCTCACTGTGGCAGGGGAAGGGACTGCCAGTCTGTCAATGGATGCAGCAAAAGGTTTTCCTTTATGCAAACAACTGAAAGTTTTAAAAGGAAGGGTGCACATGAAGCACTGATCTTCCGCTCTCCCTCAGGAACTGTTTGCACAAGTTGAAAAACAGAACTATTATGAAAAGCAGCCATATTACCTAGCAGACCAGCTTCACGGCATTCTCAAATCATAAAACTTAAAAGTATCCCATTGTAACTGACGAAACGCCCTTCTACACTTGCCAGGTTTTCCCCCCTTTGCATTGCATTTAGCTTTTTTTTAGATGGGGAGGAATGTTAAGGGGCAGGTAAAAAAAGTGCTTTTTACACACCTAATAACAGAAGTAGATCAGAAGCTCCTATGACTTCACTAATCAAATTGTAACCTGTGGAAAACCAGCAAAAAAAGGGGAAATAAAAATTATAAATACAAACAAATGGCAAAGCAAATGTGAGACGTTTCCGTCTCAGACACTGCGAGGGCCAGACAGACAGAATGGCAAACTTACCAAACGTGGCAGGCCAACGGATACTAAATAATGATCTCAGGGCCAGTTGTAAGAAATAGCAAGCAGTGAGTAGTAAGGAATGAGATAGGTTTTAGGTTATGCTATGCTTCTAATAGGTTGTGTTATATTCTGGATTATGTATGTTTTAATAGATTATGTCTGAATAGGATGAGAGTGTTGGAGATACGTGCAAATGTGTATGTGAATCCGGTCTTGGGTGTTTGATTTTCGTTGTTGTGTATACTGTGTATATATGGACAATGGCAATAAATTTATCTACAGGCAGGTGGGTTGAGAATGATTCACAATGAAGTGAAAATTACAATAGACTTTTTTCTAAAAAAAATCTAAAAGCACATAGGAGGATCTCATCTACTTGTCATTAGTTTCCAAGTACGTCCCTGACATTCATCCCACTCTCTGGGCAAAGAGCAATCTGCTCAGGGAGGGCAAATACTGATGAAAGGAGGCAGAGAGAGGCCGCTGCCCGCTTCCTGGCAAGTTGTAGCCCCACAACGGCAGAAGCCTCCAAGTCCCTAAACCAAGAAGGTGCTGGTGACAGAGGCAGGGCCCTCTTAAGCATTAGCAAAGGCTCAGTACCATGGAAACGGCTGCTGCAGATGTGATAATCTCGGAGGAAGGAGGGAGGACTGCAGGGCCCTGAAAATGTCCAGCAGCCACCACTAAACCAGAGGAGCCCTTTGCCCATGCATGGCAATATGTTCAGATGCTCACGTTTGCATAAATGCCCAAACCGCCCGGGGGGAGGAACTGGGCACTGCAAAGCAAGCATTCAGGCCAACACTGCTTAAGTCACCAGAAAGGGCAGGCTTGTATAACTCAACCAGATGAAAAATTCCCTTACCAGGTGTGAGGAAACCCGACAGTGATCTGAGGCTCTCTCCAATCTTGTCGAAATCAGGCAGCAGCTTAGCGAGGTCTTCTGAATCAGGAAGAGCTTTTGTAAGTTTTTCTAGGAAAAGCAAAGGGAAAGTTAGCCCCCCTTGGGGTTGTTTTAGGTAAAAAGAACAGCCTGCCATTTCCCTAGCTGGGGAGTGGCTAGGGAAACCCGGCCAGATGGGCAGGGTATAAATATAAATTATTATTATTAAATTATTACTAGCTTTAACCTGGACAGTTATGTTCAGAATTTCTTAATGGCTATTTATATACTTTGGCAAGCTCTACAGCAGAAGATTTCTAAACGTGTTTCATAAATGAAACACCATACCTTCCCGAGATACAGGAAGTCCTCTGAACACATACAGAAGTCAGAATCCTATCAACCTTTAATGGGGCCCAGTCAGCTTTGAGATATAACAATTCAGACGGAAGCACCTCACTATTTTTAACGTATCCTGTGCAACTCGTTTTATGAATGAGAAACTGTAGCTGAGAGATGGTGTTGGCTTCAGAGGGGCTACACTGTTGAACCCAGACCTCCTGGGACCCAAATATAAGAACCGTGCCAACAGAGCTGGAAGAATTATCTTGTTCCTGAAGGAGTTACAGACTTAGCCTGGCCCCTGCACCAGCAAGGATGGCCTTGTTTCTAAGCAGATGGCAGTGAATCAGAAATTTCTGCTCCTTATACTTCTTGTGCAAAACAGAAAACATGCTTATCAGTGACACAGTAGGCTGAAACCCCAGAACCCTGGGAGCAAGGTGTTAACTTCTGGGGAAACTCTGGTTTCCTGGCAAACTGCTTCAGAGCAGGAGGGCGGCAAGAACCTGGGGAGACCAGCAGGAAGCTGGCTGCAAGCAACGAGCCATCAGGAAGAGGAGGAGGAAGTCTCTCAGGCTGGTAAGTATAAATTCTCCTGGGCCAGCACTGCAAACATTTTAAGGGAACCAGTTCTGTGCTACAGTTAAGGCAGGTCCAGCTCTGCTGCAAAGGCTGACTCCATGACTCTGATACCAGAGCCTAGGAAGCGTTTATAGCAATGTTGTCGTCTTCTTCTTCTTCTTCTTCTTCTTCTTCTTCTTCAATCCCTCGTAGCCGAGTCAGATTGTCTCCCATAAACATGGTTTTAACAGTGAGTCCGTAAGTGACTGTGGAGGCCAATTCTGGATCCACACATCCTTCCACAGGGGGGGACATTGGTTTCCGGGCAGGAGTTGATCACGGTGAGGGTTTGCCAAGTGTACCTTCCTCTTAGCACGTTTCTTCCTTATGTACTGAGTTTGAGTGTCTTCAAAGCCCATGACACCTTTGGTCAAGGCTGTTCTCCAACTGGAGCGCTTGCAGGCCAGTGTTTCCCAATTGTCAGTGTTTCTACTACATTTTTAAAGATTTGCCTTAATACAATGGTGCTACTCCCAGTCCAGCAAGAAGGAGCCCACCTCCCATGCCAGGCCAAGGCTCCAAACCAAACGGTCATCTGTTATCTCAATCTGCTTTTGTTATGGCCTCCCCCCACCCTCAGCTGCACTCTTGAAAAGCCATCCATGCTTTTGTACTATTTAACAATACACCACTTGATTGTTAAAAACCCCCGCAAAGTGGTACACAAAAACAATATTTTTTTTAATTGGATGGGATTTCATTGTTTTACTGCTGGAGTATATCCTTTAGTATGAGCCACACAGAGATTTGGAGAGAGTAAAATAAATAATATCAGGGAATATCATGCAATAAAAACGTTTTGATTTCTGAAATGTATTTTTTTTAAATCCCCAGAAGAAAGGAATAATGCCTGTCCCTCTGTATAAACGATTATCAAAGCTCCGCAACAACTTGGCATTAGAGGAAAAATGAAAAGCCGGCACCAACCGAAGTCAACGTATTCATCAAGTTCCCATATGAAGTCAGGAATAATCCACTTGTACTCGGTGAGATCAGGCACCATCTCCTTCCATTGGTCATATGTCTAAATGAGAAGTGAGAAAAACATCAATAAACTTTTGCATTAGCTACTACGATGACTAGAACAAAACTGCAAGTCTGCAGGGTACAAGACTATTCCTTCCTCCAGCCTTCTGACTGAATAACAGAATTGGAATGGGACCCTGGCGGTCATCTAGTCCCACCCCCTGCAATGCAGGAATCTCAACTGAAGCATCCCTGACAGATGGCCACCCAAGCTCTGCTTGAAAACCTCCAAGGAAGGTGAACCCACCACCTTCCAAGAGAGTCCATCCCAAACAGAATGTTCTCCCTAATGTTTAGTCAGAATACCCTGCCTTGTCATATGTATCCAAATCAATGGGTTGCATTTATGTTTTTAAAAAGTAATTTGTCAGCACCAGGTCCTTTTTCAAGTTGCCCTTTGAGTCTGGGAACTTCACATGCAAATTGGACAGGAGATGCCTTTGATCAGGACAAGGGCCAACGAAGAGCCCCAGGCGGGCGCTGATCTCACAGGCTCCACCTCTGTTTCGCTGACTAGCTTATCACTGAGCTCCATATGATCAGTGCTTCTCCTCCTCCTCACCTAAGGCTGAGTAAGACCACCTGGCTGGCCCTGCCTTTCTCGCGGTTGAAACTATAGCAGCAGCAGCAGCAGCTGCCTAGAGGTTGCCAGCCTTTGGGTAGACATCCATCTGCTCCTTGTGAGAAGAAAACCAGTCAAACCAAGCTGTGCCTTTTTGCCCCTGGTGAGGAATCTCCTTCCCAGAGGGGTTCTCTCTGCTCAGCAGCTCTCCCCAATAATCTACTTTGCAAATTACTGTGTGTTTGAACTGCTAATAATTGTAGATTGGAGTGTGTTTGCTTTACTGATAAGTTAATGTGCATAATACAACCATATTGTTTTGCTAACAGAAATGCTAGATTTCCAGTGCTTTGGTACTGCTGTGAGTAACTATGAGCTGTGTTGCAGAAGAAACATAATACAGGCAGCTAGAATTCATAGGTGAAAGAGCCCTGACGGCACAGTGAGGCAGACGCACAAGTAGAATAGGACAGCTCATAGCCCTCGAAAGATCTTTGCCCTCCTGTAATTTGCAAATCATCTCATCAGCCACAATAACCACCTGGGGATAAGAACCATAATCGGCTTATCCAGCTGCTTTAATCCTGAGCTTTGTCTGTTTCAGGGAGTATAATTGGGAGAGAGAATAAAAAACTTCCTCCTTTCCAACTTCAACCTCTGCACATCTTTCATGATTCCACCACCATCAAAACCAAGTTGCTCCTTGCAGCTCATCTCAAACTAGGAGATGCCACTACAGCTTGGAGCAGGAGGCAAGGGGGCTTCTCCTTCCAGAAAGTAGCAGCAACACTCCAGAGGATTTCTCCACTTCTACCGATGCTTCACATGCAGGAAAGGGAAGAAAGGGTAAACTTAGGTCTCCAGCTGTTTCTGAACTACAATTCCCAACATCCCTGACCACTGCTCCTGCTAGCTAGAGATGATGGGAGTTGTAGTCCAAAAAACAGCTGGCAACCCAAGTTTGGGAAACACTGATCTAGAGGCCTGGAGCAAGGAGAGCCCCCAGGAAAAGAAAGGGGCTGGCATAAATTTGATGAGGGTTGGAGTAAAGGCTGGGGCTTTCCCACACTGAAAAGCAACCCTATTCCACTCACGGATCTGAAGGAATATCAGCTAGGAATTTGGTAACTCTTTCATTGTCCTTTTGCACCATTTGCATAAGACTTTGTTAGCAAGATGACAACCCACTTCCTAGATCAGGGCCAATCTTGGGGTTCCAACCTGGCCAAGGGTTCCACTGTTACTCAACCACAGGCAACTTCCCTTGACAGTCCAAGGGTTCTTGCACGGCTGTCAGCAACTGAGCCGAACTGCTCAACTGCACCTGTGACAAAGGCACTCCCTGAAGGCACTTTAAAAAATCCTGCCAGAGTCTGTCACTAAGGTGGCTGATCTTACTTTCCATGAAGCAACCTCCGTGCCTTAGATCAACAACTGTGTACTGTCCATCCCCAAACCTTTAGTTCTTCAGACAATGAGTCTAGAGTCACTGTGCCAACACACCGTACGGATGGCACAGACCAGTCACTACTCCAGAGCTAAGTACCTTTTTGGCTGTGTAGCCACCGCCCACAGCAGATCCTAAGACGAGATAGCGAAGCTTTAGAAGCCTGGAAGCCACTCTGGCTAGCCAAAAGGTCCTGTGGGGTTGGGATCCATGCTTTACAAGGAGGAGTTTGCTGCTGCGCAAGGGAAGGTGATTAAGAGCAGAGAACGGCTGCACTGAGATCCGTAACGGCAGCCTTTGAAATCTGGAAAGAGGGTGGCGGGAATGATGAATACTCCGGGAAACGAGATGCAGTTTCTGCAGCGGCGACTTCCCTCTGACTCCATAGGTCCCATTTGCTAGGTGTTGACAGACAACGCTGAAGGAGAAGACAAAGAACTTATTTGCACGTGCAACGCTGTTCCAGCCTTAATCAAGATTCTAATCTCCCACCCGCAGAACTACTCAAAACAGACTCTGCACATCAGCATCCCATTCTTCTGAGCACCCCCCCCCAGCTGTCCCTGAACCACCAGCTGCTGACTCCCAAAAAGTAGCACAAGATTTTCAGTAGCAGGTTGCAAGGCGGGGGGGGGGGGGGAGGGAGTATTGGGAACGGAGCAAAGGGCAAGGCTTGCTGCACCAACACATAACTACGTGGGATTGTGGAAATTGCTCTCTCTGCTGAGGGTCTCCTCAGCATCCTTCACATGAGCACAGATCACAGGTTTCAGAGTCCTCACCCAAGTCTCTGTGAAATCCTGCGATCAGCAACTTATGTGTATGGAGAAGCACGCAAGTGATCATCCTATGTTATCGTCTACGTACATCGTGGTTAAGGTACAGTACCTAACCAATACTGAAACCTACATCATAACACAGCAGTTCAATTGTTAGGTCCTAAGCAGAAAGGAATGAGGTAAGCTACTACGTGGCCCTCATGTAGCTGGCGGACATGAGGAAAACACAGCCAAGTGCTTTTGCTGCTACAGGAACATGACAGCGAGATTAAAGTCTTTATAAAACTCCCGATTCAATGGCCACTGAAACACAGAAAGTTCCTTTCAATCGTGCATTGGCTAAATAAAGAAGATGTCACTGCAACTTGGGACCAGCTGCTTCCTTGCTGCAGAGGTGTGAGGAAAGCAGGCACGCCGATGCTGGGAATAATAAATTATTATTATTACTTATTATTATTATTATTATTATTATTATTATTATTATTATTATATAGACGGAAGGCATCCGCTGTTGTGGCTGGGAGCACCCCCAGGGGCCCCTTCCAACTCCTCAGTTCTATGGCTCTATCATGGTCATTCGTTAAATTTATATGCCGCCCTTCGTCCAAAGACCACAGGGAGGTTTCCACCGTAAAAGCACAAAATGCATAACGTAAGAACAGCAGCAAAAAACACCCTGCCTTCATATAGGACAGGCATAGGCAAACTCCAGACTACAATTCCCATCATCCCTAGCTTACAGGTCCAGTGGTCAGGGATGATGGAAACTGTAGTCCCAAACATAGCTGTCAGCCATCCCTTATTTGGCAGGAAACTCCCTTATCCCAGTGCCGTGTCCCACTGCTGTCCCTTATTGATGATGTCCTTTAAATTTCCCGGATTTCATGCTTGCCCGGCTTGGGGTCCTCCGCCATGAGAGAGAGTGTGCGCAGCAGCAGGTGGGCAGGCAGCCCCTCTCTTGCGAGACTTCTGCCGCGCTGCCAGGGGAAGCCGGAGGTGGCAGCAGCAGCAGCTAAGGAGGTGGCCTGAGGGAGGAGGGGATGGGGAGGGATGCAGAAGGGTGTTGCTTCAGCGGCCGCGGTGGCACCGCAACTGCCTCATGCCGGGCTTGTGGGTGGCGTGGGCAAGAGTCTCTCTCCCTCCCCCCCCTCTCGGGAGGGGAAGGGCTGATGGAACTCCTTGCGCCAGGATGACGGCAGCCCCGACGTGCTGCTTAGCATCCCCTCCAACCAGTGCAGCATCTTAATGTAGTGATTTCCCCCTCTGCACCCCTTTCCTAACTCTATTTTTATAAATCATTTGTCCATCCATAGTTCAAATTTTTACTACAAGTTTTCTGTCAATCCTACCAACGTATGTAACTCTTTACAATAGCTTTTCAACTAAATTATAAACTTTCCCCATTCTTTATTAAAGAGGTCCTCTTCCAGGTTTCTAATTCTGCCTGGAAGCTTTGCCATCTCGACGTCGTTCATCAGTTTTGTCGCCATTCTTCTTTGGTCGGAGTGGTAGACCCTTAGGACCATCTAGTCCAACCCCCTGCGAAACACAGTCAGTGGCAGCAAAAGCAGCCTGGCTCCACCAGTGCCGGATTTCTGTATAAGCTAAGCCCAAATCCCTTATTTTGGCTGCTGATCCCTTATTTTCAAACCTGTAAGTTGACAGCTATGATGCCAAAGATCTGGAGGGCCGGAGTTTGCCTATGCCTGATCTAGGAAGTGCACGCGGCCCGAGGTAGAAATGATAAAGTCCTTATTCTTGTCCATGATTCTGCATCATCATCATCCTAAAGAGTAATTTATTATTTCTACCCCGCCCACTCTGGGCGCGGCTTGCATAAAAATATTGTATTTTAATATGAATATTCCTCCAATATGGGATGCTTCCCTCCTCCAGAGGCTGCGGGAGGCCCGGAGGGGGGGGCGCATTCAGGCCCCTCAGGGGGAGGGAAGGGGGGGCGCATTCAGGCCCCTCAGGGGGAGGGAAGGGGGGGCGCATTCAGGCCCCTCAGGGGGAGGGAAGGGGGGGCGCATTCAGGCCCCTCAGGGGGAGGGAAGGGGGGGCGCATTCAGGCCCCTCAGGGGGAGGGAAGGGGGGGCGCACTCAGGCCCCTCAGGGGGAGGGAAGGGGGGGCGCACTCAGGCCCCTCAGGGGGAGGGAAGGGGGGGCGCATTCAGGCCCCTCAGGGGGAGGGAAGGGGGGGCGCACTCAGGCCCCTCAGGGGGAGGGAAGGGGGGGCGCACTCAGGCCCCTCAGGGGGAGGGAAGGGGGGGCGCACTCAGGCCCCTCAGGGGGAGGGAAGGGGGGGCGCACTCAGGCCCCTCAGGGGGAGGGAAGGGGGGGCGCATTCAGGCCCCTCAGGGGGAGGGAAGGGGGGGCGCACTCAGGCCCCTCAAGGGGAGGGAAGGGGGGGCGCACTCAGGCCCCTCAGGGGGAGGGAAGGGGGGGCGCACTCAGGCCCCTCAGGGGGAGGGAAGGGGGGGCGCACTCAGGCCCCTCAGGGGGAGGGAAGGGGGGGCGCACTCAGGCCCCTCAGGGGGAGGGAAGGGGGGGCGCACTCAGGCCCCTCAGGGGGAGGGAAGGGGGGGCGCACTCAGGCCCCTCAGGGGGAGGGAAGGGGGGGCGCACTCAGGCCCCTCAGGGGGAGGGAAGGGGGGGCGCATTCAGGCCCCTCAGGGGGAGGGAAGGGGGGGGCGCACTCAGGCCCCTCAGGGGGAGGGAAGGGGGGGCGCACTCAGGCCCCTCAGGGGGAGGGAAGGGGGGGCGCACTCAGGCCCCTCAGGGGGAGGGAAGGGGGGGCGCACTCAGGCCCCTCAGGGGGAGGGAAGGGGGGGCGCACTCAGGCCCCTCAGGGGGAGGGAAGGGGGGGCGCACTCAGGCCCCTCAGGGGGAGGGAAGGGGGGGCGCACTCAGGCCCCTCAGGGGGAGGGAAGGGGGGGCGCACTCAGGCCCCTCAGGGGGAGGGAAGGGGGGGCGCACTCAGGCCCCTCAGGGGGAGGGAAGGGGGGGCGCACTCAGGCCCCTCAGGGGGAGGGAAGGGGGGGCGCACTCAGGCCCCTCAGGGGGAGGGAAGGGGGGGCGCACTCAGGCCCCTCAGGGGGAGGGAAGGGGGGGCGCATTCAGGCCCCTCAGGGGGAGGGAAGGGGGGGGCGCACTCAGGCCCCTCAGGGGGAGGGAAGGGGGGCGCACTCAGGCCCCTCAGGGGGAGGGAAGGGGGGGCGCACTCAGGCCCCTCAGGGGGAGGGAAGGGGGGGCGCACTCAGGCCCCTCAGGGGGAGGGAAGGGGGGGCGCACTCAGGCCCCTCGGGGGAGGGAAGGGGGGCGCACTCAGGCCCCTCAGGGGGAGGGAAGGGGGGGCGCACTCAGGCCCCTCAGGGGGAGGGAAGGGGGGGCGCACTCAGGCCCCTCAGGGGGAGGGAAGGGGGGGCGCATTCAGGCCCCTCAGGGGGAGGGAAGGGGGGGCGCACTCAGGCCCCTCAGGGGGAGGGAAGGGGGGGCGCACTCAGGCCCCTCAGGGGGAGGGAAGGGGGGGCGCACTCAGGCCCCTCAGGGGGAGGGAAGGGGGGGCGCATTCAGGCCCCTCAGGGGGAGGGAAGGGGGGGGCGCACTCAGGCCCCTCAGGGGGAGGGAAGGGGGGGCGCACTCAGGCCCCTCAGGGGGAGGGAAGGGGGGGCGCACTCAGGCCCCTCAGGGGGAGGGAAGGGGGGGCGCACTCAGGCCCCTCAGGGGGAGGGAAGGGGGGGCGCACTCAGGCCCCTCAGGGGGAGGGAAGGGGGGGCGCACTCAGGCCCCTCAGGGGGAGGGAAGGGGGGGCGCACTCAGGCCCCTCGGGGGAGGGAAGGGGGGCGCACTCAGGCCCCTCAGGGGGAGGGAAGGGGGGGCGCACTCAGGCCCCTCAGGGGGAGGGAAGGGGGGGCGCATTCAGGCCCCTCAGGGGGAGGGAAGGGGGGGCGCACTCAGGCCCCTCAGGGGGAGGGAAGGGGGGGCGCACTCAGGCCCCTCAGGGGGAGGGAAGGGGGGGCGCACTCAGGCCCCTCAGGGGGAGGGAAGGGGGGGCGCACTCAGGCCCCTCAGGGGGAGGGAAGGGGGGGCGCACTCAGGCCCCTCAGGGGGAGGGAAGGGGGGGCGCACTCAGGCCCCTCAGGGGGAGGGAAGGGGGGGCGCACTCAGGCCCCTCAGGGGGAGGGAAGGGGGGGCGCGGGGAGCCAGGCCCCTCCCCAGGTCTCCGCCCGGAGGGGCGCTGCGTGAGGGCCCCGAGGCCTCCGGCTCCCTCTCCCCGCCCGCCCGCCTCCCTCCCTCCCCGCGTCTCACCAGGCGGCGCGGGCGCTGCTCCGCCACATCCCGGCCGCTCTCTCGGCCCGCCAAGGGGCTCCCTCGCCCAGTGCGACGCCCAAAAGACGCCGACGCCGCCGACTTCCGCGCCGGAAGCGGAAGCGGAAGGGGCGGGCGGAGCGCTTGGAGGGAGACACCGCGCCGCCAAGGAGACTCCGCCCCCTCACGCCCAGGGACAGAGACGCGCGAACGGGCAGAGGGCGGGGTAAGGGGAGGGGCTGGGAGGATCACGTGGTGCTGGCTGCTCCTCCTCCTCCTCCTCCTTGCAAGCCGCGAGTTCGAGTCCTGCCCTCCGGAGCGAGGAGGAAACGGGCAGAAGAGAGGGGGAAATAGTAATAGTAGTAGTAGTAGTAATAATAATAAATTAATAAATAATAGTAATAATATAATAGTAAGTTATTTAATAACAATATAATATAATAATATATATTATTAATATATTCACTGGTCCCATCACCTCCTGGCAAATAGAAGGGGAAGAAATGGAGGCAGTGAGAGATTTTACTTTCTTGGGCTCCATGATCACTGCAGATGGGGACAGCAGCCACGAAATTTAGAGACGCCTGCTTCTTGGGAGAAAAGCAATGACAAACCTGGACAGCATCTTAAAAAGCAGAGACATCACTTTGCCAACAAAGGTCCGTATTGTTAAAGCCATGGTTTTCCCGGTAGTGATGTATGGAAGTGAGAGCTGGACCATAAAGAAGGCTGGTCGCCGAAGAATGGATGCTTTTGAATTCTCGTGCTGGAGGAGACTTTTGAGAGTCCCATGGACTGCAAGAAGATCAAACCTCTCCATTCTGAAGGAAATCAGCCCTGAGTGCTCACTGGAAGGACAGATCCTGAAGCTGAGGCTCCAAGACTTTGGCCACCTCATGAGAAGAGAAGACTCCCTGGAAAAGACCCTGATGCTGGGAAAGATGGAGGCACAAGGAGAAGGGGACGACGGAGGACGAGATGGTGGGACAGTGTTCTCAAAGCTACCAGCATGAGTTTGACCAAACTGCGGGAGGCAGTGGAAGACAGGAGGGCCTGGCGTGCTCTGGTCCAGGGGGTCACGAAGAGTCGGACACAACTAAATGACTAAACAACAACAACAAATAATAAATTATTATTATTATTATTATTATTATTGCTGTTGTTGTCAATAAGATTGTTTTTGTTTAAATTATTATTATTATGGTGGGACACTATGACTTCTGTTGATCCGGACACTAGACTTTTGGGTTTAAAAAAAAAAATATTATTGAACAATTTTAGCAAACATATTATCAATCAATTACACACCCCCACCCCCACCAAGAACTTCCCTCAGCTCCCCTCCCTGGTTTCTTTGCACATATTATCCTCTGCATATTAGAAAATTGTACATATCGTTGCCTTAGCTATCATATATTCAACTGATAACTTTGTGGATGTTTATTCAAAACCTGCCAAGGAGTCCAAGTCATTTTGTTGTCTTTTTGGATAATTTGTAAAAAGGTCCCATTCTTCCTTGATGTCACGGTTGTCCTTATGACTCAGTTTGTATGTCAACTTAGCCAATTCCGCATAGCTCATCAGTTTTTCTTGCCACTGTTCTTTTGTTGGGATTTCCTCATTCTTCCATCCTTGTGCTAACAAGACTCTTGCCACTCTTGTTGCATACATAAATAGATTCTCTGTTTTTTTGGCACATCTTGTCCTACAATCCCTAACAAAAATGCTTCAGGTTTCTTTACAAATGTCATTTAATTTTTTTTAATCAATTCATTATATATCAATTCCCAATTTTTAAAAACTTCTCTACATTCCCACCACATATGATTAAAAAGTACCTTCTTTTTCTTTACATTTCCAGCATACGTTTGACCCTGTTTTATACATTTTTGCCAAACACTAGACTTCGGTTGATGCAGCCTAGAAGAGCATTAGCTTTCTTTGGTGCTGCATCACGCTGCTGACTCATGTGAAGCTTGGGGTCCCCCAAGACCCCTAGATCTTTTTCACATGTACTGCTAGTAAGCCAAGTGTCCCCCATCTTATACCTCGGGTTGAATGTGCTTCAGGTTGAGCGCTTTCGGGTTGTGCTCTGCAGCAACCCGGAAGTAACGCAGTGTGTTATTTCCGGGTTTCGTCGCTCGTGCATGTGCAGACGGTCAAAATGACGTCACGCGCATGCGCAGAAGCAGCGAAATGCAACACGTGCACGTGCAGACGTGCTGTCGTGTCTTACGTTCCATTCAGGATGCGAACGGGGCTCCAGAACGGATCCCATTCGCATCCCGAGGTACCACTGTATTTGTGCTTCTGGTTCTTCCCGCCTAAGTGCAGAACCTGAAATTTGTCCCTATTGATTTGTATGAATTATGAAGCACAGCACATAGAAGGGAAGTGCCTTCAGCATATAGTATGGTCTGGCTTGTATAAATCCATCATTCACACACACACATGTATACATATTTATATGATCGCCGAAGAATGGATGCTTTTGAATTCTGGTGCTGGAGGAGACTCTTGAGAGTCCCATGGACTGCAAGAAAATCCAATCTCTCCATTCTGAAGGAAATCAGCCCTGAGTGCTCACTGGAAGGACAGATCCTGAAGCTGAGGCTCCAATACTTTGGCCACCTCATGAGAAGAGAAGACTCCCTGGGAAAGACCCCTGATGTTGGGAAAGATGGAGGGCACAAGGAGAAGGGGACGACAGAGGACGAGATGGCTGGACAGTGTTCTCGAATCTACAAACTTGAGTCTGACCAAACTGCGGGAGGCAATAGAAGACAGAAGTGCCTGGCATGCTGTGGTCCAGGGGGTCACGAAGAGGCAGACACGTCTAAACGACTAAACAACAACAACAAATAATCACTATGGGGACGTGGGTGGTGCTGTAGGTTAAACCACAGAGCCTAGGACTTGCCGATCAGAAGGTCAGTGGTTCGAATCCCTGCGACAGGGTGAGCTCCCATTGCTCAGTCCCTGCTCCTGCCCACCTAGCAGTTCGAAAGCACATCAAAGTGCAAGTAGATAAATAGGTACCACTCTGGCGGGAAGGTGAACGGCATTTCCATGCGCTGCTCTGGTTTCGCCAGAAGCCTCTTAGTCATGCTGGCCACATGACCCAGAAGCTGTACGCCGGCTCCCTCGGCCAGTAAAGCGAGATGAGCACCACAACCCCAGAGTCGGTCACAACTGGACCTAATGGTCAGGGGTCACTTTACCTTTACCTTTATAATCACCATCTGATTCTTGTAATAAAGATAGTAAAGAAACCTTGACCAAAGAGCTGCAGTCGTAGGAAACCAGCGTATTATTGTGCTCAAATCCTGCTTGTGAGTTTCCCACAACTGGCATCTGGTTGGCCAGTCTGAGAACTGGATGCTAGATGGAACGCAGCTCCTTTGGCCTGATCCTGCAGGCTCTTCTTATGTTCTCAAGCAGGCTCTCCTCTCCTGTGGATTCCAGGTAATGGGATTCAGAAGCATCGCTGTCCCGACTGGAGGCAGAGCAGAGCCATCAGGGTCCAGAGCCGCAGACGTCTCTCTCCTCCATGAATTTGTCTCGTCCTCTTTTAAAGCCATCCAAGTTGGTGACCAGCCCTGCCTCCTGTGGCAAGGAGTTCCACCGTTTAACTCTGCATGTGCGAAGGAGTGAATCTTCCACTGTTCGACTTCATGGGATGCCCATGAGCTCGACCGTTAGGCGAGATGGAGAAAAACATTTCTCTGTCGCCTTTCTCCGTGCCAGGCACCATCGCATGAACTTCTCTTCCTCTCCTGCTCCCTTTTCCGTCTCCTTTCGCCCCGCTGAGGAGGTGGGTCTCTCTCTCGGTCGCTGAGCCCTGCCAAAGTTTGGCTGCATGTGGCAAAGTTCATTTGTACAGAGAGAGAGACGGCGATCAATCAAGACCTGCTTTTCTGCTTCTGACAAACACGCTGCCCGGCTCAGAGAAATCCCATAATCTTTCCTGGCGAAGCACTCCCCTTTTTTGGCCTGTCCCCAGCAGAAGAATGCAGCCGGTCTCCATCTCCCCACCTCCAGCGCTCTCTCTGAACGGGCCAAGGATCTTCCGGCAGTGGATGCCAGAGCAGGACGGGCGAGGAGGGCCAGGTGGATCCTACCTGGAGCCATGGGGCGGAGCTGTCTGTCTGGAGGAAGGTGTGTCCCTAGCAAGCTTCCTTGGCATATAAGGGGTGACCCATCCCTGGTGTCCTGGCACGGCTTGCAGCAGCGACAGTGACCCTGGAGGAAGTCCGGGGAATACTTGGAGGCAGCTTGCCATGGGGAGGAAACATGGAGGGAACCACCAGGCTTTGCTCAACGAGGGAGAAGAGGCTGAAATGGTGAGTCCCAGACCCTAAAAGTGCAGGCGGGTTGGGTGTGTTGCAGCGGGTTGGGCTAGATGACCCTCAGGGTTCCCACCCAACTCTGCCATTCTATGAGTCCCCCTGTAACAGAAGCGAGCAGGGAGCCAACGGGAGCTTGGAAACAGAAAGGGGAAAGCTGCCTTTCGCCAGCTGTTTTTGTTGATAAGTGTTTCCTTCTGCTCTGGTGGGTAGAACTTGAACCCAGGACTTCAAGTTACAGGAAAGGAGATTTCTGACAGTAAGAGCCATTTGACAGGGGAGGAAGGCGATGGACTCTCAGAGGAAGTTGCTGAATTAGTCAGGCCAATTTCTTTGTAAGGCAGTGGCCTTAGCTGACCTCCTGGATGTCCCCATCAGCATATCCAAGGAATGAGCCAGCTTGCAAGATCTAGGACTGAAGGAGGGGGCCTCCAGGCCAAGGGATGGGCCTCCACCCCCCTCACCTGTCTGCTGGGTAGGAGAATAAGATCCAGAGAGTTGTGAGTGAGCAGAGCTGGGAGCAGGAGACAGAGACTCGCTTGCTCTGCGCTGGACCCAAAGCTGGGACTACATCCTTAGCTCAGGTTGTATCTGCGTGCGGATAAAACCAGATATCCTACAGACACCGCAGGGTCTTTCGTTCCAAGGAAACTAAACCCAGGTAAAGTGCCTTGAACCCCGGATTCTCTCACGGCTCAGAAATTGGGGTGGCGCAGAACATTATGTTAAATATGTGGAACACATTCGGCTTAAACCTTTCCCCATGGAGACTCCTGAACCAAATGGAAACCCTTCTGGGAATATTAAGTTTCTAACTTAGCAGCAGTCCTGCGTTAGCTCTGCTCTGCTTCCCGTGGGCAGCTCCCAAGACAGCGCCTGCTGCCCATTCCTGGCTGTATCCTGACTTGTACAGCAGCAGCAGCAGCAGTCCCTTTGAAGGGTTAATTTCTTCAGATCTCTTTCAACACAATAATTATTGCCCAGAGGGATTATGGCTGCGGTCCTGGACAAATTTGCCTGTGGGCAGGAATCCACGCTGAAATCAGACGGGTGGCTGTCTGTCATGGATTCTCCAGTTGGATGTTTCCTGCATTGCTGGGGGTTGGACTAGATGGCCCCTGAGGGTCCCTCCCAACTCTACAATTCTCCTGTACAAACCTCTGGGTTGCATCCTCTCCTAGGAGGCTGGTCACATGAGCCTTGTGTTTCCGTGGACTATGCTAGACCTGACGCTAAGAGCGTCCTTAGAAACAAAGTCTGTTTTGAAAAATGGAAGGAGCAGGAGCAGAGGTCCCGATTCTCCTCAGGGCTGCTGTGCTTGCAAAGAGGTGCTCTAACCCTTTCGTCCCCAACTGACTCTGGAGTGAGTCACTGCAAGAGACTAAACCAGCAGGACTCACCCCGACGGCTGTTCCTCCAAAGCGGTAACATCAAGTAATGTTGTGAGTCGTACATCCTCATCTCTGGCAGCCGCAGGGACGCCCGCTGCTGCTGCTGCTCCTGTTGAGCTGGTTCCACCGATTTGGGGGGGGGGGGAGTTGCGTTTCCAACAACAGTGAAAAACAGACCGTAAAAGGAAGCGGAAAGAAGATGAACAGCAACGGAGAACGTCGGAGTCAAAGATCAAAGGCTAGACTGCAAAAGTTGAAAAGGCTTGGGAGAGCAAGAAGGTCTGCTCCTGGCCCCCCCAAAATGGAAAAGTAGGCGATTGGTGGTGGTGGGAGCTCTGTTCAAGAGACCCTCCCTGGTTTCCACCTGCCTCTGCTTTCCATCTGTCCCTGCGGGGGCTTCATGACTACAGAGAGAGGGAAGAGAGTGGGAGCCGCTAGGCTTTGCTTGCAAAATGCTGATGGACAAACGCTGCTGCTTTAAACACCAGCCCTGCAGTGAGTGTCCCTTTGGGGCAGGGAGAGGGAGCAGGGCTCGGCCGCTGACTTGGCACAGGCAGTAGAAAATGGCAGAGACCCCGTTTCCTGCCTAGTGCTGGGTTCCTGCTTTGTGCAGCGCCCCAGAAGCTCCCCAAGACCAGCTAGTTGCCCAGGGATCAGGGCCGTCTTACCCATAGGTGCTAGGGGTGTGGGGCACCCGGGTGATGGGCTCTCAGGGGACCAGGCCAAGAGTCCGGGGCCTGAGAGTTGAGTCCGGGGAAGAGCCTGTCTGTCGGTCGGAGCGATGCGGTGGGCTCTTCTGCTGCGGGCGGCTCTGCGCTGCGAGTTGGGGGGCGACCGACCCAGCAAGACGCTGAGGCGACCGGCCGGCTATGCCCTCCTGCGCGCCTGGGACAGGGCAACTTGGGAGGGGGCACCAGGCGGATCTTCTTCAGACATATGCTTCAGACAGCCCTGCCAGTGCTCTAGAAGCCGTGCCAAGCCCTGCCCTTACCTGCATGGCACCGTGTGGGGCAGGTGGGCATGGCTTGCCCCCAAACAGTCTCACAGGCCCATTGAGTAAGAGGCTGGCAGGCCAACATGGGTGAGAGGTTACACCATCATTTGCAAATGCCCTGAAAATGCCAGGACTGTCACGAAAACCCTCAAGCCACGACAGCTCCTCACTGTGCCACGCAGAGATCTCCCATGTGTTTAGGATCTCCCATGTGTTTATCTATGTGCTGTGTGGAGAAGTACTCCCAGCGCCTGTTTTCCTCTTCCCTCCTGATTCCTTTTTCCTCTTGTGTGATGTCTGTTAGATTGTGAGCAGGGACTGACATATTTTAGGGTGTGCCAAGAGCTTAGATAAACTCCAGGTGCTTTGTAATTAATGACGGTGGTAGCATAAACTGAATTTAATAATGAAAAGAGAGATTTTAAAGTGGTGCAGAAGAGCCGACGGGAAAGCCTTTTGGAAGTCTCTTGTGAGAACTGCAGCTCTTGCCATGCTGGCCCCCCAAGGATTGACCAGATGTCAATACGGCCCTCGGCCTTTAAAACCTTGGCCACCCCCCCAGTGTCTGCTGCAGTTTCAGACGTGGCTCATTTCATGGGCTGAACTCCCACTTGGTTTTCCTCGAAGACATGCCATCAGGATCTCTGCAACTACAGCAGGCAGCCATTCTGTCAACCCATCAACCGCACAGTTTCATGCAAAAACTGGATTTAAAATGTGTATGGTTTTTGGGTAGTTGTTTCTTTCTGGGTTTGGTATTACTCAGCAATGTGTGGCATGTGCTTAGCCCACAAGCTGTGAGCCAAAGGAATGACGCAGATTACGCAACTGTTTCCTTTTGGTCGTTTTAATCATCTTTGCGGCCGGACGGAGAGCAGGCCAAGTTAAGGACAGGGTGTTGCTCTGCTGCGGCTGGAGGGCGGGAGGAATTGTGGCAGTTTCTTGCTTGGCAGGGGCTTGGACTCGATGGCCCTTGCGGTCTCTTCCAACTCTATGATTCTGTGATTCTAGGTGGGGAAGGAGGGGCAGAAAGAGTATCTGCCATGCAGAGTATCGCCTTCACGCTGGCATTTTCCTCTGCCTCTCAAAAACTCCGTCACTTGCCAAGTCAAAAGCAGATACTGAGCCTGGATTTGCAGTTTTTCTGTGGTTCCTGTCTCAACTTTTTGTGGTGGTGGTGGGGGAGACAGATACAGTGCCCCTTTGTGCCACACATAGTGAAACTCCCGTCCAGAAACCTATGTCCCCATTGTAGAAGGACGTGTGGATCCAGAATTGGTTTCCACAGTCACTTACGGACTCATTGTTAAGAATGTTGTCAGAGCTGCCCGAGGTCCCAGCTCACGAAGGACCAACGCCAGTTCATTGTTATATACAAAAGTCTTTATTGAAGTTCAGTTTCGATTTCAAAGCCGCGGCGCGCAGCTCTGCGTCTCAAACTCTAGACCGCTGAAGCTCCGTCTGAATCTCCTCCCCCCAGACACCAGTTCAAGACTCTAGCCTTGCTCCACCTCTTCCTCTGCTCTTTCCTCCTCTGGGTCCGCTTGTCCGCTGGGGTCTTGCCCTTTCTGGACTCTTCTGACGCTGAGTCCCCTGATTCTTCCCCCTGCCTCTGGCGGGCTTTAGGACCTGGTTCCCAATCCGGGTTTTCTGCTGTCCCGCGCGCCTGTACATTCGAACTTGGCGCGCGTGCCCAGCTGGCAACCTTTCTCCTGACCGTTACACTGCTCCTGTCACTGCTTCCCCCTTCGGGAGTGCTAGCTGGACTTGACTTCCGCTCCGTTCCCTCACTCTGCAATAGAGGCGTGGCCAGCCCTGCCTCATCTTCTCTCCCTACTGGAGGAGACGCTGGCCCTGATACATGGGACTCTTCCCCCCCACTCCGCTCTGGTGGGGGAACTGGTCCTGATCTCCCGCTGCTGCTTTGGGAGTCCCCGCTGGCCCCTTGCTTCTGGTGTGTCCCCCCTGGGACCCCCCTTGCCCTGGCCATCGACGCCCCCCTCTGGGAATCTTCTGAATCGCTGGAGAAGCTCATGGAATCTCTCGGGCCACTGTCATACTCCCCTACGCTGCCCTCAGATTCCTCCCCTTCGCTCTCCGTTTCCTCTCTCCCCTGTGTCTCTGCTCCTGAGCCCCTGACAAACGTGTTTCTGGAAGACAATCTGACTCGGCTACGAAGGATCGCCAAAGAGAAGAGAGAAGAGGATTAGGCAAATTCGTGGCTGTTGAAGGCTACTAGTCACGAGGGCTTTGCTGGGCCTCCACAGAGAGAGGCCACCAGCTGGGATAACTTTAAAAGAGGATCAGACCAAATCGTGGAGGAGGAGGAGGAAAGGGCTAGGGATGCTTCTGAATGCCAGTGGCTGGAAACTGCTCAAAGAGAGGGCTGCTCTTGTGCCCGGATCCTGCTTGGTTGCTTCTTCCATTGGGCCACCAGGTCGGCCACTGTGAGAACAGGATGCTGGCCAGGATGGGCCGCTGGCCTGATCCTGCCGGCTTCTCTTATGCTCTTCTGTTCCATGTCCCAAGCTGCTTCTGGGGCAGGGTGGTCTCTCAACCTCCTCCATGTCAAGAGGTCTGAAAGACACCTGCTCAAAGAAGCAGATTCATGCAGATTCCGTGCATTTTTCATTTGACCCGGGGAACGCAGAAAGGGTGCCTTCCTCCGATTGTGATTGACATATGCAAATGGTTACAACGCAGTTAGGAAAATAGGGGTGCAGCTCTACGTGGAGAAGCCATCAGGAACTGAACCTGGATCCTTCTGCATGCCAGACAGACACCCTTCCTCTTATCTGCCTGCTCTTTCCCGTTAATTTCCAAAACTCCCTTCTTAGTATTGTCAGGTGTCAGGTGCTGGTAGTGCTTGCTCGTGAGTAACCAGGCAGGACTCCAACCTGTCTTTTACAAGTTTTATTGTGCAAACTATTTACAGTGCAGATCCACAAAGCTCATGTCCATCTCAGTCACTTGCAGAATCCGGGAGTGGCCCCTTCTGGTTTCTCCCCCCCAACATAAGAACTTCATCACCCCAAGCCTCCTCCTCCCCTCCTTGCGTTTCACCCCTCTGTGCAAGCTGGGCGACGGAAGGGGCGTGCATCCCTCCTGGCCAGCCCGGCGAGGTGAGGGGCTGGGACTCTCGGCAGCATCCTTGAGCCGTTTTGTGATGGCCTGGGATTCAGACTTGGAGGCTGAATCTGAGGGATCCCAGCCTGCACAGGATTCCCTGCCTCCAGAACCAGCTGAGCAGGGGCTGGGGCATGAGCCTGAAGGGTCCTCACCTGTGCTGAGTCCTCAGGTGCAGGCATCAGCTGAGCCTGCTCTGGCTCCTGAGGGGGTGGAGGACCCATTGCCTGCAGGTGCTCCACTCTCAGCCCCGTCAGGGGAAGCTGAGGTTGCCTCTGGGTCCGGTAACCCTCCAGCCTCTCCTGAGCTGCAGAGGCTCAGGGCAGAGAGGCAGAGGGAACTAAGTTCCCGCGGGAGGAGTGCTCACCTCCAGGCCAGGAGAGGCGAGTCACCTGAGGATTGGGTCCACCCTATGCCTCGGGCAGATAAAAGCCAGCCAGCTCCAGTCCCAAGTTGCGGGAGCAACGTTGTTGGTAGCCAGTTCCTGCCTGCACCCTTGTGCTGGTCCGGGGGGGGGGGAGGTTACCGTGGGGCGAGGTCCAGGACCTGAGTTGAGGGTCGGCAGACAGTCCTCCTCGGGCGAAGCGGGGTCCACAGCGAGAAGCCGGGCAAGGACAGGAACTCTGGGGGAAACAGGACTGGATGCTGGCCGAAACAGCTCATCAACGACGTTGCTCCCGCAACCTGGGACCGGGCTGACTGGCCTTTATCTTCTCTGAGGCCAGGGGCAGTCCCGGCCCCCAGGAGGTGGAGCCAGAGTGGATTCACCTGCACAGGTGCAGGCGCTTCAGAATCCAGGCCCTGCCCCAGTTCAGCCGGCCCTGGAGGCGGGGACTCCTGTGCAGGCTGGGATTCCCAGGCCATCACAACCCTGTCCTGCCGGATCTCCTGACCTCACCCGCCTTGGACCTAGCTTCAGCCTTGACGGACGGTCTCAATACTGCACCCTCGACCTCGGACTGGACTCGGACCTCGCCACACGGAAACCCAGGGGACCAGCACACCTTCCCTCGCTTGGCTTGCCCCTTCCCTCTCTTCTCCACGGGAGGTGTGGCTTTCCCCACCGCTGGAAGAAGAACTGCTCCTCAGGAGTTTCAGAGGCTCTCTGTATCCCAACGGCCCCCTGCCTCCCTCCCCTGTTCCGATGGCAGTCCCCTGACATAAGGGCTACCCAGGAAAACATGGTGGGGTTGTGTATAAAATCACTCACATGCACACATGGTCAATGAACAGAAATCAGAGAGGAGCTTGTGTGATTTTTCTGGAGGTGTAGCCTACAGAATCCCTATGGCTTGGGGTTGGTTACAATGTCAAATTGCATATGAACCTGGGAGGGGAGGGGAAGCAGCTACCCAGGGCCAAAATGTCGAGGTTGGTAGATCAAATGTGAAATCATGGAATCATGGGATGGCAGAGTTGGAAAGGGGCCCAAGGGGGACATCTAGTTCAGCCCCCAGGAATCACAAACGCTGAGGCTCCCTGCAATCTCTCCTTAGGCCAGAGGTCAGCAAACTTTTTCAGCAGGGGGCCGGTCCGCTGTTCCTCGGACCTTGTGGGGGGCCGGACTATATTTTGTAAGAAAACAACAACAAACAAATTCCTGTGCCCCACAAATAACCCAGAGATGCATTTTAAATAGAAGGGCACATTCTACTCATGTAAAAACACGCTGATTCCCGGACTGTCTGTGGGCCAGATTGAGAAGGCAATTGGGCCGGATCCAGCCCTCAGGCCTTAGTTTGCCTGCGCATGCCATAGGCTTTTCACTCAAGGAGCTTGGAGGTGGAGGTGTGGGGCGGAGGTGCTTTGAACGCCCAAAACAAAGATAGCAGCCGCTATTAGAATCCCAAATCGGACTGGGAATTCCATCCCCAAAGCTCCTCATCTTTCCGCAGAACGTCCCAGCCTCTGGCATCTACGCACACCTTGTGCCTTTAATCCCTTTGGCCCGTACATCTCAATATTCTTGAAGATGGCCTCTCCAGACCTGGGGAATGCAAGCTCCAGCCTCGGAGGGTGTGGGCTGTTCTTAGATTAGCATCTCGGAGGCAGAGAGCGCAGTGCAGCCAGGTGAGTTTTGGGTGGGCAGAGATTCAGGAAAGGGGCTGATTCACGAAAGTTGGTGAAATAGACTCGGAGTCGAGATTGGATTTCATGCTGTTTATTCAGCTCATAGTAGTGAGGAATGGAAGTTCCCCCACAATATCTGTTTTATATACATTATTTACACAATGGGCCCCATGTGATTGGCTAATTCCGGGATTCCCCTGTAGGCCAATCAGGTTGCGCATTCCCTTCCACCTGGAGCTGGATTGGGTGGCTCCTGTGGACCAATCAGACTGCTGCATTCTGGATCCTATTGTTCTAGGACCAATCAGATTGCTGCATTCTGGATCCTATTGTAGGATCAATCAGACTGTTGCATTCTGGATCCCATTGTTCTAGGACCAATCAGACTGCTGCATTCTGGATCTTATTGTTCTAGGACCAATCAGACTGCTGCATTCTGAATCCTATTGTTCTAGGACCAATCAGACTGCTGCATTCTGGATCCTATTGTTCTAGGACTAATCAGACTGCTGCCTTTTGGATCCTATTGTTCTAGGACTAATCAGACTGCTGCATTCTGGATCCCATTGTTCTAGGACCAATCAGACTGCTGCATTCTGGATCCTATTGTTCTAGGACTAATCAGACTGCTGCCTTTTGGATCCTATTCAGCTCAGTACATAGCAGAGGGTGTGGGCTGTTCTTAGATTAGCATCTCAGAGGCAGAGAGCGCAATGCAGCCAGGTGAGTTTTGGGTGGGCAGAGATTCAGGAAAGGGGCTGATTCACGAAAGGTGGGGAGAGGATGTTTCTTGACCTACGATGCTTCTCATGCCCTTTCATCTGCAGGAGATGTTTGGCTACAAGACCGAAGTCTGCCGGAGGGCCCTGTGCCTCGCTGGGTACGTCCTGTCCTGCGGGGGCCTCCTCCTCCTCTTCTACTGGAAGCCCGAGTGGGACGTGTGGGCCAACTGCGTGCCCTGCGACTTGGAAGAGGCCGACGTTGTCCTGCTCTGCACCACAGTAGGAGGAGATTTTGTTCTGGAAATGTTGGTAGTGGGAAGTTGGGAATGCCAAGGATCTTGGCCAGGGGTTCTTAAACTATTTGAATCCAAACCTCATTTTTAATGGCTAAATCAGACCTCAGAGGCTGCATAGGCACCATAAATTCCAAGCACACGGGTCCCCTCAAATAATCCTGGGAACTGCAGTTTCCCTCTAGTGGAGCTACAGTTCCCAGCACCCTTAGAATCATAGAATTGTAGAGCTGGATGGCACCACAAGGGCCACCTAGTCCGGTCTTTCTCCACCTGTGGGTCCCCAGATGTTGTTGGACTACAACTCCCATCACCCCTAGCTAGCAAGGCCAGAGCTCAGGGATGATGGGAGTTGTAGTCCAACAACATCTGGGGACCCACAGGTTGAGAACCGCTGATAGTCCAACCCATGGCAATGCAAGGATGTCAGCTATAGCATCCCTGACCGATGGCCACCCAACCTCCAAGGAAGCAGAGTCCACCGCCTTCCAAGGAAGACTGTTCCACAGCCAAGCAGCTCTTACTGTCAGAAAGGTTTTTCTGAATGTTGAGTTGGCATCTCCTATCTCGTAACTCGAAGCCATGGGTTTGAGTCCTACCCTCAAGAGCAGGAGAACACAAACTTGTTCCCTCCTCCATGGGACAGCCCTTGAGGTGTCTGATGATGGCTCTTGTACGTCCTCTCAGTCTCCTCTTCTCCAGCTCCTTCAACCGTTCCTCATCAGGCTCAGCTTCCAGACCCTTGATGGTCCTGGTCCTCCTTCTCTGCAGACCTTCCAGCTTGTCCATATCTTTCTTAAATTGTGGTGTCCAGAACCGGACACAGGACTCCAGGTGGGGTCTGGCCAAGGGAGGAGAGGGTTCTTAAATGCAGGATTCTTTACCTGTCTTGTGCGTAAGAGGCCCTGTAAGCATCTAGGCCCAGGGAGTTTGCTCAAAAGGGGTAGAGAGTAAAGTAAGGCAGAAATCTGACTTGCCTGACCAGTGGAATAACCTCACGGGGATTTGCCACAAGAAGCGCCAGTCTCACCCCAGTAAGTGGTTAGATGCGAGCCTGTGGCAAGGCAGGGCAGCATCCTGCCTCTTTGATCCACCCAGGTCCTCCTCATTACCTGTGCTGTGGTTCCAGGACTCATCATCATTTGGGCTTCTGCTCACGTTTCTCCAGGACGAATTTCACGTCTACACCCGGAAGAAGGTGGTTTGGCTCTCTGTGTCCGCCCTCGGCCGCCTTGACCCCACGCACTCCCTCCTTGCTGATGAAGGCTCTCTCCTGAACAAAGTCATCGCGAGGCCGGAGTTGAAAGTAAGGGGGAACCCGGAACTAAGGAGCGGGATGGTGGCGTCACATGGGGCCCCAATGATGACTCCTTGATTTCATTTATGAATCGCCTCCTGGGAAGCATTTCAAAGCAATTTCACAATACAATAAAAGAGCAGATACAACAATAACACCCCCCCTCAGTGGTTTAGTTTAATTACCCGTATTTTTCACTCTATAAGACGTACCAGACCACAAGACGCACCTAGTTTTTGGAGGAGGAAAACAAGAAAAAAATATTCTGAATCTCAGAAGCCAGAACAGCAAGAGGGATTGCAATCCCTCTTGCTGTTCTGGCTTCTGGGATAGCTGCGCAGCCTGCATTCGCTCCATAAGATGCACACACATTTCCCCTTACTTTTTAGGATGGAAAAGGTGAGTCTTATAGAGCAAAAAATACGGTAATTCAACAAGCTGATGAGCTTGATCTGGCGATAGCTGCTTCTCAAAGTCTGAGGGTCATTTACACCACCGGTGCCCCCTTGCCTCTAACCAGGTCTTTGGTTGACCTGATGGACATCCTAGACCCTTTTAAAATGTGGCTCTTTTGGGGGATGTGTGTTATTGGGTTAGTGTTCTTATTTTGATTTTATATATTGTGATCTTTTCTGTGAACTGTCCTGAGACCTCCTGGTATGGGTCAGTATATTAATAATAATAATAATAATAATAAATAATAATAATAATAAATGGGCCCCCTAGGGAATCCTGCTGCCTCTGGGGGGTGCTCTACCAAGTGGTACAGCCCTAGGTTTGCTATATTTCAAAAAGTGAAAATCCGGACACAAAAGTTGTTGAGCTTTTCCCCGGACATTCCAGCAATTTCTGCCCGGACGCTGTTTCCCACGGCCGAATCCCGACTCTGCCATGTGGCAACCCTCTACAGTCCCGCTCCTGCAACCTGCTTGGCCCCTCCCCTCCCCCCAGCCCCGCCCACCAGAGGCTCCTCCCACTCTCTCTGCTCTAGCCCCACCCCTAGAAGCCTCCTCCCGTCATCCTGGGTAGCCAGGTGAGCATTATCCCAGGAGATGCCATGCGCTTCCCAGAGGGGCCTGGCTGTGGCTGAGAACGCAACTCCCGCATGAGAGCTGTGCTTGGTGTTTCTGCAGCCCTGCCAGGGTCATTTATTTATTGATTTTCAATTTTTTTTATTGATTTTCCAAAATTTTAGACAGACAAACAAACATAAATCTTAACTGTACCTGATCTAATCTTAGTGACATTGTTAAGTGACTTCCTCAAATCCCCCTGGCTGAATTTCAGTGTATATCATTGTAACAGTTTTCCAAAGCCAATTTTTCTCATAAAATTAACTTAATCACTTAACATCTTTCTTTCTTTTAGTTTTAACTTTAAACACATTATTTTCTAACATCACATAATTAAATCCTAAGCCTATCTGATATTTGCAAGTTTTTCCAATTAAATTATCTTAGCGTATTTAAGTAAATAGTCTTTGAATTTCATCCATTCCTCCTGGTACTCCTCCTTGCCAGGGTGATTTATTGTTCTGTTTTACTGCATTAATGCTCCACCAGCTCCCACCCTCTTATGCAGGGGTCAGCAAACTTTTTCAGGAGGGGGCCGGTCCACTGTCCCTCAGACCTTGTGGGGGGCCAGACCTCTGGTTGCGAACGGGATCTGTTCTGGAGGCCTGTTCGCAACATGAGCAGAATGCAACACACAGTGGCGCGTGCGCGCGCACACAGGTTGCGATTCACCACTTCTGCTCATGCGCGGGATGTCATTTTGCACACCTGCCCATGCGCGAGCAGCAAAGAGTGGTGAAACCCTGAATTAACCCTTTCTGGGACGTCCGGGTCGCCGCGGGATGTAACCTGAAAAAACGTATCATGAAGCAAACGTAACATGAGGTATGACTGTATTTTTTTTGGGGGGGGGGACCCAAAACAAATTCCTATGCCCCACAGAGACGCATTTTAAATAAAAGCACACGTTCTACTCATGTAAAAACACGCTGATTCCCGGACAGTCCGCGGGCTGGATTGAGAAAGCGATTAGGCCGGATCCGGCCCCCGGGCCTTAGGTTGCCGAGCCCTGCTCTTATCCCTCACCCTCCAGTGCTGGCTGGCAAGATTTGGAGGGTGGCATCCTTCAAGGGATGTGTTTCAGAAGGGGTGCGGGGAGTCGGTGGAATCCCAACACCCCCAAATAATAGATCCTTTCAGCAAAATGAAAGCCTCAGTCGTGGCTTCTGCGCGGAAAGGGAAAAGGGGCTGGACTCTGCCGGGAACAATGTCTCAGCAGAGGAGTTTGGTCCTGCGAGGAAGGCTGGCTGGGGCCGAGGGTCGTGCGGTGGCTCAGAGCCTCACCTGCAGCCCCAGAAGCTCCTCGTTCGAATTCTACCTCAGCCACCTGCAGCTCTGGAGCTTCTCTCGGCTGGGAGAGCAGCCAAGAGCGAGGGCAGCTTTCCTCCCTCGTCACTCGCGCCCATTGTTTGGTTTTCCAGGCGAGGTGCCTCCAAGTGCAGAAGATCCGATATGCCTGGGACGTTTCTGCCAAGCGCTTCGTGAAGGTCGGGTGAGTCACCTTGCGCCCGGCAAAGCCCTGGGCAGGAACAAAGACTCTCTTGTGGTGCTACGGCAGGTCTCCTTCTCTTGCAGGGTCCTCGAGGAGACACACACCTGCGCAGAGATCCATGCAAAGTTTGGGTCTGGGCTGACCAGCGCAGAGCAGGGCATCAGGTACTTGCTTCGCAGAATCCTAGAGTCGGATGGGACCCCCAGCGCTCATCTAGTCCAGCCCCCTGCAAAGCAGGAATCAGAACATGCATGCATCCAAAATGGAAGAAGTTGTGGTTGGCCTAAAATCAGCCGCTCAAAGCATCATCATCATCACCTTTAGTTTGTATACCGTCTTTCTCTCTTACAATACTCAAGGCGGTTTACAAGCTGATGTACAACTTACAGCAATCTAATGCAATACAAAAATGTGATAATAAAAGAGCTTTAAAATAAGCAATCTACATCAAATAATGTAACATCCAACAATCATAGAATGATATCGGCATATAAAAATTAAACAGAAACCCACTCTTAACAATTACAATAAATAATTTCGAAACTACAATCAATAAAACAACGGCAAGCCGCAGTGCATAAAATAATACAATACAAATTGAGAAGCAGGGACTGGAGGGTGGGGCAAGGCAGGTGGAAGGAGGCCTTGCCTGGTGGAGGGTCTCCCCTCATCTTGGCAGGAGTGGCGGGGGTCTCCGAAAGGGCAGGCAGGAGCCCCACACAGGGCTAGCTCAGTCGGTAGAGAACGAGACTCCGAATCTCAGACTTGTGGGTTTGAGTCCCGTGCTGGACAAGAAGGTTCCTGCATTCCAGGGGGTGGGGCTAGATGGTGACCCCAACTCTTATGGCCCTCACATGCCATCCCTCTGAGGTGGAAGCCCCAGAGAGTCTGGGGGGGGGGACAGAATCCCCATGGAGGTCCCTTCTCCAAGGTGGCAGCAACAAGATTGCAAGCAGGCATCCTTCAAAGGGCACAGCCGGGTCATGTCTCTGATGAACCAGCACCTTATGGGGTGTGGAACATCCTCCTGACGTCTGCCCCCTTTCTGTCCCTTAAAAGCTCCTGCTGTTTGCCTCCCCCTTGCCCCCTCTGGAGTGGGAAGGGGTAGCAGGTGCCTCAGGAGCCCCTTGTATTTCAATTAATTGCTTGTGATTTTATGTAAACTGTGTTACTTTTGCTGTTTTGGCCGCTCTGAGCCCGGCTTCAGCTGGGGAGGGTGGGATATAAATAAATTATTATTATTATTATTATTATTGGTGGACCAGCCATCCCATGAACTCCCTTTTCTCCCTCTTGCTCATCCACAGGAGCATCATCTGTGGGCCCAACGCCATCGATGTCGAGATCGCACCAATCTGGAAGCTGCTCTTCAAAGAGGTGCTTCTTCCTGCCCGGAGGCAGCTATCTCGGTTTATCTATATTTATCTTGCTGCAAATACTCTTATCTTTTTTTTGTACAGTGGTACCTTGGTTCCCAAACTTAATCCGTTCCCGAAGTCCGTTCCAAAACCGAAGCGTTCCAAAACCAAGGCACGCTTTCCCATAGAAAGTAATGCAAAATGGATTAATCCATTCCAGACTTTTAAAAACAACACCTAAAACAGCAGTTACAGATAGGTAGCCGTGTTGGTCTGCCATAGTCAAAACAAAACAAATTCCTTCCAGTAGCACCTTAAAGACCAACTAAGTCAGTTCTTGGTATGAGCTTTCGTGTGCATGCACACTTCTTCAGATTCTGGTATCTGAAGAAGTGTGCATGCACACGAAAGCTCATACCAAGAACTGACTTAGTTGGTCTTTAAGGTGCTACTGGAAGGAATTTGTTTTGTTTTGACCTAAAACAGCAATTTAACATGAGTTTTACTCTCTCGCAAGACCATTGATCCATAAAATGAAAGCAATAATCAATGTACTGTGCTATAAAATAAATAAGACAGTATTGCAGATGATAAAAATTAAAATTATTTTTTTTTCTTACCTGCACTGATGATAGTCATTGTTTGGATGGAGGGCTTTTATACATTTCCGCATTAACCAACCAATCAATCTACTGAACTGGGTTCCACACAGACACAAAAACTGAAAAAGCCTCAAAAAGAAAAACACAAAATAAATAGCAAAGCCAAAAGGGTCAGATACAATGGTACCTTGGTTCTCGAACTTAATCCGTTCCGGAAGTCTGTTTGACTTCTGAAATGTTTGAAAACCAAGGTGTGGCTTTTGATTGGTGCAGGTGCCCCGGGAAACAAGAGCCAACAGCTGCATTGGTAGTTTGGCTTCTGAAAAACATTTGAAAACCGGAACACTTAATTCCGGGTTTTCAGAACCAAGGCTTTTGAGAACCAAGGTACCACTGTAAAACGCTTTGAGAGGGTTTTTGCTTTTTTTTTTTTACAATGAAGTGGTGTATAAATCTTTGCAAAATGTTATGTTCTTTATTTATTCTTTATTAAATTTATGTAAATTTATGGTGTTGGAGGAGACTCTTGAGAGTCCCATGAACTGCAAGAAGATCAAACCTCTCCATTCTGAAGGAAATCAGCCCTGAGTGCTCACTGGAAGGACGGATCCTGAAGCTGAGGCTCCAAGACTTTGGCCACCTCATGAGAAGAGAAGAAGACCCTGATGTTGGGGAAGATGGAGGGCACAAGGAGAAGGGGACAACAGAGGACGAGATGGTGGGACAGTGTTCTCGAAGGGACCAGCATGAGTTTGACCAAACTGCGGGAGGCAGTAGAAGACAGGAGTGCCTGGCGTCCTCTGGTCCAGGGAGTCACGAAGACTAAACGACTAAACAACAACAAAAATTATGTACTGTACCTCCCCATCACAGGGTGGTTTATGGTATCAAGGCCCATGAATGCAGAACATAATAGGCAGCTGAAGCATTGTCCTCTCCTGCCTCTTTCCTTGAGGTCCTCCTTGTCTCCCGGGGTTGGGGCCCCATTAGCTTCTCCCATCTCCAGGGTGACGCTGCCCTGCCGGGAAGCCCTTGGCAGGCAGATTAGCCCTTTAATCAACAAGAGATTTAGCCTGCTCCCGCCAGAACATCCTGCTCTCGCTCCAGCGGCCAGTCCTGCCACCATCATCATTCGGAATTTGGAGATTTGGGGAACTGACCGAGAGCCAAGTCGGTCTCATGAAAGCCTGGCTTGCAAAGAGGCCTCTGGGGAGGAATTAGGCCCCCCATGCTGGGCCAAATGGGAGGTGGGAGGAGCGGCCTTTTCTGAGTCATGGTTGGACCAAAGGGGTGGGGGGAGGAAGTTTCCAGGGGGCAGGGATGCTGAGCCTCAGTGGTGCACCCCAGACGTTGCCCATCTCCCATCAGCCCCAGGAAGATGCCAGCATGGCCAGGGGTCAGAGAGGGGGAGAAGGAGGGGAGTTGGAGCCCCCCACCCACCCAATGATCTTGACTTTTCTGCAGGGCAGAAGGATTAAGAGACTCCCCATTTCCTTCCTCTCCAAACCACCAGCCCAGCCCTCTGAAAAGCACCCTAGTTTCTGGTTCCCCCACGTCTATTTCTTTATTTTATTTAGTTCCTAAAATTTATATACCACTTGATTGCAAAACAACAACAACAACCCTTAAAGCAGTTTGCAATCAAAATCCAGAGAAAATGCTTGCATGCCAGAGGGAAGGTTTTGCTTGGGCTAGTTTGGTCTCGCTAAGAGAGAGCGCTGCCAATGCCTCCAAGATGGGGAGAGGCTCCTGCTCTTGGCAGTGTGGCCAAGGGGTGGGTCGTGGCAGAAAGCCGCCTGCGAGTGCCCCTCACCCAGCCCCCCCTCTCTTTTCTGGGCAGGTGCTGAACCCCTTCTACGTCTTCCAGCTGTTCAGCGTCTGCCTGTGGTTTGCGGAGGAATACATTGAGTACTCCGTGGCCATCATCCTCATGTCTCTGCTCTCCATCTCTCTCACCATGTACGACCTCAGGAAGGTGAGCAGGAGGGAGGGGCCTCGCCCAGGTAGGTGGGGGAGGGGGCGCCTCATCGACCTCAGGCAGTGCCGGAATTACATATACGTAAGCTAAAGAAGCTCTAGCTCAGGGTCCCACTCTCTTGGGCCCCCCAAAAAAAAAATTAAAGGAAAAAAACCTGGATGTACATTTCCAAAATGTAAAATAATAATAATAATTTTTATTTATACTCTGCCCTCCCCAACCAAGACACCTAATATAAAAACAATTGATTGAAATACAGCTTAAAAAACAAGATTAAAATACAACATTAAAACATTAAAATACAGCCTCATTTCAGTGGAAATTCAATCAAAAACTTTTTTGGGGGATAAAAACATCAAGTCTTCACCAAGGCTAACTATCCAAACTGGTCCTACATGGGCCAGAAAAAAGCCAGGGAAGTCCCCAAATACGAGTTCCAAGATAAAAAAACAAATAAAATAAAACCTGCCTACAGCAGTTTTGTGTTGTGTCAGCTCCTATGATGTAAGTCATGGGCTCTGTCTGCTAGCCTGGTCCCTGCAGGATTTGATCACAAGAGCAGGACTCTTCCCTCCTGTGGTATCCAGCAACTGGGATTCAGAAGCACGGCTGCCTCCAACTGGGAAGTGTGTGTGGCCAGCAGCCATCCATAGCCCTCTCCCCCTTCATGAATTTGCCCAGTCCTCTTTGACAGCCATCCAAGTTGCTGGCTGTCTCTGGCTCCAGTGGGAGGGAGTTCCGCAGTTTAACTCTGTGCTGCGTAAAGAAGACTTTGCAGCTGGAATCCTGCGAGGTCGGAAGGGCCCCCTTCAAACCAGGGAGCTGACCTCCCCACTGCTGCTGCTGCCTGGGCTGTAAACTGGTTGGCTGGGATCCCAATCCTGTTCCCTTTCCTGGCGCTGGAAGCGCAGCAGGGAAAGGAAGGCCGTTGGCCGTTGGGCGGCTCCCGGCTGCTTCCCAGAGAGATGCACCTCTTTTCTTTCCATGTCCACAGCAATCCGTGAAGCTGCACCGGCTGGTGGAATCCCACAATGGCGTCCTGGTCAAGGTCCTCCGGAAGGAAACAGGTGAGCCCAGGACCAAGGCAGATCCCTCTCCTTGCTGCACCAGTCTCCTCTCCCCTCCCTTCTCTGCCTCCCCTCCACCTCCACTGCAGCCCAGGAGTTAGAAGGGATCCCCAAGGGTCCTCTAGTCCAGCCCTTGGCAAGGCAGGAATCGTGGCTTAGCTTGAGGTGCAGAAGGGAACTGTCTTATGTGGGAATGTTGTAGATACTAGCAGAGGATACAGCGGTACCTCGGGTTACAGACGCTTCAGGTTACAGACTCTGCTAACCCAGAAATAGTACAGTCATACCTTGGGTTAAATGTGCTTCAGGTTGAGCGATTTCAGGCTACGCTCCATGGTGACCCGGAAGTAACGGAGCGCGTTACTTCTGGGTTTCGCTGCTCGCGCATGCGCAGACATTCAAAATGATGTCACACTCATGAGCGGAAGCGGCGAATTGCAGACATGGGTTGCATTCACTTCAGGATGCGAACGGGGCTCTGGAACGGATCCTGTTCGCATCCAGAGGTACCACTGTACCTTTGGTTAAGAACTTTGCTTCAGGGTGAGAACAGAAATTGTGCTCCGGCAGCGAGGCCCCATTAGCTAAAGTGGTGCTTCAGGTTAAGAACGGACCTCCGGAATGAATTAAGTACTTAATCTGAGGTACCACTGTATATTGATTTAATTGTATATTGATTTAATAGTATCCTTCCTCTCTCATGCTTGTGAGTCAACGGCAGAGTGCGTTCCCCAATACACACAGCAGCGGAGGAAGCTGCAAGGGCGCCTGGGGCGGTGCACCCATGGGGCGGGGTGCACTGCGGGGCCTCTGGAGTCTGCCTGCCTCCTCCCACTCAGCTGCCCTATAGTTGGGGGGGAGGCAGTAGGTGGCCCGTTTGGGCAGGAGAGACACATGGCTCAGGTTCGCTACAGGCTCCTTGGTGAGTGCCACCCGGCATTTTGTCACCCTTCTCAGTGGTGACACCCGGGGCGAACCGCCCCCCCCCCACACCTCCCTTCCTCCGCCCCTGAATATATAGCAGGAAGCTAGTTAGTAGATTCATTTGAATCTCTTTACTTTAGCAATTCAATCTGGCTTCGTTCAGACTGGAGTATATTCCTGGTAAGACCCCTTTTATCCCTCCTAAAAAGAAGAAAGATACAAGAAGCTTCTTTTTAAAGTAACAAGAAGTTTACTCACATTCAGTTCACAGTTGGATCCCTGAAGGCAGGCTTCAGCTTGCAGTTACAGATACAGTGTAAGGATGGGCCCATGTGCTGCTGGCAGAGAGCCAGCAGTGCAGTCCAAGAGAAAAGAAGGCACCAAAAGAGGAAGGGTGACTGGAGCTTTTGTGGGGTCTGCAAGGGTCACGCCCATCTACCTGGTCACTAACAGTAGCAGCAGAGAAAACATGTTCCCCTCTTTATTTTCAGCTTTCTTGGGCACATGAAACTAATCACAATTACCTTGAATTTCTGCTTAACTTAACCCTCAAAGAAGAAGGGCATTTTTGCTGGCCAGGCTTAATTCAAATCCATCAGACCTCCTTTGGGGAAGGTTCTCAGGCAGGGTGGAAGGAGAAAGAACTTGCCCAGGTGAAGACCACCTGGTGGAATCCCTCACACATCTGGTTCTCAACTGAAAACTATATGCTGATCTCCGCCAGCAATTTTTAGAGCAACTCTGGATCCCCAAATGGAAACCAGAGTCAGAGGTCTTACATTTTCTATTACTGGGGAATGATCAGGAGCTCACCAAGTTAGTGGCTGAATATCTCTGTTTGGTGTTTTTTTTTTGTCGAAATACACTGCCGATGTCTGATCTCCCGGGAGACCAAGAGATGTGACGATAGACTGCTCTGCCTCCTTTCTTTTAGCAAATGTTTTGTGCCACTGGGGAAGTGGTAATTCTGTATTGATCTGTTTTGGATGTTTGAATGTTATGCCAATAAAAGGTTTGATGATGATCTACCTGGTCGCATGCAAAGGAAGGAAGCTCCAGACCAGCTGGAACAGGAAGTTCAACTGGCTGGACAAACATCCCCCTGTCTGTGTCCACTCTACGCAAACAAGGAATGTTGTATTTGGCTGCTCCAATGGATTACCTCCCACCTTTTAATGCACCTTCCCTCCCCACCTGGCCCTTGATACGGGTGTTTCTGTTTGCCCATCTGCTCAGCTCCAAGGAAAGGAACGCTTTGTCTTTGCTTAGGTAGGACAATGGAGTAAAGTCAGTAAAGGACTGGGACATTTGCAGGGAAACCAAAATGCTTGTTTACAAAGCTATTGTACCTCCCACCTTACTATATGCTTGTGAAACATGGACCACTTCTAAACAACATCTCCAACTCCTTGAAAGATTCCATCAACGGGGTCTCCAAAATTTTTTACACATCGCTTGGGAAGACAGGTGAACTAATGCCAGTGTAGTGGAAGAAGCAAAGATCACCGGTGTTGAAGCAAGGATTCTTCAACATCAACTTCATTGGACTGGTCATGTTGTACGGATGCCTGATTATCATCATCCAAAGCAACTACTCTATTCCAAACTTTAAAATGGAAAGCGTAATGCTGGTGGTCAACAAAAGAGATTTAAAGACAGTCTGAAGGCAAATCTAAAAAAATGTAGTATAAACACCAACAATTGGCAAACACTGGCCTGCAAACGCTCCAATTGGAGAACAGCCTTGACCAAAGGCGTAATGGGCTTTGAAGACACTCGAACTCAGGACGCAAGGGAGAAACGTGCTAAGAGGAAGGCGCACTTGGCAAACCCTCACCGCAATCAACTCCCGCCCGGAAACCCATGTCCCCACTGCGGAAGGACGTGCGGATCCAGAATTGGCCTCCACAGTCACTTACGGACTCACTGTTAAAGCCGTGTTTATGGAAGACCATCTGACTCGGCTACTACGAGGGATGGCCAAAGAGAGAAGGACAAAGCAGAATGGAGCCTCCACTGTTCAGTTAGGGCAGGTGCTGCTACACTAAAAGATCAATTTCCTCCAAATGATTAACCATGGAACCGGAGACCTGATCTGAAGCCCAGGGAGAAGCCCAGTTGCTGCTGCCTGATTTTAAGCAGGAAAACCTGAGGTTCCGAATGCTAGAGGAAATGTACTGATGTGCTAAATACTTCGGTGGTTCTTTGTTTAAATTCACTGGTCCTTCCTGTGCGAGGAGCTCATGTTGGCAGGGGATCCAGGTTCTAGCCCTTGCAGCTGACTCAGGGCTGTTAGCAGAGGCTGCTAGTTGGCTAAGGGTGCTGGGAATTATGGCTTGGGGGGGGGGGTAAACTACAGTTCCCTGAATTCCCAGGGTGGTGGGGGTGGAGAATATGCTTTAGACGTGTGGGGTGTGTGCAGCCAGAATCCAGAAAGTTTGGGGCACAGCAGACTTTCCTGAGTCACCAAGAGGGTTGAGAGTGAAACTGGCACAGCAAGGCTGCGGTAAATAACAGTTCTTCATGTGGAAGCAGGGAGGGGCATTTTCGGTTTCTATCAGTTTCTCCATTTCCCACATTTCTGCACCAGTCTGCAAATTTTGTTTGTTAAGGTCCTGATAAAAATTCATCAGTGAATAGCACATCAGTATGCAATTTTGCCCAACGCACATTTCTGCACAGCAATTTCTGTATGTTGCTTTGACTAATATATGCACTTATGAGCACACATTACCCAAGCCTGAGCCATTTAAGGCTTTAAACACGAACGGGAGCACCTTGGATTGGGTGCCAAAATGAACTGGCAACTGTTTTGAAGGGGGGGGGTTATACGACATCTAAATTAACTTCAAGTGGAATAAAGCTCTTGTCCCTCTAGTGCAAGAAATCTTCCTTTCGCAACTAGGAAAGTGATGGGGAAATGCATGGAAAAGTCTGTGATGCACAAACAACAGAAGTCGTCCAGTCGCCCCACAAGAGAATTAGGGTGAATGCGGGGGGGGGGAGAGGGGCTCCTGCCCCACAGCTTCTACTCTGCTCCTCTTTTTTTCTTCTTCCTCCAAATAATCTTTATTAGTTTTCCAGTTGCATACTCCACATACACATAATGTGTTGCATTTTACATTTATACAGTACTTGCTCCTAAGTGCTGACTTCCCTCCTTCCTTCTTCTGGTTTTTTATATCACATTATTTTCATCCACTTTGTATATTGTTATTAATTTTCCATATTTGTCCATAGTAGATCCATAAATAAATAAATCCTGTTTATACAATTCTTATTGTCTGTCTGTATTCATTTACAACTACTGTTAGTTATATTAATCTCCTTATACATTTTGCTTCTTATTATTTTCATTTATCCATCACTTTTCATAATCTTTCCCTTTATGAGGTTTATTTCCAATTCTACTGGTTTCACTATTTCACCTTATCTTTCCTATATATGACATAATTTTTTCCCATTCTTTTTGAAAGGTTTCCTCGCCTGCTGTCTAATTTTCCATGTTAATTTGGCTATTTCTGCATATTCCATTACCTTCTGTCACCATTCTTCTGCTGTTGGTATTTGCTGTTGTTTCCAGACCTGGGCTGGCAGTAACCTCGCCGCTGTTGCTGCATATAAAAACAATTTCTGGTCGTTCTTGACTATATCTTCTCCTACGATTCCTAACAAGAATGCCTCTGGCTTTTTCAAAAACGTATATCTGAAGATCTTCTTTAGTTCGTTGTATAGTTCCTCTTGACGTTCCAGAGAAACCTTTGCCTCTCTCCACTCTGACCAGGTGTCCAAGAGGTGGAGTCTCGCCATCTGGTGCCCGGAGACACCCTGGTTTGGGGAGGGGGCAGAAGCATGTTGCCCTGCGACGCCGTCCTGATCCACGGCCAGTGCATTGTGAATGAAGCCATGCTGACAGGTGAGGAGGGTGGTGTCGCCTTGTGCGGCTGAGGGATGATCCCAGGGGGCACGGGTGCCCTGCCTGGGTGAAGGTGCCCAGGGAAAGTGGCAGCCCCAGAGCCAAGCGCCAGGAGCCAGGCTCAGCACTGCCAGGAAGAGGCAGAAGTTGCCACAGAATCGGGGCCGGATTGAGGTTGGATGCTGTCCTTTGTCCACAACAAATTGTCGCTGTTTTTTCCGTGTTGAATCTATGCTATATGGTAATTGATGGCCCTCATAGGTATCTCAAGCCATTTGCACATCACAAAATATGTAGTTTATCAAAGCAATTGTTGAACTGAAATGCAATTAAGAAGATTAATGGTGAAAAAATTATTAAGCTCTAACTTAAAATGATTTTTTATTCATAACAAACTTAACAATGCAAACACATTGGCATTTGCCAATAACAAAAGTTCATTTAGGAACACAATTTACTAATCTCTAGAAACTTGCTATAACATGAAATAATAATAGGTGTAAATATATGATGCAAACTACTAATAATTATAAATAGCAGAATGTAGGCACCCTATATATAGAAAGGAGCAAAGCAGTGATATTTGAGGGAGCAGGTAAGCAGGCAGGGCCCATGACTTAGATCATAGGAACCTACACAACACAAAACACTGTTGCTACATGTAGGTTTTATTTTATTAGTTTTTTATTTTATATCTTGGAAATGTACATCCAGGTTTTTTTCCTTTAATTTTTTTGGGGGCCCCCAAGAGAGTCGGGCTCTAAGCTAGAGCTTTTTTAGTTTATACATAAATCCGGCACTGCACAGAATCCTAGAACTGGGAAGGGATTCCCAGAGGTCCTCTAGTCCACCCCATTGCTCCTTTAATGCAAGTCTGCTCTCCTCCAGGAGAGAGCATCCCAGTCACAAAGACCTGCTTGCCCGGGGACAATCAGCACAGCGGCCGGCCTTGGCGAGAGAACTGTGCGGAGGATTTCCGGAGACACCTTCTCTTCTGTGGGACGGAGGTCATCCAGGCCAAGGGTCCAGTGAGAGCCGTCGTTCTGCGGACCGGTGGGTGACAGCATTGGCTGGGAGCAGGGCAGCGGGGGGAGGCGGGGGGAGGGGGCTTCTGCCCGATTTGCTGAGCGTCACCCTGCCACCTCCTGAATTGTAGAACTGTAGAGTTGAGAGGGGCCCCCAGAGGCCATCCATCCCAACCCCTGGCAATGCAGGGATCGTAGCTCAGGAATCCCTGATGGGGGACCACCCAGCCATCTCGTTCCCTCTCTCCTCCGTCCCTAAGGTCAGTGCAGAGAGACCTCTGGGTTGGCCCAGTCCAGGCACCAGATCTGAACTGGGAGGGCAGGGGGGCCCTTCTCCCAGATGAGCCAGGGGGGCTCTGGAGTGGCTTCAGGACTTTGCAGAATCCGACCCCCCGTGGACATGCTCTCTTCACCTGTGCATCATTTTTACCCCATGTTCCCCTCCCCTTCGCCTGAGCACATGGTGGAGTCCTGGGTTGCGGTCTACAAAGAGGGAAGGGGCTGGGATTCTGCCCTCCATCAAGCTTCCTAGCCAAATCCATACAGGAGGAGCCAAAAGGAAGACAACTGGCCAAGGTTTATTTACGTCATTCATCTACAAAAATATTTATATGACGCTAGTTCACGGTGGGGACGGGACGTGGGTGGCGCTGTGGTCTAAGCCACTGAGCCTCTTGGGCTTGCCGATCAGAAGGTCGGCGGTTCGAATCCCCGCGACGGGGTGAGCTCCCGTTGCTCGGTCCCTGCTCCTGCCAACCTAGCAGTTCGAAAGCATGTCCAAGTGCAAGTAGATAAATAGGTACCACTCCGGTGGGAAGGTAAACTGCATTTCCGTGCGCTGCTCTGGTTCGCCAGAAGCGGCTTAGTCATGCTGGCCACATGACCCAGAAAAACTGTCTGTGGACAAACATCGGCTCCCTTGGCCAGTAAAGCGAGATAAGCACCGAAACCCCAGAGTCGTTCACCACTGGACTTAACTGTCAGGGGTCCTTTACCTTTTACCTTAGTTCACAGAGGAGAAAAAGCAAAGCGGTTCACAGTACAGTGGTACCTCGGGTTACATACGCTTCAGGTTACACACTCCGCTAACCCAGAAATAGTGCTTCAGGGTAAGAACTTTGCTTCAGGATAAGAATAGAAATCGGGCTCTGGCGGCGCGGCGGCAGCGGGAGGCCCCATTAGCTAAAGTGGTGCTTCAGGTTACGAACAGTTTCAGGTTAAGAATGGACCTCCGGAACGAATTAAGTACTTAACCCGAGGTACCACTGTACAATTCAATCTGAGACAGACTGAATTGTATAATAGTGAGAGGCTCACATGAGCCTGCACGGTCCTGGTATGTTCCCTTGAATCCCTCTTAAAATAATAAGGATGTGACAATCTTATTCAAAATCAATAAAAGAAGTTTACTCACATCAGTTCACAGTTGGATTCCTGAAGGAAGACTTAGTTACGAATATGTACATGTGGCTCTACCCCATATGGGGGAATAATCCCAGTGCTTCTGTTAGCTGAGAGCTAGCAGAGCAGTCCTAAGCTAGAAGCTGGTCAAACGAAGATGGGAGTCAAAGAGAGAGAGAGTGCTGCGTGACTCGTCCTTTTGTTACCTGGACAGGTAAGGTCACGCTCACCTTCTATCACATGCAAAAGGAAGGATGCTCCAGCCAGGAGGAACAGGAAGTTTCAACCGGCTGGACCAAACATCCTCTTGCATGTCCATTCTAGGAATACAAGGAATGTTGTACTTGACTGCCTCTCATGGATCACATCCCCCAAATCCCAGTTGCTGGAAAACAATGGTGGGGAGAGTTGTCCTTGTGCTCAGATCCTGCCTTCAGCTTTTCCCCACTGAGGCATCTGGTTGGTCACGGTGAGAGCAGGGTGCTGGGCCACTGGCCTCATCCAGCCCAGGCTCTTCTCAACTTCTCCTGCTCTGCCTTCCCAGGTTTCAACACAGCGAAAGGTGACCTGGTGAGGTCCATTCTGTACCCGAAGCCCCTGAATTTCCGTCTCTACAGGGACGGCATCCGCTTCCTCCTCTGCCTCATTGGGATCGCGGCCATCGGGATGGTCTATGCCGTCTGCGTCTTTGTCCTCAACGGGGTGAGCGCTTGGCGCCCAAAGAGCGGATCTCCCATGGGATCCTCCAGGGGGAGGGGGGAACCCTGCTCAGGAACCCCTCCCTTCAGAAACCAGGGAGACACTCTTTGCGCAGATGCCACACACACACACACACACACACACACACACACACACACAATTTTTATTTATTTTCCATTTAATATTATACCTTTTCCTCCCTGGCTCTTTAGAGCCTATCAACCTGCTTCCCTCCGGCCTCAGGGCTTTCAAAATTAACCCTTATATCATTGCATTTTATACGTTTTCCAGTTCTAATTACTCTCATTAAAAAATGGCTCAAAATTTAAATAAAGGTAGAGAGATAGAAAATTTCTCATTGCAAGTCTTCAGACACCCCTGCTGGTGATGTTGATTGCTTACAATAATCCTTCAGATATCATATAAATTTACTGCAATCCTTTTGGAATACTCAATCATGCTGGTTTGGGATTTTTCCCATCAGCTTCACCAGTTCTGGAAAGTCCATCGTCTTCATCTAGATGTGATGGCTGAGCGTTTTGCAGCGTGGCCGTTTTGACATTTTGGTTTTAATACTTTTCCGGCAGCACCATATTGCTGGTTTCTCTGAGACGCCTGAAAGTTCATCAGAATCTCATATTAAAATGAAGGCAGGAGACTTTTATTTTTCCAAACACATTCCAACTTTTGCCCATGTGGCCATTTCCCTTTTTCCTCTGTCCCTTGTATTTGTTGACAGGAAAACACGTGGTCTTTGTTCCCCTAAACAGTCTCGCCACCATATGTGGTGGACTTGTAAAAGAATATTGGGAAATGATCCATAATGAATTGAAAAAAATGTTTAAAAGTACTTTGCCCCAAAAACCCCAGAGTCCTTTCTGTTGGGGATAATTCAGACTAAAATTCCCAGGTGTCAAAAAAGGTTATTTATGTGTGCTACCACTGCGGCCTGTGTTTTGTTAGCCCCCAAAATGGAAATTGAGCCAGGTCCCAACCAAAGAAGTGTGGCAATTTAAACCGAAAGAATATGCACAACTCGCAGACTTAACATATAGAATAAGGGAACCAGAAGAACATATGTTTAGAGAAGATTGGAAAACGTTTATTGAATATATGGGAAATAAGTGTGTATAGCTGAAAATGTTGGCAGCATTAAGATAAATTCAACAGTGTAAATTTTTTTTGATGGATGCAATAATGGAATGCTGAATGGTATAGTTTCTGTAAAATATGCTGGGATTTATGATATGTAAAATGAACCATGGAAAGAGAAGAAGGGAAGTCATTGATATCTTAAGGATGTAAAATGAGTATTTTAAGTTGTAAAACAGAAATATATATCTATATTTCTATATAGATATCTATATAGATATCTATATAGATATAGATAGCAGTGTCACTGCCAGTGTCTACTGGGGGCCCCTGAATTTTGAACCCTCTACTTGGGGGCTGCCTTCTTGGTTGGTATCATTAGGAATGTTGGTTTTGTTGTTGTTGTTGGTTAGTTTTTGTTACTATTATTATTATTATTATTATTATTATTATTATTATTATTATTATTCTTGCTGTGGAGGCAGAGCATAGCCATTGTGGCTGGCAAGAGCCATGGGTTTCATGTGGCCTTTCCAAGCTGCCCCGCTGCTCTGGGTGCTAATTCTGTTCCCTTCCCTGAGCCAGGAGGAGGCTGGCGAGGTGGTGAAGAAGGCGCTGGACGTGATCACCATTGCGGTCCCTCCCGCCCTGCCAGCTGCGCTGACCACGGGGATCATTTACACCCAGAGGCGGCTGAAGAAAAAAGGGATCTTCTGTATCAGCCCCCAGAGAATCAATGTGTGCGGCCAGCTGAACCTCATCTGCTTCGACAAGGTGCGCTGGGAGGGGGAGCGCGGGAGCCTGGCTGGGGAGTCAGCAGGGAGAGGAAGCCCCCTTGGCCTGGAGGATTTGGGGGGTCTTCAAGGCTCTTGGCTTGGCTGATGGGAAGCCGCAGAATGTTCACAAGCCGTCCAAGTATGGACACCCTAGCCTAGTGCAACACCCTCCTTCCGTCCAGCGTCCAGTCAGATGCTTTTGGGAGGCAAATCTGAATTCTGACTGGTCTTCAGAGCTGCACTGCTCCTGCTGCTGGAGGAGAATATTTCTTCCCAGTTTGAGACTACTACTAGTAGTAGTACAGTCACACCTCATGTTACATCCGCTTCATGTTACATTCTTTCAGGTTACGTCCCGTGGCGACCCGGAAGTACCAGAAAGGGTTACTTCCGGGTTTCACCGCTCGCGCATGCGCAGAAGCGCAAAATGACATCATGCGCATGCGCAGAAGCGGCAACTCGCAACCCACGTGTCCGCAGACGTGCCGCTGCGGGTTGCACTCTTTCCATGTTGCGAACAGGCCTCCAGAAAGGATCCCGTTCGCAACCAGAGGTACCACTGCAGTAGCCGAATTTCATTTCTATACCGTTTTATATTTTAAAGAAAAATCTCAGAGTGGTTTACAGCATATTAAAACATCCATAAAACATTCTGAAGAAAGTCAAATATAGAGCATACAGTCAAAGCAACATGATTCAGAGAAAATTAAATATTAAAGATTTCAAAATAAAACATTACAAGGGAGGTCAACATGTTTAGCACAAAGTTAACCAAAATAAACTTAAACATTTCAAAAAACACACGCCACATTTCTAAGTGAAGTCAAATATAAAATGCACATTGCAAACAGTGTGACTATGAAGCTAAACCACGCTTGCTCTCAGCCTCCTTCCTGCGTCCGAAGGAGCGCAGCACCCGAGGGAGAAGGGGCCTTTGAGCGCCAAGTGGGAAGCCCTCTAGGAGCCCGGGGGTGGGGTGAGGTTACCTCCATGCTGAGCTCTGTGGATGAGGCCCCTGACCCCGCAAGGAAGGTCCCCAGGCCAGCTGCCTTTCCCCCCATGGCTCCTCTTCCTCCTCCTCCAGCTTCAGGTCTTGCAATGCCTTGTTTTGTCCTTGCCCGCCATCCTGGCACCTCTGACCATTTCCCCTGCCCCTCCCCAGACTGGCACCTTAACCGAAGACGGACTGGATCTCTGGGGGCTGGTCCTGGCCAAAGGAAAGAGGTACCTGCCTGTCTTGTATTTCCACCAAAGAAAATCCTCTCTCTTGCAAAACAGAACACTCTAAACAAGAATAGGCAGCAAGTCGGCTAATAATATATTGACAGTATTTTTTATAACACTACAGTGCACCCTCTAGTTACGTACCACTCTGCATACTTAACTTTCGGGTTATGAATGAGGCAAATCCAGAAGGGTATAATTCCGGGTTTTGCCGCATGTGCATGTGCAGAAGTGCTCTGTGCACTGCATGCGTGCGCAGAAGCTCTCAATCGTGCCGCACATGTGCGCAGAAGCGGTGCCTCTGCCTACGGACTTTTCAGCTTGTGGACGGACCCCTGGAACGAATTAAATTCGTATCCAGAGGGTCCATTGTTTCAAAATTCATAAACAGAAGATGTATAACATGTGCATGGAGTCACAAACTAATAAGGATCAAATCAATATTTCATGAACAGGAATGGCAGGAGTGGGAAATCACTGTCAAAGATCACTGCAATGGAGGCAGAAGGCCTTTCCACAATCAATATTCCACAAACATGAGATGATGGGTGTCAGGGGTTCAGGAGCAGAGACACAGGAGAAGGAGCAAATGGAGAGTGAGGAGGAGGAATCCGAGGGGGGTGTAGGCAGTGACAGTGGTCAGAGAGATTCCACGAGTCTCTCCAGCGAATCGGAAGATTCACAGAGAGGAGCGCCGATGGCCAGGGCAAGGGGGGTGCCAAGGGGGAAACCCCAGAAGGAAGGGGCCAGCGGGGACTCCCTGAGCAGCAGTTGGAAATCAGGACCAGCTTCCCCACCAGAGCGTAGTGGGGGGGAGGAGTCCCAGGCATCGGGACCAGTCTTCCCACCAACAGAGGGAGGAGATGAGTCAGGATTGGCCACGCCTCCATCGCAGAGCGGGGAAACGGTCAAGAGGAAAGTCACCGGCTGGGCGTGCGCGCCAAGTTCAAATGTACAGGCGAGCGGCACAGCAGGTAGCCCGGATAGGGAGCCAGGTCCTAAAGTCCGCCGGAAGGAAGGGGAAGACTCAGGGGGGTCAGCGTCAGAAGAGTCCAGGAGGGAGGAAACCCCAGGGGGCAGAAGGACCCAGAGGAGGAAGGAACAGCGCAGGAGGTGGAGCCAGGCTAGGATCTTAAACTGGTGCGGAAGGGGGAGTGACTCAGAGGGGACTTCGCCGATCTAGAGTCTAGACGTAGGGTTGCACGCTCTGGCTTTAAAATGGAAACTAAACTTCAATAAAGACTTTTGTACATAATATCAGCCTGGCGTTGGTCCTCTGTGAGCTGGGACCTAGAGGGAGCCCTGACAATGGGTGTTCCGAACATCGCAATAGGGTGCTCTGAGCACAGCAGCAGACAGGACAGTTCTTCCAGGATAACGAACTGTTTCAATGATAATTCTCCATCCGCTAGCAATAATATAAAATGAAATCCATTATGTTCAAATACAGTACAGTCATACCTTGGGTTACAGCTTGTGTTTTTTCGGGTTGCGGACCGCTGAAACCCGGAAGTACCGGAATGGGTTACTTCCAGGTCTTGGCAGTCGTGCATGTGCAGAGGTGCTGAATCGCAACCCGCGTGTGCGCAGACTCGCCGCTGCAGGTTGCGAATGTGCATCCCCCACGGATCATGTTTGCAACCCGAGCGTCCACTGTACTGAGATTGAAATGTCAATATTATTAGCCGACGTGTTGCTTGTTGTCGTCTCATATTTCCACGTAGCTCTTCAGCCCAAAGTTTCCAGGGTGGTTTAGAATGACTAATAATAGGCTGCGCTGTGCTACAGTTCCTGCATTGCAGGGGGGTGGACTGGATGATCCCTGGGGGCCCCTCCCAGCTGGACGGTTCTGTGATTCTTGACTGGGAGACTTTTTGCAGGCTCCGAAGCACATCTGTTGGGCCGGTCCCTCTGGGCGCCCTGCTTGCCTCATGCCGCCTGCTCTCCTCTCTCCCTGCAGCTTCCAGGCTGCCCACTGCCTCTCCTCCGGCCCCCCGCTGCCCTGGGGCCTGGCGTGCGGAGCCATGGCCAGCTGCCACTCCTTGCTGCTCCTGGACGGGAAGATCCAGGGAGATCCGCTGGACCTGAAGATGTTCGAGGCGACCGGCTGGGTGAAGCTCTCTCTTTGCTGTGCAGAAGCTCAGGGCTCGGGGGGGGGGGAGTGTGCCAGCTCTGGGGGGGGGGGAGAGTGGGGGGGGAGTGCCCCTTGGCAGGCCAGGCTGGTGGGAAAGCCCTTTGCACCGGGTGGCTCCTTCAGGAGAACATCCCTCTGGCCTGCTCTCCCCTCCAAGGGCACAGGGATCTCTTTTGGTAGAGACTGCTTTTCAAATAGCTCAGTCGGAAGAGCACGAGACTCTTATTATTATTTTTATATAATTTTTATTAATTTTCAGCATATCATTTTCAACAGTAATTAAACATATTTTAACATCTTATACAACTTTTTTGACTTCCATCAATCTCATCTGAAAATTTTCCAATCTGATCACTAAATATGCATTTCCCACTTCCTCAATTACATTTAACTCATAACTGATATCACTATTCTTTCTCTAATTTGCAATGCTTCATACATTTCTCCTTACATAGCTTCTTGTAGTCCTACTAGCATAATTTGTTGATTACAGTTGCTCTTCAAATAGTTCATATATTTCTTCCAATCTTCAGTAAATCTCTGGTCCCGCAGGTTTCAAATCCTTCCTGTCATTTTATCTAATTCTGCATAGTCCGTTAATTTTGTCTGCCATTCTTCTTTCGTCGGAATCTCTTCTTGCTTCCATTTCTGGGCTAACAATACAATTATGAGACTCTTAATCTCAGGGTTGTGGGGTTTGAGTCCCACATTGGACAAAAGATTCCCTTTTTTACATATAAATAATTTTTATTAATTTTTGACTAACAACAATCCAATGCCGGGCACATTAATACAATACCAAATCATGCTACAATCAAAAGAGCCAATTATTCAGTTCCAAATTAAATATTTTTGGATGACTTCCTGTGTTCTGTCTATCAGGAGATGATTTTATTCCTTGGTCCTGCTCCAATTCTGGATAAAAGATTCCTGTATTGCAGAGGGTCAGACTGGATGACCCTCGGGGTCCCTTCCAACTCCACTGGATTCTTGCTCCCCCCCCCCCCCGTACCTTTTTTTGGCACCTGCTAAAAAAGTTTTTGTTCAGGCCAGGCCACCAGACAAAGGGAATGTGAATGTATGTTTTGACCTGTTTTTTATTGTCTATTGCAGATTTTATCTTTGGAATGTTGTTTTTACTTTTCATTGTTTCATTCTCTTTGTAAAGTGCTTTGATGTGTTTTGATCTTTTTACAACTGAGCAGCGTACAAATTTGGTGAAATTCATATGAATAGATAAATGTGAGGGATGAAGGCACCCCCTCCCCCCCCCAAAGTTCCCAGACTGATCTTTTAAATCATTCTTTTAAATCTGCTAGTTAACTTGTCGTTTAAATGAGTGCAAGCTACTTTAATCCTAACTGGGATCTGCTGTTGTATTTAACTTGAATAAACAGGAAATTGAGGATTCCAGCAGAGAAGATGGAGAATGGGCAGGTGCCATGATAGTCAGGCCAGGAGTCAAGGCCCAACAGGTGAGCCCAGGTGTCTGTCACTCACCTTGGACAGGTAGAGTCGGGGGGGGGGGGAGCAGGCAGATCAGGCAACTTGCTGACCCAGAAGTCCGTCTCCCTCCACTTCTGCATTCCTCTGGGATTAATGAATCTCTTCCTGCTCAAGGAGAGGTAGCGACTAGCCCAAGGTCGCCCAGGGAGTTTCATGGCTGAGCAGGGATTCGAACCCAAGCCCAGCACTTTCACCACTGCCCTTGCTCTCCAGGTTCTAGATTTAAATGCCCCCCCCCCGTCACTGTCAGGGGGGCTTCGGAGTGTGTAATTATAATCGGGAAAACGCTCCATGTGGGTGGGGGGTTGAATAAATCCCTCCTCCCGCGGTGCCACGGCCCTGATCCAGGTTGTGCCCCCTGGGGTTGCTCCAGGGCGTAGCTGTCAACTTTTCCCTTTTCTTGCAAGGAATCCTATTCGGAATAAGGGAATTTCCCTTAAAAAAAGGGAAAGTGAAATACACTCAGAGTCGAGAGTGGATTTCGTGCTCTTTATTCAGCTCAGAGTAGTGAGGAATGAAATTTTCCCCAAAATATCTGCTTTATATACATTTTTTACACAATGGGCTGCACGTGATTGGCTAATTCTGGAATTCTCCTGTAGGCCAATCAGGTTGTGGATTCACTTCCATCTGGAGCTGGATTGGGTGGCTCCTGTGGACCAATCATACTGCTGCATTGTTCTAGGACCAATCAGACTGCTGCATTTTGGATCCTATTGTTCTAGGAACAATCAGACTGCTGCATTTTGGATCCTATTGTTCTAGGAACAATCAGACTGCTGCATTCTGGATCCTATTGTTCTAGGACCAATCAGACTGCTGCATTCTGGATCCTATTCAACTCAGTACATAGGAGAAACGTTGACAGCTATGCTCCAGGGCCCCTGCCATCCGCCCCCTGGGCCCCCTGGCCAGGAGCCCCTCTCCCTCCTCACTGCCCCCGGTGCCCTGTTCCTCTTGCCTGTCTCCCCAGGGTGCTGCTGCCGTGGGCGGCATGGCCATCTTACGCCAGTTCCCGTTCTCTTCAGCCCTGCAGAGGATGTCTGTCGTCGCCCAGGAGTTTGGGGGGGAGCGCCACGTCTACATGAAGGGGGCGCCCGAGAGAGTGGTCAGCTTCTGCTGGCCAGAGACAGGTGACCGACAGCTTTGCAGGCATTGCCCCCTTCACCCCCACCCCACCCCATGCCAGTTTTGGGGGGTGGTCTTTGCGGAGAACCTGCTCAAGGCCTCTCAGGACTGGGACTTGCCCCCACCCCTCCTTGGTTAGCCGAGTTTGGGGACCTGCCCTGAGCCAGGATCCTGCCCTGCCATGGAGGGATGCTCTCCTTCTAGGCAGGCGGAAACGGAGGAATGGAGAGGCTCTGGCCTCAAGCACTCTGCACATGGGCAGAAGGGTCTCTCAGGAAAGGCAGAGATGCTTCTGAATCTCAGTTGCTGGAAAGAGCAGGAGGGGAGATGTGCTCTTGTGCTCTGATCCTGCTCATAGGTTTCCCTCCGGGGCTGCTGTGAGCAGGGCCGGATTGAGGTTTGATGAGACCCTAAGCTACTGAAGGTAATGGAACCCTTTCTATGTCCAGCTGTCCTTTGTCCACAACAAATTCTCACTGGTTTTTTGTTGTTGAATATATGCTATATGGTAATTTATGGACCTCATAGGTATCTAAGCGATGACAAACCTAGACAGCATCTTAAAAAGCAGAGACATCACCTTGCCAACAAAGGTCCGTATAGTTAAAGCTCTGGTTTTCCCAGTAGTGATGTATGGAAGTGAGAGCTGGACCATGGACTGCAAGAAGAGAGCTGTCCCATGGACTGCAAGAAGATCAAACGTATTCATTCTTAAGGAAATCAGCCCTGAGTGCTCACTGGAAGGACAGATCATGAAGCTGAGGCTCCAAAACTTTGGCCACCTCATGAGAAGAGAAGACTCCCTGGAAAAGACCCTGATGTTGGGAAAGATGGAGGGCACAAGGAGAAGGGGACGATGGAGGACGAGATGGTGGGACAGTGTTCTCGAAGCTACCAGCATGAGTTTGACCAAACTGCGGGAGGCAGTGGAAGACAGGAGGGCCTGGCGTGCTCTGGTCCAGGGGGTCACAAAGAGGTGGACACGACTAAACAACAACAATAGGTTATCTCAAGCCATTTGCGCATGTTGCCATGCCACCAGTCCATGTAGAATGTAGCACCCTAGATATAGAAAGGAGCAAACCAGGGATATTTTAGGGAGCAGGCGAGCAGGCAGGGCCCATGATTTACATCGTAGGAGCCTACACAACACAAAACACTGTTGCTGGGTGTAGGTTTTATTGTATTTTTTTTATTTTAATTTTTTGAAATGTACATCCAGGTTTTTTCCTTTAATTTTTTGGGGGGCTCCAAGAGTGGGGCCCTAAGCTAGAGCTGGCCCTGCCTGTGAGAGCAAGGCGTGGGGCTGGAGGGGTCACTTCTAGCAGACCCTCTTTCTGTCCTTGCGTTCCCAGTGCCCGACACCTTCCCCAGCAAACTCCAGCATTACACCTCTCGGGGCTTCAGAGTCATTGGGCTGGCGCAAAAATGTCTGCCGGCGGGAATGGAAGTGGCTTCCCTGACAAGGTAAAAGAGAAAGCCTGTGTGTGTGTGTGTGTGTGTGTGAGAGAGAGAGAGAGAGAGGGGGGGGGGAGAGAGAGAGAGAGAGAGAGAGAGAGAGGTTATTCTAAAACAGGGGTCAGCAAACTTACTGCGCCCCGGACCGGTGTCTCCAGCACCGATCGCACGGCGGGCTGGAGGGCGGGGGAGCGTGTGCCCATATGTGTGCACACACGCTATTTCAGGTGCACTTCTGGGTTGGAGGAGCACCGGAAATAGCTTGTGCGCATGTGCACGGGCCTCCTCTGACCCAGATGTGCACCGGAAATAATGCCTGCGCATGCGCACAAGCTATTTCAGGTGCTCCTCTGACCTGGAAGTGGGCAGCCGTGCAGCACAGAGCCAGTAAGAGTGGGCGGCGGGGGTCACCACGGGCTGGATAAACGAGTCCCTAGGGCCTTATCTGGCCCGCGGACCTTAGTTTGGGGACCCCTGTTCTAAAAACTAGCTAAACCCACAGGAAGTTGGGAAAAAGTCACGGGTCCAGCAGAGCCAGAAAGCAAAGCCCAGACTCCGTAGCAGCGCCTGATGAATTAGAACTCGCCTCTGAGGCTGCAGGTGCTGCCTGTTTTTTTAAGACAGCAAAATCCATGTGGTTGGTTGCTTCCCACTCCCTCGCCATTTCCATATTTGGAGACATTTGGATTATGCGGCCTTGAAAACTCATGGAGTCATAAGCCTGCGGGGATGGGTCACCTAGTTCCAAATGCTAGAATTTCAACTCAAGAAACCCTGGCAGGCAGCCCTGGCAGGAAGGAGAGTCCTCCGCCATCTCAGGGAGGTCCGTTCCCCTCTCTGTTCCCATCCAACCGTCATTCCTGATGTTTCATCAGAAGCTCCTTCCTTGGTCATCTTGGTGGCCCACTTCTGCACACAAGCCGAGGCTGGATGGCTGCTGCCATGAGGTCCGTGGAGGCAACTGGTTGCCCGCGGTGGGAGGCAGAATGCTGGACTGGGCAGCCCTCCCTGGCCTGATCCAGGAGGGCTCCCAAGAAGAGCTCTGCAGCAGGACCAGACCAAGGGCTTCCCAGGTCCAGCAGTGGACTTTTGCAATCTTCTCTCCTAGTTCAAGGGCAAAGGCCTGACTTACTCTGCTCCCTGCCAGCTTGGCCGCTTCAGGATGCGGCCAGCTGGATCTCCGTAGCCCTGACCCGCCTGCTTCTTCCACCCAAGGGAGCAGCTGGAGTCTGGCCTGACCTTCCTGGGGCTCCTGATCCTGGAGAACCGGCTGAAAAGCGAGACGAGGCCCGTCCTGGAGGAGCTCAGCGCTGCTCGCATCCGGAGCGTGATGGTTACAGGTGGGATATCCGGTTGGGGTGCTGGAAGCCAGAGAAAGAGGGGTCCCTTCGGTGCTGAGCTCCCTGCCCCAGTTTCAAAGGTCCTGGGCTGTCAGAGCTCTCAGAGGTGGCTGGGAATCCTTTCCCCCAACACCAATCAGCGTGCAAAGTGCTTTACATCCCTCGTTTCATTTATTCACCCCAAGGCTGTCCCTCAAGCTTCCCAGCTGTGCAGGGCCTTGAACCCATAACGTGGGCCAATAAACCTGGAACACTTCAGCTTGGGACGGGCTCTCAGAAGAACATGTAGCCTGCCTCTCTCCATCCTGTGGGAAAGTTCAGGGATGCAGGAGAGGATATATTGTCTGATTACAGCCTTTCCAACTTGTGTTAACAAGTTCCACAATTTAGCAGAGTAACATCCCCCTTTTAAAACTCACAGCGGATGTGTTTGCTCAGGCTCACTAAAGCCTCTATAATATCTGTTCTGGTATTTCCCCCTTATTCCCTCATAAAAGATAAGACACAACACAGTCTTCTATAAAAGTACAAAAAGAGTTTACTCACTCACATTCTGTTCACAATTGGATCCCAGAAGGCAGACTTAGCTTAGAAAAGTAATATATACCTGGAAACTATCTCATAAGGAGACAGTCCCTCTGGAGGCCAAGAGAGCATCTTTGGCTAAGCAGATGTTGCTTCTTTGATGCATGTAGTCAAAGAGAGAGAGATGGCTGCCCTGCCCTGTGCTTTTGTTGTTACCTGCACAGGTGAGGCCACGCCCACCTCTAGTCACATGCAGAGGAAGTCTGTCCCAGCCCAGAAGGAAACAGGAAGTTGACCTGCTGGCTGGACAAACAATCCTCCCCATGTGTAACATGTTCACTCTAGGAATGTTGTACTTGACTGCTCTTGTGTTTCACATCCCACACAATCCATCCCTTGTCATTGTCTTCTCTCTCTCGGGCTGCCCACCATCATAGAATGGTAGATTTGGGAGGGGTCCTCTTGTCCAGCCCCCTGACATGTGGCCATCCACCCTCTGTCTAAAAGCCTCCATGAAGGAGAGTCTGCCCCCTTCTGAGGGTGACCATTCCATTGTCAAACAGCTCTGATAATAAATAAAATAATAATAATAATAATAATAATAATAATAATAATAATAATAATAATAATAATAATAATTTTTATTATTTGTACCTCACCCATCTGACTGGGTTGCCCCAGCTACTCTGGGCAGCTTCCAACATACCGTATTTTTCGCTCTATACGAGGCACCAGACCATAAGGCGCACCTAGTTTTTGGAGGAGGAAAACAAGGGAAAAAATATTCTGAATCTCAGAAGCCAGAACAGCAAGAGAGAGTGAAAGCAGTGAAAGCAGCAATCCCTCTTGCTGTTCTGGCTTCTGGGATAGCTGTGCAGCCTGCATTTACTCCATAAGACGCACACACATTTCCCCTTACATTTTAAGAGGGAAAACGTGCGTCTTATAGAGCGAAAAATACAGTATATAAAAACATAATAAACACTAGAAAATTCTTCCTCTGGACGTCAAGATCCCAACGTGCAGGGCATGACGCCCCTGTCTTGACTTTCCAGGTGACAACATTCAGACGGCAATCACCGTCGCCCGAAATGCCAGCCTGATTCCTCCGGGCAGCCGAGTGATCCTTGTGGAGGCGAGCGGCCAGCCTGGGCTCCCCTCGCCCTCCGTCACCTGGGAGCTCCTGGAGGAGAGCAAAGACGACCAGGGTGACAGCAGCGAGTCCAAGGTGAGGGTCCCCGGGGCCCCCCGGGAGGGGGTTCCTTCTCCCCGCTTCTGGATCTTGGGTGGGGCTGGCAGAGCAGAGCAAAGCATGCCAGGCAAAAGAGGGCATGACCCAGGGATGTCCTAGCCGCCCTCAGCACCTTCTGACGCAGCACAGAGCCCCCGAGTCTGGCCTGGGCATCCGTCCCAGGGCACCTCTGTTTTTTTGGTCTTTGTTTTAATTAATCTTTATTGGTTTAAAATCAACACATACACACAAAGAAAATTCAGAAAAAAAAGAGCAAAGAAAAAAAGAAAACAAAGACATGACAAAATTATACAAAAGGGAAAAAATATAGAATACATCATTTACAAACAAACAAACAAGAATATGTAACACTGCTTCACAAATGCACAAAAATATTTCCATCATCAACTTCCGACTTTCTTTCTTTTTTTTATAAGATATTTATTGAAATTTTCCAGAATAATACATTGTAAAACAAAAAGAAAAGAAACAACAAAAATACAGAAATACAAAAACAGAAAAATAAAAACAACTGAAAACACATAGAATTTCCCTTTACTTGTTTTCTTTTAACTTATTTTCTGGACCTGCTCATACCTCCCTTTCTTATATTCCAATTCAAATTATTAATTCAGCAAATCCTCACCCTTAGTCAACTTCCGACTTTCTTGATGTGGGTTCTTTTTTTCCTCGATTCCTTGCCTCTGATTTCCCCTAAATCTTGTTTGTATTCTTTTTACCTTATTTCAATTCGAGAGTTATTCAAAGCATTCTCAAGTTTCTATACGGGGACCCTGTTCTTTTAGATATTGTTTATACATCTCCCATTCCTTTTTAAACTTTTGGGTCAATTAATCTCTATTTCCCCCCCATCATATATGCTAATTCCGTGTATTCTGGGTGACCTGCCTCTGGCGGGGGGGGGGGGGAGGGGGATCCTGGTCTGAGGCCAGAAGAAGCAGGTGCCTCATCCCTTCCTCCTCTTTTGCAGGAGAGATACCTGGAAGTGGGAGGAGGAGGAGGAAGAGGGCCTGATCCCGGAAGGGACAGGTACCACTTCTGCCTGGATGGGAGAACCTACGAGGTCCTCAGTCAGCACTTCAGGCACTTGCTCCCAAAGGTGAGTTGGGACCCCTGGGGGCGTCTCTCTGGGGGGGGCACACAGCACATTCAGACAGAGCCCCTTGTTTGGGGGAGGGCAACAGAGCGTCTGTTTGGCATGCAGAAGGCCCCTGCTTCTGCCCTCTCCGGCAGCATCTCCAGGTAGGGCTGGGAGAGCTGCTGCTGCCAGTTGAGCGGGCAATACAGACCAATGGTCTAACTTGGAACAAGCTGTGCTTCCAAGGAGGCTGGTCGGATTCAGCCAGGCCTGGCTTGCTCCCTGCCTGAGCCCCCCAGGCTGCCTCTGCCCGTCCGTCTGGGCGCTGGCCCAAGCCGCTGCGCCCCACTCCTTCCCCAGCCTGCCCCTGAGGCTGGGCCTAGGCTCTGTGCCCTCTTTCTCCCCGCAGCTTCTCCTGGACGGGACGGTGTTCGCTCGGATGTCTCCGCCTCAGAAGGCCAGCCTGGTGCAGGAGCTCCAGAAGATGGAGTGAGTGAGCCCAAGCTCAGGAAACACACAGTGGGGGTGGGGTGGGGAGGCAGTGTGGTGCAATGGTTAGAGCGCTGGGAAACGCCAGGGTCCAAATCCCCATTCAGCCCTGAAGACCACCGGGTGGGAGGTGGCCTGGTCGCCCGCTCTTGGCCTGGTCTACCTCACAGGGATGTTGGGAGAGTAAAAGTTGGAGAACCACCTTAAGGTGCCCTTCAAAACCTCCAGAATTTAAGCCACGATCTGCCATCTCTAGAAATCTTAAAACGTTTCTTGAGCTATTATTGCCACCTGGCTGCAGCAGAGGGAATGCAGTGAGCCTGCTCTAGATCATTATATATTATATTATATTAGATATTAGATATTTTCTCCAGGCAGCTTACAGATAAAAATAAGAGCAGCTAAAAACATGGGGTGGGAGGGAATCATTAAAAGACAATTAAACATTGGTAGAATTAAATCTATCTCTATACCATCTGGTTGGCTTTCCTGATTTTTGTACAAGCTCCCAGGAACATTGGCAGCAGAGGACTGTTAAAGGGCTTCTGTGCCAAAATTCCTGCTAAAGTTTCCCACTCTCTGCTCAGAAGGCAGAAGCTGTGCTGCCATTTGCCAACGCCTTGCCTGACCTGCATGATTTTGGGCTCACCCAGACTTCCTTTTGCGTTGCGCTTTCCAGCAACAGGCTTCAAAGCCCTGGGTTTTGTTTGGTTTGGTTTTTGCCCTCCGCATAAACCCACGTTTTACCACTGAAGCAGAGCAAATGTCAATCTGCCAAAAAGACCGTTGCCATTTGCTCTGGTGGCGGGTTTCCCTGCGGAAAGTGCCAGGGCAAATAATAATAATAATAATAATAATGATTTATTATTTATACCCCGCCCATCTGACTGGGTCTCCCCAGCCACTCTGGGCGGCTTCCAACCAAATATCAAAAACAATACAGTGTCATACATTAAAAACTTCCCTAAACAGGGCTGCCTTCAGATGTCTTCTGAGAGTCATATAGTTGTTTCTTTCCTTGACATCTGATGGGAGGGCGTTCCACAGGGTGGGCGCCACCACTGAGAAGGCCCTCTGCCTGGTTCCCTGTAACTTGGCTTCTCGCAGGGAGGGAACCACCAGAAGGCCCTCGGCGCTGGACCTCAGTGTCCGGGCTGAACGGTGGGGGTGGAGACGCTCCTTCAGGTCTACTGGGCTGAGGCCATTTAGGGCTTTAAAGTCAGGACCAATACTTTGAATCGTGCTTGGAAATGTACTGGGAGCCAATGCAGATCTCTCAGGACCAGTGTTATGTGGTCTCGTTGGCCGCTCCCAGTCACCAGTCTAGCTGCCGCATTCTGGATTAGTTGTAGTTTCCGAGTCACCTTCAAAGGGAGCCCCACGTAGAGCGCATTGCAGTAGTCCAAGCGGGAGATAACCAGAGCATGCACCACTCTGGCGAGACAGTCCACAGGCAGGGAGGGTCTCATCCTGCATACCAGTTGGAGCTGGTAGACAGCTGCCCTGGACAGAATTAACCTGCGCCTGAAAAGATTAAACAACCCTGAACACCCTGCTCGGACACGGAGCTTTAAAGCACAAATGCTGTGCCGAGAAAGACATTGCAAAAGGGAGTCTGGGTGAGCCCTTTCGGTGTGTTTGAGTGACTTTCCCCCCCTGCACCAGAAACTCCAGCGGGTGCAGAAGGCTGCTGTGAGGCTTCTTACGGGGTCCTTGCCGTGGGATCACATTCACCCGGTTCTATACCAGCTGCAGTGGCTCCCGGTGGAGTATAGGATCAGGTTTAAGGTCCTGGTTTTAACCTTTAAAGCCCTATCCGGCCTAGGGCCCTCGTACCTATGGGACCGCCTCTCCTGGTATGTCCCACGGAGGAACTTACAGTCTTCAAACAAAAACATCTTGGAGGTCCTGGGCCACAGAGAGGTTAGGCTGGCCTCAACTAGAGCCAGGGCTTTTTCGGCTGTGACTCCAATCTGGTGGAACGCTCTGTCCCAAGAGACTCGGGCCCTGCGGGACTTGACATCTTTCCGCAGGGCCTGCAAGACGGAGCTGTTCCACCAGGCCTTTGGCCAGGGCACAGACTGACCCCCTCCTTTGGCAATCCTCACAGAACTCTAGCCCAATGGTTGCCATTAATTTGATTTTGAATTGATTTTAAAATGGATTGATTTTAGAATGCTGTGTTACTTTTATTGTTGTTAGCCGCCCTGAGCCCGGCTTCAGCTGGGGAGGGCAGGATATAAATAAAAAATTATTATTATTATTATTTCCTTTCCCAGCTACTTTGTGGGCATGTGTGGAGACGGTGCCAACGACTGCGGGGTCAGTATACTGAACTATATTTCAAAACCTTCCAAAGGGGTCCATCATCTCCGGGGAGGGGCAGCCTCTTCCAGGCCAGGTGCAGGACGGAGCATATCCACGGGCAAATGTCACCTGCAATTGGTCCTGAGCAAGGCTGAGAGCGGTGGCTCCTCCGAGTCCATGGGCTGCTCCTTAGCGGAACCTGCAGCCGGAGCTCCCAGTTCCTTTCTCCCTCCTGGGCTGCAGGGGCCTCTTTTGCCCAGCGATGCCCATTGACCTGCTGCTCTGCCCTCCTCTTTTGGGGCAGCCTGCGCTTTGGAACTCCCTGCCGATGGATAGCCGCCAGGCGCTTTTGCAATTCACTTTTTGGTGCCCACTTAAAGCCCTCTTGCTTAGACAAGCCTGTTCAGGTGCTTGGAAAATCAATGCCAGCTTCAATCTGTTGTAGGCTGCTGCTGCTATTTTAACTTTTCAAAAGTCTTTTATATATATAAATTTTTTTTATTAAGTTTCTGAAAAATTTTATACATATAAAACAAAACCATTTCAAACATTAAAATACCCTTAGACTGCTTTCCCTCCCTTCACGGGTTCCATCTTTAAGATTAAATTTACTGCATCTTTTACCCTTACCTATCTATTATATAACCATAATTACCATTAAAAAAATCACATTACAAGTGTCTTTACATCCCTGCCAAAGATTTTTAACTGTTTACAGTGGGCTTTAAAATAAATTACAAATTTACTCCAGTCTTTAGAAAATACTTGATCTTCCTGGTTTCGGATCTTCCCCCTCAGTTTTTTAAAAAGGAGTGCTGCTGTCAATTTATCTTCTTGATAATTTTACTTGCTTTGTCTTTTTTTTTGCTTTGTTGCTGTTTTTATTTTTACAATCATAGAATCGTGGAGTTGGAAGGGGCCCCGAGGGCATCCAGTCCAGCCCCCTGCAAGGCAGGAATCTTTTTAGCCCACGTGGGTCTTGAACCCACAGCCCTGAGATTAAGAGTCTGGTGCTTTACCAACTGAGCTAACTAAAATAAACTCCCAGGCCAGCAGCACAGTTCCTTCCCCCTCGGTCGCCCCAGAGTATTGCCAGCTGCTTCGAGGGGTTGCTGGCCTGCCGGTTCTGCAGAGCGCAAGGTGGCGTGTGTCTGGAGTGCTGGCGGTGGCATCTCAGGGTGTGCCTGTCGCCCAGGGGTCCCTGCACCGCAAGCACATCCCTTCCTTGCCCCAAGTCCTGAGACTGGGCTGCTGTTGCCTTTCAGGCCCTGAAAGTGGCCCATGTCGGCATCTCTCTCTCCGAGCAGGAGGCCTCGGTGGCTTCCCCCTTCACCTCCAAGACCCCCAACATCGAGTGCGTCCCAGAGCTGATCAGGTGAGCCCCAGAATTCTGTGGGGAAGGTGGGGCCCTCTATCCCCCTGGTGAGCAGAGTCAAGCCGAGGTGGGGACGCAGTGTTGAGATTTCCATTCCCCCTTAAGGAACACATGTGTGGGATTGTTACGTGTCACATGTCTGTTTACATTCCAGAACAGCTTGCTGGGAACTTCCGTTGTGTATAGCTTTTGCTTTTCCCATTCCCTCTGAGACGAAACGAGAGAGAGAGATGACATGTTTCTTTGTCCTGATTTATGATTAATAAATCCGTAGTTGTAGCATGCTTCCACAAGCCTCAGGCCTGTTCTGTGTGCGCAGTTCTCTCTGCTGATAGCGTGCCCTGGCTTTGAAGCCCAGGGCGCTGATTTACGTCGGAGCACGGGCCGATGGAAGGAGACGGCACAGCTGGGGCTTGCCATCTGGCCTCCCAGCCCCCTGCATGTCGACACGCAGAGTGTGGGGGGGGGGGGGGCTGAGCTGGCACAGGTTGGCAGGAGGCCGTGCAGAGGGCTGGAAACCCCCCAAGAGGCCCCACTTTCCTCCTTTGCCTGGTTCCCAGTTCTCTAAGTTGGAGGGGATCCCAAGGGTCCTGTAGTCCACCCCTGCTGCAACGCAGGCCTCCCCAGGCCCTCCTTGCCAACCCTTCTCCCTCTCCTCCTTCTCCCCACAGGCAAGGCCGTTGTGCCCTCGTCACCTCCTTCTGCATGTTCAAATACATGGCTCTCTACAGCACCATCCAATACCTGGGAGTCCTGCTCCTCTACTGGGTACAGGACCAGGGGAAGGGGGTGGGCACGGGGGGGGGTGTCTCTTCAATGGCCGGGTGTCCTCCATGCCTCATCCGGAGGGCAAGGGAGCTGCTGCACTCCAAACCAAGGGATTCTACCCCCTTCCGAAGCTTTTACCCTCCAGAAGTTCTACCTGATGTTGAGCCGAAATTGTCCTTCCTCGCAACTTGAATCCGTTGGTTTGGGTGCTGCCCTCTGGAGCAGCGGGAATCCGGCTGGCTCCGGGCCCCCTGTCCAGCCAGCACAGAAGGGGCCACGTGGCTCCGTTTGGTGTGTGGTCGTGAGAAGCAGCGGTGGGTGGGGCGTTGGGGGTGCCTGGGCCCTGGACCCTCAACCTGGCTCCCTCCTGCTCTTCTTCTCTTCCAGCAACTGAACTCCTTTGGGAATTACCAGTTTCTGTTCCAAGACCTGGCCATCAGCACTCTCGTTGGCATGACAAGTAAGCTCTTCCTAGCGGCTCCGGGTTAGGGTGCCGGCCCCTCTGGGCTCCGAGGGGCCTTCTGGCTGCCCCAGGGACGTCCCCACCACCCACCTCTCTCTTTGCAGTGAGCCTGAATCATGCCCACCCCAAGCTGGTTCCTCACAGGCCCCCCGACCGGCTTACCTCTCCGCCTCTGCTGCTCTCCCTGGTGCTGAACCTCCTCCTCAGCCTGGCCACGCAGGTCTGTGGCTTCGTCTTGGTGCAGAAGCAGCCCTGGTACTCCACCAGAGACCTCCTCAGGTAGGGAGGCCTGGCTGCTGCCTGGTGATGGGCTGGGGGACCCTCCTGGGGGGAAGGTGGGGGAGAGAAGGCTGGCTCCTGGCATCCCTGACTCCATCCCGGGGTCCTTTTCAGTGCTTGCTCTCCTGGGAACAAAAGCGACGCCGCATTCCCTGCCTCGCCCAGCAACCGGACGGAGACCGACGTGGACAACGGGTACAAGAGTTACGAAAACACCACCGTGTGGCTTCTCTCCACCTTCAACTGCCTCCTAGTGGCTCTGGTCTTCTCCAAGGGGAAGCCCTTCAGGCAACCCGTGTACAGAAATCGTAAGAGCAACGAGAACGGCTGGTGGGGTTGTGGGTGGAGAGAATGCTTAGTCCGTTTTTATTTTGACGTGCTTGGTTATTACTCTAGGACCCTCATACCTATGGGACCGCCTCTCCCGATATGCCCCACGGAGGACCTTAAGGGTCCATAAATAGCAACACCCTAGAGGTCCCAGGCCCTAAGGAAGTCAGATTAGCCTCAACCAGAGCCAGGGCCTTTTCAACACTGGCTCCGGCTTGGTGGAACGCTCTGTCTCATGAGATCAGGGCCCTGTGGGATCTGATTTCTTTCCGCAAGACCTGTAAAACAGAGTTGTTCCGTCTGGCCTTTGTCTTGGAGCCAATTTGATTCCCTCCCCCTCTTTCCTTTTTCCTTCTGTGATGGAACCCCTATTTGGGGACTTCCCTGGCTTTTTCTGGCCCACGTAGGACCAGTCTGGATAGTTGGCCTTGGTGAAGATTTGATGTTTTCATCCCCGAAAAGTTTCTGATTTGAGTTTCTATTGAAATGAGGCTGCATTTTAATGTTGTATTTTAATCTTGTTTTTAAGTTGTATCTTAATTAATTGTTTTATATCTGGTGTTAGCCGCCCTGAGCCTGGTCTTGGCTGGGGAGGGTGGGGTATAAATAGAATTATTATTACTATTATTATTATTATTATTATTATTATTATTATTATACCATGAATCATGGAATTGTAGAGTTGAAAGGGACTCTGTAGGGATGCAGTGCAGGACAGAGGGCCATCCAGCCTCTGCTTTAAAAGACCCAGTGAATAACAGAACCATAAAATTGCAGTGTTGAAAGGGACCCCAGGGGGTCATCCAGTCCAACCCTCTGCAACGTAGGAATCTCAGCTGAAGCATCCATGACCGAGGGCCACCCAGCCTCTGCCTAAAAACCTCCACGGAGGAAGCGCCCACCACCTCCTGAGGAGACCCTTCCCCTGTCAATGGCTCTTCCTTTTGGAAAGTTCTCATCTTTATTTGGAATCTCCTTCCTTGTCTTCGAATCCCTCAGTTCAGATCCCAGCCAGAAAACAAGCCTGCTCCCTGCAAGCTCTGCAGGCTGCTGAAGCCCCCAGGCCCTCTCTCAACTTGCAGGGGCTTGGACTAGATGACCTTTGGGGACCTCCCGACTCTCCAGTTCCATGGCTCTGTGCCCCCCCTCTCCTCAACGGCCTTCCTCCCCCAGCTCACCCCCAACCGCCTTTTCCTTCCAGATGTCTTCCTCCTGGTCCTGGGGGCGCAGCTGGGCATCTGCCTCTTCTTCCTCTTTGCCCACATTGAGGGTCTCTATGCCACGATGGATGTGAGTAGAAATGGGGCCCCCTTGCCCCAAGTGCTGCAGCCCATCCCTAGTCCCCCCCTCCCGCTGCCCCTCTGGGGGGGGTCTCTTGGTAGGCCTGGCGTGAGACCCCTCCCTCAAGCCCTGCAGGGCCACTGTGGGCAGAGCCCTCTTGGAGGCGGCTTATAAGGTTCCTTTGTGGGAGGGGCCCCGCCTAACACCCCCTCTTAAAATATTCCTCCTGCCCAAATGCTTAGGAAGTTATTTAGAATTTTAAACCTGGTTTAGCATTTTAACTTTTCACACGTTTTAAAGCATTGTGAATTTTTCGGGATCATTTTTTCTTTTTTAAATAAACCACTTTGAGCCCCCCCCCTTTTGCATATAAAACTTACGAAAGAAAGAAATACTTTTTTTAAAAAAGGATCTGATCCCCTGTGCATCTCCTTCCCTTGCTGTCATCCCAGGCGTATGTTTAATTGGGGTTTTCAAACAGCACAATTAATCACTAGCTCCTCCCCTGAGAGGATTGAGGGCCAGATTCAGGGCAGGTGGTGGCCCTCAAGCCATCTCAACAACCTGCAGTGTGCAAAGGCAGCCGCTAGGTGGCCTCATAACAGAAGCTTCCCCTCTGCTCCTTGCAGAGGTCTCTCTGCCTTAGATTTTAAAGCAAGCGAAATTATGCACCGTTGGGGTTTTGCACCGTTTTTTAAAAACACCCATTTTTAACTGTTTTTACGGTGCATTTGTAAATTGCCTCGAGACCCGTGGAGAAGGCGATTCAGGAATATTAGTTAATAACAAGCATAAAAATGAAGAATCATATCTTTGTAACACTGATGCTCAGGAGAGCTGGTGTGGATTAGTCCACACATCAAGCCCTCCCTGGGTGGCGACCGTGGGCCAGTCCCTGCCTCTCAGCCTGACCCTACCTCACAGGGATGTTGGGCATGGAAAGGGGGTCTTTGGACTGGGCATGCCTGGAAGGGGACATGGCTGGTAGTGCCCCCGCTGCCCTGGAAGTGCCTTCTCCTCCTGCACCCTCCCATGTCTCTGACCTGCTTCTGCCTCCATCCCCCCCCCCAGCTTGTCTGCACTCCCCTCTTTTGGAGATTCTCCCTGCTGGGCCTGCTGCTGATCACCTTCGCCCTCTCCCTGGTCGTCGAGGTGAGTTGGATCCATCGGCTTCCCCCGCCTGGGCTGCTCAAGGCCCCCCGAAGGGCTGCAGGGGGTGTGAGAGCCCAGGCCTTTTCTCCTCCTCTTCTTGGGATACGCGTGGGAATGTTCAGGGAGACAGGAGAGGATATATTGTGGAATAATATCCTTCCTAACATTCCCCTTTTAAAATGTGCAGCGGTTAGCTTGCAGCAGGCTAGTTTTAGCCTTTCAGTATAAGATTCCTGGTAACCCCCTTTAAGGTAAAGGTAAAAGAACCCCTGACCGCTAGGTCCAGTTGTGGCCGACTCTGGGGTTGCGGCGCTCATCTCGCTTTACTGGCCGAGGGAGCCGGCGTACAGCTTCCGGGTCATGACTAAGCCGCTTCTGGCGAACCAGAGCAGTGCACGGAAACGCTGTTTACCGTCCCGCCGGAGCGGTACCAATTTGTCTACTTGCACTTTGACGTGCTTTCGAACTGCTAGGTTGGCAGGAGCAGGGACAGAGCAACGGGAGCTCACCCAGTTGTGGGTATTGAAACCGCCGACCTTCTGATCCTCTTTAAAAGGAATAGACACGACACAGTCTTGTGTAAAAAGTATAAAAAAAGTTTACTCACATTCAGTCAGTTCACAGATGAATCCCTGAAGGCAGACTTAGGTTACGTGGAATCTATCCCATAAAGAGATAGTTTGTGCTCTGTTGGCTGGAAGCTTAAGAGATGTTGCTTCTTCTACGAATGGATCAGAGACAGAGAGAGAGGGCTTTGTGCCTTGCCCTTTTGTGTTACCTGGACAGGTAAGGTCACGCCCATCTCTAGGCACATGTAGAGGAAGTTTGCCCCAGCGCAGGAGGAAACAGGAAGTTGACCTGCTGGCTGGTACAAAGCATCCCTTTGCACGTCCACTCTAGGAATGCTGTACTCGACTGCTCTGTGTTTCTCATCCCACAATACAGGGCTTGTCCCGGCTGCACCCCAAGAATGGCAAGGAAGCTTCTTCCCATCTGCAGTTATCGTGGCTGCCTGTGTTTTGAATGGATCTCTTTGAAATCCATACAGTGGTACCTTGGTTCTAGAACTTAATCCGTTCTGGGAGTCCGTTCAACTCACGAAACCATTCAGAAACCAAGGCACGGCTTCTGATTGGCTGCAGGAGCTTCCTGTACTCAGTCAGAAATCACGGAAGCCGCGTTGGACATTTGGCTTCTGAAAAACGTTTGCAAACCGGAACACTTCCGGGTTTGCAGCGCTCAGGAGCCAAATTGTTTGGGAGCCAAGTCGTTCGAGTACCAAGGCACTGTGGAGAGAATCAGAACTTATAGGGTTAAGAAGTTCTGAGTGACGTCTTACATTCCTGAGGCGTGACTGAGGGAGTGGCCTGATTCCACTGCCTGTTTGTCTCTGTTTCCGAAGGGAAAGCAGCCATGAATGCTAGCAGTCCAGGGAGAGTCTGAAGAGTGCTGTTTTATTGTTTTACTGCTTGAATAAATACTGTCAAATAAACACAGGCGAACGAGGGATCGGAGCAGCAGGAGGCTCAGCTAGAGGGAAACGTGCCGGGCTGGAGATCGCTTAAAGCTACGGCTAATTGGGGTCGTAAACCAATTAGCTACGCCACTACTAATAGGCACCACTGTATTTTAATTCTGCTCGTGTTCAGTTACATTTTCATGATCATCTCAGTTTTTGGCACTTTCTGTTTTATCTGCAGAAGCTGCCTTGATTCCTGGGCTGGGGAAAAAGCAGGCTATGGATAAATTTTATCTATCTATCTATCAGCTTTGTGCCAACAGCCATTCGTCCGAAGGACACAGGGCAGTTTACAGCACAAAAATCAAGATGAAAACACAAAACACATGACTCAATAACAAAAACAAAAGCAATCACTCCATTCCCTCCCACAAATTTATTATTATTTTTATTATTAAATGAATATGGAGCCTGCTGAGCCTTCAGTTCTGCTTGCTCTGTCTTTTCCCCACGCAAGGGCATGATCCCCCCTTCTCTCTTGCAGGAGGCCGTCATTGAGAACAGAGCCCTGTGGGCGCTTCTGAAGAGGGCCTCTGGGTACCAGTCCAGGAGCCGATACCAGAAGCTGCGGAGGGCCCTGGAGAGGGACCCCTCTTGGCCGCCCCTCAACCGAACGGACTCCGCAAGCCCTGACACGGTTCACGTGGCTGGCTTTGGGGCGGCTTACGGCAACCCGGCGTTTGTGAGCCATGAAGAGCCCGTCTGCGGGACGAGTGTCTGAAGCGAGGTTGCCACGTTTGTGCCTCAAGGGCCGCCTCCTTGCTCCCTGGTCAAAAGCGGGTGCCATTAGCAGCGGCAAGGGGCAGCCCTGAGGACAGGATTCCTCGGCCGACGGAGAGGCGCAGGCCTTGGCTGCTGCTGTTTGGACAAAGCTTGGGAGGCCAGAGCTGGCTCTGCCACTAGATGCCATTAGAAGCCCTCGAGATGGCAGCCCTGTGCGTGGCCGGCTGGCCAGCCTGCCACCTCCACCACCAGCACAGAAGCAGTGCCAGAATCGGGTCTGAAACGGCACGAGATCCTGTGGAGCCTGTGGAGCCTGTGGGTTGTCTCACAATCTTGCCCCAAATGGGCACTGATGCCAGCGCTGCTTCTCTGCCCGTGGTGGAGGTGGCAAAGCAGGCAGAGAAGCAGGTTCTGCATGCGAGGAGTTTATCCTACGTCGCTTCACGCTGTTACCCTTGCCCTGCTCCAGGGCAATCTCCTGTCGCCCCTAACAAACCTTGATTTTTCTAAAAAATAAAAAAACCGAGTTTGTTGCAGAAGCACACCAGATGCAGTTTAATGGCACAGCCTGAAGTTCTTCATTTGCAGCTCAATCTCACTCTCAATATGACTGTCTGGAAGCAGCCTTGGAATCAGACCATTGTGGCAGTGGGGGGGGGAGGGGCAAGGAGAGCGGGGGGGGGGGAGGGACGCATGAACGAGTCTCTGAATAAAGCTACTTCCTGGGACTCTCAGGTGGGGAGATGTGCTGGTGATGTCCCTTTAGGGCACCTGGTTGTCTACTGGGAAAAGAGGTTGCTGGACCACCTGAGCCATGGACCTGATCCAGTGGAACTCTGTGTACAGAGATAGACTGAGACAGCAGAACCTCTGTGGCAGGAGCTGAATCCCTGTTGCTGCGAGGACAGGATCCTGGACCGGATGGGATCCCCGCTTGGGCCAGGCCCAGCTGCTGCAAAGCTCTCTGAAATAGAGTCGAGTGTGGATTTCATGTTCTTTCTTCAGCTCATAGTGGTGAGGAGGAATGGAAGTTCCCCCAGAATGTCTGCTTTATATACGTTATTTACACAATGGGCCCCATGTGATTGGCTAATTCCGGGATACTCCTGTAGGCCAATCAGGTTGCGGATTCCCTTCCAGCTGGAGCTGGATTGGGTGGCTCCTGTGGACCAATCAGACTGCTGCATTCTGGACCCTATTGTTCTAGGACCAATCAGACTGCTGCCTTTTGGGTCCTATTCAACTCAGTACATAACACTCTCCTTTTGGCCTCAGGAGGTGATGGGGGGGGGGCTAGTAAGGGGGTGCAGATCCCACAAGAGTCGGGGAAGCCTCTTGCAGCAATGCAGGGAAGCCACTCAGCCTGAGCAAGAACCGCCTTCCTTTTATTATATATAATAAACAAAAAATTATATTATATATAATATAACAAAAATAATAGAAAGAAAAGACAAGCAACAACAAATGTAACAGCTACAGCAACGGTAAGAAAACTGTAAATAAAAACAATATCAAATCCATAAAATGGGATTCTCTAAATCCCCTGACTTCCTCTCCACCCCGGTTCCTCCCCCCCCCCCCCCGCATATCATTTCCAAGAACCGCCTTCCTGAGCCAGGAACACCTGACTGCTCTGTGCTGTGTCTACTCGAGAGCAACCAGGAGGGCTGTTGGAGGCCAAACAGGTGGAATTTTCCTAGCTCTGTGCTGCTATATAGCCCAGGCCTGAAGAGGGCGCTGTTCCCCCATGTCCTTGGGCAGTGGCTGCCCTGGAGGGCCTGGCCCAATTTGAGCCCTATGCAGTGGACCCCAGAGACCCCCCAGCACTGATCAAGGCTTGGGCCATGCAACTGATCCTCTGCCGGCCTCACGGTCTTCTATAGAATCTCCTCCCCAGCACCCACCTTGAGCTTATGAGGCTTTCCCTCTGTCCTGCTGCAGCCGCAGAAGTCTAAGGCTTTATTCCTTTTAGGGAAGAACATTGAGAGACATGAGAGCTCAAATTAGGAAAGCAGCATGTTCCTGTCTGTGTGCAACAAAGGTCCCAATTTTTCCCGAGCAGCACGCAGGTGGCCCTGATGTTTGGCTCAGAAATACATGCCAGTCCCAATCTGGACGGCGTACAATGTGGACCCCAGATGCAAACCCAGCAGTCTTTTGCACAGAATTGGGGCCACAAGCAGGTTGCATGCTGCTTGTGTCCCACCCCCTCTGCCAGCCCCCCAGGGTCAAGATACTGCCCTCCCCACCTGCAGCCTCCCAGCCAGCCTGTCCACTCTCAGTTCCTGCCAGGTCTTCTTTAGCTGTAACCCCTTCATTGCAGGGGGGCTGGACTAGATGATCATAGAATCCTAGAATCATAGAGTTGGAAGAGACCACAAGGGCCATCGAGTCCAACCCCCTGCCAAGCAGGAAACACCATCAGAGCACTCCTGACATATGGTTGTCAAGCCTCTGCTTAAAGACCTCCAAAGAAGGAGACTCCACCACACTCCTTGGCAGCAAATTCCACTGTCAAACAGCTCTTACTGACAGGAAGTTCTTCCTAAAGTTTAGGTGGAATCTTCTTTCCTCAGGGGTCTCTCCTCAGGGGTCTCTTCCCACTCTATCCTCAGGGGTCTCTTCCCACTCTATGACTCCATGCTTTGGAAGCAAACGTCTCCTACCTGGGCAGTTATCTTTCCACGAGGGCCAACATTGATGCCAAAATCCAGCATCGCCTGAGCTCTGCGAGTGCAGCTTTCCCCCGATTAAGTACAGAGTGTTTGATGACCGGGACATTGGCAGAGAAACCAAAATGCTTGTTTACAAAGCTATTGTACTTCCAACCTTACTATATGCTTGTGAAACATGGACCACTTGCAAACACTATCCCCAGCTCCTCGAAAGATTCCATCAACGGTTTCTCTGAAAATTTTTACACATCACTTGGGAAGACAGGCGAACTAATACCAGAGTACTGGAAGAAGCAAAGATCACCAGTGTCAAAGCAAAGATTCTTCAACATCAACTTCGTTGGACTGGTCATGTTGTGCGGATGCCTGACTATCGTCTTCCAAAGCAACAACTCTATTCCGAACTTAAAAATGGAAAGTGTAATGTTGCTGGTCAACAAAAGAGATTTAAAGATCTCAAGGCAAATCTTTTAAAATGTAGTATAAACACCGACAACTGGGAAACACTGGCCTGCGAGCACTCCAGTTGGAGAACAGCCTTGACCAAAGGTGTAATGAGCTTTGAAGACACTCGAACTCAGGACGCAATGGAGAAATGTGCTAAGAGGAAGGCAGGCTTGGCAAACCCACACCGTGATCAACTCCAGCCCGGAAACCAATGTCCCCACTGTGGAAGGAAGTGGGGATCCAGAATTGGCCTCCACAGTCACTTACGGACTCACTGTTAAAGCCGTGTTTATGGAAGATAATCTGACTCGGCTACGAGGAATCGCAGAAGAAGAAGAAGAAGAAGAAGAAGAAGAAGAAGAAGAAGAAGAAGAAGAAGAAGAAGAAGAAGAAGACTCCCTGTTTTTAGAAGCACAAGGGGCTGCAGCAGAGGTAGGGGCAGAGGGGGTGGGCGGGGTGAGAGAACCTAGAGGAGAAATGCGCAGGTGTCTCACTGCTGCTCAGTTGCCCAAGAAGAAGAGGAAGAAGGAGGAGCTCCTCTCTGCTGGCTTTGAGGTTGAGATCCAAAGCTATGGGAAAGTGCAGCTGGAAAACACAACCCTGGTAATTAGGCCAGTTAATCGGCTTGTGCATTTCACATCCTGATTGGCAGGCAAGCGTGGAGGAAGAGAGAGGATTTGCATAGAGGAAATCAACTGGGCATGGGACGCCCTTTTCTTCCCTTGAAGAGCCGGGGAAACACTGATCATTGCCAGAGAACTGTTTAGAATAAATGTGTGCAGAGAGGAAGGTTCTTTTGCTATTAATCCACTGGTGCCACGCGCAAAATAATAACAGAACTCTTTCCCTGATGAGCACACAAGGTGTGGCAACACAGAAACCAGCATTTGGTCCCCAGGAAACACTCGGAAAGTTGCAGGGATGCTGTTTGTGCTGTATTTCCCAATTCTCTGCATCTGACGAGAATCCAGGGGAGCCTCAGGAAGGCAGGTTCCGTTTCCTTTGGCATGAGGTCATGGGAGGGTTACTGGTGCCTTGGGACACGCGGTTTATGTGCAGAGAGAGGCAGCTGCACTTCCCAAGAGAATTGGACAAGTTCATGGAGGAGGAGAGGGCTCTGCTCTGTCCCGCAGTTGCAGGCAGTGATGCTTCTGAATCCTAGTTGCTGGAGAATGTTGGTCTTTGGCTCAAATCTGGCTTGCATGGTCCTACTGGGGGACAGGAGGCGGGCAGGTGTGGAGGACTCCCTGGTCCTGAATAGGGCAACTGTGCCCCTGAAGGACCAGGTGCGCAGCCTGGGAGTCATTTTGGACTCACAGCTGTCCATGGAGGCACAGGTTAGTTCTGTTTCCAGGGCAGCTGTCTACCAGCTCCATCTGGTACGCAGGATGAGACCCTGCCTGCCTGCGGACTGTCTCACCAGAGTGGGGCATGCTCTGGTTATCTCCTGCTTTGGACTACTCTCATGCGCTCCATGTGGGGCTACCTTTGAAGGTGACCCGGAAACTACAACTAATCCAGAATGCGGCAGCTAGACTGGTGCCTGGAAGCAGCCGCTGAGACCATATAACACCGGTCCTGAAAGATCTGCATTGGCTCCCAGTACGTTTCCAAGCAGAATTCAAAGTGTTGGTGCTGACCTTGAAAGCCCTAGATGGCCTCGGTCCTGTATACCTGAAGGAGCGTCTCCACCCCCATCGTTCAGCCTGGACACTGAGGTCCAGCGCCGAGGGCCTTCTGGTGGTTCCCTCCCTGCAAGAAGCCAAGTTACAGGGAACCAGGCAGAAGGCCTTCTCGGTGGTGGCGCCCGCCTTGTGGAACGCCCTCCCATCAGATGTCAAGGAAATAAACAACTCTCTGACTTTTAGAAGATACCTGAAGGCAGCACTGTTTAGTGAAGTTTTTAAGGTTTGATTCTATTTTGAATATTCTGTTGGGAACCGCCCAAAGTGGCTGGGGAAACCCAGCCAGATGGGCGGGCTATAAATAAATCATCATCATCATCATCATCATCATCAGGGGGGAAACTAGGCTTTATTTCACCTGGGCCAAAGACCCAGTTTGGCACTCCCTGCAAGGATTTGCACACATGCACAAACATGCTGGGAGCCTCAATGGCACCCCTCTGGAGGCTTCATCCAGGTCAAAATGTTTTGCTAGCCCCCCTGTTGCTGCTGATCCAGCATGGGGTCTTCTTACTTTCTGAAGCTGCCTCTTCACCTTTGCTGGGCTAACTCCACCAGAAGCCTCATATTCCTGCTCTTCCTCGGGCTTCCAAGGGAACTCCCAGCCCGGTAAGACGCTTGCAGAGAGCCCCTGCACCCGCCATCTCTCAGCCTGACCCTGTGCCCGTCTCAGCTGGGCCTGCGGGTTTTGCATTTTGCACAGACAGAGGCTGAGCATATTCTGCAGCTGGAGGAGGGAGGAAGCATCTCGGTCCCCTTCTCTCCTCCAAAGCCCCTCTCCTTCCAGGAGAGCCCAGGCAGAGAACGCAAAGGGCTCTTGCCAGGCTGCAGGTCCTTCAAGGTAATCTCCACCAGCCCAACCAGTCTGACCAGTCTGGCATGGTCCCTCCTACACTCAAGCGCCTCAGGGCAGGGAGGGAGTTAGGAGGTCATCCTCTCAAGCCCCTAAACCTATTAGGGGCAGCAAGCGGAATATTCCTACCAGGGATGAAATGTTTGTGGTCCCTGGACTCCAACTTCCCCTCTGCCGGCTGGCAGCAAAGAGGCGCACGGCTACCCAGAGGGCAAACAGGGTTGCCAGTCCCTGATTCACACCCCTGTGCAAAGCAGGCAGTTGCATGCCAGCCTGGGAGTCACCTGGGCTTTCGGTGTAGGGGCAGGTGTGACCTCGCGCGATGACAAAGGGCCGGATCAGGAAAGAGGAGACAGGGACAGGGGCTGCCCCAGCTTCTCCTTTGGGTCCCATCTTGCCACACAGGAGCTTGTAGGGCTCAGAGGATCCGAATTTATAAGAACCTGCTTCCTTCCATGACGGAATGCAGCACAAGTCATGAGTTCACAGCAGGAGGAAGAAGGATTGCCATGCAAACTCTTCCCCATAGCCACCCCCTTTCTTGCGCTGGAGGGCAGGTCTCGAACCCGTGACTTCAAGGTACAAGAAAGGAGATTCCAACTGAACATCGGGAAGAACCTTCTGACAGTAAGAGCTGTTTGACAGTGGAACAGACACCCACAAGAAGTGGTGGACTCCCCTTCCTTTGAGATTTTAAGCAGATTTTAAGCGGGCCTCCTGCCAGGGATTCTGTAGCTACCATATTTCCTTGAGTGTAATATACACCTTTTTTGGCCAAATTATGTCGCAAACATTAGGGTGCAGGTTAGATTTGATGGTGCATATACATTCCTCAGCAGATTCTTCCTTGGTTTCAAGGTTTAGAAAATAGAGGTGCACATTCGATTCAGGGGTGCATTCAATTAGTGTAAATGCGGTATGTTTCTTGCAGAGCAGGGGGTGGACTAGATGACCCTGGGGTCCCTTCCAACACTCACAGGGGAGTCACTCCGCCCCCAGAGCCAGCTTCCTCAGATACAACTGGGCCACACCTCAGGGAATGTCTTCTTCAGCAAAACTGCGTTCAGCAGGCACAGGGAAATCCCCATTTACGCAGGAGTTCTCTTTCTGGCCGCCGCCCACGTCCCCGGAAGCATGTGAGCGGGGATTCCCAAGCTCTGCGCCCCACCTGCCCTGCCGCCACCTGCTTCCAGCGCTGAAAACATGCACAAACTCCACGCGAACGTGACACTTCATGCAGCAGAAGGCAATGGAGGCTCTCATCCTCAGAGACTCTGGTGCAAATCGGTTGTCTTTTAAGGTGCACTACAAAAGTCTGGGGTCATCCACACTTCTGCTTGCACCGTGCCTAGAAAGCACGGCTCTGAGCAGTAGTAATTTGCTTCCCCTGGTAATCACTATATTTCTTCCAATCTTTTTGAAATTTTTGTTTGCTGTAACCTCTGATCACATCTGTCGATCTTGCCAATTTCAACATAACTAAATAATCTAGCTTGCCATCCTTTTTTTGTTGGAATTGTTTCTCCCCCCCCACCCCCATTTTTCGCTTTGTCATTTCAGGCAAATGTCCAATGGCCCCCTGAGGAATACCACCTGGGAGAACTTAGGGGGCCAAAATGATTCCCCACGTGAGTGTTGCTCACTGACCCTTCTTTTAAATCATGCAATCATGCTTTTTGCTTTACAAAAGCAATGTATGCAAGTTAATACAATAGCAGGGTTTTTTTTGGGGGGGGGGGACCAAAACCAAAAACATTGTCTATGTCTAAATTTGGAGATAATTAGAGATAGAGATTCCATAGACATGTATGAATGAAGATAATACAATGGAACCAAGGGAAGGAATAGAGGGAAGGTGGGGGGTTCAAGTAACTCCACAATGTTAATGTTGATTGAGTATACAGTTAATAATAATAATAATAATAAATTTTATTTATATCCCGCCCTCCCCAGCCGAAGCCGGGCTCAGGGCGGCTAACAACACTAAAACAGTACAACATTATAAAACATTATAAAAATGGATTAAAATGAATTAAAATCAAAATTGATGGCAACCATAAACTAAAGTTTTGTAAAGATTGCCAGAGGAGGGAGTCAGGCTGCGCCCTGACCAAAGGCCAGGTGGAACAGCTCTGTCTTGCAGGCCCTGCGGAAAGATGTCAAGTCCTGCAGGGCCCTTGTCTCTTGTGAGAGAGCGTTCCACCAGGTTGGAGCCGCAGCCGAAAAAGCCCTGGCTCTAGTTGAGGCCAGCCTAACCTCTCTGTGGCTTGGGACCTTCAAGATGTTTTTATTTGAAGATCGTAAGTTCCTCTGTGGGGCATACCAGGAGAGGCGGTCCCGTAGGTACGAGGGCCCTAGGCCGTATAGGGCTTTGAAGGTTAAAACCAGCACCTTAAACCTGATCCTGTACTCCACCGGGAGCCAGTGCAGCTGGTATAGCACCGGATGAATGTGATCTCTAAGCGAAGACCCCGTAAGGAGTCTCGCTGCAGCATTTTGCACCCGCTGGAGTTTCTGGGTCAGTCTCAAGGGCAGCCCCACGTAGAGCGAGTTACAATAATCCAGTCTGGAGGTGACCGCCGCGTGGATCACAGTGGCTAGGTCAGGGCGTGAGAGGTAAGGAGCCAACTGCTTAGCTTGGCGGAGATGAAAGAATGCCGCCTTTGTTATAGCTGCAATCTGCGCCTCCATGGAGAGGGAGGTATCGAAGATTACACCCAAACTCTTAACGGACGGTGCTGGCACTAATTGCACCCCCGCAAGAGATGGGAGTTGCCCCCTCAGCCCCTTGTCGTCCCGTCCCAGCCAGAGGACCTCTGTCTTCGAAGGATTTAACTTCAGCCGGCTCCCACGTAACCATCCAGCCACAGCCTCCAAGCATCTGATCAGTGTGTCTGGGGCAGAGTCCGGGTGGCCGTCCATCAACAGATAGAGTTGGGTGTCATCAGCATACTGATGGCAGCCCAGCCCAAAACTCTGGACAAGCTGGGCGAGGGGGCGCATAAAGATGTTAAAAAGCATTGGGGAGAGTATTGCACCCTGGGGCACACCACACACCAAGGAGTGGCGGGATGACAATTCCCCCCCAAGCGCCACCCTCTGTCCCCGACCGGAGAGAAACGAGCGCAGCCATTGAAGGACTGTGCCCTGGATCCCCACGTCGGCAAGGCGGTGGTCCAGGAGTTCGTGATCGACCATGTCGAAGGCTGCTGACAGGTCTAGAAGAATCAGCAGCCCCGACCCGCCTCGATCCAGCTGCCTGCGGAGATCATCTGTTAGGGCGACCAGAGCCGTCTCAGTCCCATGACCAGCGCGGAAGCCGGACTGGAATGGATCCAGTTGTTATAAATGTTTTATTTTGTGTTTTTATTTTTCCTTTAATGTAAGGATTTTGTGTGTGTGTGTGGAAGCTAATAAAATATTTTAAAATAAAAAATAAATAAACATGGAACCATGGAATTGGTGTTGGGAAAGACCCCAGGGGCCATGAGGTCCACTCCCTCCTGCCGTGCAAGATTCTCGGCTAGTGGATCCCTAACTGGGCCAGCCAGGAGTGGCTCTCAGCCTCAAGGACACAGCCAGTCACACATTTCCCAAGCGCCTTGACTCGCTTGGCTCCTCGAAGCTCAGGGGAACTTCCTTTTCGACAGGAATACTCACCTAACCTGTCCGGAAACAAAACTATACACAGCAGCTCCTGCGGGGAGCATGGCAGACAGACGTTGGACTCTGGTGGCACAAGTTTAAGAGAGATGTAATTATTGTTTAGTAGTGTATGCTTGTGTAATTTTTTTTCTTTTTAAATAATCTGTGTTAATTTAAATTACACACATATACAAAGAATTTGCAATCTCATACTACAAAAAGAAAATTAAAGAAAAAACAACTAATAAAAAAGAAAAAAAAGAAAAAAAAGAAAAAAAGAAAGAAGAAAAAGCAGATTTACGTACATAAAAAAACTTAATATTCCTAATTAATACTTAAATAAACAAATAAAAAAGACTTCTGACAAAATTCTGGGCTGCATCAATAGGAGTATAGCATCTAGATCAAGGGAAGTAATAGTGCCACTGTATTCTGCTCTGGTCAGACCTCACCTGGAGTACTGTGTCCAGTTCTGGGCACCACAGTTGAAGAAGGACACGGACAAACTGGAACGTGTCCAGAGGAGGGCAACCAAAATGGTCAAAGGCCTGGAAACGATGCCTTATGAAGAACGGCTAAGGGAGCTGGGCATGTTTAGCCTGGAGAAGAGGAGGTTAAGGGGTGATATGATAGCCATGTTCAAATATATAAAAGGATGTCACATAGAGGAGGGAGAAAGGTTGTTTTCTGCTGCTCCAGAGAAGCGGACACGGAGCAATGGTTCCAAACTACAAGAAAGAAGATTCCACCTAAACATTAGGAAGAACTTCTTGACAGTAAGAGCTGTTTGACAGTGGAATTTGCTGCCAAGGAGTGTGGTGGAGTCTCCTTCTTTGGAGGTCTTTAAGCAGAGGCTTGACAACCATATGTCAGGAGTGCTCTGATGGTATTTCCTGCTTGGCAGGGGGTTGGACTCGATGGCCCTTGTGGTCTCTTCCAACTCTATGATTCTATGATTCTACCCCATAAGGGAGATTTACCTAGTGACTGCAGGGTAGCAGTTTGGGAATTTCGCAGGACGAAAGAAAGATGGAAAAGAGAGAGAGAGGCAGCATGCCTTGTCCTTTGACCAGGTCCGGAAAGGTCACGCCCATCCACTAGTCACAGGCCAGGAGGAACAGGAAGTTTTCGACTGGCTGGACCGAACATTCCCTTGCATGTCCACTCTAGCAAAACAAGGAATGTTGTATTTGACTGCTCCCAGTGGGTTACATCCCACAGCTGCCCCGCTCCCAAGGGATCCCTCTACTGTTCACAAGCCCCCTTAGAGAAGCTTCAGCTCTGCTTCTCAGCATCTCACCAGAATTCAAAAGCATCAATTCTCCAGCAATCAGCCTTCTTTATGGTCCAGCTCTCACTTCCATTCTTCATTACTGGGAAAACCATAGCTTGAACTATACGGGCTTTTGTTGACAAGGTGGTGTCTCTGCTTTTTAAGATGCTGTCTAGGTATTATTGCTTTTCTCCCAAGAAGCAGGCGTCTTTTAATTTCATGGCTGCTGTCACCATCTGCTATGATCATGGAGCCGAAGAAAGTAAAATCTCTCACTGCCTCAATTTCTTCCCCTTCTATTTGCCAGGAGGTGATGGGACTAGTGGCCATTATCTTCGTGTTTTGATGTTGAGCTTCAGACCATATTTTGCGCTCTCACCCTCATTAAAAGGTTCACTTTCTGCCATCAAGGTTGTGTCATCTGCATGTCTGAGGTTGTTGATATTTCTTCCGGCAATCTCAATTCCGGCTTGGGATTCATCCAGCCCAGCCTTTCGCGTGATGAATTCTGCATGTAAGTTAAATAAACAGGGAGACAATATACAGCCTTGTCGTACTTCATAGCATTACAGGATGGCAAAATCCCAAGGAAGGCCTGTTCACAACTAGAGGATTTCTGTGATTGTAAGTTGTTTCAACCTTCTTGTTGTTGTTGTGTTTTATTGTTACGACCTGAGTGATTTAGGGTGAATGGTGGGCAATTCATGCTGGCACCAGACCTGTTTTCTCTACCCGCTCAGGTGAGGCCCAGGTGAGTCACAGGGGATGAGTGCCAATTGCCCAATCTGCACTTCGCTCCTAATTCCTCACCCTCAACATTCCCAGGTGTTGACATCTCTCTCCCACAGCCCAGCCCTGCTTGGCAGTCCTGCCTTGCCACCCTTAATGATTCCTGGCCCACGACCTTTGCTGGCCCTCGCTGAAAGTAAACCGATCCTCGCGGGAGAGATCAGATCCTCACAGGGAGATCAAATCTCAGGGGCTCAAAGGGATTAGCAGCGGGGAGGGCAGCTCCTCCCTTCAGGCTGGCACCACCTCGGCCTCCGTTTTCTTGAGCACCCAGATCATAAAAGGAGACAAGGAGACAGAGTGAGGTGGGCGGGCGGGATGGGCACCCTGGCAGGGAAGGGCAAGGGAGTCGTGCAGAACTGGGTGCTGGCTCATTTGGCAGAAAGCAGGAAAAGTGTTTGTGTCCAATCCTGGCCACCTCACCTCAAAAAGGAAATTGGGGAGATGGAAGAAGCTTCCTAAAAAGGGCAACAGAAATGCTAAAAGGAAGGGCTTTTCCATGCAGCACATACCGTATTTTTCGCTCCATAAGACGCACCTGACCATAAGACGCACCTAGTTTTTAGAGGAGGAAAACAAGAAAAAAAAATATTCTGAACGAAACAGTGGATGTATCATTTTTGTGGTTCATGCTGTGGCCACAGACATGTGATTTGACGGTGAGTTTGGGGTAGCCCTAATGAAAAAATCCTGAGGATCCGTGTGGATCCGTGCTTTGTAACCATGTTTTTGCACCATTGTGGCCCCAGGAAACAGTGGGTGCGTGATTTTTTTGGTGCAGGCTGTAGCCATGGACATGCTATGTGATCTGATGGTGAATTTGGGGTGGCCCGGTACAAAAATCCTGAGAATCCATGGGCTTTTACCTCCGCCCTCCCAGGCAGCCTCCGCTAGCGTCCCTTATTTTGCTGCCCCCCTTATCTCCCTCCCCGATCGCATGCCGATCAGCTACTTCCTTTCAACACCCCCTTCCCTCTTGTTTGCCTTAGTGTCTTTTCCTTAGCTGGAGCAGTTTTTTGTTCCTCCTTTTCTTCTAATTTCTCTCCTCATTGCTTTAGTCTTCCTGTCTCCTCTCCTTGCAAGTTCGCTTCTCTTTACCTCTCCCCTCCCAGGCAGCCTCCTTTATTGCTAGCGTCCCTTATCTCCCTCCCCGATCGCTTGCCGATTAGTGGCTTTGTTTCAACGCCCCTCTTTCAAAAAAAAAAGAAAAGAAAAGAAAAGAAAAGAAAAGAAAAGAAAAAGAAAAAAGCACGATCTGCTTTTTGCCCCAGGGACCACGCATTCACTCCATAAGACACACAGACAATTCCCCTTACTTTTTAGAAAGGAAAAAAGTGTGTCTTATGGAACGAAAAATACGGTAGTTAAACTATGGAACTCCCTGCTGCAGGAGGAAGTGACAGCCACCGACTTGGATGGCTTGGAAAGAAGATGAGACAAATTCATGATGGCTCTGCTCTGAATCCCAGTTGCTAGAGACCACGGGAGTGGGGAGTTGGTCCCGGGCCCGAATCCTGCTTGCAGGCTTCCCTTTTTGGAGCATCTGGTTGACCCCTGTGAGAGCAGCAGGCTGGACTAGGTGGTCCCCTGGCCTGATCCTGCAGGGCTCTCCTGACGTTCTCTCCTGTCCCTCCTATGGAGTCCCGGAAGAGCCCCCACTCCAAGGGAGGTCCTTGAGGAAGGCTGCCTCCAGGTCACCTGAGCCAAAGGCTGAGGGCAGGGAATCTCGGCCTGGAATTTCTCCCAACCTCTCACCACTTCCGTGACTATTAGACAAGCTGGATGAGAGCTTTGCAAAGGCAGGAGGTGGCAGGAAGGAGCAGGGCCAGAGAGTTTAGCATCTTTTCCAGCCCTTTTATCAAAGAAAATGGGGGTCTGTTATCAGCCAAGCCTTTTCTGCGATGTCTTGTCTCTGTAGTTCAGTCTCTCACAACACATCCTGCTTTCCAGGCAGGAACGACTTGTGAACCACGGAGAGTTCTTGGGGAACATATTATGGTCTGTCAGGGTCCTTAACAACCTCCCCTTCTTTTGCAAACTCATGCAAGCAGCAGAACACTTTAACCCGGAAACATGGAACTGGACACATGACGCTTCCGTCGATTGCACACCATACACTCAGAGCACATTTTCTCCCTCATTTATTCAATTTATATCTCTCCCAGGGGTTGTGCTTATTGTTATACTGGAAAAAATTAATAAAAACATTTACAATATTATTATTATTATTATTATTATTATTATTATTAAAATTTGTATACCGTTCTTTACTCATAGATCTCAGGGAGGTTCACAACATAAAAATACCAGCTAAAAACACAAAATACATAATAAAAACAAGAAAAGAACAAACCAATAACCCCCCACAACACATTTAAAAGGGTGTCAAATGTCGATCAAAAGCAATATTTAAAATATTATATCCTTCCCTCTCAAATGATCCCTTTACCCCCAAGAATCCTGTGAACTGTAGTTTGTTAAGGGTCAAAACAAAACAAATTCCTTCCAGTAGCACCTTAAAGACCAACTAAGTCAGTTCTTGGTATGAGCTTTCGTGTGCATGCACACTTCTTCAGATACACTGAAACAGAAGTTTCCAGACCCTTCTATATAGTGAGAAGGTGGGGAGGGGTATTACTCAGAAGGGTGGTGGGAATGGGTGATTGGCAGATAGCTGTGATGAGCCTGTTGACGACTCTTAAGGACTGCAATAGGTCTTACAGGAAAAAGCAAGGGGTGAAAAGGTGAAAAATGGCTTTGTCATGTATAATGAGATAAGAATCCAAGGTCTTTGTTCAGACCAGGTTTCTCCATGGTTTTAAGTTTGGTGATAAGTTGTAATTCAGCAGCTTCTCTTTCCAGTCTATTTCTGAAATTCCTTTGTAGTAAAACAGCTACTTTGAGATCTTGTATAGAATGTCCTGGGAGATTGAAGTGTTCTCCTACTGGTTTCTCTGTCTTGTGGTTCCTGATGTCGGATTTATGTCCGTTTATTCTTTGGCGTAATTTGTTAAGGGTGTTGGGAGTTGTATTTCTGGTAAACCACCGTTCCCTGAATTTTCTTTGGGGGGTGTGTGTGCTTCAAATGCACAATGCCTACACATCTCTCCACTCTTCTCCTTCCAAGATGTGGCTCTGAGGGTGAGGCAGGGGCTGGCAAAGAGCTGAGCGACAGGAGTCCAGCGAACAGGTGGGCCCTTCTGCATGCCAGGCAACTCCAGGCTGGAATTTCTGTCTGGGGCAGAGCCGGTGGAGGGTCAAAGGGCACCTGGGCACCTGGACAGGGCATCCCTCCTCAGGTGTCTCCTGCAGGGTCTTGCATAACACCGGAGGGAGAGGGAGAAAGGCTGAAAGGCTCCAGAAGCTGGAACAGGTTTTTCCCCGCTGCAGGTTTGGCTAAAAGAAGGCGTGTGCTCTTAAAGGCAGGCGGCAACACCATGGAGACAGTGACTGCTCTGACCCGAGTTCAGATCAGCCGGAGCTCCGGTTGCTGCTGCCATCCTTGGGGGAGAGGACGCCCTGGACTGCTTGACAGCCGCCAAGTTTGATGGGGGGAGACCTTCTGAAGGACCACCACCACCTCCTCAACCAGGGAAAGGAGGATGAGCTGGTAAGAGGCAGCAGAGAACTGAGCTTTCTGGCTCCCCAAATCGGCCGCGTTTCCAGGAATCTCAGAAATTCCTTCCTGCTCTTGGCTCCAGAAGAAGGCTTGCGCCTCCTGGCCCAAGGCTCGATTGCTGGGAAAGCGCCCCTGAGCGCACAACCGAGGGGCTGGGGCTGGGAGGGGACGGGACGACATTGGACGGCTTGCTTTTTTCTCCCTGTGCATTTCAAGGCTTTGGCAGGAATCCACAGGTGGATGCGTCCTCTTTAAAAAGGATGGATTCAGGCCAGACGAGTCGGCTGGTGCCTGCGAGAATGAAAAGGGGGGCTGCAGCAAAAGGTTGCAGCATGCAGTGCTTCTGCTTAGGAGACTATCCAGGTGGGCTGAGCAGGAAGAGGGACCTCGGCTCCAGGGGGTTCTGGATGAAATGCAGAACTGTAAGGTCCATTTTGATCTGGGTTGTGCCTGGGCCACCCTCTTGGGATCTATACCAGGAGGCGTGTGTTGGTTTTCCTAGACTTCTCAGTAGCTTTCAGTACCATTCAGCACAGTGTCCTTCTGGGTTTGGGGTTTGGGGAGACTCAGCATTGCAGCAGTCCCACTCCTACCTTGCAGGGAGGGCATAGAAGGAGGTTCTGGGCAACGCCTCCTCTGCCCTGTGGGTCTTGCCTTGACTTCCTCACTCCGTTCTTTAAAAGCTACCACAGAGACTGTGCTGGGTGTGGGCGACAGGGCACGCTCTGTATGAGACATCCAGCTCAGGTTGGACAGACGCCTTTCAGGGATGCTTCAGCCGAGATTCCTGCATTGCAGGGGGTTGGGCTCAATGGCCTTTGGGGGTCTCTTTCAGCGCTACAGTTCTGCGATTCTTCCTGCCTCGGTAGGTAGGAGACCATCTTGGGCAACTTCTTAAGCTCGGTGCTGGACTGGATGAGGGAGAATGAATTTAATCTTGATCCAGGGAAGATGCAGGCGCCTTAGGCGGATTGTTCGGCCGACTCTAATTTTGGACAAATGTTTCCTGGGGGTTTAGGGTAAATGGCTTTGATGGGGTCCAACCTGTGGTTGGATGTGCATTCAGCTTCAGGCTACATGGTTACCTTACCTGGGAGTAAGGGCCGCTGAACACGACGGGGCTTCCCTCGGTGCAGAACCGTGCAAGATTGCATGTTGAGGACACCATCTGCACCCAAGGCTTTTGCCATGGTTGCGCATGCTGTGGCTGCTTCTTGACTAGACTACTGTAATGCACATTGTGTGGGGCTGCCCTTGGATGCACTCTGGAAACTTCAGCTGGTCCAGAAGGTGCCAGCACTATTTTTGTCTGGTGCCAGGAGCTGGGAGCAGGCGGGTCTCATCCTTCATGGACTCCACGGATTGGCACTTTCTGGGCTAACTTCCCGACGCGGCTGCTGATCAAAGCCAGCTATTACTGCCTGAGCCCGGGATCCTCTAGGGAGCTCCAGGTCCACTAGGTGACCACCACCAGGTCCACCACTGTGAGCTGAGGGCACCAGAGAAGGTCTTCCTCAGGCACCTCCAGCCTCTGAGGTGAGACTCTCGCCACCAGAGTGAGGCCTTTTGGGGTGCAGAAGACCAGTGAATGCGGTGCATCTTACAGAATGAGATATAAACACCATAACATCCAAGACGAATCATCTGCATATTATACAGGAGTGAGTCTTGGGGAAGGGAAAAGCAAGGAACAGGATATGCAAATAGCAGACGATGATCCATCATAACTCTTAGAGGAACTTTATGCAACTTAACTTAGAACTGTACCCCCACAGCCAAAGGCCTTGCCCGCATTTCTGCTTCTTACGGTCTGGATGGAAAAACACGCCTGCCCTCCAGAGATTCAGAGCTGCTCCTGTCACGAGCCAGACTGTCCTGGCCAACGTTTTCTTCAGTTCCACAGCTTCTGGGGTGATCAGCTGCACCGTTTTGGCAGTTCCCCCCAGTCCCCCAAACTGAGCTCAGTAACACCCTGTTGAGATGGGAAACGCTCTGTAAGTTTAACTACAGTACTGAAATCGTAGAATTGGAAGGGGTCCCAAGGGCCATCTAGACCAACCCCCTGCAATGCATGAACCATACCTTTAAAAAGACCCTGGCAGATGCCCACCCAACCTCTGCCTCAAAACCTCCAAGGGAGGAGAGTGGACCACTTTCGGAGGGAGTCGGATCCGCCGTCTGATAGCTCTTACCGCCAGTGCTGAAGCGGAATCTCATTTCTTGCAGTTTGAACCCACTGGGTCAGGTGGATTCTGAACCAGCAGAAAACAATCTTGCTCCATCTTCCCTGTGAGGGACAGAGATAACAACTATGGGGTTTACTGGCCAAGGGAGCCGGCGTACAGCTTCCGGGTCATGTGGCCAGCATGACTGAGCCGCTTCTGGCAAACTAGAGCAGCGCGCGGAAACGTCATTTACCTTCCCGCCGGAGCAGTACCTATTTATCTACTTGCACTTTGACGTGCTGTTGCAGGGATTCGAACCGCTGACCTTCTGATCGGCTAGTCCTAGGCTCTGTGGTTTAACCCACAGCGCCACCCATGTCCCAATCTGCATACTATCCCTTGATTTTTCCTGTAGTACTAATTGCAGTCCTCTACAGGTTTACCCTACCCATTGAGTTAATCACCCATCTCCTACTACCCTCCTGAGAAAAACCCCGCCCTCCCACTATATACAGTCATACTTCAGTTACAGACGCTTCAGGTTTCGTTTTTTCGGGGTACGCACCAGCCGAAACCCGAATGAGCTACTTGCACAGAAGCGCTAAATTGCACTTTGCGCATGCGCATGAGCGCTAAATTGCACTTTGCGCATGCGCAGAAGCGTCGGATCACAACCCGCACGTGCGCAGACGTGCCGCTGCGGGTTGCGGACGCTGCAAGTTGCGAACGTGCATCCCACACAGATGACGTTCGCAACCCAAGTGTCCACTGTATATAGGTCTGGTGACTTCTGTTTCAGTGTATCTGAAGACGTGTGCATGTACACAAAAGCTTAGACCCAGAAGAGACTTAGTTGGCCTCTAAGTTGCTACTGGACAATTTTTAAAATTTATTTCATCTGCAAACAAAGCCATTCTGCAAATGCAAACCTCCACACAAGGTTTTGTGCACATTAAGCATAGCTTTTGCAGAGAGGCCTTATCCCTTGAACCACGTGTCTTTGCTGGAATAAAATAGCCATTTCGTTTTTTGAAGTGGAGAGGGCTGAACCCGCAGGTGCTCCACCGCCAGGGCAGGCTATTGCAAGAGATAAGGATCCTGCCACAGAGCCAGGCAAAAGCTGTCAGCAAAATGCAACCATACCAGCCTAGCTTGCTCCTGGCCTTTAACGGGAGCTTGGAATGCAGGAACCAGGAAGGGATGAATTTATTTTAGCAGCTTGAGGTAAGCATTTAATCACCTGCTGATATCTGAAGGCAGAGGAATGTAAACAGAATCTGCTCCTTTTCCCTTATGGGGTATCCAAGAGCCCGCACAGAGTCCTGGAGTGGGTGCCCTATCGGTAGGGAACCTTTGTTCTGGGTTCCTCCTCCCTCCTGCATGTGGGGAGTGGGGACCCTGTTGCAACAGATCAATAAAGATCAGGCTTACTAGCTGCTTTGCTTCTCAATATTCTCTGCTTGGCCTCTGTTATTTTCTCCTACCCATAGGGAACCCACTTAAGGACTCTATATGGGCTCTTGGATACCCCATAAGGCAGGGGTAGGCAGCTCGGGGTCTGTATCCGGCCCAATTGCCTTCTGAAACCGCCCCGCAGATGGTCCGGGAATCAGCGTGTTTTTACATGAGTAGAATGTGTCCTTTTATTTAAAATGCATCTCTGGGTTATTTCTGCTTTTTTTTAAAAAAAAAAATATTAAAGTTTTAAAGGTTACAAAAGAGAAAAAAAAGAAAAAAAGAAAAAGAAAAAAGAAAAGTACAATCAATTAAAAAACCATACATAAAAAATACAAACAATTTAAAAAAAACAAATCAAACCTTCCCATAACTTAACTTTCATTTGCTTGTTTCCTTGACCTCCTCACACCTCCCTTTTTTGTATTCTAGTTCAGTTATATATTTCAGCAAATTCTTTCCATCTTTGTTTTAATCCTAATAATTTATCTTAATATACTATAATTTTACAATCTCTTCTTCCACTAATTACCAATCCATTTTTACTTAAACCTTTATATCATTTCTGCTAAAACCACATAACTTCATTCCAACATCCTTCTAACATTCCTTAATTTCATCTCTGGGTTATTTCTGGGCCATAGGAATTCGTTCATATTTTTTCCCCAAAATATAGTCCAGGCCCCCACAAGGTCTGAGGGAAGGTGGACCGGCCCCCAGCTGAAAAAGGTTACTGACCCCTGCCATAGGGAACCCACTTCAGGACTCTATATGGCTCTTGGATACCCCATAAGGCAGGGGTAGGCAACCTTAGGCTCGTGGGCCAGATCCGGCCCAATCGCCTTCTCAATCCAACCTGCGGACGGTCCAGGAATCAGCGTGTTTTTGCATGAGTAGAATGTGTCCTTTTATTTATTTATTTGTGGGGCCGGCCTTAAGGGATAAAGGAGCAGTTATTTTCTTATAACCCTGGGGGGGGGGGCTCGCTGGGCTCCTTCCCTGCATCTCTGGAGGCCTGGGCCTGATCCAGCCCCCAGCGACCTTCCCAATGTGTGGGCCAGGTGTGTTTCGGGCCCCCCTTTCTGCGCTGTCATGCTGTGGATGGGGGGGGCGGGGGCAGAGCGCCGATATAAGAAGCCCAAGTCGTCATGGCGATGGGGATGCGGGCGATGGAGACGGATGGGCCGGTCCTCGCTCTGAGCATCCTTCCCTGGGCCCCTGGGCCTCCCTGCCTGGCGCGGATTCTGCCCCGGCGGCTCCTCCTGGCTGTGGGGTGGCGTCAGGGGCTCCCTCCCCAGCTGGCCGTGGGGCCCGGCCACTGGCACCGTGGAGCCCAGTCCGAGGGGGCTCCGCTGGCTGCCGCCCTGGCCCTGGGGGGCCAAACGGTCGTCATCGGTGGCCAGCGCCAGCTCCAGGGGCCGTCTCCTCAGCATCAGCTTCATCAACAGCGGAGCGGCCCCCTCCACCCCCGAGAGGCTGCCCAGATGCCCCCAAGTGCGTGCCAGCGGGGGGTGGGCAGGGGGGGACCCCCCAGGGGACAGGGAGACACGGGGGGGGGGGCAGAGGCTGGGATTGGGGAGCCAACAGGCCTGGGAAGCAGGAGGGGGCCTTGCGGGGGGCTTTGGCAGTGGCAGCATGGGGCGGGCAGGAAACAACAACAACAACAACAACAACAACAACAATAATAATAATATCATTTACATGCCGCCCATCCGACTGGGTTGCCGCGGCCGGCAAGCACATGGCCTTGCGCCTCCAGTTATTTTTAAATCAGTTTTTAAAATTGGATTCACCCAGAGCCCTAAACCCAGAGGTCCCAGGTCGCAGAATAAAATCGAAATAGAAAACCACAAAATACATCATCAAAATAGAAAACGACCTCCCAATAATACACCCCCCCCCAAAAAAACCCCCACACATTTTTAAAGGGCTCTCCCTGATTTCTTTTTCTTCCTTCCCTGTTTTTAATGTTTGAAGTTTTCTTCTGTTTAATATTCTGTTGGGAGCTGCCCAGAGTGGCTGGGGAAACCCAGCCTGATGGGTGGGCTATAAACATATTATTATTATTATTATTATTATTATTATTATTATTATTATTATTACTACAGTATTATTATTATTATTATTATTATTATTATTATTATTATTACAGTATCATCATCATCATCATAATCATTATTATTCCCCCCCTTTTTTGCAGAAGGGGGATTTTTGGTGCCACTGTAAACGCAAAGACAGCATGAAATATAGAAAGCATAACTGGAAACAAATTCAAAATCAGCCAAACGCCGGCTAGTCAGACGCCATGAAGGAATTCCTTGCCTATGCGTGGAACCCTCTTCAGATCTGAATAGGGCAGATTATCCTACACTGGTTTTCCTATGACTGCAGCTAATTGTTGTGCCAGTTATTGTCCTTAAGTTCGAATTTCCACTCCTGGTGGATTGTCGACTTGTTTTATTTGTCCCTGTTTTGAGTTTGGGGGGCACCAGGAATACAAACGCAGGCGTCTCTCAACGGTTTCTCTGTTTTAACAGTCCCCCCCCCCCCATTTTTACACCCCTTTGAGACTTCTGTCAGTGTAAGCGGGAGAGAAATATTAGCAAATAAATAAATGCTGCGTTGGGGAGACTCAGAAGCGGGCAAAGGCATCCCTTCTGACATTTGCAAGACATCTGTATTGGGAGGTTTTTAATGACTGATGTTTTAATTTTTTAAAAATCTTTTGTTGGAAGCCTCCCAGAGAGGGGTAGAAATACATGGGCGGGATAGAAACAACAACAACAACAACAACAACAGGAACAAGTGTATTGTTTTGATGGATGTAATTTTCAAGGAAGCCTCTTAAGACTGATGCCTTATTTTAAATTTTCCCGGTTTGGGATTCAGTTACAATTTGTGTGTGAATAATGCCTTTCCTTTGTGTTGCCTAAAGGGCCCAGAAATTCAGAAGGGAGAAGGAAGGAAGGGGATTGTAAAGGAGTGTCTTTCTCCACATAAACTGTTGTAGAAACAGGGTGTGTGTGTGTGTGAATAAATAAATATATAAAAATATATTTATATATAAATATATATTGTGTGTAAGGGAATTGGTTTCAGTAGGAGTGACACATCAACTCCCTCCCCACAAAAAAAACACCATTCTCCGAAAGAGGACCTTTATTATTATTATTATTTATTAAATTTGTATGTCACCCTTCATCTGTAGATCTCAGGGCAGTCCACAGCATAAAAATACAGGATGAAAACACAAAATGTGGAATAAAAACCAATTTGCCTAACAGCTTCATGTGCTCCTTGGCATGCCCCGATAGATGCACATTTAGAAATCGTTTCTGCAATTGGAACAGAATAGAGGCTTCCTCTTGCCACTGCCACAAAAGCAGAGGCCAGGTGACTGGTGTGCCTGCTCTCAAGGTGCAAAGGGTGGATCAGGGCCCTTCCGGCTGTGGCCCCGAGACAGAGAGAACAAGTGGTTGGGGCTTCTCCTCACTCCTGCTTGCTTTGCGCCAAAGCGCATGGCTCTGAGCACTTTCCTGCTTGTCCTGTGCTTTCAAGACATGTGTCTGAGCGGGTTCTCTCACCCCCCCAAAAATATAATTTTTGTGAAGTTTCCAAAACTTCTCAAATTAACTTCAAATTAGATAGCAACTTTGTTTCCCAGACTGACTTCCCACAGAGTTTTTATTCAAACCCTTACCTATTACGAAAACTGTCTAATACCATTATTTCATCATCATTTCTTCTTCCGGTGAGCGGTTTTGACTTTGGCCCACCGCTTTGCCCCAGAAAGCTCACTCTTTAGCAATAAATCGGAAGGGGCTCGACTAGTATTATGCGCAGGGCTGGATTGAGATTTGATGGGGCCCTCAGCTCCCAGTGGCGTAGCGTGGGGGGTGCAGGGGGGGCCCGGCTGCACCGGGCACAACATCTGGGGGTTAGGGTTAGGGTGCGCGAATCCATGGGTTAGGGGGCGCAAATTACTTGCCTTGCCCCGGGTGCTGACAACCCACGCTACGCCACTGTCAGCTCCTGAAGCTAATTGGGCCCTTTCTATGTCCAGCTGTCCTTTGCCCACAACAAATGGTCGCTGTTTTTTGTGTTGAATATATGCTATATGGTAATTGATGGACCTCATAGGTATCTCAAGCCATTTGAGCATGTTTCCATGCAACCAGTCCATGCAGAATGTAGGCGCCCTATATATAGAAAGGAGCAAACCAGGGATATTTGAGGGTGCAGGCTAACAGGTGGGGGCCATTACTCACATCAGGGGTGGCCAACTCCCAAGAGACTGCAATCTACTCACAGAGTTAAAAACTGGCAGTGATCTACCCCCTTTGGGGGGGTTCAGGTCAAACTAGTTGAGTTTTTTCAGGGAGGAGGTAAAATGTTGAGCTTTTTTTAGTGGAGCCACAGTTGTTCAGCTTCTTTGGGGGGAGCCAATGATCTACCAGTGATCTACCGCAGACGTCCAGTGATCTACCGGTAGATCACGATCTCCCTGTTGGACATGCCTGACTTACATCATAGGCACCTACACAACACAAAACATGGTTGCTGCGTGTAGGTTTTATTTTATTTGTTTTTTATCTTCTATTTTGGAAATGTACATCCAGTTTTTGGGGCCCCCAAAGAGAGTGGGGCCCTGAGCTATGCCTTGTTTAGCTTATATGTAAATCTGGCACTGATTACGCGAAAGGGAGGAACACTTCTCTCTGTCCATTTCCTCCACCTGCAGCTCTGATGATGCAGGGACATTGATACTGATATACACTGATCTTCCCCCCAGGATATATTTGGCTACAAGACTAAAGGGTGCCGGAGGGCCCTGTGCCTCGCTGGCTACGTCCTGTCCTGCGGAGTCCTCCTCCTCCTCTTCTACTGGAAGCCCGAGTGGGACGTGTGGGCCAACTGCGTGCCCTGCGACTTGGAAGAGGCCGACGTCGTGCTCTTGCGGACAACGGTGGGTGCCCTTTGCATCTCCCAGGCAGCTTCCCCAAGTTCTCATCCCCAGAGGTTACAGCCAGGCAGGGAATCACAGAGCTTCCTGTAGACCGAGTCTCCCACATCTCACTGGGCAGTAACCCAGGAATTGGTTAACCTGCGGAACTCACTCCCACAGGAGGCCACCAATTCAGAGGGCTTTAAAAGAGGATGGGATAAACTTAGGGAGGTTTCTTTCTTTCTTTGGTGATCCCTCGTAGCTGAGTAAGATGGTCTTCCATAAACATGGTGTTAACAGTGAGTCTGTAAGTGACTGTGGAGGCCAATTCTGGATCCACACATCCTTCCACAGTGGGGACATTGGTTCCCGGGCGGGAGTTGATCACAGTGAGGGTTTTCCAAGCATGCCTTCCTCTTAGCACGTTTTTCCCTTGCGTCCTGAGTTCGAGTGTCTTCAAAGCCCATGACTCCTTTGGTAAAGGCTGTTCTCCAACTGGAGCGCATGTTCAAGAATCATTGCTTCAACATTGGTGATCTTTGCTTCTTTCAGTACGCTGATATTAGTTCCCCTGTCTTCCCAAGTGATGAGTAATCCGAGAATTTGCTTGGGCTCAGACCACCACACCACAGAGGTGCTAGATGTGTTATCAATAGTGTTATAAGAAAAACCTGCTCCTTTTCCCTTATGGGGTATCCAAGAGTCTGTCAAGAGTCCTTAAGTGGTTTCCCTATTGGTAGGAGAAAATAACAGAGGCCAAGCAGAGAATATTGAGAAGCAAAGCAGCTTGTAAGCCTGATCTTTATTAAACTGTTGCAACAGGGTGCTCCCCCCACACGCAGGAGAGAGGAGGAACCCAGAACAAAGGTGTTTCTCCCTTGTGTCCTGAGTTTGAGTGTCTTCAAAGCCCATGGCGCCTTTGGTCAAGGCTGTTCTCCAATTGGATAGATCGCAGGCCAGTGTTTCCCAATTGTTGGTGTTTATACTACGTTTTTAAGCTTTGCCTTGAGAATGCTAAAGTGTGGCCCTCGGCCTGGAAAGAGCAGGGCAGAAGTTGAGTGTGGAAGAGCCCTCAGGCTTGTATGAATAGCTGCATTTTTTGTCCTGCTTTAACTGGATTGTGAATTACCAATGTGATTCACGCTGTGCTTTCCCTCCCCTAGGATGAATTTCAGAAATATACCAGGAAGAAGGTGATCCACCTGGATTTGCAGAGCGTCTTGGACAGTGAAAAGCTGGACCACGTCCTTTTCGGCGCTGACCAGGATTCCGTCATCAGCAGGGCCATCATGAAGCCTGGAATGACGGTGAGTTTTCCTTGGCACAAGCCGGCAAATGAGTGGTGGGCACCAAAAAGAGGCTTCTTTCTATCCCCACCTTCCCTGCCCCTTCCTTTCTAGATCAGAGGAAATTGTCTTCTTCTTCTTATTCGATCCCTCGTAGCCCAATAAGATTGTCTTCCATAAACACGGTTTTAACAATGAATCCGTAAGTGACTGTGGAGGCCAGTTCTGGATCCGCACGTTCTTCCACAGTGGGGACATTGGTTTCCGGACAGGAGTTGATCACAGTGAGGGTTTGCCAAGCCTGCCTTCCTCTTAGCATGTTTCTTCCTTGCGTCCTGAGTTCGAGTGTCTTCAAAGCCCATGACTCCTTTGGTCAAGGCTGTGCTACTGACTTCCTTTCGTCTGCCCTGAATCTTCCAGCAAAAACCTTCCCTTTGCATCCCAGGGTAGCAGATGCGCAAATGAAGCTACAAGGCTCCTTTGCCCCAGAAGCTCTTTCACTGAGCGGGTGCTGTGATGGCAGCCGCCCCCTGCCTTGCTTGCTCCCCCAGGATGCTCCGCCAGGGCGGGGGCTGCTCAGGGGCAGGTGCGGCACTTACCTGGGCGGCGTTGCTGTCTGGCTTGACAATGGTGCGGCTCACTTGCACGCTGCCTTTGCTCCCGTCCGAGCTGGACTCCTCCATTTTCTGTAAGAAGGAAGGAGGAGAACACATATTGCGACCGGGAGTCTCAAGGACCAGATTAGAGGGCAAAAATTCAAGCATTGAAGCTACAGCTTTTTAATTTTTAATTTTGGATTCAGTAAAGTAAACCAAAGAAATATTCATAAAGACAGCAAAGGGCGGAACATTATCATGAAACTTATCATTCCGAAACATGATGAAAAATACCCAAAATTTCCTAAGAAATCTGATGATTTATATGATATGTATTGGCACATATTAATTTATAGGTATTTATAGGTATCATTTCACAATAAGTTAATTTAATCATTGTTCCCATCCCCCCATCCACTCATTTTATAGATGCTTCTAGATAAATAACCGTAACCATGCATTGTTCTAACAGGTGAGATACATCCATGTACAAAAAATCCGTTATGTCTGGGACCTCACGGAAAAGCAGTTCCTGAGAGTCGGGTGAGTTTTTAACTTGATGGCTGGAGACTCTGAGGGGTTGGAGGGGCCCTGGCTGAAATTCCCTGTCACCTTTCTGCCTTGTCTCCTTCTAGGTCGCTGGAGGACTCCAACACTTGCTACAAAATCCATCACAAGTTTGGAGACGGGCTGACGAGGAAGGAGAAGGCGCTCAGGTGTGGTCCACGGGGCAGAGCTGCTCCTCATCTAGTCCTGCAAAGCAGGAATCAATTTAATCCCTCTTTCTTTTTGTAATATATTTTTATTCCATTTTACAATTTAATATTCAACACATTTTTCATATGAAAGAAAACAGAACAAAACAAAACTCTCCCCACTCTGCGACTTCCCTCAACTTCCCCTTCTGGTTCTTTAACTTCTGCTTAAATTTTTCCTTATTTTCCCTCTTTTAGTCGAATGCTCTTACATTCTTATTATTTTCATACCAAATTTTCTTCCAGTTACTTCTTACATTTAATTAATTTCCATATTGTTGTTTCTTGACCTTTACTCTTGCTTTCTTAATTGTCAGTGTTTTACTCAAACCCTGCTAGTGAGTCCATTTCTTTACAATATTTCTGTAAATACAGCATGAACGATTCCCAGTCTTTTTAAAAATGTCTTTGTCTCTGACTCTTCCTGTGAGTTTCGCCATTTCTGCATATTCCATAATTTTAACTTGCCACTCTTCTTTCATTGGTATCTTGTCTTATCTTGTCTTTCCTTTCCTTTTTCCTTTCTTTTTTCCTTCCCCTTCCCCTTTTTCCTTTTTCTTTCCTTTCCTTTCCTTTCCTTTCCTTTCCTTTCCTTTCCTTTCCTTTCCTTTCCTTTCCTTTCCCTTTCCCTTTCCCTTTTTCCTTTTCCTTTCCTTTCCTTTCCTTTCCTTTCCTTTCCTTTCCTTTCCTTTCCTTTCCTTTCCTTTCCTTTCCCTTTCCCCTCTCCCTTTCCCTTTCTCCTTTCCTTTTCACCGTTCCCTTTCCCTTTCCCCTTTCCCCTTTTTCCTTTCCTTTCCTTTCCCTTTCCCCTTTTCCTTTCCTTTCCTTTCCCTTTCCCCTTTCCGCTTTCCCCTTTCCGCTTTCCGCTTTCCGCTTTCCCTTTCCTTTCTATCGCTTCTTAAATACCATATTTTTCGCCCTATAGGACGCACTTTTTCCCCTCCGAAAATGAAGGGGAAATGTGTGTGCGTCCCATGGGGCCAATGCAGGCTTTGCGCAGCTCTTCGCAAGCTGTGGGAGCCTGTGCTGGGCTCCCGCGCCTTGCGGAGAGTTGCCTGATCTGGGGGCTGGGGGCGGGGGAAGCTCGGGCTTCCCCCGCCCCAGCCCTGCACCTGGGGGGGGGGGAAATAATTCCCCCCTTTATTTCCCCCCAAAAAAACTAGGTGCGCCTTATGGGATGGTGCGTCCTATAGGGCAAAAATTCGGTATGTCTCCACGCCTCTGGCACTACCCAGCGGGGAAGGAGCTTAGGAGATAATTTTCTGTGGGGGACCAACAACTTGGATGGCTGTAAAAGAGGATTAGACATATTCACGAAGAGAGGACTATGGATGGGCTCCCAGCCAGGACTGCTCTGCTCTGCCTCCACAGATAGAGGCAGCAATGTTCCTGAATCCCAGTTGCTGGAAACCTCAGGAGGGGAGAGAGTTGCTCTTGTGCTCGAATCCTGCTTTGGTTGGTTTCCCTTTGGTGCATCTGGTCAGCGCCTGTGAGAACTAGATGGGCCCCTGGCTTGATCCAGCAGAGTTCTTCTTATGTTCTTGAGATTGGACAGAAGGGGCAACACACATGCCCTGCCAAATCCCTGCCTTGCCCTGGAGGTCTGGGCTGCTTGTCCCTCAGGTCTTAAGGGGGGTCTCCTCATCTCTCCTGTCTTTCTCAGGAAGTTGGTTTGCGGCCCCAACGCCATTGAAATCGAAGTCCGCCCCATCTGGAAATTGCTCTTTAAAGAGGTAACAGGGGTCCCTTTATTTTGGTTATTTGTTAAAGTTACCTTATTTTTCGCTCCACAGGGCGCACCAGCCCCAAAGAGCAGCATACAGGCTGTGCACAACCTCTCCCTTCCGGAGGGGTTGCGCACGGCTAGGGCACAAGCCAAGAAAGCCAGCGGGATGGATCCCACTCGCTGTTTGGGCTTCCTCTTTATGCCCACACAACTTCTCCTTGCCGGAGGGGCTGTGCGCGGCTATCCCTGAAGCCTGGAGAGCGAGAGGGGTCGGTGCGCACCGACGCCTCTCGCTCTTCAAGCTCCAGCGAAAGCAACACAAAGCCTTTGGAGCACGGAGGGAGCACTCCCTCTGCCCTTCGGAGGCTTCGCGTTGCTATCGCTGAAGCCAAGGAGCCTGCAATTGCTCCATAGGACGCACACACATTTCCCATCAATTTTTGGAGGGGGGAAAGTGTGTCCTATAGAGCAAAAAATATATACCACTCTTCCTCCGAAGATTGCAGGGAAGGAGGCAGCAGCCATGGGTGGGAAGGTTGTGCTAAGGCTCCAGGAAAGACCTATTTATTTGTTGCACCTTTTCCTCTGAGGAGCTCATGGCGGTGCGCATGGCTCTTGGGCCCCCACAACAACCCCGTGAGGTGGGCTAGGCTTAGAGAAGGCAGCGACTGGTCCCCAAGGTCACACCCAGTGAGGAGCATCATCATTTATTATTTCTACCCTGCCCATTTGGCTGGGTTTCCCCAGCCACTCTGGGCGGCTTCCAACAAAAGATTAAGATTACGTTAAAACATCAGGCATTAAAAACCTCCCTAAACAGGACTGCCTTCAGATGTCTTCTGAAAGTCAGAGAGTTGTTTATTTCCTTGACATCTGGTGGAAGGGCGTTCCACAGGGAGGGTGCCACCACCGGGAAGGCCCTCTGCCTGGTTCCCTGTAACTTGGCTTTTCGCAGTGAGGGAACTGCCAGAAGGCCCTCGGAGCTGGACCTCAGTGTCCGGGCAGAACGATGGGGGTGGAGATGCTCCTTCAGGTATACTGGGCCGAGGCCGTTTAGCGGGGATTCGAACCCTGGTCTCTCCTAGGTCCTAGTCCAGCAGTCTAACCCCTGCGCCACACTGCCTCTCTAGTTGGCAAGAGGCCCAGCATGGAGTCCTGGGATGCTCGTCGGTCAGAGACAGGCAGACAGGCAGACTGATGTTCTCTGCCCCATGTTCTCTGCAGATCCTGAACCCTTTTTACATCTTCCAAACCTTCACGCTGACCCTCTGGCTGGTCCAGGGATACATCGAGTACTCCACTGCCATCATCATCCTGTCCGTCATCTCTATTGCCCTCACGGTGTACGACCTCCGACAGGTGAGTCTGCCACTCCTTTTGCCCTGGTCAGGGCTTCTCCTCCACTCTTTCCTGGCACGGTTAAAGCTCCATGTCCAAATGCTCTTTTTGTGCTTGGTTTTTTTTTTTGCTCTGGAGATTTCCCAGCAAAAAGCTGCTCTTTAAAGCCAAATTGGAGCAAACAGCAGTCTGCGGAAAACCCCAATGGCCATTTGTTGAGCTTCAGTTTTAAAGAGTGAGTTTTCGCAGGGAAAGCTCTGGGGCAAAAAAAAGGGGGGGGGGCACTCAGACACAGAACTTGAAAGCCTGGAACTCAGGACAAGAGGTCACTGCTGCCTTTAATCCGTCAGATTTGTATAGAGCTTTAATTCTAAGCAAAGGATGGGAGTGCCTTAAGCCTCCTAAAAGACCTTGCCCTCTCTCATGCCGCAGGGCACCACCCTCTCAGAGGCACCTCTTCCACTCAGCCTTTGGTTTATTTGACCAGCTTCTCTGCCTGGCTTTTCCCATCCTGCTGACCCCCTTAGCCATATTGTGCCAGGGCTGATGGAAGTTGCATGAGAGAAAGTGGAAAGAGAAAAGTTTTCCTCCCTCTCTCCTAACACTAGAATGCATGGGAATGTTGGAAGATTCAGGACATGTTTCTAATTTTTTTTTTTTTAAAATCCTGCTTCACACAGCATATGGTTAAACTGTGGAACTCCCTGCCACAAGGTTTCCCACAGTCACCTGGTTGGCCCCTGTGAGAACAAGATGCTGGACTAGATGGGCCCCCTTTAGCCTGATCCAGCAGGCTCTCCTTTTGCATGTGATTGAATTTTACTCACTAGAGAGGAGCCGACTGGAAGGCCCCCCCCCCCCCGACCAGCCTTCCCTGCTCAGACATGCTCAGCGCCTAAGTCTCTTTTCTTTCCGCAGCAATCAATCAAGTTGCACAACCTGGTGAAGGAGCACAACAAGGTGGAAGTCCTGGCCTGGACCAAGAATGAAGGTGTGTGTGTGGGTGTGTGTGGGTTTGTATTGGGGTCCTGAGACAGCTGCCTTCTTCTCCTGCCCCACGGCCTCCCCTTCCTCTCCCAGCACTATCCTGCTTCCCCATCTCCCCACACGGGGCAGCCTCAGGGCCTTTAAAGGAAGGGCTCCCAAACTCTTCTGGGCCACCCGGGGCCGGATTTACGTATAAACTAAACAAGCTGTAGCTTAGGGCCCCACTCTCTTGGCCCCCCCCCCAAAAAAAAATTAAAGGGGATGTACAGTTCCAAAATAAAAGATAAAAAGCAAATACAGTGGTACCTGTATTGTTCCGGAGGCCCCTTCGCAACATGAAAAGAGCGCAACCTGAAGTGCCGTATCTGCGCAGGTGCACGGTGCAACTTAGCGCTTGTGTGCATGTGCGAGTGGCGAAACCTGGAAGTAACCCTTTCCAGTACTTCCGGGTCGCCGTGGGATGTAACCTGTAAGAACATAATATGAAGCAAACGTAACATTGAGGTATGACTGTACGGTGGTCCCTTGGTATATGAACTTAACCTGTTCCGGAAGTCTGTTCTTAAATCGAAACCGTTCTTAAACCGAGGCACTCTTTCCCGAATGAGGCCTCCCGCCGCCAGTGCCCTTCTACCATTCAGATTCCGTTCTTAAACCAAGGTAAAGTTTGCAAACCAGGACACTACTTCCAGTTTTGCTGAGTTTGTAAACCGAATCGTTCGTAAACAGGACTTTTCTTAAACCGAAGTACCACAGTAAAATAAAACCTACATACAACAACAGTGTTTTGTGTTGTGTAGGCTTTAGATACCTATTAGGTCCATAAATTTATATATAGCACATATTCAACATAAAAAGCAGCGGCAATTTGTTGTTGACAAAGGACAGCTGGACATATAAATGGCCCCATTACCTTCAGTAGCTCAGGACCTCATTAAACCTAAATCCGGCCCTGGGGCCACCCCCCACCTTGGTTCCATTAAATCCAAAAACAGATTGGAAAACTGGGCCCAAACCAGGAAATAATAATAATAATAATAATAATAATAATAATAATAATAATGACACCCTGTCTTTTCCCCTGAAATGAATTTCAATAGGGACAAGCATAAGGTTCTATCCAGACTTTTAGGCCCAGCTCAGCACTTGAAAGCTCTGCGCCTGAGCAGTTGCTGTTGTTGTTTGTTCCGGCACTTTTCCTGGGAAACCTGCGCTTTAACAGAGCTCCTTTTCCTGCAGGGAGCTGCAAGGTGGAATCCTGCCAGCTGGTCCCAGGAGATGTCCTTCTCTTGGAAAGCCAGAAGTTTTCTCTGCCCTGCGATGCCATCCTGATAGAAGGGAGCTGCGTGGTCAACGAGGGGATGCTCACAGGTACACAGAACTGTCCTGGCCTCCCTTTGCCCTTCTCCCACGCCCTCCTTCTGCCCACTCTGCTTTCTTTCTCACGCAGATGAAGGGATTTGGAGGGAGGCAGCCTGAAAGGTGAATTTAAAAGGGGGCAGGTAAATTAACCTGTGGCACTCACTCCAGCAGGAGACAGTGATTTGGCCGCCAAATAGAATGGCTTTAGAAGAGGATGGCGCAAACTCATGGCGGGGGAGAGGGCTGTCAGTGGTTCTACTCTGCCCCCACAGTCAGAGGCAGCGATGCTTCTGGATTTCAGTTGCCAGAGGAAAGAGGGTGATTGTGCTCAGATCCTGCTTGCCCGTTTCCCATTGGGGCATTTGAGACCTTCGGGTGTAGGGCAGTGTAGAAATAAAAAATAAAAATAAACATTTGGATGGCCCCTGTGGAAACAGGATGCTGAACTGGATGGGGATATTTTCACTCCCTCCCATTGCAAGAATCTCCTGATGTTTTCAGGAAGGAGGGGGCGGAAACTGCTCTTCGCTTCTTCCACTCCTGCCTGACTCTGTGGGAGTCTCTGTGTTATCTATGTAGAGATGAGACAGTTGTGGGTCCAGTGCACTTAGACCTGCTTTCCAGGAGTGGAAGGTCTCTGGAAGTGCTCCAGTTCGCCTAGTCCAGTTGGGGCAGATCCAGATATGGAGCCAAGTCATTGGCATCGGCTCAAAGGCGTACTGACACTTCTTACCTTCTTATGTACTGTATTTTTCGCTCTGTAGGACACACCCGACCATAGGACGCACCTTGTTTGAGAGGGGGAGAACAAGAAAAAAAATTCTCCCGCTCTCTGCACAGCGCCCCTTCAGCGAAGCGGCAGGAGAAATAGAGCCCCTTCCATTTCTCCTCCCGCTTAGCTGAATGGGCGCTGCGCAGCTCTTCCTCTCCCACATTGCCTTCTCCTTCAGCAAAGGCAACCCAAAGCCTCCAGAGCGCAGCGGGAGTTCCTTTGGGTTCCTTTCACTATCTTTGAAGCCTGGACCCCTCTCGCTCTCCAGGCTTCAGCAAAAGCAACGTGAAGCCTCCGGAGCACGGCGGGAGCGCTCCCTCTGCGCTTCGGAGGCTTTGCGTTGCTATCGCTGAAGCCAAGGAGCCTGCATTTGCTCCATAAGACGCACACACATTCCCCCTTAATTTTTGGAGGGGAAAATGTGCGTCTTATAGAGCGAAAAATACGGTACAGCCTTTTCGGCCGAGGGGAACACAACATTGATGGGCACCATCCCCTTGGCAGCTCCTTCCGCTCTCTGCAGTGCCACCTCAGTGTGTGCCGTTGCAATGAAGACAACGCTCTTCCCTTGCCTGGCCCCACCTTGGTTTTCTTCCCCTTGTATCTCATTGCCGTTTGTAAGCTCCTTGGGGCAGGGCCTCCTTTGAAGCGCTGTGCATGTTGATGGTTCTGTGCAAAGTTCAAATGTTCAAAAGTTCGAAGGTTCATGTTCAAATATATAAAAGGATGTCACATAGAGGAGGGAGAAAGGTTGTTTTCTGCTGCTCCAGAGAAGCGGACACGGAGCAATGGTTCCAAACTACAAGAAAGAAGATTCCACCTAAACATTAGGAAGAACTTCCTGACAGTAAGAGCTGTTCGACAGTGGAATTTGCTGCCCAGGAGTGTGGTGGAGTCTCCTTCTTTGGAGGTCTTTAAGCAGAGGCTTGACAACCATATGTCAGGAGTACTCTGATGGTGTTTCCTGCTTGGCAGGGGGTTGGACTCGATGGCCCTTGTGGTCTCTTCCAACTGTTGGTTTCTGTTTCCTTCACTGTGCAGTGAAATGCTTGTCACGGGACATTGTTTTGCATTCCACAGTCAGAGTACTGTTGGGTTCCCACGGGAATGGGAAACTGGATGTGACGTTCACTGGTTTCCTGTTTTTCACTGTTTTCTCTCGGTGTTCTTTGTTTCCGAGGGGAGTTGCTTCTCTGCTCTCGCAGAGGCAAGATGCATGTTTGTATTCTCTCAGCATAGAAGTGTAAATAAAGTTAAGAATGTGGCACATACTGCTTATCCTCCGCTGTGTGTGACGACGCTCTGTTTAGGCTCAAGATAAGACGAGCCTGTATCAGCTTCAGCGTCAGAATGGGCTGAAGCTGGTCAAAACCTCACACCAACTCCATGATTCTATGATTCTAAAGTAATCACCATCATTAGTAATAATCCATGCATACTGATTGAAGCTGCAAGAAAGGCAGTTTTGCGTAGACATTAGGAAGAACCTATTCTGGTTCTTCAAGATCCTGTTTGATGGCGGAATGGTCTCCTTCGGGAGGTGGTGGACTCTCCTTCCTTGGAGGTTTCTAAGCAGAGGTTGGGTGGCCACCTGTCAGGGATGCTCTAGCCGAGATTTCAGCCTTGCCGGGGGTTGGACTGGATGACTCTGGGGGTCCCTTCCAACTCCACGATGCCGTGATTCTGTGGTGATGTCCACTGAGTGGGTGGGATTTGGGCTGCGTTTGCAGGGGAAAGCATTCCCGTGATGAAGACCCCCTTGCCCCAGACGGACAACACCAAGCCCTGGAAAGTTCACAGCGTGGAAGACTACCGCCGACATGTTCTCTTCTGCGGCACAGAGGTCATCCAGACCAAGCGAGCCGGAAAAGGCCCCGTCAGGGCTGTTGTGCTGCAGACAGGTGAGTCAAGCAGCTGTTGTGTGAAAAAAACTGCCCCCTTTCCCTTATGGGGTATGCAGGAGCCTCATAGAGTCCTTTGTAGGTTCTCCATTGGTTGGAGAAAATAACAGAGGTCAGGCAGAGAATATTGAGAAGCAAAGCAGCTAGTAAGCCTGATCTTTATTGAACTGTTGCAACAGTTTCCCCACTCACCCCACACAGGAAGGAGGAGGAACCCTGAACAATGGTGCACAGGCCCTTATATAGACTTTTGAAATTCCCCACCCTGGAGCCCAAGACCACCCCCCAAAACATCATACATGCCTCACAGAAAGAGGTGGTCCCCAGCAGAAACTGGAGTGTGTTGCTTCTCTCCTGTCTGCCAGGATACCTGATCCTGCCTTATCTGATTGCCTTTTCTGGGTAGCCTGGCCATTCCTTGGAGATGGCAAATCCTTAGTTTCTGAATCTCTTACACATATTGAGAGTGTGCTCAGCTTCACAGATACTTGCCAGACTGTATTTACAGGGAGGTGTAAGCAGCCCCTACAATTGGAAAGCTTTCCCCATTTCCTTCCTCCTTGCAAACTTATGCATGTGTTCCAGTTACAGATAGGTAGCCGTGTTGGTCTGCCATGGTCAAAACAAAATAAAAAAATTCCTTCCAGTAGCACCTTAAAGACCAACTGAGTTAGTTCTAGGTATGAGCTTTCGTGTGCATGCACACTTCTTCAGATACACATCTGAAGAAGTGTGCATGCACACGAAAGCTCATACCTAGAACTAACTCAGTTGGTCTTTAAGGTGCTACTGGAAGGAATTTTTTTATTTTGTTTATGCATGTGTGTTTGCCTTGTACATTTATGTATTTTTATATATACTGTATTTTTTGCTCTATATTTTATATATACTGTATTTTTTGCTCTATAAGACGCACCCGACCACAAGACGCACCTAGTTTTTAGAGGAGGAAAACAAGAAAGAAAATATTCTGAATCAAATGTTGTTGAAGAGGCTTTGTGCGGCTATCCCTGAAGCCAGAACAGCAAGAGGGATTGCTGCACAGCAATCGCTCTTGCTGTTCTGGCTTCAGCGATAGCTGCACAGCCTGCATTTGCTCCATAAGACGCACATGCATTTCCACTTACTTTTTAGGAGGGAAAAAGTGAGTCTTATAGAGCGAAAAATACGGTGTGTGTGTGTGTGTGTGTGTGTGTATGTGTGTATGACTTTAGAATTCCTATAACACAGCTTTGTGATTTACACCTCTTTAAGGTAGGGAGATGGGTGACCCTGAGTGCGGGGGAGGGGGGGAGAGGAGAGAAAAATCGAAGCTATTTTTGCAATTAGGACTCTTGCCTGTTGGTCCCTGGGAAGGTCATGGCCTCCCTTTTCCCTTCTTTCATGCCCTCCTTCTCGCTCCCCCCCCCCGGGTTTCTTTCTCATGCAGATGAAGGGATTTGGAGGGAGGCAGTTTTGCAGGTGACAGGGGTGTGGTGGGGGCGGTGTGTGGAAAGTTAAACTATGGAACTCTTCCTGAAGTGAAGCGTGACTCTCCTTTCTTGAAAGTTGATGGCGCATGTGATGAATGCATGCAAAATCCTAAATTGAGCTTGACTCACCTGGTGCCAAGAGGAAGCGCTTTGCTTTTGAATACTAACAATAGCATCCAGGGAGGCGGGAGAATGTAGACCTGCAGGTTGTGTCAAAGAGCCTCTTCTCCAGGCCTGATTTTGGTGCCCCAAAAAGGGTAACTGTGTCTTGGGCAGCTCAGTGATAAGCGAAACCTTTATCATCAGGAGTATTCAATCCGCTCTGTGGAGCGGGAAGGGGGAATGAGAGATGGGGAATGAGAAAGGAATGCAAGGGCCTTCTGGCGGTTCCTTCAGTGTGAGAAGTGAGCTTACAGGGAACCAGGCAGAGGGCCTTCTCAGTGGTGGCACCCACTCTGTTTTAACCCTCCCATCAGATGTCAAGGAAATAAACAACTATCTAACTTTTAGAAGCCATCTGAAGGCAGCCCTGTTCAGGGAAGTTTTTAATGTTTGTTGTTGTTGTTATTATGTTTTTAGATATGCTGTTTGTTGCCCAGGGTGGTTGGGGAAACCCAGCCAGATGGGCGGGGGATAAATAAATTATTATTATTATTATTATTATTATTATTATTATTATTATTATTATTATTATTATTATCATGGCAGGAGATGCATGCCTGGCCCCCCACAGCCCACTCTGTGGGCTCTCCCCACCTGCCTCCCTGTGGCTGGTTATCATGCAACAGGATTAGCACCCTCTTCCAATATCTGGAGAGGGATGCAGCTGGAGCTGTGGGTTAAACCACAGAGCCTAGGACATGCCGATCAGAAGGTCGGCGGTTCAAATCCCCGCGACGGGGTGAGCTCCTGTTGCTCGGTCCCTGCTCCTCCCAACCTAGCAGTTCAAAAGCACGTCAAAGTGCTTCTCAGATTCATATGCTGCCCAGAGACGTTGTGTGCCAGGAGGACTGAAACTGACCCACCTTCTCACCAAGTCAGTTCTCAAATGCAGAGAGATGCTTTTCAAAGTGACTTCTCTCCCAGCCTCCTTCTCTTGAGCCAGCCTGGGGTTAGCTCTGCCTCGTCCTGCTTCTCTTTGAGGTTTCCTAAGAAATGTTCTAGGGACGCGGGTGGCGCTGTGGTCTAAACCACAGGGCCTAGGGCTTGCCGATCAGAACATCGGCGGTTCGAATCCCTGTGATGGGGTGAGCTCCTGTTGCTCGGTCCCTGCTCCTGCCCACCTAGCAGGTCAAAAGCACACCAACGCAAGTAGATAAATAGGTACCACTTTGGCGGGAAGGTAAACGGCGTTTCCGTGCGCTGCTCTGGTTCGCCAGAAGCGGCTTAGTCCTGCTGGCCACATGACCCGGAAGCTGCACGCCGGCTCCCTTGGCCAGTAAAGCGAGATGAGCACTGAAACCCCAGAGTCAGCCATGACTGGACCTATTGGTCAGGGGTCCCTTTACCTTTTGTTGTTGTTTAGTCGTTTAGTCGTGTCCGCCTCTTCGTGACCCCCTGGACCTGAGCACGCCAGGCACTCCTGTCTTCCACTGCCTCCCGCAGTTTGGTCAAACTCATGCTGGTCGCTTCGAGAACACTGTCCCACCATCTCGTCCTCCGTCGTCCCCTTCTCCTTGTGCCCTCCATCTTTCCCAACCTCGGGGTCTTTTCCAGGGAGTCTTCTCTTCTGATGAGGGGGCCAAAGTCTTGGAGCCTCAGCTTCAGGATCTGTCCTTCCAGGGAGCCCCTTGACCTTGACCTTACCAATATCTGGAAGGAGGAGCGAGCCTTCTTTCTGCTGCTCCAGAGAATAGAAGCTGAACCAAAGGATTTAGGCTGCAAGAAAGGGGGTCCCGGCTCAAGCACAGAAAGAACTTTTGGAGGGTGAGAGCTGTTCCACAGTGGAAGGGTCTCCCTCGGAAGGTGGGGGACTCTCCTTCCATGGAGGGTTTGAAGCAGAGCTTGGGCGGCCGTCTCTCAGGGATTCTTTAGCCAAGGTTCCTGCATTTCAGGGGGGCTGGACTGGATGACCCTCGGGGTCCCTCCCCACTCTATGATTCTATTGCTGGGAAAGTGTGCCTGCCCTCTGGGTTCCTTCCAAGTCATTGTTCTTAGAGCTAGTTTCATATGAGGCGCATGCCATCTTACGCACTCCAAAGCCATAAGAAATCCAGTCATAGACACCTTTATTAGAATCACTGAACTGCAGAGGGTCATCTGGTCCTAGCCCCTGACAGACGGCCAGCTGCATTTGGGCTCCATGGAGCTTCCTCCCAAGTAAGCACGCAGAGGATCGCAGCCTAAATCTGAGCGCAAGAAGGATGGAATGTGGGGCTCTTACCTTGGATGCCAAGTTCTCTGTGAAGCCAAAGGACAAGGCATGGGGGAAACCCCTTGGGCCGAGTCTGTGTCCTGCGTTCGAGTGTCGCCCATGTCATGTTTTGCTGCAGGTTTCAGCACCGCCAAGGGAGACCTGGTGAGGTCCATCCTTTACCCGAAGCCCCTGAACTTCCGCCTCTACCGAGAAGCCTTCCGCTTCATCGTGGGCCTGGCTCTGATCGGCATCCTGGGGCTGGTCTACACCATCGGGGTGTACGTGAGCCGCAAGGTGAGTCTTGGAGAGACAGCACAGTCTAGTGGTTAGAGTACTGGGCTAGGACCTAAATCCCCATTGGGCCGTGACACCCACTGGTTGGGACCTTTTCTCTGCCCCTCCTACCTCACAGGGCTGTTGTGGGGATGGAAAGGGGAGGAGGAGGACTAGGAGGGCCTCCTTGAGTAGCCTGGAGAAAAGGTGGGTTTGAATGCAATAAATTAATAGATGGGGCTGGACAGGGGGCTTGGATCGAGCCCCTTAAGGCAGAAGTGCATGGCCGACCCGCTGACCACATCTGTCCGGTGTGTGTTTGTGCCCTCCCAGCAACCCGCCTCGGACACGGTGACCATGGCGCTCCTTCTCATGACGGTCGCGGTCCCTCCGGCCATTCCGGCCGCCTTGACCACCGGCATCGTCTACGCCCAGAGGAGGCTGAAGAAGAAGAAGATCTTCTGCATCAGCCCTCAGAGGATCAACATCTGTGGGCAGATCAACCTGGTCTGCTTTGACAAGGTGCCGTCTCTGGGGAATTCCCTTGGGCTTTCAAAGTCCAAATCGGCCAGATTTGGACTTTGAAAGCCCAAAGGGAAGAGTTGGAAGGGATCCTAAGGGCCATCTGCCGCAATCCCTGGCGGAGGGACACCCCAAGTCTGCTTGAAAGCCCCCAAGGGAGGAGAGACTTGGAATCTCTTTCCCTGTAGTTTGAATCCTTTGGTTTTGGTAATGTGGTAATTTGGGTTTCAGGCACTGAACTTTCGCCAATGAATTGCAGGGTAGAGCCCAGAGAGTACACTTTGCCCTAGGACACAAACTTTATAGGAAAAATATACATCATTTTGGCTCTTCCCAACCGCTGTCTGCCACCCCATCATCTCTCATCTGACCAGTTCTTGGAAACACTTTCTCAACCCCTTTTTTAAAAAATGTACATGCAGAGCCCTCCTTGTTCCTTATCAGGAGTTGTTTCTCATTCCTAACTTTCAAGCTTTAACAGTTTGGGGGTCTGGCCGCACTCTTGGGTTCGTGACTCTGGCCTTGCTGGTAATGGGTTTTACAGAATTTCTACCTCAGGCCCCAGGAGGGACCATGGCTTAGTACAGCGGTCAGCAACCTTTTTCAGCCGTGGGCTGGTCCACCATCCCTCAGACCTTGTGGTGGGCCGGACTATATATTGGGGGGGGGGGGGAATTGAACAAATTCTTCCCCAGCCACTCTGGGCGGCTTCCACAAAGACCCAAAATACACTAAGATGTCACACATTAAAAACTTCCCTGAACAGGGCTGCCTTAAGATGTCTTCTGAATGTCAGGTAGTTGTTTATCTCTTTGACATCTGATGGGAGGGCATTCCACAGGGCAGGCGCCACCACCGAGAAGGCCCTCTGCCTGGTTCCCTGTAGCTTTGCTTCTCGCAATGAGGGAACCGCCAGAAGGCCCTCGGCGCTGGATCTCAGTGTCTGGGCAGAACGATGGGGGTGGAGACGCTCCTTCAGGTATACTCGGTCGAGGCCGTTTAGGGCTTTAAAGGTCAGCACCAGCACTTTGAATTGTGCTTGGAAACGTACTGGGAGCCAATGTAGGTCTTTCAGTAATTGCAGTTTCCAGGTCACCTTCAAAGGTAGCCCCACGTAGAGCGCATTGCAGTAGTCCAAGTGGGAGATAACCAGAGCATGCACCACTCTGGCAAGACAGTCTGCGGGCAGCGAGGGTCTCATCCTGCGTACCAGATGGAGCTGGTAGACAGCTGCCCTGGACACAGAATTAACCTGCGCCTCCATGGACAGCTGTGAGTCCAAAATGACTCCCAGGCTGCGCACCTGGTCCTTCCGGGGCACAGTTGCCCCATTCAGGGGTAACTGCCTTGAAGCCTTTGGAAACCTCCAGAGGCACCCTGTGGGTGCCAAGGATGCTTCACGCCTCCAGCGCTTTCATTCCTGGGAGGTTTCTAGTCCTCAGGAGTTCTTTCCTCAAGGCTCAGCGGCACCCAGGGGCTGGGCTTCCACTGGGCAAAGGAGAAGGAAGCTTGCGCCCCACGGAGAGCTTCCCGGTTCCCCCAGGGGCCTTCCCGTCTCTCTCTGCCCCCCTCCCCGCTTTGTGGGTCCATCCCTCGCCTTCACCCACCCACAAGGAGATCTGTGCCTGAGCTGCCCTGCGGCACTTGAGCTGAGCATTGGGGCCTCCGCCTTCTGACCAGGGATGCCCTGTGTCTGTTTCCCCCCACCTAGACTGGCACGCTGACAGAGGATGGCCTGGATCTGTGGGGCGCCGTTCCCTGCGAAAAGAGGAGGTAAGCCCCCTAGAATGGTAGCGTTGCAAAGGGAAGTTGTGGTTGTGGTTGTTGTATCCCAGTGATCATCTGGTCCAACTCCCCAGGGTGGCCAGAAAATTCCTTTTAAGTAAACCTGAATACGGAGAGATTAATGAAGAAGCGCTGTCCAGCCAAGGGGCCTGCAAAGCCTCAGGCACAAGGTGCGGCCTCTGCTTGGCTCCAGCCCCAGAAGGAGAGGGAGGGAGGGGGGGTTTGCTGCTATCCAGCTTCCTGCTGCCAAGGAGAGGCTTCGAGGAAATCTAGCAAGCCAGCCCGGCTCCTTTGCAGATTCCGGCAGCAGAGAACAGTGGAAGGTTTAGTCCTCTTGGCAGCGCCTGCTTTGGGGGCGGCAGCAGATTCATTTCAGAAGTCTTTCACTTCTTAAATACAAAAGGTTAAGGTGCCAACGGCCCATCTAGTCCAGCAGCACAATAATCTTCCTTCCTTCCTTCCTTCCTTCCTTCCTTCCTTCCTTCCTTCCTTCCTTCCTTCCTTCCTTTCTTCCTTCCTTCCTCCCTCCCTCCCTCCCTCCCTCCCTCCCTCCCTCCCTTCCTCCCTTCCTCCCTTCCTCCTCCTCCTCCTCCTCCTCCTCCTCCTCCTCCCCCCCTTTGGCTCAGTGCCCTGTTCAAGTGAAGCCCTAAATCTTGTTCTGAAGGAGCCACTGTGTGTTTGGCCTCTGGAACGAAAGGATTAAGGAGGTTATGTTGACAGTTTCCAACAAGGGCCGATTGTTTGTGGAGTAAAGACGGGTGTGGAGGGGGTGAGCAGTGACTGGAAGGCGGATTTAGGTGCTCCAAGAGCTCCTGACTTACCTCCCCCTAACTTGGACCTCCTTCCTGGGAGACCAGTGAGAAAGAGAGAGATGGAAAGGTTTCTGGTCGGGTAGCACAGCTGGAGGCAGGAGCGCTTGCTGGAAACTGCAGGAGGGGAAAGGACTCTTGGGTTGGACTAGATGATCCATGAAAACAAGAAAATCAAGAAAAAATTACAATACTTCAAAACATTACAAAACGTTAAAATGCTGAAAGAACAAGCAACAAGCACATCAGCATTTCTGAGCCTCTGATTCAGGGAAATCTCTCCACTGGGGAAAGCAGGCATTTTGCATCCTTCCTTGGCCTGTGGGTGACTAAACTTCATTTTTACTGCTCCCTTTTCCTCGCCCCTGACCTCCAGTCTTATCTTTTCATAGACCACTCTGAGGGTTTGCTGTTCTTGGTTTTTTTGCAATAAAACAATGTACAAATTTTATGAAACAAATCAATTAACAAATGGATTTGATTATACCCAGATTGGGCAACCTGCATTTTCAAGGGGGAGACCAGTGGAAGGGTAGACAAGGCCAATGAAATAGGCTTCCAAAGATCTGCAGCTGCGCAGTCAACTCTGCTGTGGGGCAGCCCTTCGCCTTAGACCCAAAGACGGGCTTCTTCTTTCATCCCTGGCAGCCTTGCTGCTCCAGACAACCCTTTGAGACTCCTCTTGTCCACTTGGGCTGCAGATCCCGGAGCCCAAGCAACGCCTGCCGTGTTTTGGGAAAGAGTTTATTATTATTATTATTATTGATACATCGAGAAGAAAGAAAAGAAGAAAAACAGAAATGGAAATGAAAATGAACACAATATTATTTACAAAGCAATGAAGCAAAAATTGGTCTTTGAACTATAGACCCGACCTCCCATCTGTTCCTTACTTCAATTATATATTGCTGGTTGCCAACACACACTTTTATCCAAATTTGACTAATCCTTAATTTATTTTAAATCTGATGTCTTTCTTAAAGCTACTACTGAAATTGCTCGAATGCTGCGACAGAATTTAAACTACAGTAATTATTTTTCAAATGTACTTTAAAGACCTCCTGTTTTGGTTTATTCTTTATTTTTCTGATAAACTATCTAACTCTGCATATTCTGTCAGTTTTTTGAATCCATTCATGAATAGAGCGGATTTTATCACTTCCGTTTTGCAGCAATAAGAACTGTTGCTGCAACTGTAGCATATAAAAAGATACCCTTCGGTTTTTTGCGGGATATCCAAATCTATAATTCCCAGCAGATAAGCTTCTGGTTTTCTGTTAAAAGAGATCTTTAACCTTTTCTGTAATTCTGAATGGATGCTCTCCCCAAATACCTGGGTTTTCTTACATAGCCACCACATGTGATAGAGAGTACCTGATTTGCCTGGGAGAGAGTTTTGAAGGTGCCCTTGGCTAGTGTGGCTAATCGGCACCCCGGACTCTTTCTCCCTCCGGCAAGAGGGACCCTGGGGCTCATGCTCTGCTTTCCCTCCCAGCTTCCAGGCTGTGCACAGCTTCTCCAGCGGCTGCCCGCTGCCGTGGGGGCCCATCTGCAGAGCCATGGCCACCTGCCACTCCCTGCTGGTCTTGGACGGGAAGATCCAAGGGGATCCCCTGGACGTCAAGATGTTTGAGGGCACCAACTGGGTGAGTTGACTTTCGCACTCAGGGCTGCCGAGGAGGAAAGAGCTGGGAAGGCAGGGCATAATAATAATAATAATAATAATAATAATAATAATAATAATAATTTTTGTTTAGTCATGTTGGACTCTTCGTGACCCCATGGACCAGAGCACACCAGGCACTCCTGTCTTCCACTGCCTCCCGCAGTTTGGTCACACTCATGTTCGTAGCTTCGAGAACACTGTCCAGCCATTTCGTCCTCTGCCGTCCCCTTCTCCTTGTGCCCTCCATCTTTCCCAACATCAGGGTCTTTTCCAGGGCGTCTTCTCTTCTTGTGGAGTCTTGGAGCCTCAGCTTCACGATCTGTCCTTCCAGTGAGCACTCAAGGGAGAGATGTGCTAAGAGGAAGGCATGCTTGGCAAATCCTCACCGTGATCAACTCCCGCACGGAAACCAATGTCCCCCCTGTGGAAGGACGTGTGGATCCAGAATTGGCCTCCACAGTCACTTACGGACTCATTGTTAAAACAGTGTTTATGGAAGACAATCTGACTCGGCTACTACGAGGGATGGCCAAAGAAGAGGAAGCTTGCAGAGGCATCTGAATGGCCACTGGGATACAGGATGATGGCTCAGGGGGGCCTTTGGCTCTTATCCTCACCCGGGAGGGACAGCTTCCAGGAGGAAGAGTTGACTGCAGTGACCGGAAACATCCAAGAATCTGCAGCCCTTGTTCATCCTGGGTCTCCTGTTTGCCAGCCTAGCAAAGTGTGGGGAAAGTCGCCCTGTGTTTGGCTGCCCCTCCTGGCCCACTTCCTGCTTCCGTGCCTCCCGAAATTCAAGGCCACCCTCACCGGGGGCCTGCCAGGACCCTGGGACGGTGTGACTGAGCGATGGAGGGAGGCCCTGGAGACACAAGTGGTTTGCAAGACACTCCACTGAGCAGAGCGCTTGTGGTTTCATCAGAAAGGGCTTCCTCAGAAAGGAGTCTGGGATGTGCCCAAGCTCCTCTGCCATTGCCTGAATGCACAGGGACACAGCGGCTGCTCCATTGTCGGAGGAAATCTGGCATAAACATTGTGTCACCCTGCGCTTTGATTTTGGAGGCTGCCCTTCCCGGCTCTTGACACTTGCGGTCACACGGCTGGCCTTGTCCTCATGCCACCTCCAGCAGGGAGGAGCGTGGGAACGTTGCCCCAGAGGTCCCCTCCCCTCGGCTCCATCCCTCTGCTAACAGGCAGAGCAAAACTCGGGCCTCTGGCTTCGCTCCAGGACGTGGTTTCTCCTGTCTGTTGGCAACACAATCTGTCAGTCTGCTCCAGTATCAGCTGAACCTGCTTTTGCATCTCGAGCCATTGGTGTGTCCGTCCTTCCGCTGCTGCTTGGCAAACGCCCCTGGAGGGAGCGCCCAGCGGGGCAACACGGAAAGAGTTGCAGCCCAAGATTGTGGGCAGAGGACAGTTGCCTTCCCCTGTTCCCCACAAGGGCCGGCAGGATTTGGGGAGGAGAGGCAGCGATGCTTCTGGAAGCCACAAGAGGGGAGAACATGGATCTCGTGTTCGAATCCTGATTGCAGATTTCCTCCAGGCATCTGGTTGGCCACGGTGAGAACTGGATACTGCCCTTGATAGGCCCCCATTGGCCTCATCCAGCAGGACTCGTCATCCTTCTTCTTCTTCTTCTTTGGCGATCACTCATAGCCGAGTAAGATTGTCTTCCATAAACACGGACCTCTTCTCAAAAACTCAGAGAATTGTAGAGTTGGAAGGGACCCCCAAAGGTCCTCTAGTCTAACCCCGTGCAAGGCAGGAATCTCAGCCAAAGCGTGTCAAGACAGATGGCCAAGCTAAACATCTCCAGCCCCCTCAAGGATTCCTCCTAAGACTTGGCTTCCAGACCTTTCACCATCTTTGCCACCCGCTAATCTGGTCCTTGAGACTCCCGGTCGCAATATGTGTTCTCCTCCTTCCTTCTTACAGAAAATGGAGGAGTCCAGCTCAGACGGGAGCAAAGGCAGCGTGCAAGTGAGCCGCACCATTGTCAAGCCAGACAGCAACGCCGCCCAGGTAAGTGCCGCACCTGCCCCTGAGCGGCCCCCGCCCTGGGGGAGCATCCTGGGGGAGCAAGCAAGGCAGGGGGCGGCTGCCATCACAGCACCCGCTCAGTGAAAGAGCTTCTGGGGCAAAGGAGCCTTGTAGCTTCATTTGCGCATCTGCTCCCCTGGGATGCAAAGGGAAGGTTTTTGCTGGAAGATTCAGGGCAGACGAAAGGAAGTCGGTAGCACATAGTTAAACGATGGCTCTCCCTCCCACAGGAGGCAGTGATGGCTGCCAGAGGATAGGACCGATTTATGGAGGAGGAGGAGAGGGCTAGCGATTCTGCTGTGCCTCCACAATTGGAATCAGTGATGCTTCTGAATCCCCATTGCTGGGAACCACAGAAGGGGAGATTTGCTTTTGTATTCGAATCCTGATTTCTGGTTTCCCATTGGGGCATCTGGTCGACCACTGTGAGAACAGGATTCTGGGCTCAATGGGCCATTGGCTCTTCCTATGCTCTTAAGAAATACACAAAAGCCAGCAGGGATCTTCTGTTGCCATTCTGACCTGGGAGGCATGGAAGGAGGCAGTTTAGAGACAGGACCAAGCTTGAAAGAACTTTCTGTGGATAGTTTTGAACAAGGAAAAGTCACATGCACGACTGCAGGGGGAACAGTGGACCGGCAGCAGCTGCTGGCGGTTGTTCTCTTTTAGGGCAGACTGAGAGCCACACACCTTCGCATCCTGGCACCGCAGTGCTCAGTCAGTTGTCCCAAAGCCTGCAAGGCAGACATGAGACCATCTCTCTCTCCCAAGACTGTGTTCCCAGCCATTGGTGTTCAGAGGCAGGTGATGGTGAGGGCAGGTCCCAGGAGTGGACTGCAACCTTTTAAAATTCAGCATGAAAACAAATTACAGGCAGAGGAAGAGGGTGGGTCCTGGCAAAAAACAGAGAAGGTGTCAGGTGCACCTCTGGGGGGGGGGGAAGTTCCACATTTGGGGGGCTGCTGCAGAGAAGGCCCCCTTCCAGGTTTTCTGCACCCCAAACTTCGGTGGTGGCAGGACTAACCAAGAGGCTCCCCTCTGCCAGTCTTCACACCCAAGGGGGTCTCTAGGGAAGGAGGTGGTCTCTCGTGTTACTTCTGGGTTTCGCGGCTCACGCATGCGCAGATGGTCAAAAATGACATCACACGTATGCGCAGAAGCGTCAAATTGTGACCCGCGCACACACAGATGCGCGGAGGCAGGTTGCGTTCACTTCTGGATGCGAACGGGGCTCCAGAACGGATCCCGTTCACATCCAGAGGTACCGCTGTACCTCCGTGAATGTGTGCCTTGTCTAGCGTCCATTCCGGCGAATGTCCGTGGCAAACCCAGAAGTACCAAAACTGGTTACTTCTGGGTTTGCCACTCGCACATGCGCATACGCGCAGAAGTGCTTTGCCCTGCGTCCGTTTTGGCTATCATCTGGGGCTCTGGAACAGATCCTGGTCACAAAACAAGGTACGACTGTATGCGGCTGTTTTAAAACGGGGCTTGTGTGTGAGTTCTAAAGGCAAATCTGAGCCCTGCATTTTGAGTCAGTTGATGTTTCCAAGCCATCTTCAAAGGCAGCCCTAGTTAGGGCACATTGCCCTAATCTAATCTGCTCCTTCCTGGACTGGAGAACTCGGGACACACAAGACTTCTGTCTTTTCAGGATTCACTTTCAGTTTGTTGGCCCAAACCCAGCCCATCGCTGCCTCCAAACACCTCTCTGGCATCTCAGCTCCTTCTCCCAATTCAGATAGGTCAGAGAGACAGGGCGGGGTGTCCTCTGCGTATCGACAACTCCTTCTTCCCAACCTCGTTCAAGAGTGGGGACCGAGAACGGGGGGGGGGGGGGCAAGATGGATCCTTACAGGGCACCACAGGACAACTCCCATGGGACCAGCCATGGACAGGGCTCTAGAGGCAGAAGCAAAACTGCTGATGTACAGTCTGCCCAGCCCTCCTGAGATGCTCTAGAAGGATGCGGTGGCCCATGGGGCTGAATGTCAGGAGCTCGGCCTACACTTGAGTAGGACCCTGGCAGAGACACATGCCCGACTGTCATGTTCCCTCCCTCCTGGTCGATCATTCAAAAGCTTTCTTCTGCCCGAACATCACAGCGACTGATGCCAACAGACACCGGCACACTTAGGGATCTGCAGAGTTTGCGCATTTTGCGTGACAGACCTCAGCAACTCTACTTTATTTACATCTAAACACACATGGAGCACTGCAACATGGCTCCCTCTCTCTCTCTAGCATCAGACAGCAAAGAGAAGAAGAACAAAGGACAATAGTCCCACTTCACGGAACACAGTAACCCAAACATCCTGTCTCTGTCACTTCCAACTCTGTGGAGTCAAAACATACACCGTCATGTGATAGACAACAATCCCATGACTGCAGTCACGGAGCAGGAATTCTAACACTGAAAGCCACTGCAAGATCAATAAAAATGCACCCACCCATCTCTCTCCCGACAAATGCCCTCAGCCAGGGCGACCAAGGCAGCCTCAAGACCAAGGCAGCCTCTAGACTGAACTGGTTCCAAATCTTCAGTCTCCCCCAAGCGCATCTGAAACTCGCCCCCAAAGGGAGATAGTAGCCAATGGGTGAGAATTATCTAATACTTCCGTGTCCAGGGAGAGCTTCTGAAGGAAGGGGCACATCACCATCTCCTTCAAGGCGGGCAAGACTTCTCCTTCCTCCTTGGACCCACCCAGCCATGAGGGGCAAGGGGGGCTGGCACTCGGGCACCCTTCTTGAAGCAGCTTCTCCACATCTTTGGGATGCAGCAATATTTATTGATTTATTGTTTCATTAGTAAAAATTACAGTGTGGAAAAACCTCAAAGCGGTTAATAAAAAAGATAAAGAAATTATCGTCAAAAAAACTGTACAGGAGTACGGTAATTTGAAGTTAACGCCACAGGAAAGCAGATTAAAACTCATGCCAACTTTCTAAGCGTCTGGGTGCAAATCTGAGCAGTTTTGTCCCTAAAGTGCCTGGCAGAGTTTCTACAGCCACCAGGGACTCTGGCAGGGTCAGAGCAATGCTCTCTTGGCCAGACGACCCAAACCCGTTGACCGGTCGGAAAAGCTCTGCCGGACGGCCGCTCGGGGAGGCGGAGAAGTCCGCTCTTTGCCGCTGCTGCTGCCGCATGTCAGGGTGTGACAATGCAGCCTCCCACATGTTGCAGCCATCGACCCTCCTCTTTCGTTGCACGCAGGTCATTAGAGAGCCAAGGCAGCAGCCCACGTTCTTCACAGTGACGGCGGGACCGTTCAAGCGCAGGCCATCCAGGCTACCTCTGATCCTGGAGGTAGTATAGAATCATAGAGCTGTAGGATAGTAGAGTCGGAAGGGGCCTCGGGGGGTCATCTAGTCCAACCCCCTGCAATGCAGGAATCTCAACTCAAGCAGATTCAAAACCTCCAATGAAGGAGAGCCCACTACCTTCCGAGGGAGTCCGTTCCGCTGTCAAACGGAGTTTACGGTCAGAACGTTCTTCTGGTGTTTAATCCGATTCTCCTTCCTTGCAATGTGATTATGTGAATCCATTGGTTCGGGTCCCACAGTTTGGACCAGCAGAGAACAAGCTGCCTCCCTCTTCCATGGGGCTGCCCTTAAGATACTGGAAGATGACTCTCTTGTCACCTGGCAGTCTCCTGTTTTCGAGGCAAAACATACCCAGCTCCTTCAAGTCTTCCTCCTAAGCCTTGGTTTCCACACCCTTGATCATCCTGGGCGCCCGCCTCTGCACACCACCCAGCTTGTCAAGTTTCTAGCCCTCATCGCACCTATTAGTTCAGCCCCTACGCAGACGCCTTGGGTGTCGTGGTGCTGAATAGAAGCCACCCGCTTGCGGGGAGACCTCCCACTAAGAGCCTCCTGTTCCCGCCACTCCCAGGTCCCCTTGGAAGGCATCGCGATCCTGCACCAGTTTCCGTTCTCCTCCTCTCTGCTGAGGATGTCTGTCATCACGCAAGAGATTGGGAAGGACGGCTACGACCTCTACATGAAGGGAGCCCCGGAGACGGTGGCCGGCTTTTGCAAAACCAACACCGGTAAGGCCCCAAGACCCGTGCCCCTGTAAGGTAAACAAGGTAAAGGACCCCTGGACGGTTAAGTCCAGTCAAAGGCAACTGTGGGGTTGCGGTGCTCATCTCGCTTTCAGGCCAAGGGAGCCGGAATTTGTCCACAATAAGTATCCAAACAAACAGCTGGGTCAGACTTCAGGGGGAGCCGTTTTAAATGTCCATCTCCGAGGGCCTTCTGGCAGCTCACTCCCTGTGAGAAGTGAGGTTGCAGGGAACCAGGCAAAGGGCCTTCTCGGTGGTGGCGACCGCCCTGTGGAACGCCCTCCAATCAGATGCCAAGGAAATAAACAACTAGCTGACTTTTAGAAGACATCTGAAGGCAGCCCTGTTCAGGGAAGTTTTTAAGGTTTGATGTTTTATTGTGCTTTTAACATTTTGTCGGAGCCGCCCAGAGTGGCTGGGGAAACCCAGCCAGATGGGTGGAGTATAAATAATTATTATTAAATCATTATTATTTTAAACAAGCACATCCTTGGTTAGCTGCCTCTGCTGCTCTTTGACTGGCGCCTCTCTTCTCTCCCCCTCCTCCCCGGCAGTCCCAAAGAACTTCCACAGGGAGCTGAAGTGCTTCACGTCTCGAGGCTTCCGCGTCATTGCGCTGGCTCACAAGGAGCTCCGTCTGAACAGGGGCGTCAACCTGGACAACTTGGAAAGGTAAGGCTGGCTGAGGTTGGGTCCCCGGAGCTGATGCTAGCCTGACTCCACCAGGCATGGGCTCAATTTATATCGTTCATTATCAAGAGCGGAGTCACCTCCCTTCCGTGTCAGGGGTCATCCACACTTAACCTTTCTGCCGTGATTTCCAGGCAGGGTCTGCAATTTAAGGCTCAGGGTCTTCACGCCCCCCCACCCACCTTGCTTCCTGCTCTGGAGCTTTCCTCACAAAAGCCTGCATTTTGAAGGTCAGTTGGCGCAAACGGCAATCTGCAGAAAACACAAATTGACATTTGCACCGACTGGGCTTTATAGAGCCAATTTTTGCAGGGAAAACTCCAGGGTGTGGGTGGGTGGGGGACCCCATCAGCACTCACACAGAGAACTTTTAAGCATGGAAAGAGCAGGGCCAAAAGGTAAGTGTTACAGGATTTCTAAGGTCTCATATATATAAATCATATGTTCCTAAATTTACAAGGCAAACACATACAGAAGTATGTTAACTACGTGTCTGAAATAGTACAGGAGAGAAATCCTGAAGCCATTTTGACTCTTCCAAATGGACCTCAAATGTTTCTCTGCAAGGAGGAAGGAAATGGGAAAGCCTCCCCGCTGCCTCTTTGCTCACAAATCCTGTCTTAAGGGCATATCTGTGTATGAATAGGGTGAGCCTGTGACCTGGAGTCAGGAACTGAGCAGGGCCGTCTTACCCATAGGCGCTAGGGGTGCGGGGCACCCAGGTGCTGCGATCTCAGGGGCACCAGGCTGAGAGTCCGGGGCCCGAGAGTTGGGTCTGGGGAAGAGCCCGTCCGTCGGTTGGAGCTCTGCGGTGGGCTCTTCTGCTGCGGGCAACTCCGTGCTGCAAGTTTGGGAGCGAGTGAGCCAGCGAGACACTGAGGCGGTTGGCACTATTTTTCTAATAACGTGGATGAGCCTCACTGGCAGCCAGAGGCATAGTGGGGGGCAGAATCATAAAGGACTCTCTGTGGGGCCGGCCACCTCAAGGCCGTGCTCCAGAGCAGCCCCCCAGGCCTCTCTGGGTCCAGCAGCTCCTCTGGGCCCCTTCAGAAGCCCCTCACTCTCCCCTCTTGCCTCCCAGAGACAAGCTGGAGTCTGGCCTGACCTTCTTGGGTCTCCTGGTCATGGAGAATCGGCTGAAGATGGAGACCCAGGCTGTCCTGGAAGAACTCAGCTCTGCTCGCATCCGCAGCGTCATGGTCACAGGTAGGTAGGTTGTGGTTGTGTGTTTGTGTGTTTGTGAAGGGTTTGCAAGGGGTTCTCCCTCGCTGGGGTTTCCCAAAGGCTTTAACTGGGGAGGGAAAGATCAGGCCTTTATTGATGCAAACATACGTGGGGCTCAGTCTCTCTAAAAAACATAGGAGGGGGTGGAGGCAGGCTGGAACTGCATTGTAGTTGACAGATTTCACAAGAAACGAAGCTTTTCTTTTGTGATCGTATACTGGCATTTGCAAACCTTTGGCTAAATGCACACAGCGTTTGAGCTTTCGACTCCAATTCTCCCAACCAATTAAGCCGTCTGGATGGTGTTGAATAGAAACAAGATGGTGGTCCAAAAGGGGGGGGGTTGGTTCTGTTAGGATATTTCTGTTCCACCTTAAAAGGGAGCAGGCTTTGTGAGTCACAGAGTCTGCGTATTTCCTGTTCACAGGATGTTTCTGTTGTGTCTATGCTTTCGTTTTCTCTCTGTGCCTGAGACATTGAAGCAGGCAGTCATGTTTTCTTTGTTCTGACCAATGCTGAATAAAGTTGTAAATAATGCTCTCCTGCGTGCATCTTTCACTGTGCGAATTCTGCTGATAAGAGCGTGCACCAGCTCTGGAATGTGGCAAGCTATTTCTGGAGCTCGTGTCGCTAATTAAATGATACTGCGTGTCTACGGGAGATCGATGGATCGTCCGGAATTGATGTGGGGCCTTGATGGCTGATGTCTCCCTGGCAGTATCCCAACAACAGGTTATGGCCCAGATTCACGGCACTTACAGGAGAGTAAGACTGCGAGAGAGGTATGTGGGCAGAAGCAAGGTTTTTCTGATGCCGTGGCAGAGTGCCTTTGATGTCCGGTTGGCTTAATTGGCCTGGGAGTCGAGCCAAGCAGGCCTCAAGATTTATGAGCTGCCAAGATAAGGAGTCTCTGAAGTGAAAAAGACTCGAGGCTCAAGTAAAGAGCTGGAATGGAGTTTTTCCAAGCCTCAGATAATGGCACTGAGTGCCCAAAGTTAAATCGGCACAATTATGAGACTTGGGCAAGTTGCTGTGAGAGTCTACTTCGTCAGTTTGGATTGTGGCATACTGTGTGTGAAGCCCCTCCAGTTCCTCTGACAGATAGATGGAGGGCCCAAGATTCAAGGGCCATAGACGTAATTGTCTTGTCCATCTCTCTGGAGGAAATTGCTACGCTAGCTGGCAACATGACTGCACGTCAGATGTGGAATGCTTTGAAAGTAGCTGTGATGGCCTGGGATTCCAATTCAGAGGCTGAACCAGAGGAATCCCAGCCTGCACAGGAGTCCCCACCTCCAGGGCCGGCTGAATTGGGGCAGGGCCTGGATTCTGAAGCGCCTGCACCTGTGTTAGATCCTCAGGAGCAGGCACCAGGTGATCCCACTCTGGCTCCAGAGGTGGTTGAGGACTCAGTGCCTGCAGGTGAGTCTCCCCCTGCGCCCAGTAACCCTTTAGCCTCTCCTGAACTGCAGAGACTCAGGGCAGAGAGGCGAAGGGAACTGGTTGCTCCCAGGAGGAGTGCTCGCCTTAAGGCCAAGAGAGGCGGGTCTCCTGGGGGCCGGGACCGCCCCTAGCCTCAGAACAGATAAAGGCCAGTCGGCCCGGTCCCAGGTTGTGGGAGCAACGTCGTTGTTGAGTTCCTGTTCCTGCCCGGATCCAGACCTGACTCTTCAGTGCTCCTGTCCCCGCCCAGCTTCCTTTTTCGGACCTCGCCCCGCTCCTTGTGGACTGATTCCAGGCTAGTGACCCAGGACCGGACTTTGACTACGCCTACGGTAACCTTCCCCCCGGGATCAGCACAGTAGCTCATCTGCCAGTCATCCCAGCTCAGAGTTTGACTGCATCGGAGGTCCTGGATGTTTCCCAGAATGAGAGTGTATGCAGGGATGCTGAGGGCACCAGTTGCAAGCTGCAGGGGGAGCTGACTGTGATGTCATCCCAGGCAGCATTCCAGCCTCCAGGGGGAGCCAAGGAGTCGGCACCTGAGAGCTCTCTTTCCCATGAGAGCCAAGGTCATCTTTGCAGAGGCCGGAAGGCCAGAAGTAAACAGAGACAGATGCCTGCAGATGGCCCGAAGCAGAAGGGGGGTGTAAAGCCCACGCCAGTGGAAAACAAGGCTTTGTTTGCTGGCACTGCTTCTCCAAAAGCCGAAGGCAAGGTTGATGGCCAGGAGCAAGGGGGCAAGCAGCAAAAGCCCACTCCGGTGGAAAACAAGGTTTTGCTTGCTGGAAAAGCTGCTCCAAAGGCCAAGGCCAGATTTATTGTAGATTCTGGATGCACCCACCATCTGGCAAAAGATAAGCATCTGTTTATCTCCTTCACACCTCAAGACGGAGAGATCCACCAGGCAGATGGAAAGACATTGTGAATTGCAGGAGAAGGGACTGTGAGACTGGCAAGTCTGCACACAACCATCAAAGATGTACTTTATGTTCCAGGTGCTGCAGACAATTTGCTCAGTGTCCCACAGCTGACTGGGTGTGGCTTTGAGATTTCCTTCAAGAGGAGCGTCTGTGTCATCAGGAAAAGCAAAGAGGACATTTTGCATGCAAAGTTTATAGATGGTTTGTTCTGTATAACTTATGATGACAATGGTGCTGTTGTGTCTAATGTTGATTCTTGTTGTGTTGCACAATCTAACAAAGTTCTTCATGCAGGATGCATTCACGAGGCACATCGAAGATTTTGTCACATGTCTTGGCAGGCGCTGGCCAAGATGCCTGATTTGGTTCAGGGTTTGAACATCAAACCCTGTAAGTTTCACATGAAATGTGTATCTTGTGCAGAGAACAAGGTGAAGGTTGCTCCAAAAGGCTAGAGTCTAGCAGGCAGGCTTCCAAACCCTACCAGCTAGTCCACGCAGTCCTGGTTGGTCCACTTGCGCCCTCTCTGGGTGGAGCAAGGTACTTCATGGTTCTAATTGATTCTTTTTCCAGGTACATTCATGTGTTTATGCTCCAGCAGAAATCGCAAGCGTTTCCTAGGTTCAAGGCATTCTGTGCTTGGTTGGAGAATGTTCACAGTAAGCGTATTGGCTGTCTCTTTACTGATCGGGGCGGGGAGTTCACTTCTCAGCAGTTTGAAGCTTTCCTGACTGAGAAGGGAATCCAGCATGACTTGTTAACGCCTAGATCGCCATGGATGAATGGACTTGTGGAGCGAGCAAATCAGACTTTGCTTCAAGGCCTAAAAACCTTGTTGCATGATGCCAATCTCCCTGAGAAGTATTGGGGGAGGCTCTGTCCACGTTTGTTTACACTTATAATCGCAGATTGTCATCACCTATTGGTTGTACTCCCTATGAGAAGATGCTTGGTAAGAAACCTTACGTCAAGCACATGAGAATCTTTGGTTCTGACATGTGGGTACACACCCCACAGAGCAACAAGCTTGGGAAGCGTGGGGCACATGGTTTGTTCATGGGGTACGAAAGAGGTTCATACAGGGTATGGATGACTGACTCTAAGTCCATTAAGTTCACAAAGAGTGTTGAGTACAATCCTAAGTGGGGGGAAAATGTGGGAATTTTCCAGAGTTACCAAGAGGAAGCTGAGGATGATGATGATGATGATGATAAGTTTGGATTCCAGCTCAGTGGGTGGCGCTGCTGCTAGTGTCAGCGACAGTGATGACACAACAGACTACAAGAGCACAAAGGCCTCAGTCAGACCATCTGATGCGTCTGACAATGAACTGGAAGAACCACTGTTCACCATTGGTCACTTTTCTCCTAAGAAGGAGGAGATGAGTCCAGAAGACTTGCGTCTAGTTCGCAGGTCTGAAAGGGCGACCAAAGGCAGACCTCCAAAGAGATTTGCTGATGAGTTTGCTAAGATGGCAACTGCTGTTCTTAGTAGCTCAGAGAAGGTGTGGGAACCTTCAAGCTTCAAAGAGGTTCAGAAGTTAACCTCTAAAGATGCTGAGCCTTGGCTGAATGCCATGAAGGCTGAAGTTGATTCCTTGAACAGGAACCAAACTTGGGAGCTGGTACCGGTAGTCCCAGGAATGAGACTGGTTGGAAGCAAATGGGTCTTCAAGGCCAAGACAGACCAGAATGGCAAGGTTGTCAGACACAAAGCCAGATTGGTTGCCAGAGGTTTTTCACAGGTACCAGGACAGGATTACCACGAGACCTACTCACCCACCGTCAAGTATGAGAGCATTCGGCTGATGCTCAAGATAGCTGCAGAGGAGAAACTGCATGTTTCCCATCATGACATTAATACAGCTTTTTTGTACGGGGTTTTGGGGGAGGAGCTGTTTATGCTTCCACCTGACGGAATGCAGATACAGAAGAGAATGGTCTGTAAACTGCGGAAATCCTTATATGGTCTCAAGCAGAGTGTCAGGTGTTGGAACACAAAACTCACTGAGACGTTGCTTTCTCTAGGTTTTCACCAGGGCAAGGCTGATTCGTGTGTGTTTGTCAAGGAGGAGGGGCAAAACAAACTGTATTTATGTTTTGTTGATGATCTTCTGATGTTTTGGAAGAATCAGGCTTTGTACCAAAGCACCCTAGCTCAGCTGAAGGAGCACTTTGACATGAAGGATCTTGGTGAGGTATCCAACTATCTTTCTCTGCAGGTGGAGAGGGACCAAGCAGGTAATTTTCTGGTATACCAAACACAGAAAATTGCTGATGTATTAACCAGGTTGTATTTGGTTGATGCAAACCCAGCAGACACACCGATGGTGACAGGTTACCAGGTAGATAGTACTGCTGAAGCGTTTTCTGACACTACGCTGTACAGATGCATTCTAGGCAAGTTGAATTTCATTGCTAGATGCTCAAGACCTGACATAGCTGTAAGCACTAACCTGCTTAGCAGACATGCCAACAATCCTACTGTTCAGGATTGGAAGGCTCTGAAGCGCATAGCCCGCTATTTGAAAGGGACTTTGCACTACAGGCTGAGGTTCACCAGTCAGAAGACTGGAGGTCTTGAAATCTTTGCAGGTACTAGTTTTGGAAGTGACACCACAGATGGTACAAGCACTTCTGGAGTATGCTACATGTACAACCACTGTCTGTTTGACTGGCTGTGCAAGAAGCATATGACAGTGAGCCTAAGTTCCTGTGAAGCAGAACTCAATGCTCTGTCATTTTCACTCATGGATTGTGAATGGTTGATGCAACTGTTTCAGGACATCAAAGTTTCTGTGAAATGTCCTATACAAGTGTATCAAGACAATAGATCCTGTTTGGCTTTGCTGAACTCAGAGAGTTGCAAGCAAAGAACCAAGTACTTGCAGATTAAGCTACATTGTGCAAGAGAGTGTATTCAGAAAGGACTCATTCAGGTGTCCTACATGCCAGGAAATGAAATTCCTGCTGATCTGTTGTCTAAGGTTGTTAACAGAGAACAACTTAAGGTTTACGTACAGAGGTTGCAATTGGGTTGAACCACAGGTACTACAGGTTACACGGAAAGGGGGAGGATGTTAGGATATTTCCGTTCCATCTTAAAAGGGAGCAGGCTTTGTGAGTCACAGAGTCTACGTATTTCCTGTTCACAGGATGTTTCTGTTGTGTCTATGCTTTCGTTTTCTCTCTGTGCCTGAGACATTGAAGCAGGCAGTCATGTTTTCTTTGTTCTGACCAACGCTGAATAAAGTTGTAAATAATACTCTCCTGCATGCATCTTTTGCTGTGCATTATCTGCTGATAGAGCGTGCACCAGCTCTGGAATGTGGCAAGCTATTTCTGGAGCTTGTGTCGCTAATTGAATGATACAGCGTGTCTACGGGAGATCGATGGATCGTCTGGAATTGACGTGGGGCCTTGATGGCTGATGTCTCCCTGGCAGTATCCCAACAGGTTCAAGTGTTTTTGGCCCCCTGCAGACTGCCAGTATTTTGTGGGATGCTGGTGTGCACATTTAAGTGGAGGAAAGGTCTCTCTTGGCCCAGAGCCACAAAGAAAGACACTTTTCTTCCCGTTTGGAAAGTGACCGTGAAACCCATTGAAAAATGTGGGGTGAATGGATGATGAATGGTGAGACCTGTCGACACCCTATCAGAGAATCAGGATGAGAGAAGTCCCAGCGGCCTTTGGGCCTTCAATAGGAGACCTTCAGTTAGTTACTGGCAATGGGAGGGAGAGTGTGCTGGTCCCGAGGGTTAACCATGTGGCGAGGTCCGAGTCCAGTCCAAGGTCGAGGGTGCAGTATGGAGGCTGTCCGTCAAAGCTGAAGCTGGGTCCAAGGCAAGGAGTTGGGTGAGGTCAGGAACTCTGGCAGAAGAGCAGGACAGGGTGCCGGCAGGAACAGGCTACCAACAATGTTGCTCCTGCAACCTGGGACTGGGGCTGGCCGGCTTTTATCTGCCCCGAGGCATAGGGCGGCCCCGGTCCACAGGTGACTTGCCTCTCCTGGCTTGGAGGTGAGCCCTCCTCCTGTGGGAACTTAGTTCCCTCTGCCTCTCTGCCCCGAGCCTCTGCAGCTCAGGAGAGGCAGGAGAGTTACCGGACCCAGAGGCAACCTCAGCTTCCCCTGACGGGGCTGAGAGTGGAGCACCTGCAGGCAATGGGTCCTCCGTCACCTCAGGAGCCAGAGCAGACTCACCTGAGGACCCAGCACAGGTGAGGACCCTTCAGGCTCAAGCCCCAGCCCCAGCTCAGCTGGTTCTGGAGGCGGGGGATCCTGTGCAGGCTGGGATCCCTCAGGTTCAGCCTCCGAGTCCAAATCCCAGGCCATCACACCCACAGACTTTCTCCCTTCCCCTCGCTTCCAGGTGACAATCTTCAGACAGCCATCACAGTCGCGAGGAACTGTGGGATGTTCTCCTTTGGCACCAGAGTGATCCTGGTAGAAGCCAGGGAGGCAGAGGGCTCCAGCCGGGCATCCGTTACCTGGCAGCTGATAGAGGAGGTGTTCAATTCAGACGAAACCATGGTAAGGCAGGAGCTCCAGAGCTCTTTGCATAGCTTCAATCTGGGTGGAATGGGTGTGCCCCCAAGCTTCTGACGCTGTTTGGCTGAGATGCTTCCAATTGTGCAAATTCTGAAATAAGTCACCGGGGTGTAATTCCTGACTTCCAGCCTCCCGACATCTCCATTGACGTCTCTGACGCTGGTGGGAAAGAGAGCGACTTCCACTTCGCCTTGAACGGGGACACCTATCACGTCCTCATGAAGCACTTCGGCAGTCTACTGCCAAAGGTACGCTGAGGGGAAGGCGGTGGGTGGTCCCTAGGGCTGGTGGCAGGGAAGGAATGAGGAATGGGCCCCCCATTGAGACCAGGACACATCCTTAAGGGCACTTTATTGGAACCACCTGCAATGCGGGACTTTCTTTGGGCGGAAGGGGCCTCCAGGTGTGTGTCTTGTGAAGCAATAAACGTCCTGCGCTTTCAGGGTGGGCTTGTACTGGACCGTCTTGATCTTCTGTCCACGGCGCAAATGTTCTTTGGTGCTCCCAGATTTCTCCCGCGTCATTGACTCCTCTGCACGGCCTCCCTGGACTCCTCCAGGACACTGTTTCATAGAATCGTAGCATTCCGAACAGGAGGGATCCCCTCAGCGCCATCTAGTCCAGCCCTCTGCAGTGCTAAAGAATCCCAGATGGATGGCCATCCTGTGGGAATGTTCAGGGATGCAGGAGAGGATATACTGTTTGATTATAGCCTTTCCAACTTGTGTTAACAAGTTCACAATTTAGCAGAGTAACATTCCCCTTTGTAAACTCACAGCGGATGCATTTGCTCAGCTAAAGCCTCTATAATAACTGCTCTGGTATTTTCCTCTTATTCCCTCATAAAAGATAAGACAAGACACGACACAGTCTTCTATAAAAGTATAAAAAAGAGTTTACTCACATTCTGTTCACAATCGGATCCCAGAAGGCAGACTTAGCTTAGAAAAGTAACAGACACCTGGAAACTATCTCATAAGGAGACAGTCCCTTTGTTGTCTCTTGGCTGGAGGCCAAGAGAGCATCTTTGGCTAAGCGGACGTTGTTTCTTTGATGCATGTAGTCAAAGAGAGAGAGATGGCTGCCTTGTCCTGTGCTTTTGTCGTTACCTGCACAGGTGAGGCCACGCCCACCTCTAGTCACATGCAGAGGAAGTCTGTCCCAGCCCAAAAGGAAACAGGAAGTTGACCTGCTGGCTGGACAAACATCCCTCCCCATGTGTAAACATGTTCACTCTAGGAACGTTTTACTTGACTGCTCTTGTGTTTCACATCCCACAGATCCAACCTCTGTTTAAAAACATTCAATGAAGGAGACGCCACTAGATGAGGCTTAGGGTCCCTTCAAACTCTACAATTCTACAATTCTGTATTTATTTGGTGGGGGTTTTTTTTTTCTATCCACAGATTCTTCTGAATGCAACAGTGTTTGCCAGGATGTCTCCAGCGCAGAAGTCCAGCCTTGTGGAAGAATTTCAGAAGCTAGAGTAGGTTCCTTGCTTGCCATCGTGATTCTGGGAGAAGAGCTCAGGGGACAGGGAGAAGGACCTTTTTGCCGTCACAGTAATGTTTAAGATATTCCTTGAATATAATCCATTCTTGATTTACCTTTTGCATCGAATACCCTCATACCCTCCCTGTCATTTTTGCCATTCGCAGATATTCTCATAGTTTAACTTGCCATTCAGATTTGGTAGGTATAGTTTCATTTTTCCAATGCGTTGCAATAAAAATTCTGGCTGCGGATGTTGCATACATAAAGAGAGATCTTACTTCTTTTTTTATTTCAGTTGACATTATCCCTAATAAGAAGGCTTCTGGTCATTTTGTGAATGGGATTTTTAACATCTTTTTTAAAACAAAACAAAACAAAAACCTGAACTTTCAAATGATGTTCCCTCCTTTTCTCCTAGCTACTACGTGGGAATGTGTGGCGACGGAGCCAACGACTGTGGGGTAGGTAATTAGATTTGTTTAATAATAATAATAATAATAATAAAGCTTGTGACCCACCCGGATCCCTTTCCCCACGGATGTGGAGGGTCCTAAGTGGAAACCAAAAGGCGATTCCTGTTCCTACAATTCTCTTGATTCCATCTGAGACTGAATGGGGGCGATGGCTGATGCTGATGCTCTTTCAGGCCTTGAAGATGGCTCACGCCGGGATCTCCCTCTCGGAGCAAGAGGCTTCCGTCGCGTCTCCCTTCACCTCCCAAATCCCGAACATCGAGTGTGTGCCGGAACTGATCAGGTGGGTTTTGCCTCCTTGGTTTCCATGGCTTTGTTCCCGCCATGCCAAACCTCTCCGGAGGTGCCTTGTGGGACCCAGTGTGGCTTTCCTCCGTTGCCTCCTTCCTCCTGTTGTAATAATAATAATAATAATAATAATAATAATAATAATAATAATAAAACGGTCCCCACTCACCCCACGCAGGAGGAACCCAGAACAACTGTGCGCAAGCCCTTATATAGACTTTTGAAATTGCCCACCCTGTAGCCCAAGACCCTCCCAAAAAACATCATCCATACATCACAGAAGGAAACGGTCTACCACAGAACTCCTGATAATGGTCACTGATTGCTTTACCTGGGCACCCTGGCCATTCTGTTGTGATGGTCAATATTTTAGTTTCCTGAATCCTGGTCACAGGCTCACCCTATTCATACACAAATACGCCCTTAAGACAGGATTTGTAAGCGAAAAGGCAATGGGATGGCTTTCCCCATTTGCCTCCTTTACTGCAGAGGAATACCGTATTTTTCGCTCTATAAGACACACTTTTCCCCTCCTAAAAAGTAAGGGGAAGTGTGTGTGCTTCTTATGGAGCGAATGCAGGCTGCGCAGCTATCCCAGAAGCCAGAACAGCAAGAGGGATCGGTGCACACCTATCCCTCTTGCTCTTCTGGCTTCAGCGAAAGCAACGCAAGGCCTCTTGAGCGCAGTGGGAGCGCTCCTGCTTCTTTGCTCTAGAGGCTTTGCGTTGCTTTCATGTTTCTTGTTTTCCTTCTCTGAAAACTAGGTGCGTCTTATGGTCGGGTGTATCTTATAGAGCTAAAATACGGTATTTGAGGTCATTGGAAGAATCCAAAGGCTTAAGGATTGCTCTCCCATACTATTTCAGACACATGGTTCATACATTTAGATATGTGTGCATTTATGAATTTTTATTTTGTATTTGAGACCTTAAAATTCTTATAACGCTTCCTTCTGTCCTGCTGCCGCTGGCACCACTGCCCTGGCCTCCATGTTGCAGCAGGTACCCACTGGGACTGGCAGACTCCTGGCACTTGCCCTGGCAAGCCTAGTCGCTTGTCGAGTCTTTCAGGCCCCGAGTTGTCCTTCTGCACTTGAGCTGCCTCTTTCTCTTCCCCAGGGAAGGTCGTGCGGCCCTTGTGGCCTCCTTCTCGGTGATTAAATACCTGACCCTGTACGGGATGGGCCAGTTCATTGGCACTGCTCTGCTGTATTGGGTACGTACATATGTAAACATTGATGGGTGTAGATGTCAGGAGCTCGTCCTACACTTGAGTAGGACCCGGCAAAGACACATGCCTGACTGGCATGTTCCCTCCCTCCTGGTCAATCGTTCAAAAGCTTTCTTCAGCCCGAACATCACAGTGACTGATGCCAACAGACACCGGCACACTTAGGGATCCGCAGAGTCTTCGCAGCCTGCTTAACAGACCTCAGCAACTCAGCATTTTGGCTAATCTACTTTATTTACATCTAAACACATATGGAGCATTGCAACATGGCTCCCTCTCTCTCTAGCATCAGACAGCAAAGAGAAAAAGAACAAAGGACAATAGCCCCCCTTCATGGAACACAGGAACACAAACATCCTGTCTCCGTCACTTCCCACTCTGTGGAGTCAAAAAAAACACCGTCATGGGAAAGACAAAAATCCCTTGACTGCAATCACGGAGCAGGAATTCTAACAGTAGCTTCATCCAAAGGCCAAATGGTGGGTGACTGACAGCATATGCCCCTAAACTGTAGTTCTAACTTGGAGGTAGACAATGGCTTCAGTTGAAGAGAGTCCTTTCTTTCTTTATTTTTATTACTGTAATTAATTAATATACTAATACTATTAATTACATTCCCTCCAAGGAGCTCAAGGTGGTTTCTATCTTCTCCTCCTCACCCACAGCGAGCTGCATTTCTGAGTGAGGGATTTGAACCCTGGTCTCTCCCCAGGTCACAACCAGATCCTTGATCCACAGTGGTTCCCATCTTTATAAAAAGCCTCCACCTAAAGGAGCAATGGGTTTGTTGCCTGGGATCCTGTAAGGCAGGGAAGTGATTTTGCCGCAATGGAGCGTGGACCCGTGTGTGAATCCAGTTCCAGCAAAACATCTTTGGGTGCCGTTGCAAGGCCCCCTGGACTCTCCCACTCGGTCTGAGTTAATTCCATGACAATCTGAAGTAACAATCTGGGTAACAATCTGTCCACAAGCGGCAGGACTGAGAGCCCTCTGTGAACTCATTCTCTCTCTCTCTCTCTGCCCCACTTTTAGCAAATACAGATCTTTGGGAATATCCAGTACCTCCTTCAAGATGTCGGCATCACCCTAGTCGTGTGCCTAACAAGTAAGCAGATCACTGTGTTATGGGGTCGTGTATTTAGCAGGCGAGTTCCCTTGGGGGTTTGGGGCCGCTGCTACAGGTGTACAGTCAGATGTGAAACACGCCAATTCCCTCTTGAGCTGAAGGGAGCCTGAATTTCACTTACCCCAACCTGAATGAGCAAGGGACACGGGTGGCGCTGTGGGTTAAACCACTGAGCCTAGGACTTGCCCATCAGAAGGTCGGCGGTTCGAATCCCCGCAATGGGGTGAGCTCCCGTTGCTCGGTCCCTGCTCCTGCCCACCTAGCAGTTTGAAAGCACGTCAAAGTGCAAGTAGATAAATCGGCACCGCTCCGGCGGGAAGGTAAACGGCGTTTCCGTGTGCTGCTCTGGTTTGCCAGAAGCGGCTTAGTCATGCTGGCCACATGACCCGGAAGCTGTGCGCCAGCTCCCTCGGCCAATAAGGGGAAGGGCAACCTTTTTTAACTCTTCACTTTCTCCATGCCATCTCTTTCTCCCCACAGTGAGCCTGACCCACGCCTACCCCAAGCTGGCCCCCTACCGACCCCCCGGGCGGCTCCTCTCCCCGCCGCTCCTGCTCTCCATCATCCTCAACGTCCTCTTCACGCTCACCGTCCAGGTCTTCGCCTTCCTGTATGTGAAGCAGCAGCCCTGGTACTCTGTCCTGCGCAGCCACAGGTGAGGCCCCCATCCAAAGAGCGCACCTCCCAGGGAGAGGCTTAGAGGTGGGCTGGGCTGGGAGGCCAGGGGCTGCCATTTGCCTCTTGCTGGTTTCTTAGGGTAGAGGCTCCCCTTATTCCCAGAGGCAGCAGTGGGAGGGTGGGGCTGGAATCTCCCTTGGAGCCCACCCAGGCCACATCTCATGGAGAATACCCCCAATGTGCTCACGGCGAAGTCATCCGAGATCCTCTCTCGGTGGAGCCTTCCTTCTGATCTGTTTGTGGGGAGCTTAGATGCCTCATCCTTTTGAGCTGCAAAGTATCTCCTTAAAAGAAAGAATTGGGAGGTGGTACGGGTGCTGAAGGGGCGACAGGGTTTAGTGAGCAGGAAGAACCTGTGACAGGGGACAGTTCAGACCCTGAGGCTGGAGCAGAGGAGTGGGTTCAAGAGGCTGCTGCAGAATCCAGAGAGGCTGCGATATGTGAGATGTGATCCATGAGAGGCAGTCAAGTACAACATTCATTCTAATGCTAGAGAAGACATGCGAGGGAATGTTTGGTCCAGCCAGTTGAAACTTCCTGTTCCTCCTGGCTGGAGCATCCTTGCTTTGCATGTGACTAAAGGTGAGCTTGACCAAACCTGTCCAGGTAACAAAAGGACGAGTCACGCAGCACACCTCTCTCCCTTTGACTCCCATCTTCGTTTGACCAGCTTCTAGCTAGGACTGCTCTGCTAGCTCTCAGCTGGCAGAAGCACTGGGATTATTCCCCCATATGGGGTAGATCCACATGTTCATATTTGTCACTAAGTGTGCCTTCAGGAATCCAACTGTGAACTAATGTGACTAAACTTCTTTCATCATCTTTGAATAAGATTGTGGCCTCTTTATTCTTTTAAGAGGGATTCAAGGGAACTTACCAGGAACGTACAATTCAATCTGAGACAGACTGAATTGTATAATAGTGAGAGGCTCCCACGAGCCTGCAACCAGCTATCCGCTGTGCGTGTAAGAAGGGGAATGTAAACTCTACTAAGGATCTTGCTAGGGTAAGTTAGGAAGGATATTAATTAACAATATATCCTCTCTTGCCACCCTGAACATTCCCACAAGCTCCCCTTCCCCTGTTCTCCCAGAATAAGGAGGAAAGCAGAGCAGAGACCAGAGGTGCTCAGGCGCAGTTTGAGACAGCTTGGGAAACATCTGGGAGAGGAGGAGCCTTAGGTGGAAGGCAGGGACCTTCAGCCTGGCAACTGCTCCATGGGGCCAAGTCCTGCTGGGAAGGGTTGCTGAGACCACTAGGCCGAGTTGCCTGCCATTTCCTTGAATGAAGAGTTAACTTGGCCAGCATCTGCCTCTGCGTCTTCATTCTGACCTGCATCTGACCAGGACAATGAGGCAGAGGAAGTAATGCTGGGTGGTGTGTGTGTGTGTGTCTTCCAGGGGGTGCCCTACTGCAGACCACCCTGTGTCCCTGGGCAACGGGACGGCCAGCAACGCCACAGCCCCGGAGCACTCTGTCCTGAGCTATGAGGACACTACCCTCTGGCCACTGGTCACCGTCAACTGCATCATCGCAGCCTTTGTCTTCTCCAAGGGGAAACCCTTCCGGAAGCCCATCTACACCAACTGTGAGTTAACGGGGAGGGGGCAGCAGACCCTCACGCCTTTTTCTGCCTTTTCGGTTCATGATGACGTCTGCCCCACCCAGCCCAGCAGAGACCCCAGAACCAGCCTCGCCAGGGGTCTGGTTGTGGGCACAGCCCAGGTAGCGTTTTCCTGCAGTGCTCAGAGAGCTTTCCATGTATTGTCTCTTTGCTCCTTATCACACTCTGAGGAAGGAAGGAAGGAAGGAAGGAAGGAAGGAAGGAAGGAAGGAAGGAAGGAAGGAAGGGCTTCTCAACATTGTCACTTGACCCATATTTTGACTGCATTTTGTACCAATTATTTCCTTGTTTTTCCATGGCTGGACCTTGTGAAAATCAGATCTTACCTGTTGAATTGAAGCTCAGGGGAGCAAGATTTCTGCTCCCATTTTCCGTGTACCTGACTAGGTCCAGTGATTCAACGGGTTCAGTTCTTGGACTCAGGGGAATTAATCAGTGCAAGATGTGATCAAAATATGGGCCAGGCAAACAAGGAAGGAAGGAAGGAAGGAAGGAAGGAAGGAAGGAAGGAAGGAAGGAAGGAAGGAAGGAAGGAAGGAACCCATTGTGGTGGAGGCAGGAGCAGCCCCAGTGACCAGTCGCCCTTCCTGAGGTCCAGGGGCACATGGGAACCTGCTTGGTTATAACAACAACAACAACAACAACAACAACAACAACAATTTATTATTTATACCCCGCCCATTTGGCTGGGCTTCCCCAGCCACTCTGGGCGGCTTCCAACCAAATATTAAAATACAGTAATACATCAAACATTAAAAGCGTCCCTATACAGGGGTGCAGATGTCTTCTAAAAGTCAGAGAGTTGTTTCTTTCCTTGACATCTGGTGGGAGGGCGTTCCACAGGGTGGGCGCCACCACCGAGAAGGCCCTCTGCCTGGTTCCCTGTAGCTTTGCTTCTCGCAGGGAGGGAACTGCCTGAAGGCCCTCAGCACTGGACCTCAGTGTCCGGGCTGAAAGATGGAGGTGGAGACGCTCCTTCAGGTACTGTTGTTGCCTCCCATCTCTCATTGCTCTTCCTGACCCTAGAGGCCCCCCGATTCCTGGGCTTCACTGGGGGCTCTTCCTCTTCTTGATTCCCCAGATATCTTCTCTGGCCTGCTGTGCATTCAGCTCGGAGTCTCCCTTTTCCTTTTCTTCGCTGACCTGGACCCCGTCTACAGAGGAATGGAGGTGAGTCGGAAGTGCCTAGCGGGAGACTCCAAGGGAGGGTGGATGGTGAACCTGGAGCTCCCCTCAGCCGGCACCAGATTGGAGTGCCATGCTCTCCGCTTGGGGCAAAACGCAGAGCCCTGGGCTGGGCTGCAGGGGTGTGGGGTGCGGAAGGAGGGGGCACGTGCCAGGCAGGCTGACCTGAAGGTGCTGCAGAAGCCTAACCAGCTTGCAACCTCTTTCCTCACAGTTTCTCTGCACCCCAACCATCTGGAGGGTGTATGTGCTGCTGATGCTGCTGGTGGCCTTCTCCGTCTCATTCTTCGTGGAGGTGAGCAGGCGAGCATGATTTCAGGAGTCTGGCTGCTGGCCCATCTAGTCCAGTGTTTCCCAACCTTTTTTGGGCAAAGGCACACTTGTTTCATGAAAAAAATCTCGAGGCACACCACCATTAGAAAATGTTTAAAAAATTAACTCTGTGCCTATATTGACTATATATACAGTGGTGCCCCGCAAGACGAATGCCTCGCAAGACTGAAAACCCGCAAGACGAAAGGGTTTTCCGTTTTTTGAGGCACTTCGCAAGATGAATTTCCCTATGGGCTTGCTTCGCAAGAAGAAAGCCTATAGGGAAATCTCCAGGGACCTCTTTTAAATGCTGGCGGTGGGGAGCAAAGCCTTCCCCCCCCTCCGGCCTTCAGAAGAGGTCCAGGAAGGCCGGCGGGGGCCGAAAGGCTTTGCTCCCCACCGCCAGCATTTTAAAAGCAGTCCGGGATAGCAGGGAAGCGCTTCCCGCTATCCTGGACGGCTTTTGAAGGCAGGCGGGGGGAGCAAAAACTTTTGTTCCCCCACCCGCCTTCAGAAGAGGTCCAGGACCTCTTCTGAAGGCTGGCGGGGGGTGAAAGTCTTTGCTCCCCCCCGCCTGCCTTCCCGGGAGAGCGGAGAAACACAGAGTGTTTCTCCGCTGTCCTGGACGGCTTTTGAAGGCAGGCGGGGGGAGCAAAGACTTTCGCCCCCCACCTGCCTTCAGAAGAGGTCCAGGACCTCTTCTGAAGGCGGGCGGGGGGCAAAAGTCTTTGCTCCCCCCTGCCTGCCTTCCCAGGAGAGCGTAGAAACGCAGCACGTTTCTCCTCTGTCCCGGACGGCTTTTGAAGGGGGGGGAGCAAAGACTTTCCGCTCTCCCGGGAAGGCAGGCACGGGGGAGCAAAGACCTTTGCCCCCCGCCAGCCTTCAGAAAAGGCCCTGGACCTCTTCTGAAGGCGGGCGGAGGGCGAAAGTCTTTGCTCCCCTCTGCCTGCCTTCAAAAGCTGTCCGGGACAGCGGAGAAACACGCTGCGTTTCTCCGCTCTCCCGGGAAGGCAGGCAGGGGGGAGCAAAGAGGTCCTGGACCTCTTCTGAAGGCGGGCGGGGGGCAAAAGTCTAATTCTAATTTCAATGAGTGTGCCCTCCCACGGCACACCAGGCAACGTCTCGCGGCACACTAGTGTGCCGCGGAACACCGGTTGGGAAACACTGATCTAGTCCAACGCTGTCTACACGGACTGGCAGCAGCTGTCCATGGTTTCAGGCAGGGGTCTCTCGGTCCCAGCGGGGATTGAACCTGAGAGCTTCTGCTTGCAAGGCCAACGCTCAGCCTCTGAGCTACAGCTTTTCATTTCCCCAGGAACTGGCTCAGAGTTTTCCCTTCCAGCAGAGCGCTCCCTACTCCCAGGGGTTGTGGGAACCTGCTGGTGGTGGTTCAGGGGATGTGGAGGGGATTTGGGGGGTTAAAGAGGGTCGGGAAAGCGATCCCTCGGGCTCAGCATCCTCCTCCTGCTCACCGACAGATGATGATGATTAATTAAATTGATATACTGCCCTTCATCTGAAAATCATAGGGCGGTTTACAACATAACAAATACAAAGTGAAGACACAAAATCCTAATCTTAATAATAACCCCAATAAGCCCCCTACCCCAAACACATTTTAAAGGGCATAGCATGTTGTTCATCCCAACGCCTGGTTGAAGAGGACCCTTTTCGCCTGGTGCCTAAACATGTGTAATGGAGGTGCCAGGTGAACTTCCCTGGGGAGAGCATTCCACAAGCGGGGGGAGCCACCACAGAAAAGGCCCTGTTCTCATGGGGCCACCCCTCTTGCGGAGCAGGCACACGACAATGGGCCTCAGAAGATGATCTTAGGATCCGGGTCGCTTCACGTGGGGAATATTGTGGTCCTGAGCCATTTCAGGCTTTAGAGGTCAAAAGCGGCGCTTTGAATGAGGCCCGGAAACTAAGTGGCAGCCGGTGCAGCCGGGCCAGGATCGGTGCAATAGGCTCAAACCGTCTTGCCCCCGGTGATTAAACTAGCCACTGAATTCCCAATGAGGCAACTTTCCCCTCATTAAACAAGGACCACAAATAGAGCAATATTGGACCTCTGAGAAGTAAAAGCACGCATATGTACTCAGAATTTGGTTTGGGCCCCTTTTGCATCAATTACTGCCTCAATGTGGCGTGGCCAATCAAGCACAGTAATCCCATGGGCGTTGAACAAGATTTTGGTACTTTTGGCAGTGTGGGCAGGTGCCAAAGTCCTGCTTTGAAAATGAAGTCAGCATTAGAATTAATATTCTAATTTTCTGAGATTGTTAATTTGGGGTTTTCATCAGCTGTAAGCCATGATCATCACAATTAGAACAAATAAAGGCTTGACATATCTCGCTTTGCATGTCATGAGTCTATCTCATATATGAGTTTCACCTTTTAAGCTGAATTACTGAAATAAAAGTTCATTTCCGAGTTTCACCTGTATAATACCAGGTAAAAATGCTTCTGGCGTTTTTAAGAATGGATGGGCCCCTTTCTCATGCTCCCATGTTCTTTGCAGGACGGCATCCTACAGAACCACCGCCTCTGGCTTCTGATCAAGGCCCTCTTCCGCTTCCGCTCCTCCAGCCAGTACCGGAAGCTGCAGCGGCAGCTGGAGAAGGACGCAAAGTGGCCGCCCACCAGCCAGAAGGACTTTGCAGAAGAGCCCAAGAGTGGCACTTACGTCAACCCCGTCTATGATGAGGCGGGAGAGAACTAGCTGGGGAGGCCGCAGGCTGGCCCAGGAGGACTTGTCAAAAAGGACTTTTTGTGTGCGGAGAGACTGATGGAAACCCACGGGAGATCGTGCTCCTAGGAAGCCCCTCTGACGGTGCGCACAGAGCCTGCCTTTGCTCATCCAGCTCAAGGAGGTTTGCCAGGGGGGCATTTTGCTGTTGGCTCTGCCTGAGTGTGGAAATCTAGGGCTTGATCCCTGTGCCCATGCAAGAGATCTCAGCCTCTTCCATGGGGATCCAGGCTGCTCCAGCGGAAGGGACACACGAGGGAACACCATCCGCCGTGTGGAAATCAAAGACAACTCTGTATTTTTGCTTTCCAAAAGAGAATAAAGTGGGGGTTTTTTTCTTTTATGATCGTGGTCAGCCATTTATTTGGAGTTCTGCTGCTTGCAAAAATGTGCCGCAGAGTTGGTGCATCTGTGTGTATATGGAGGGCAGGACAAGATTTGGGGGGTTTGGGGAGGAGAGGGAAGACTTCACGGGCATTAAGATGAACGTCATTGAGTTGTCGGGTTGGAAGGGACCCCAAGGGTCATCTAGCCCAACCCCCTGCAAGGCAGGAATCTCAGCGACAGAAACCCTGAGAGGTGGCCGTCCAACCTCTGCTTAAAAGCTTCCAAGGAAGGAGAGTCCTCCATCTCCCAAGGTCATTCACTCCGCTGTCAAACAGCAATCACTGTCAGAAGCCTAATCCTGATGTTGAGTCGGAATCACCCTTTTGGTAACTTGAAGCCCTGGGTGTCTTCTGGGGCAGCAGAAAACCTTCCATGGGGCAGTCCTTGAGGTGTTTGAAGATGCCTCTCATGCGGCCTCTCAGTCTCCTTTTCTCCAGGCTTATCCCGACCCGACTCCCTCGACCATTCCTCATAAGGCTTCGGTCCTAAATTCAGTCATTCTCTCTCACACAGTCAGAAAGTTGGTGTTTAACGTGCTCCTTCTCTGTGTTGTTATAGGAATCCAAAGGTCTCAAATATAGAATAGGTAAAGGGACCCCTGACCATTAGGTCCAGTCATGGACAACTCTTGGGTTGCGGCGCTCATCTTGCTTTATTGGCCGAGGGAGCCGGCGTACAGCTTCCGGGTCATGTGGCCAGCATGACTAAGCCGCTTTTGGCAAACCAGAGCAGCGCATGGAAACGCCGTTTACCTTCCCGCTGGAGCAGTACCTATTTATCTACTTGCACTTTGACGTGCTTTCAAACTGCTAGGTGGGCAGGAGCTAGGACCAAGCAACGGGAGCTCACCCCATCACGGGGATTCGAACCGCCGACCTTCTGATTGGCATGCCCTAGGCTCAGTGGTTTACACCACAGTGCCACCTGCATTAATAATTGCACAAGGCAAACACACATACATAAGTATATAAACCACATGTCTAGAACAGTGCAGGAGAGCAATCCAAAAGCCATCTTGGCTCTCCGAAAGACCCCACAGAAGCAGAAAGTCATCTGGGGAAGTTCCTGAAGGGATTCCTCTCCTAGATCAAGGGACCGCCTTGGCCTTAATGGTCGTGGTTTGCCCAATGCAAATGTTTTGTGTAAACTGTGGCTGGAACTAGGCGAAACTTGCTTAATCCTCAGGAATATCACCCCTTGGCCTGCCTGAGCCACAGGAACCTGGTGTGTGATGTGATTTCTGACTCTCCAGGCCAAAATACCAAAGCCAACTGTTATAAGAAAAAAACTGCTCCTTTTCCCCTGACGGGGTACCCAAGACCCTATATAGAGTCCTTATGTAGGTTCTGTATCGGTAAGAGAAAATAACAAATCCATATTCTCTCTTTGGCCTCTGTTAAACACAATTGAAAGTTGGTACCAGTGACTGGGGTGATAAGACAATGGGTTAAGGTCAGAAATATGAAATTGGGGAAAAACAAGAGAGGAAAAAGTAGGAACAAGTAAAAAAATATTTCTCGCGACCAGCCAGAACATGGGAAGTCCCCTCAAAAATTTTAATTTGGAATGTATAATTGTCTTTATTATTTGTATTATGCTGTGGCAAGATTTGATAGAGTTGACCTGAATTGCCTTCCTTGGCTTCTTCCACTTGGCTGCGTCTCCAGCGGCAGATGTCGATCCATTTTGTTGCACAAAAGCCGATCCATTTTGCAACGCCAGACTGTCCAAGCCAGTGCCGGATTTATGTAAGCTAAACAAGCTCTAGCTTAGGGCCCCACTTTCTTGGGGGCCCCCAAAAAATTTAAAGGGGGAAAAAACTGGATGTACATTTCCAAAATAGAAGATAAAAAAGAAAATAAAACCTACATACAGCAACAGTGCTTTGTGTTGTGTAGGCTCCTATTTTGTTATGTGCAAATGGCTTGAAATGCCTATTATGTCCCTCAATTACCATATAGCATATTTTCAAAAAACAAAACAAAAAAACAGCGACAATTTGTAGTTGACAAAGAACAGCTGGACATATAAAGGGCCCCATTGTTAAATATGTAAAGAGTTTTGAAATATGTCAGAAGGAATATAAGAAAAGTTCATCATGCCAGATTTAAAGTGTTCATAAGTGAAGTAGCCAAGGAAATAATTTTAAAAAGAAAAAAATCAAATAAACAATACAATTGTTAACAATACAATTAGAAAGGTTTGCTCTCTATCTGTGAATTTGGCCCCACAATCTTCTTTTGGATCTTGAAGAGTAAATCAGTTATCAAATTAGTGGTTTCCATACTTCGTTGAAGGTTCCTTGCCAATAGTCATCAGTGGAAAAGCATGAATTCATCAGAAATACATTAATTCTGGTCATTTGAAAATCAGCCGATGTTCACTGGCTACAAGATTCATTAGATAGGAAGAGAGGGGAACCAGCGCTAGCACAGTGGTTTAATCGTTGGTGGTGGTGCTCTTGTGTGCAGATGCTGCTGCAATTCCTCCTATTGTGAGAAATAGCAATGGTTCGTTAATTCAAGGCTACATGCCCTGCTATCTGCAGGCTCAGGGAAGAAAGGAGAAGGACTCAGAGGAGCAACAGAGACATAAGCAGAGCCTTTCAATATGCAAGCCCCAGTTGAACACACAAACACGGCCAGGCGAAAGGGGCAGCAGACCACCAGGAGAAGGCAATTCCCAAAATTCTTTGTGCACCCTTCATGCTCATCCAGGGCTGTCTTACCCATGGGTGCTAGGGGTGCAGGGCACCTGGGCGCCGGGCTCTCAGGGGCACCAGGCCGAGAGTCCGGGGCCCGAGAGTTAAGTCCGGGGAAGAGCTCGCCCGTCGGTCGGAGCGCTACAGGGCAGCTCTGCGCCACGAGTTCGGGGGCGACCGAGCCAGCGAGACGCTGAGGCAGCCGGCCGGCTCTGCCCTTCTGCGTGCCTGGGACTGGGCAACCGGGCAGAGGGGGGCAACTGGCAGATCTTTGTACTGCAGCGCCGCATATGCTCAGTCTCACACAGGGCTGGTCATCTTGCATGACCTCAAGGACGTGCTTTACAACCGAGGGTGAGTGCTGAAGCACTGATATGAAACGGCAGGGGTTTTCTTCGTTCCTTTAGCCACCCCAAATGCCAGTCAACCATGCCATTCTAGTATAGCTAAGCCCAGGCCCACCCTGAGGAACCTTACTTGGTGTGTGGTGTGGGTGGCTTACCTGGGCAAAATCCCTCTTCTAAGGAAAGGTCGTCCACAGCTATGTCACTGTGGACGTCTTCGCCCCGCATACCTTCGAGGATTATCTAGGGAGAAGCAGCATCTTCAGTCAGGATCCTAGCCAGGTGAGGCTCCCGTGCTGCTGGTTACACCTGCAGATGCATCACCTGACCGTGTCCCCCTTACCTGCACGTTTTCTCCATGAGCCACACTGACTTCACCTCTGTGCCACTGGTCCCCTTTGTTCCCGGTTTGACTCCAGAGCATCACAGGCGCAGCGCCACCAGAGATGACTAAAATGCGCAGTGCCATTGTTTGAGCTGCCCCATACATGTGGTACCAGAAGCGGAGGCAGTGGGGCCTGGAGGAGTGACAGATGGGGCTGACCAGGTGTGTGGTGTCCCCTGTGTTGGTAGCACTGCTGTCCAGGTAGATAAAATGGCCCTCTGAAAAAGAAATCCACATGTGAAAGAGACAGACCCCTACATGGTCTGATGGCTGGGGGGTCGGCAGCTGCTATGCCACCCGTGGGTCTTACACAGAGCAGCAGAAAACAGGCCACACAGTGACCTCATCTAAAGGTAAAGGTAAAGGGACCCCTGACCATTAGGTCCAGTCGTGGCCGACTTTGGGGTTGCGGCGCTCATCTCGCTTTACTGGCCGAGGGAGCCGGCGTACAGCTTCCGGGTCATGTGGCCAGCATGACTAAGCCACTTCTGGCAAACCAGAGCAGCAAACGGAAACGCCATTTACCTTCCCGCCGGAGCAGTACCTATTTATCTACTTGCACTTTGACGTGCTTTTGAACTGCTAGGTTGACAGGAGCAGGGACTGAGCAACAGGAGCTCACCCCATCACAGGGATTCGAACCATCGACCTTCTGATCGGCAAGCCCTAGGCTCTGTGGTTTAACCCACAGCACCACCAGCAGCCCTCATCTGGTAGGTTGCTATTATTACAAGGAGAGCACGATTCCAGCTTCCCCTTTTGCGTCTGCAATCCCTGGCGGAAGCCTCTGGAATGTCTAAGACTGGTGGGCTCATGAGGGCACAAGGGTTTCTTATCTGTCCTGCTCCCACAGTGGGGATGCCCTCATTCCTCCTCACCTCCTGAAGTGTGGTCTTGGGTTGGTCCAGTGTTTAACGAGGGCGTTGGGCCTTTGTGCCGCGTCCAGTTAAAGGCGTTGGAGGCCAGCTGTTTCCAGGAGCAGAAGTCCACATCAAAAGAGCAAGAGAAGTTGCATCGAATGGAGGAAGCTGACAGAGCAAGAAGGAGAAAGGTGGATGAGTACATCTTTAGCCTGATGTAGAAGACACTCCCCTAAACCTCTTTACGTTCCCCGTTCATGCTCAGGCTGGTGTGCAGCTGGTCTTGCATCATCTCAGGCTTACGCTTCACAAGCCAGCGTGAGATTTACAATACTAATAAAGTGCTGACGTAAAAAGCCAGGGATGTTTCTCTCCCCTTCCTCCTGCCATCCATGGCCACAAAAATAGCCCACACTAGTCTAATAATAATAAAGTCCATGAATAATCACAGTTTAGAGGTCCCGGGCCCTAAGGAAGTCAGATTATCCTCCGCCAGGGCCTTCTCAGTGGTGGCTCCGACCTGGTAGAATGCTCTGTCCCATGAGACCAGGGCCCTGCAGGATTTAACCTCCTTCCGCAGGGCCTGTAAGACAGAGCTATTCTGCCTGGCTTTCAATCTGAACTTAGCCTGATCTTTTATTCCTCTTCCCTCCTCCTCTCCTTTTTATGAAGATTCCCCGCTCTGAGACCCCACAGCTAATTCTCCCCTGGTCTCCGCACTGGCCCAAATAGGACTAATTTAGCCAACTAGCCCTGGTGATCATGTAGTGTTTATTGGATGGATTTCCCCCCTAAATTGATTTTAGAATTCTGAATTTATTGTTATTCACGTTTTATACTGTATTCTAAGCTGCTTTTTGTTGCATCAATTAAGTGTTTCAGATTTGTTTTTCTGAACCGGGAAGGGTGGGGTAGAAATAAAAATTTATTTATTTAATTTATTTACATTATTTAATAAGGTACAGCCAAAGTGGAACAGACTGGGGAGTCTCACCTGGGCAATCTTCCGCTTCTATCGAGAGGTCATCCACAGCCACGACACTCTGGGAGTTTTCCCCCCACACCCCTTCCAGGAGTATCTAGGAAGAAGAAGCATCTCTAGTCAGTTTCAGGGGTGGACCAAGACTCAGCTGCTGGTGGTCACACCTGTGGTTGCATTACCTGCAAACCTCTTCCCTGAGGTACACTGGCTTCACCTCTGTGCCACTGGTCGCCTTTGTTCCCAGTCTGAGACCAGATCAACTTAGGTGTTCCAATATCAGAGACCACATAAACACGCAGCGCCATTTTTGGGGATGTGCCATACATGTGATACCAAAAGAAGAGGCATTGTGGTTTGGTGGGGCTGCACTTTGAGCTGACCAGGTGTGCCACCTCTTGCGAGTTGGTTTGGTTACCTTCCAGGTAGATGTAGTAGCCCTCTGAGAAAGAGAAGCACATAGGAATGTGAGGAATCCTTACATTACCTGATCCCTGGTGAGCGGGGAGCTGCAGTGCCTTAGGACTTCTGAAATGGTGGCACTTGATCACCACAGAAAACAGGTAATAGTAAAGGTAAAGGACCCCTGGATGGTTGTCCAGTCAAAGGAGACTATGGGGTTGTGGCGCTCATCTCGCTTTCAGGCAGAGGCAGATGGTGTTTGTCCGCAGACAGCTTTCTGGGTCATGTGGCCAGCAGGACTAAACCACTTCTGGCATAATGGGACACTGTGACGGAAACCAGAGCGCATGGAAATGCTGTTTACCTTTCTGCCACAGCAGTACCTATTTATCTACTTGCACTGGTGTGCTTTCGAAGTGCTAGGTTGGCAGGAGCTGGGACAGAGCAACAGGAGCTCACTCCATTGTGTGGATTTGAACTGCCAACCTTCTGATCAGCAAGCCCAAGAGGCTCACTGGTTTGGACCACAGCGCCACCTGTGTCCCAGGCAATTGTGCCTCAACTGGCAGGTTACCACCAGCGATTGGAGGAGAAGGTTTGAGCTTCCACTGCTGCATCTGCAATCCTTGGTGGAAGGCGCTGGGGTGCCTGAGGCTGGGTGGCCCCTGGATTTCATGGGGAGTGTGAGTGTCTCCTATCTGCCCGTCTTCCCTGCCCTGGAGATATTGATCTCTCCCTTACCTCCAGAGGTGTGGTCAGAAGATGGGCCTGTGCCAGGTGAGGCTGTTGGGCCTTTGTGCCGCACCCAGTCAAAGGTGTCAAAAATTGATTGTGTCCAGGAGCAGAGGCCCCCATCAAAAGAGCAGGAGAACTTGCACTGAACAGGAAACTCTGGAAAAAAACAAGAGGAGAAAGGTTGATGGGCCTCCCTGGAAATGTCAGTCCAGCAGGACCGAGTGTGCGTGCATCCAGCTTCTGTATGCAGATGCCCATACTAGAAGTCACCCTTCTTGGAACTGAATGGGCACTACCAATCCCTTGGTTTGTTGTGGGCCACAGCAGCCAAAGTACACATAAGAGGAGCAAGAGAAATCAGAGTGAGAATGGGAAAGGTAGACATGCAGAAGGCCCATTCCAGAGGCCCACAAGGGACAAGAGCCGCACGCAGTGGGCCCCATGCAGTCTCTGTCTTGCTCTTCCTGCAACTGGGTGGCCACTGCAGATCCATTGTCACAAGAGGGTCACGGAAAGCCCAGAATGCGAGGAGGGAAGGGCAGTCTGGTCCCTGCATCATCAACAATGCGTTTGGAGAAGAACGTCCAAGGATGAGTGAGAGCTTTTGCTTTTCATGTGATGGGCTTATCTTAACAGATGTTTCACCATCTCACCAATCTTCAGTGAAGAGAAATACTGAAAAGGATGTGTTAAGATGGACCAACCATGTTCCAGTGGTACCTCGGGTTACATACACTTCAGGTTACATATGCTTCAGGTTACAGACTCCACTAACCCAGAAATAGTACCTTGGCTTAAGAACTTTGCTTCAGGATGAGAACAGAAATTGCATGATGGTGGCGCAGTGGCAGCAGGAGGCCCCATTAGCTAAAGTGGTGCTTCAGGTTAAGAACAGTTTCAGGTTAAGAATGGACCTCCAGAACAAATTAAGTTCATAACCGGAGGTACTACTGTATAAGCAAAAGCTCTCGTTGATTATTGCAATGTTCTCTAGACCCACAGTTAAGGAAATAACATATCTAATACTTTGGGAACTGGGCGAATCCAAGGTCAGAGGAGGAAAGATTCATAACCTGAAATGTAGGCTTTCGTACCTTCTCCCATTGTCCTAGAGGCCCCCCGCTTCCCCCAATGCAGCAGATTACCACTGTTGACGCTGCGCTCCTTCTGTGGACTTCCAGGGCAATGTCTTCGAAAATGCAGAATGCAGCAGGAGAAGATTTCAGTGTGGAAGACCATCTCCAAAACCACTCCTGATGCTCCCCAGTGCTCTGCACTCCCCTTAACAAGCAACACTAGAATCCAGGTGTGTATCCAGAGGAAACATTGGAAAATGAAGCAGAGAACGGAAGGGCCAGCAAAAGCCACACAGGAAAATCAAGGGGATCTTTATGCCAGGGAAGCTCACCTGTGGCTGGAGGAGCTGTGCTGGTGGTGCTGGTGGTGGTGGTGGGGAGAGGTGTGAGAGCTGCTGGTGTCAGTCCTATGTGGAGAATTGGGAATGGAAAATGTGTCAAACCAAAATGGTTAGTTTCCAAAGGGATTGATGCTAGTTATGCAGGAGACTCCAGGAGAAGCCGGTGCCTGAAGCCTCCTTCTGGGTTCCAGACATGCATCCTTCTGCCTGGCTGATCTTCCGAGATCAGGGACCCCTTGCTGGGACTGAAGAGGAGGCATGTTTGGCGGATTGAGCCTGTGACACAACCCAAGGTGGGCTCTGAAGTCAACATGCGACAACATGTGACAATTAACATCACCAGCAGGATTTGTTAATGTATCTATTGTTGATCGTCAAAGTAACCTACTGTGGAAAACCGATTAGACAAATATTAGCATATAAACATGAAACATGTATTGTAACAGCTTGGATGTTTCTCTCTCATGCACACAGAGCACAGCACTGCCAAAAAAACAAGCTATACCGGGAATATTCAGAGCTCTGCTGATGCTCTGCTCTTCCATCTAGACACAGCATGGATCTTACCTGGGCAATCTCCCTCTTCCAGGGAGAAGTCATCCACAGCCACGCCACTGTGGACGTCTTCCCCCGGCTCGCCTTCCACGATTATCTAGGGAGAAAAGGCATCTCCCATCAGCTTCATGGCCAGACAAGGCCACACCTGCAAGGGCCATCCCCTGCTAGGGTCTCCGTTACCTGTGCTCTCTTCCCCTGAGGCATGTTGACTTCACCTCTGTGCCACTGGTCCCCTTTGTTCCCAGGCTGTGACCAGATCAGCTCACGGGATCCACCCTCAAAGGCCAAATAGACTCGCAGGGCATTTCTTTGGGCCGCACCGCGCATGAGGTACCAGAAAGAGAAGCAGTGGGACCTGGTGAAGGTGTAGAAAGGACTGGCCAGGCGTGTTGCATCCCCTTCTTTGGCAGGATGGCCTTGCAGGTAGATGAAATAGCCCTCTGGGGGGGGGGAAGAACCACACATGTAAGGGAGCAGCACCTTCTATTGGCAGTTTGCCACCAGGGCATGTAGAAGGAGGTGCCAAGTGCAGGACCCCTTGATATAAGGCCTTTGGAGGAATGGCTGGCTGCCCCATTTCATTGAGAGCTCCAGGTGCCAGTCCAGGCCAAAGTGGTCTCCTGGAAGGCTTCTGGACATGGCGATAGTGTGATCTTCCTCACCTCCTGTGGTGTGGTTGGAGGACGGTCCAGTATCTGCTGTGTGTGTCGGACCTTTGTGCCACGTCCAGTTAAAACCGTTGGAGGCCATTTGTCTCCAGGAGCAGAAGTCCATGTCAAAGGAACAAGACAAATCAGGGTGAAGGGAAGGCTCTGGCAAAGCAAGGAGAAAGGCTGGTGTGGATGTTTGGAGGGGCGGGTCGTCCACTATGGCAATTTGGGACAGGAGGACTCCATGGTCAGTGGGGCTGCAGTTCATTACCAGAAATACACAATTGGTTTCCTTCTCCCCCTGTCCCCATCCCCCAGACCACAGCTGAGGAACACGATCCAACTGTATGCCAGTGCTAATGCTGTCCTGGGCTTCCAGAGTAGAATCATAGAATCATAGAATCATAGAATCATAGAATCATAGAATCATAGAATCATAGAATCATAGAATCATAGAATCATAGAAGAGTTGGAAGAGACCACAAGGGCCATCGAGTCCAACCCCCTGCCAAGCAGGAAACACTGCCTGCCAGCAACACTCGCGGAGCAAATTCATGGGCATCTCGACTCATGAAAACTCACGTGTGGTAGGAGGGGCTGGTCTGATTGTGGTGCTGGCGGAGGAGCTGCGATGTGAGGTTGCTGCCGATGTTTCTGCAATAACGAGAGCAGGAACTAATCGTTTCATCTTAGCTTGCGTCCCATGCTGTCTGGGGCAGGAGGTGTGTGGACCGAAAGCAGCCAGACATAAAGAATGCTTTTGTACACACAAAGTAGCTCAAGGTACTGAGACTGGAATTCAGTGTTTTGGGTCCACTTTTGTTGCTCACCCGTCCCCTGTGATTGTTTTCCCAATCTAATATCCAGATGGAAACTCAGAAAAGGAAGCAGAAAACGGAAATGTCAGCAACATTCTTGACCCTGGAGAAGTCCCCTGTGGTTGGAGGCACTGAGCTGATCATGGTGGCAGTTTCTCTCCATCACCCATCAGTTCTCTCCATCACCCATCAATCACCCATCTCATACCAATCACCCATCTCCATAACCCTCTTTATTCTCACCTGGGATCAGTGTGGCTGGTCTGCTGGTGGTGGCCGGGGTGGATGTTGCTGGTGTCAGTCCTATGTGGAGAATTGGGAATTGAAAATGTGTCAAACCAAAATGGTTAGTTTCCAAAGGGATTGATGCTAGTTATGCAGGAGACTCCAGGAGAAGCCGGTGCCTGAAGCCTCCTTCTGGGTTCCAAACATGCATCCTTCTGCCTGGCTGATCTGTTATTCTAAAGCAGCAATGCTGCAGCAAGCAAAGGCTCTAACAGCTCAGACAGCTGCTTGTGGCTGGAAAGCCAAACAGGATGTGTGTGACTGCTGCCATGGAAACAAAGGGGCAGTCCATCCTTATTGAGCACAGGATATGAGCTCAGTGTGTGTCATATGACCTGTACACGATGTACATAGGTGGAGTTTGGAGTCTCTCTCTGTTTGTTGAAGAGAGCAGACATCTTTTACTATATGACTGCTATAGACAGGAATAAAAAGCATGTAGTTACATTTCTGTCTGTGTCTGATTCCCCTCCCTGGGGATATGCAGGGAGGAGAAGGAGGAGAAGCAGTTGGTGTGTTTTTCTCACAGCCTGAGGAAAATCGCCGGAACGGACCTCGCCGGAGGGAGGTCAAAGGAATTCAGCCGGTGCCTGGATAGATAGGCACATACCTCTGACCGAGCCTGAATTCTAACAGTGGTAGCAAGAGCCAGATGGTTTCTTCGATCCATGGGAGTCTGCATGAAAGAGTGGCAGAGCTGCTGTTTCCATTGCTCCATGGAAGCCTGAAGTGAGAGGCTATTTCTCTGCAGCCAGAAGCTCACCAGAGGAAGCTGAAAGCCAAGCTACGGAGCCCAGGTATGAGATTTTCGGGCTTAAAAGTGTGAATGCAGATTGATTCATTCTCTGCTTCGAGGGAGCCGCGTTTGGGAAAAACAGCTCCGAGAGAGAAGGACTCTGCATTCCAAACATTCCTGTGGTTTTCCTGTCCAAGGAAAAGGAATGCAGTTGCTTAGCAACACAGGCCAGTTTCAAGATAAGGGCTGGAGGTGTTTTGACTTAGGCCCTTAGAAACGAACTGTTGGAAAGGGAATTTCCAAGCGGCCAGTGTTATAGCTGCCAGGTGCACAGAGTGTAAACAAGCCAGCTATTGGATTTTAGAGGCTTGTGTTTGAGAGTCAGTGCAAGGACTCAAAATGGGTGCTAAGAAGGGGGGAGCCCTGCCTTCTCCGCCCCTTTTGACCAGTGACAATTATGCATCTTGGTCTATTAAGATGAAGGCCCTGCTGCAGAATCAGAGACTGTTTGGGGTGATTGAGAACCCCATCCCTCCAGCACCAACGCGTGCTTGGGAGTCACAGGATGCGAAGGCCAGAACTGCTATAATTCTGTGCGTGTCAGACTCTGAGCTTATTCAAATACAAGATTTACAGCATGCGAGAGATGTTTGGGACACGCTGAGATGGACACATCAGAGAGATGCAGGTTCTTCAGCGTTGCTGTATTTTGAGAAGCTGACCAACCTGAGGCTTGCGCCTGATGGAGATGTTCAAGCGCACCTGACGGAAATGAAATTTCTGCGTCAACAGATGGTGGAACGCAATTTCCGTCTGCAGGAGGAAGTGTTTTGCTTCATGGTGATCAACAGCCTGAATCGGACTTACAAAACAGTTGCCAGTCAGCTGGGGTCTCTCCCAGCAGCTGATCTAACTTCGGAGAGGGTCTTTGCCGTGGTTCTTTGTGAACATGACAGACTCGCCGCCCTGGAAGTCAAGGACAGGGGGAGACAAGAACGGAGTTCTGGCACCCCCACTGCTACAGCTACTGGAGAAAATGCCGTAGCTTTGAACGTTGTCCGATGCTACAGTTGTGGACAGACTGGGCATCTTCAGCGGTACTGCAAGAAGCCACGTCAGAACAAGGGAGCCAAGGGAAGCTCCACGAAGTCTGAGGCGTCAGGCAGAAGTCATGCCAAGTCACAGACGAAGCCTGCAAAGGCTTTGATGTCAAAAGGAACCAAGCCGGATGTGGAGAACGTTTTTATCATAGACACTGGGTGTACATTTCACATGACCCATCGCAGGGATTTGTTTTCGTCGTTTAAGAAGCAAAGCTTCGTTGTACAACAAGCCAACGGTCAAGAGCTGGAAGCGACCGGAATTGGGACTGTGTATCTTAAAAGTCAGAACTTGACTATAAACAATGTTTATTTGGTTCCAGAGTTGAAGTACAATCTGCTCAGCGTATCGCAGATTGCCAAGAAGGGACTAAAACTGTCCTATGATGATCAACACTGCGAGATCTACAAAGATGGAGAGTTATATCTTTCTGCCGAAGAGAAAGATGGACTATATTTGTTGACTTTTGATCAAAGTGATTACATGGAATGTAATTCTTGTGATTCTAACATGATTTCTTTTGCAGGTGTATCCAAGAAGAACACCAACCAGGTCACCTCGAGGGTCGACAAGGCATTTCAGCGGGTGTATGCTGATGTGATTGGTCCTTTAGCACCGTCTAGAGGCAATGCAAAGTATTACCTAATATGTGTTGATTCTTTCACAGGTTTAGTCTGGATTTATCTTTTGGAGAGACCGAAAGAAGCCTTAGAAAGGTTTAAAGAGTTTTGTGACAAGGTTAAAAACATGCATGATGCTGACATAGATTGTCTTTGCACAAATGAGAAGCCAATTTTTCTTTTACAGGATTTCCAGAGGTTCCTGAAGAAGAAAGGTATAAGACACAAAATTGCAGCTTCCGAAGAAGCTTGGAACAGATGTGTCTGTGTTAGGGTGAACAAAGAATTGCAAAAGGGAATGGAAGCGCAATTGCTTAGTTCACATCTGCCACATGAGTACTGGGCTGAATCGCTAACGTCGTTCCGAGATCAGGGACCCCTTGCTGGGACTGAAGAGGAGGCATGTTTGGCGGATTGAGCCTGTGACACAACCCAAGGTGGGCTCTGAAGTCAACATGCGACAACATGTGACAATTAACATCACCAGCAGGATTTGTTAATGTATCTATTGTTGATCGTCAAAGTAACCTACTGTGGAAAACCGATTAGACAAATATTAGCATATAAACATGAAACATGTATTGTAACAGCTTGGATGTTTCTCTCTCATGCACACAGAGCACAGCACTGCCAAAAAAACAAGCTATACCGGGAATATTCAGAGCTCTGCTGATGCTCTGCTCTTCCATCTAGACACAGCATGGATCTTACCTGGGCAATCTCCCTCTTCCAGGGAGAAGTCATCCACAGCCACGCCACTGTGGACGTCTTCCCCCGGCTCGCCTTCCACGATTATCTAGGGAGAAAAGGCATCTCCCATCAGCTTCATGGCCAGACAAGGCCACACCTGCAAGGGCCATCCCCTGCTAGGGTCTCCGTTACCTGTGCTCTCTTCCCTTGAGGCATGTTGACTTCACCTCTGTGCCACTGGTCCCCTTTGTTCCCAGGCTGTGACCAGATCAGCTCACGGGATCCACCCTCAAAGGCCAAATAGACTCGCAGGGCATTTCTTTGGGCCGCACCGCGCATGAGGTACCAGAAAGAGAAGCAGTGGGACCTGGTGAAGGTGTAGAAAGGACTGGCCAGGCGTGTTGCATCCCCTTCTTTGGCAGGATGACCTTGCAGGTAGATGAAATAGCCCTCTGGGGGGGGGGGGAAGAACCACACATGTAAGGGAGCAGCACCTTCTATTGGCAGTTTGCCACCAGGGCCTGTAGAAGGAGGTGCCAAGTGCAGGACCCCTTGATATAAGGCCTTTGGAGGAATGGCTGGCTGCCCCATTTCATTGAGAGCTCCAGGTGCCAGTCCAGGCCAAAGTGGTCTCCTGGAAGGCTTCTGGACATGGCGATAGTTTGATCTTCCTCACCTCCTGTGGTGTGGTTGGAGGACGGTCCAGTATCTGCTGTGTGTGTCGGACCTTTGTGCCACGTCCAGTTAAAACCGTTGGAGGCCATTTGTCTCCAGGAGCAGAAGTCCATGTCAAAGGAACAAGACAAATCAGGGTGAAGGGAAGGCTCTGGCAAAGCAAGGAGAAAGGCTGGTGTGGATGTTTGGAGGGGCGGGTCGTCCACTATGGCAATTTGGGACAGGAGGACTCCATGGTCAGTGGGGCTGCAGTTCATTACCAGAAATACACAATTGGTTTCCTTCTCCCCCTGTCCCCATCCCCCAGACCACAGCTGAGGAACACGATCCAACTGTATGCCAGTGCTAATGATGTCCTGGGCTTCCAGAGTAGAATCATAGAATCATAGAATCATAGAATCATAGAATCATAGAATCACAGAATCATAGAATCATAGAATCATAGAATCATAGAATCATAGAATCATAGAAGAGTTGGAAGAGACCACAAGGGCCATCGAGTCCAACCCCCTGCCAAGCAGGAAACACTGCCTGCCAGCAACACTCGCGGAGCAAATTCATGGGCATCTTGACTCATGAAAACTCACGTGTGGTAGGAGGGGCTGGTCTGATTGTGGTGCTGGCGGAGGAGCTGCGATGTGAGGTTGCTGCCGATGTTTCTGCAATAACGAGAGCAGGAACTAATCGTTTCCTCTTAGCTTGCGTCCCATGCTGTCTGGGGCAGGAGGTGTGTGGACCGAAAGCAGCCAGACATAAAGAATGCTTTTGTACACACAAAGTAGCTCAAGGTACTGAGACTGGAATTCAGTGTTTTGGGTCCACTTTTGTTGCTCACCCGTCCCCTGTGATTGTTTTCCCAATCTAATATCCAGATGGAAACTCAGAAAAGGAAGCAGAAAACGGAAATGTCAGCAACATTCTTGACCCTGGAGAAGTCCCCTGTGGTTGGAGGCACTGAGCTGATCATGGTGGCAGTTTCTCTCCATCACCCATCAGTTCTCTCCATCACCCATCAATCACCCATCTCATACCAATCACCCATCTCCATAACCCTCTTTATTCTCACCTGGGATCAGTGTGGCTGGTCTGCTGGTGGTGGCCGGGGTGGAGGTTGCTGGTGTCAGTCCTATGTGGAGAATTGGGAATTGAAAATGTGTCAAACCAAAATGGTTAGTTTCCAAAGGGATTGATGCCAGTTATGCAGGAGACTCCAGGAGAAGCCGGTGCCTGAAGCCTCCTTCTGGGTTCCAAACATGCATCCTTCTGCCTGGCTGATCTTCTGAGATCAGGGACCCCTTGCTGGGACTGAAGAGGAGGCATGTTTGGCGGATTGAGCCTGTGACACAACCCAAGGTGGGCTCTGAAGAACTGACAATTAACATCACTAGCAGGATTTGTTAATGTACCTATTGTTGATCGTCAAAGTAACCTACTGTGGAAAACCGATTAGACAAATATTAGCATATAAACATGAAACATGTATTGTAACAGCTTGGATGTTTCTCTCTCATGCACACAGAGCACAGCACTGCCAAAAAAACAAGCTATACCGGGAATATTCAGAGCTCTGCTGATGCTCTGCTCTGCCATCTAGACACAGCATGGATCTTACCTGGGCAATCTCCCACTTCCAGGGAGAAGTCATCCACAGCCACGCCACTGTGGACGTCTTCCCCCGGCTCGCCTTCCACGATTATCTAGGGAGAAAAGGCATCTCCCATCAGCTTCATGGCCAGACAAGGCCACACCTGCAAGGGCCATCCCCTGCTAGGGTCTCCGTTACCTGTGCTCTCTTCCCTTGAGGCATGTTGACTTCACCTCTGTGCCACTGGTCCCCTTTGTTCCCAGGCTGTGACCAGATCAGCTCACGGGATCCACCCTCAAAGGCCAAATAGACTCGCAGGGCATTTCTTTGGGCCGCACCGCGCATGAGGTACCAGAAAGAGAAGCAGTGGGACCTGGTGAAGGTGTAGAAAGGACTGGCCAGGCGTGTTGCATCCCCTTCTTTGGCAGGATGGCCTTGCAGGTAGATGAAATAGCCCTCTGGGGGGGGGGGGAAGAACCACACATGTAAGAGAGCAGCACCTTCTATTGGCAGTTTGCCACCAGGGCCTGTAGAAGGAGGTGCCAAGTGCAGGACCCCTTGATATAAGGCCTTTGGAGGAATGGCTGGCTGCCCCATTTCATTGAGAGCTCCAGGTGCCAGTCCAGGCCAAAGTGGTCTCCTGGAAGGCTTCTGGACATGGCGATAGTTTGATCTTCCTCACCTCCTGTGGTGTGGTTGGAGGACGGTCCAGTATCTGCTGTGTGTGTCGGACCTTTGTGCCACGTCCAGTTAAAACCGTTGGAGGCCATTTGTCTCCAGGAGCAGAAGTCCATGTCAAAGGAACAAGACAAATCAGGGTGAAGGGAAGGCTCTGGCAAAGCAAGGAGAAAGGCTGGTGTGGATGTTTGGAGGGGCGGGTCGTCCACTATGGCAATTTGGGACAGGAGGACTCCATGGTCAGTGGGGCTGCAGTTCATTACCAGAAATACACAATTGGTTTCCTTCTCCCCCTGTCCCCATCCCCCAGACCACAGCTGAGGAACACGATCCAACTGTATGCCAGTGCTAATGCTGTCCTGGGCTTCCAGAGTAGAATCATAGAATCATAGAATCATAGAATCATAGAATCATAGAATCATAGAATCATAGAATCATAGAATCATGGAATCATGGAATCCATAGAATCATAGAATCATAGAATCATAGAATCATAGAAGAGTTGGAAGAGACCACAAGGGCCATCGAGTCCAACCCCCTGCCAAGCAGGAAACACTGCCTGCCAGCAACACTCGTGGAGCAAATTCATGGGCATCTTGACTCATGAAAACTCACGTGTGGTAGGAGGGGCTGGTCTGATTGTGGTGCTGGCGGAGGAGCTGCGATGTGAGGTTGCTGCCGATGTTTCTGCAATAACGAGAGCAGGAACTAATCGTTTCCTCTTAGCTTGCGTCCCATGCTGTCTGGGGCAGGAGGTGTGTGGACCGAAAGCAGCCAGACATAAAGAATGCTTTTGTACACACAAAGTAGCTCAAGGTACTGAGACTGGAATTCAGTGTTTTGGGTCCACTTTTGTTGCTCACCCGTCCCCTGTGATTGTTTTCCCAATCTAATATCCAGATGGAAACTCAGAAAAGGAAGCAGAAAACTGAAATGTCAGCAACATTCTTGACCCTGGAGAACTCACCTGTGGTTGGAGGCACTGAGCTGATCATGGTGGCAGTTTCTCTCCATCACCCATCAATCACCCATCTCCTATCAATCACCCATCTCCATAACCCTCTTTATTCTCACCTGGGATCAGTGTGGCTGGTCTGCTGGTGGTGGCCGGGGTGGAGGTTGCTGGTGTCAGTCCTATGTGGAGAATTGGGAATTGAAAATGTGTCAAACCAAAATGGTTAGTTTCCAAAGGGATTGATGCTAGTTATGCAGGAGACTCCAGGAGAAGCCGGTGCCTGAAGCCTCCTTCTGGGTTCCAGACATGCAGCCTTCTGCCTGGCTGATCTTCCGAGACCAGGGACCCCTTGCTGGGACTGAAGAGGAGGCATGTTTGGCGGATTGAGCCTGTGACACAACCCAAGGTGGGCTCTGAAGAACTGACAATTAACATCACCAGCAGGATTTGTTAATGTATCTATTGTTGATCATCAAAGTAACCTACTGTGGAAAACCGATTAGACAAATATTAGCATATAAACATGAAACATGTATTGTAACAGCTTGGATGTTTCTCTCTCATGCACACAGAGCACAGCATTGCCAAAAAAACAAGCTATACCGGGAATATTCAGAGCTCTGCTGATGCTCTGCTCTTCCATCTAGACACAGCATGGATCTTACCTGGGCAATCTCCCACTTCCAGGGAGAAGTCATCCACAGCCACGCCACTGTGGACGTCTTCCCCCGGCTCGCCTTCCACGATTATCTAGGGAGAAAAGGCATCTCCCATCAGCTTCATGGCCAGACAAGGCCACACCTGCAAGGGCCATCCCCTGCTAGGGTCTCCGTTACCTGTGCTCTCTTCCCTTGAGGCATGTTGACTTCACCTCTGTGCCACTGGTCCCCTTTGTTCCCAGGCTGTGACCAGATCAGCTCACGGGATCCACCCTCAAAGGCCAAATAGACTCGCAGGGCATTTCTTTGGGCCGCACCGCGCATGAGGTACCAGAAAGAGAAGCAGTGGGACCTGGTGAAGGTGTAGAAAGGACTGGCCAGGCGTGTTGCATCCCCTTCTTTGGCAGGATGGCCTTGCAGGTAGATGAAATAGCCCTCTGGGGGGAGGGGGGGAAGAACCACACATGTAAGAGAGCAGCACCTTCTATTGGCAGTTTGCCACCAGGGCATGTAGAAGGAGGTGCCAAGTGCAGGACCCCTTGATATAAGGCCTTTGGAGGAATGGCTGGCTGCCCCATTTCATTGAGAGCTCCAGGTGCCAGTCCAGGCCAAAGTGGTCTCCTGGAAGGCTTCTGGACATGGCGATAGTGTGATCTTCCTCACCTCCTGTGGTGTGGTTGGAGGACGGTCCAGTATCTGCTGTGTGTGTCGGACCTTTGTGCCACTTCCAGTTAAAACCGTTGGAGGCCATTTGTCTCCAGGAGCAGAAGTCCATGTCAAAGGAACAAGACAAATCAGGGTGAAGGGAAGGCTCTGGCAAAGCAAGGAGAAAGGCTGGTGTGGATGTTTGGAGGGGCGGGTTGTCCAGTATGGCAATTTGGGACAGGAGGACTCCATGGTCAGTGGGGCTGCAGTTCATTACCAGAAATACACAATTGGTTTCCTTCTCCCCCTGTCCCCATCCCCCAGACCACAGCTGAGGAACACGATCCAACTGTATGCCAGTGCTAATGCTGTCCTGGGCTTCCAGAGTAGAATCATAGAATCATAGAATCATAGAATCATAGAATCATAGAATCATAGAATCATAGAATCATAGAATCATAGAATCATGGAATCATGGAATCCATAGAATCATAGAATCATAGAATCATAGAATCATAGAATCATAGAATCATAGAATCATAGAAGAGTTGGAAGAGACCACAAGGGCCGTCGAGTCCAACCCCCTGCCAAGCAGGAAACACTGCCTGCCAGCAACACTCATGGAGCAAATTCATGGGCATCTTGACTCATGAAAACTCACGTGTGGTAGGAGGGGCTGGTCTGATTGTGGTGCTGGCGGAGGAGCTGCGATGTGAGGTTGCTGCCGATGTTTCTGCAATAACGAGAGCAGGAACTAATCGTTTCCTCTTAGCTTGCGTCCCATGCTGTCTGGGGCAGGAGGTGTGTGGACCGAAAGCAGCCAGACATAAAGAATGCTTTTGTACACACAAAGTAGCTCAAGGTACTGAGACTGGAATTCAGTGTTTTGGGTCCACTTTTGTTGCTCACCAGTCCCCTGTGATTGCTTTCCCAATCTAATATCCAGATGGAAACTCAGAAAAGGAAGCAGAAAACTGAAATGTCAGCAACATTCTTGACCCTGGAGAAGTCACCTGTGGTTGGAGGCACTGAGCTGATCATGGTGGCAGTTTCTCTCCATCACCCATCAATCACCCATCTCCTATCAATCACCCATCTCCATAACCCTCTTTATTCTCACCTGGGATCAGTGTGGCTGGTCTGCTGGTGGTGGCCGGGGTGGAGGTTGCTGGTGTCAGTCCTATGTGGAGAATTGGGAATGGAAAATGTGTCAAACCAAAATGGTTAGTTTCCAAAGGGATTGATGCCAGTTATGCAGAAGACTCCAGGAGAAGCCGGTGCCTGAAGCCTCCTTCTGGGTTCCAGACATGCATCCTTCTGCCTGGCTGATCTTCTGAGATCAGGGACCCCTTGCTGGGACTGAAGAGGAGGCATGTTTGGCGGATTGAGCCTGTGACACAACCCAAGGTGGGCTCTGAAGTCAACATGCGACAACATGTGACAATTAACATCACCAGCAGGATTTGTTAATGTATCTATTGTTGATCGTCAAAGTAACCTACTGTGGAAAACCGATTAAACAAATATTAGCATATAAACATGAAACATGTATTGTAACAGCTTGGATGTTTCTCTCTCATGCACACAGAGCACAGCATTGCCAAAAAAACAAGCTATACCGGGAATATTCAGAGCTCTGCTGATGCTCTGCTCTTCCATCTAGACACAGCATGGATCTTACCTGGGCAATCTCCCTCTTCCAGGGAGAAGTCATCCACAGCCACGCCACTGTGGACGTCTTCCCCCGGCTCGCCTTCCACGATTATCTAGGGAGAAAAGGCATCTCCCATCAGCTTCATGGCCAGACAAGGCCACACCTGCAAGGGCCATCCCCTGCTAGGGTCTCCGTTACCTGTGCTCTCTTCCCTTGAGGCATGTTGACTTCACCTCTGTGCCACTGGTCCCCTTTGTTCCCAGGCTGTGACCAGATCAGCTCACGGGATCCACCCTCAAAGGCCAAATAGACTCGCAGGGCATTTCTTTGGGCCGCACCGCGCATGAGGTACCAGAAAGAGAAGCAGTGGGACCTGGTGAAGGTGTAGAAAGGACTGGCCAGGCGTGTTGCATCCCCTTCTTTGGCAGGATGGCCTTGCAGGTAGATGAAATAGCCCTCTGGGGGGGGGGGAAGAACCACACATGTAAGGGAGCAGCACCTTCTATTGGCAGTTTGCCACCAGGGCCTGTAGAAGGAGGTGCCAAGTGCAGGACCCCTTGATATAAGGCCTTTGGAGGAATGGCTGGCTGCCCCATTTCATTGAGAGCTCCAGGTGCCAGTCCAGGCCAAAGTGGTCTCCTGGAAGGCTTCTGGACATGGCGATAGTGTGATCTTCCTCACCTCCTGTGGTGTGGTTGGAGGACGGTCCAGTATCTGCTGTGTGTGTCGGACCTTTGTGCCACTTCCAGTTAAAACCGTTGGAGGCCATTTGTCTCCAGGAGCAGAAGTCCATGTCAAAGGAACAAGACAAATCAGGGTGAAGGGAAGGCTCTGGCAAAGCAAGGAGAAAGGCTGGTGTGGATGTTTGGAGGGGCGGGTTGTCCAGTATGGCAATTTGGGACAGGAGGACTCCATGGTCAGTGGGGCTGCAGTTCATTACCAGAAATACACAATTGGTTTCCTTCTCCCCCTGTCCCCATCCCCCAGACCACAGCTGAGGAACACGATCCAACTGTATGCCAGTGCTAATGCTGTCCTGGGCTTCCAGAGTAGAATCATAGAATCATAGAATCATAGAATCATAGAATCATAGAATCATAGAATCATAGAATCATAGAATCATAGAATCATAGAATCATAGAATCATAGAATCATGGAATCATGGAATCCATAGAATCATAGAATCATAGAATCATAGAATCATAGAATCATAGAAGAGTTGGAAGAGACCACAAGGGCCGTCGAGTCCAACCCCCTGCCAAGCAGGAAACACTGCCTGCCAGCAACACTCGTGGAGCAAATTCATGGGCATCTTGACTCATGAAAACTCACGTGTGGTAGGAGGGGCTGGTCTGATTGTGGTGCTGGCGGAGGAGCTGCGATGTGAGGTTGCTGCCGATGTTTCTGCAATAACGAGAGCAGGAACTAATCGTTTCCTCTTAGCTTGCGTCCCATGCTGTCTGGGGCAGGAGGTGTGTGGACCGAAAGCAGCCAGACATAAAGAATGCTTTTGTACACACAAAGTAGCTCAAGGTACTGAGACTGGAATTCAGTGTTTTGGGTCCACTTTTGTTGCTCACCAGTCCCCTGTGATTGCTTTCCCAATCTAATATCCAGATGGAAACTCAGAAAAGGAAGCAGAAAACTGAAATGTCAGCAACATTCTTGACCCTGGAGAAGTCACCTGTGGTTGGAGGCACTGAGCTGATCATGGTGGCAGTTTCTCTCCATCACCCATCAATCACCCATCTCCTATCAATCACCCATCTCCATAACCCTCTTTATTCTCACCTGGGATCAGTGTGGCTGGTCTGCTGGTGGTGGCCGGGGTGGAGGTTGCTGGTGTCAGTCCTATGTGGAGAATTGGGAATGGAAAATGTGTCAAACCAAAATGGTTAGTTTCCAAAGGGATTGATGCCAGTTATGCAGAAGACTCCAGGAGAAGCCGGTGCCTGAAGCCTCCTTCTGGGTTCCAGACATGCATCCTTCTGCCTGGCTGATCTTCTGAGATCAGGGACCCCTTGCTGGGACTGAAGAGGAGGCATGTTTGGCGGATTGAGCCTGTGACACAACCCAAGGTGGGCTCTGAAGTCAACATGCGACAACATGTGACAATTAACATCACCAGCAGGATTTGTTAATGTATCTATTGTTGATCGTCAAAGTAACCTACTGTGGAAAACCGATTAGACAAATATTAGCATATAAACATGAAACATGTATTGTAACAGCTTGGATGTTTCTCTCTCATGCACACAGAGCACAGCATTGCCAAAAAAACAAGCTATACCGGGAATATTCAGAGCTCTGCTGATGCTCTGCTCTTCCATCTAGACACAGCATGGATCTTACCTGGGCAATCTCCCACTTCCAGGGAGAAGTCATCCACAGCCACGCCACTGTGGACGTCTTCCCCCGGTTCGCCTTCCACGATTATCTAGGGAGAAAAGGCATCTCCCATCAGCTTCATGGCCAGACAAGGCCACACCTGCAAGGGCCATCCCCTGCTAGGGTCTCCGTTACCTGTGCTCTCTTCCCTTGAGGCATGTTGACTTCACCTCTGTGCCACTGGTCCCCTTTGTTCCCAGGCTGTGACCAGATCAGCTCACGGGATCCACCCTCAAAGGCCAAATAGACTCGCAGGGCATTTCTTTGGGCCGCACCGCGCATGAGGTACCAGAAAGAGAAGCAGTGGGACCTGGTGAAGGTGTAGAAAGGACTGGCCAGGCGTGTTGCATCCCCTTCTTTGGCAGGATGGCCTTGCAGGTAGATGAAATAGCCCTCTGGGGGGGGGGGGGAAGAACCACACATGTAAGGGAGCAGCACCTTCTATTGGCAGTTTGCCACCAGGGCCTGTAGAAGGAGGTGCCAAGTGCAGGACCCCTTGATATAAGGCCTTTGGAGGAATGGCTGGCTGCCCCATTTCATTGAGAGCTCCAGGTGCCAGTCCAGGCCAAAGTGGTCTCCTGGAAGGCTTCTGGACATGGCGATAGTTTGATCTTCCTCACCTCCTGTGGTGTGGTTGGAGGACGGTCCAGTATCTGCTGTGTGTGTCGGACCTTTGTGCCACGTCCAGTTAAAACCGTTGGAGGCCATTTGTCTCCAGGAGCAGAAGTCCATGTCAAAGGAACAAGACAAATCAGGGTGAAGGGAAGGCTCTGGCAAAGCAAGGAGAAAGGCTGGTGTGGATGTTTGGAGGGGCGGGTTGTCCAGTATGGCAATTTGGGACAGGAGGACTCCATGGTCAGTGGGGCTGCAGTTCATTACCAGAAATACACAATTGGTTTCCTTCTCCCCCTGTCCCCATCCCCCAGACCACAGCTGAGGAACACGATCCAACTGTATGCCAGTGCTAATGCTGTCCTGGGCTTCCAGAGTAGAATCATAGAATCATAGAATCATAGAATCATAGAATCATAGAATCATAGAATCATAGAATCATAGAATCATAGAATCATAGAATCATAGAATCATAGAATTTCAGTTCTCTGATACATTTTCTGAGATTTCCTCTGGATACTAGATTGGATTCAAGTACGGCTTGCTAAGGGGAGCATTAGGAGTGGACTCGGAGCTAGACTTCAGCATTGAATTCTTGGCCTTCTGAACTCTGCATTTTGGCAGGTGTTAACATTAGGAAGAACTTCCTGACAGTGAGAGCTGTTCGACAGTGGAATTTGCTGCCAAGGAGTGTGGTGGAGTCTCCTTCTTTGAAGGTCTTTAAGCAGAGGCTTGACAACCATATGTCAGGAGTGTTCTGATGGTGTTTCCTGCTTGGCAGGGGGTTGGACTCGATGGCCCTTGTGGTCTCTTCCAACTCTTCTATGATTCTATGATTCTATGATTCTATGATTCTATGATTCTATGATTCTATGATTCTATGATTCTAGAAAACTCACCTGTGGTAGGAGGGGCTGTTCTGATCGTGGTGTTAGAGGTGCGAAATGAGGTGGTTGACAATGTTTCTGCAATGATGAGAAACAGAATAGATTCTTTAATGCAACCATATCTCCCATGCTATCTGGAGCAGAAAGGAGAAGCCCTAAAAGCAGCCACAGAGTCGCTTCCAGAATGGTTTCCATAGAAAGTCTCAATGTTAAGATACTTAGTTTAGGGTGGAATTCAACGCTGTGATGCGATGCAAGTTCCACCTGGGAAAGCGCTGCAATTTGCTGGATGAAAGAATCTCCCCTTTCCTTTTCCCATGTTGTCCTCTAGGTGTTCTGCTGACCACCACAACCCCTGCCAACATCAGGGGGGCACACAGGGACGTTCCCATTGCACAAACTTAAGTATTCCCTCATGGATTCTGCTGACTGGTCTCCTGACGTGAACATCAGTGGTAGATTGCAAACCACAGAGATTGTTCCCACTTTGGTGAGGAAGCCATTGAGCCAAGAGGGTGAAAGAAAAAGCCAATTAAGTGATACATCTTTGTGTTGGTTAATTGCCTGCCTTTCCAACAATTAATCAGTACAGTTTGCACTTTACCAAAACCTCAGATGAGACGGAAGGAGTTCTTAAGGTGGCCCACCATGTTATAAATAAAAGCTCTTGCTGATTCCTGCATTGTTAAGGAAAAGCCAATCTCTTAATGTTTCCTTCCAGGGGGATTTGGGAATCGGAAGGTCAGTGAAACTGCAATTTAAGACCAGGAATGCACAATATGGTTCCCAATCTAATATTCAGAGGAATCCTTAGAAAATGAAGCAGAGAACCAAAATGCCAGCAACATTCGCGGAGCAAATTCATGGGCATCTCGACTCATGAAAACTCACGTGTGGTAGGAGGGGCTGGTCTGATTGTGGTGCTGGCGGAGGAGCTGCGATGTGAGGTTACTGCCGATGTTTCTGCAATAACGAGAGCAGGAACTAATCGTTTCATCTTAGCTTGCGTCCCATGTTGTCTGGGGCAGGAGGTGTGTGGACCGAAAGCAGCCAGACATAAAGAATGCTTTTGTACACACAAAGTAGCTCAAGGTACTGAGACTGGAATTCAGTGTTTTGGGTCCACTTTTGTTGCTCACCAGTCCCCTGTGATTGCTTTCCCAATCTAATATCCAGATGGAAACTCAGAAAAGGAAGCAGAAAACTGAAATGTCAGCAACATTCTTGACCCTGGAGAACTCACCTGTGGTTGGAGGCACTGAGCTGATCATGGTGGCAGTTTCTCTCCATCACCCATCAATCACCCATCTCCTATCAATCACCCATCTCCATAACCCTCTTTATTCTCACCTGAGATCAGTGTGGCTGGTCTGCTGGTGGTGGCCGGGGTGGAGGTTGCTGGTGTATGTCCTACGATGAGAAATTGCATTTGTTCCTTAAGAATAAATTTCAGGTTAGTCTGGGGTTCAGGGGAGAATGTCCTCCTATAGTGCCCAACATTGCAAATAGGCAGACACAAAACACTTAGCTTCCAAATGTGTAGGGGCTCAGGATGTAGGACCCTCTGGGAGCAGCCAGTGACCAAAGCCTGGCGGGTCTTTCATCATCTGGGGACCTTGAAGGGACCAAGGAGGAGATGGGGAGGGCAGCAACTTTGGGAGATAGACCAAGGTGGGCTCTGGTGAAATGACATCATCAGCAGCATTTATTATGATCTGTATTTTTTATTGCCAATATAGCCTCCCAAGAAGTTGACAAATATCAAAAATCTGTTCTATAAACATTAAAAAGGCAAAGGTAAAAACCCTTGACAGTTAAGTCCAGTTGCAAACGACTCTGGGATGGCGGCACTCATCTTGCTTTACTGGCCAGGGGAGCCGATGTTTGTCCACAGACAGTTTTTCCGGGTTGTGTGGCCAGCATGACTAAGCCGCTTCTGGTGAAACCAGAGCAGCGCACGGAAACGCCATTTACCTTCCCGCTGGAGCAGTACCTATTTATCTACTTGCACTTGGACGTGCTTTCGAACTGCTAGGTTGGCAGGAGCAGGGACCGAGCAACGGGAGCTCACCCCGTCGCGGGGATTCAAACCGCCAACCTTCTGATCGGCAAGCCCAAGAGGCTCAGTGGTTTAGACCACAGCGCCACCCATGTTCCCTCTATAAACATTGTTGGTGTTGAGTTGTTTAGTGGTGTCCGACTCTTTGTGACCCCCTGGACCAGAGCATGCCAGGCACTCCTGTCTTCCACTGCCTCCCGCAGTTTGGTCAAACTCATGCTGGTAGCTTCGAGAACACTGTCCCACCATCTCGTCCTCTGTTGTCCCCTTCTCCTTGTGCCCTCCATCTTTCCCAACATCAGGGTCTTTTCCAGGGAGTCTTCTCTTCTCCTGAGGTGGCCAAAGTCTTGGAGCCTCAGCTTCAGGATCTGTCCTTCCAGTGAGCACTCAGGGCTGATTTCCTTCAGAATGGAGAGGTTGGATCTTCTTGCAGTCCATGGGACTCTCAAGAGTCTCCTCCAGCACCAGAATTCAAAAGCACCAATTCTTCAGCAATCAGCCTTCTTTATGGTCCAGCTCTCACTTCTTTATAAACATTAAACACCCAAAATTTAAAAGCCAAGTTTGTTTCTCTCTCTCTCACACACACAAATACTGCAGGGTCATTAAAAACAAAAAACCCCACTTCAGCAAAACTGAATGTTCCATTCAGTAGCACCTTAAAGACCAACTAAGTTAGTTCTTGGTATGAGCTTTCGTGTGCATGCACACTTCTTCAGATACACTGAAACAGAAGTCACCAGACCCTTCTATATAGTGAGAAGGTGGGGAGGGGTATTGGGTGATTGGCAGATAGCTGTGATGAGCCTGTTGACGACTCTTAACGACTGCAATAGGTCTTACAGGAAAAGACCTATTGCAGTCGTTAAGAGTCGTCAACAGGCTCATCACAGCTATCTGCCAATCACCCATTCCCACCACCCTTCTGAGTAATACCCCTCCCCACCTTCTCACTATATAGAAGGGTCTGGTGACTTCTGTTTCAGTGTATCTGAAGAAGTGTGCATGCACACGAAAGCTCATACCAAGAACTAACTTAGTTGGTCTTTAAGGTGCTACTGGAAGGAATTTTTTTATTTTGTTTTGACTATGGCAGACCAACACGGCTACCTACCTGTAAATGAATGTTCCATTGACGCTCTCCCCACTCCCATCCAGAAACAGCCCCACTGAGAAGCTTTGGTTGTGGGGTGGGGTGGGATCTTACCTGGACAATACCCCTCTTCCATGGAGATGTCATCCACAGCCACATCACTGCGGAAGTCTTCCCCTCGCCTGCCTTCCAGGACTATCTAGGGAGAAAAGGAATCTCTGGTCAGTTCATGGCCAGCCAAGGCTCAGGTGCTGCTGGCCACACCTGCCGATGCCTCACCTGCGAGGGTTTCGGTTACCTGTATTTCTTCCCTGGGAGACACGCTGACTTCCCCTCTGTGCCAATGGTTGCCTTTGTTCCCAGTTCGGGTCCAGATCAGCCGAGGTGACGCACCTTTAAACACCACATAAACTCGCAGAGCCATTGCTTGTGCTGCGCCATACATGTGGTACCAGAAGGAGAGACAGCGAGGGCTGCGGGAAGTGCAGGTGGGGCTGGCCAGGTGGGTTGCATCTCCTGGGCTGACAGCATTTCCTTGCAGGTAAATGAAATAGCCCCCTGAAAAAGAGAGCCCCGCGTGAAATAGACAGGTCCCGAATTGTCTGGCGACCTCAATGCCACCTTTGGGCAAATTTTGGTCAAGAATTGCTGGCTCATTAGGTGAGGTCCAGATTTTGCCATTCCAATTTCAAACGGGAAAATTCCTGTGCATGGTGAAGGCGACTGCCTCAGAGAACTATGGAGTGGAACGGAAGCAAATTTTGGTCAAGAATTGCTGGCTCGTGGTTTTAAAAGACCTTTGGGCCACTGGCAGGAATGATGCTCTAGTCCAGGGGTTGCCAACTCCCACGAGACTGCGATCTACTTACGGAATTAAAAACTGGCAGTGATGGGTTCAGGGCAAAGTTGTTGAGCTTATTTCATGGAGGAGGAGTAAAGCCCCATTTTTTAGGGGTGCCAGGCAAAGTTTTTGTTATGTACTAAGCAGGTAGGATCCTAGAATACAAGTACTGATTGACCTGCCCAATCAGGTTCCAGGAGGGAAGCAGAATCAGCCAATCAGATGGGACTCATTATGTAAATAATGCATATAATAATAATAATAATAATAATAATAATAATAATTTATTATTTATACCCCGCCCATCTGGCTGGGCTTCCCCAGCCATTCCAAAAGAATATTAAAATACATCAAACATTAAGAGCTTCCCTAAAGAGGGCTGCCTTCAGATGTCTTCTAAAAGCCTGGTAGTTGCTGTTCTCTTTGACATCTGGTGGGAGGGCGTTCCACAGGGCGGGCGCCACCACCGAGAAGGCCCTCTGCCTGGTTCCCTATAACCTCACTTCTCGCAGGGAGGGAACTGCCAGAAGGCCCTTGGTGCTGGACCTCAGTGTCCAGGCTGAACGATGGGGGTGGAGATGCTCCTTCAGGTCTACTGGAGCCTGAGGTTTTGGGGGAAATTCAATTACTGTTTTACAAGCTGCAATAGAGAGCATGAAATCACTGCAGGACTCCGAGTATATTTCAGATGTTGAGCTACTTTTTGGGAAGAGGAAAGCCGCATTTGGGGGGGGGATTTTGGGGGAGGAAGAGGAACAGCCACTCACCAACAGGTTGCTGGGGAAACAAGCAGCCTCACTGAGTGAACTCCATCTTCTGTTCTGCAGATCGTGAAACAATGGCGGGCAGGGCGACGGGGCAGGGCCAGATTCTATTTTGCAAACGCTAAGGAAAGGGACCCAGGGATCGACCGTGATCGACCAAAACCTCCCAGGGATCTACCAGTAGATCGTGATCAACCTGTTGGACATTCCTGTTCTAGTGCAGCAGGGAATTTCACCCTTGTCTGGAAGTTTGCCAGCACTGTATGTTGAATAAGGTGCCCAGATTCCAGGGCTGCCGCTGCTGCAATCTAAGAAGTCTAAGCAATAATAATAATAATAATAATAATAATAATAATAATAATAATGATACTCTGCCCATCTGCCTCTGTTGTCCCAGCCTCTCTGGGTGGCTTCCAACATAATAATAACACAGGAAACTTCAAGCATCGAAAACACTCTGCCTCCAGCTGTCTTTGAGGGCCTCTCACATTTCTTTGAGAGTGTCAGGAGACAGTGGCCCTCTGGAAGGCTTCCTGCAGTGGCGATGGTCTGCCCCTCACCTCCTGAAGTGTGGTCATAGGGCGGCCCAGTGTCTGCTGAGGATGTGGGGCCTTTGTGCCGCTTCCAGTCAAATGCGTCTGAGGGCAGCTGTCTCCAGGAGCAGAAGTCCACGTCAAAGGAGCAAGAGAAATCGCAGTGAACCCAGGGGTCTGAAGAAGAAGAAGAAGAAGAAGAAGAAGAAGAAGAAGAGGAGGAGGAGGAGGAGGAGGAGGAGGAGGAGGAGGAGGAAGAGGAGGAGGAGGAGCTTGGATTTGATATCCCGCTTTATCACGACCCGAAGGAGTCTCAAAGCGGCTAACATTCTCCTTTCCCTTCCTCCCCACAACAAACACTGTGGGGTGAGTGGGGCTGAGAGACTTCAGAGAAGTGGGACTGGCCCAAGGTCACCCAGCAGCTGCAGGTGGAGGAGCAGGGAAGCGAACCCGGTTCCCCAGATTACGAGTCCACTGCTCTTAACCACTACACCACACTGGTGAAGCAAGAAAGAGAAGGGTTCATGTGCATCCATGGAAGGCCCAGTGGAATTGCTGGTGGGTTCCCTGATGGAAACTCTGGAGGGAAGCCACTTCATTCTGTGCATCTGCCCCCTTCTCTCTCCCCTCCAGCCGATGGTCCCTTGTCCCCCTCCCTGTGACCCCAGGCTGCATGGACCCAGCTGGGAGGAGGTAGCCGCTCCCTGTTAGAGCCAGCCAGGCAGGGAAGATTGCCATCTTCTAAGGGACCAGGTGGTCCATCCCTGAGCAAGACAAGTAGGGGAGATGTGGGGTTTCCCTGCTTCCCTCTTAATGCTCCCCGCCACGGGCTCAGTCTCTAGGTTCCCATCGTGTCCGCATACCTGGTGCAGGAGTTGGCATGGTTGTCCACAGTGGGGTGGTGAAGAGAGGCACTGAAGAATGAAGGACAGGGTCAACTTAGGGATGTGTCTTTGGGCTCACCAGTCACCCACCTTTCTACTGATTAACTGATCGCTTCAATTGGTGCATTTCCAAAACCTCAACTGATGTGTGATACTGAATGGCCGTCGCTCCGTGGCAGAGCGCTGAGTGCAGTAGATCTCAGCATCTATCCCCAGCATCTCCAAGTAGGGTTGGATGAGTCCCCTGCCTGAAATCCTGGAGAGCTGCTGTCAGTCAGTGCAGACAATACTGGGGTAGATGGACTCTGTTCCCAAGATGGGTTCAGATAGGCTCACTCCAAAGCACCACAGGGGAAAAACCGGGACGCCATCTTCCAAGTCACATGACCCACATGAGATCACAGTCCCGGAAAGTGCTTTTTTAAAGGCATGGTGCCCCAAAACTGCTGCACAAGACCACAGCTCCAGAAAAGTCCTTTGGGGGGGGGCAAGAATGCAGCCCCAAGAGCACAGCACCCCAAATGGCCGCCGTGCTCTGCCATGAAAACATGGGATGTCCCCAACTGGGACAGATGAGGGGTATGTGGTCAGAAGGTGATAAGTCCGCACTCGCTACCTGCTGTAGTTCTCTTAACTTACTGTTAATGGAAAGGCCACAGCAACGGAACAGGAGGAATCACACTGAACAGAAGGATCTGACAAACTGGGAAGCAAGCAAAAGGCCCCTCGCTGTTGCATTGTTCTCTTAACTCATGGGTAGGCAAACTAAGGCCTGGGGGCCAGATCCGGCCCAATCGCCTTCTCAATCCAACCCGCGGACGGTCCGGGAATCAGCGTGTTTTTACATGAGTAGAATGTGCGCTTTGATTTAAAATGCATCTCTGGGATATTTGTGGGGCATAGGAATTCGTTCATCCCCCCCCCATATAGTCCAGCCCCCCACAAGGTCTGAGGGACAGTGGACCAGCCCCCTGCTGAAAAAGTTTGCTGACCCCTGTCTTAACTCATCCCCTGTTGTACTAACATCCAGTTCCTCGGTCTCTGGCACTCCAGATCTTTGTTTCATCTCCGTTGTTTTGTCCAGGTTTCTTCAACCCTCCCTTCATTCCATCCTCAAGCAGGCCTTTGAGGCTGGTTAGGTTCAAAGTGGAGCATGGTGGTCACAAGACCATCGAATCGGCTTCATAGCTGAGTAGATATTCCAACCCAGGTCTTTCCAGACTCACACTGACACTAGGCTTGGCCATTAACTAGTTAATCTAATCATAGCCTGTTCCCTCTGACCGTCTTTGAATTGTGTACATTTCCCCCCAAATTTCTGGCTCACTTGTTTCTGGGATTGTTGTAGGAAGAGTTGTAGAACTGGAGACATCTGGAGGAATAAAGAAAATTATTATGTACTGAGAGTTGAAGAAACTGACCAGGTCAAGATGATTTGCCAGTTATTACGTCCATCATCTTATTTCATAGAGTCCCAGGCTATGACTCAGCAGTTACAAACTGATTTATTGAATGGTTTTAGGTTACAAAAAACAATACAGCCATACTACCACTAAATATAATTAATAAATAAAAAATACATACATTGATATTTAGTTTGTTATTTGTTATTTACCATCTTATTTCCTCCCAAACATTCCATACAACACACATATGTGCAGACACCCACACACCGACACAAAATGATAATAATGAAAGTAAATATTTTCCCCCTTTTATCTTCCAAAATCTTTTCTTCAACTTTGACTTCTTGTCAAGTCCCTTTGCATATATTTTATGTTACATTTGAATGTACACAAAACAATAAACCTTTCTATATAATTTTTCTAATACATTCTGAAAACATAATAAATCCTTAAATGTGGTCCACCTCCTTTTAGTTCCTTTATCACTTGAATACTAGCATGGAGTCAAAACTATTATTATTATTATGGCAAACCAGAGCAGTGCATGGAAACGCCGTTTACCTTCTTGCCGGAGTGGTACCTATTTATCTACTTGCACTTTGATGTGCTTTCAATCTGCTAGGTTGGCAGGAGCTGGGACCGAGCAACGGGAGCTCAACCCGTCATTGCGGGGATTCGAACCACTGACCTTCTGATCGGCAAGCCCTAGGCTCTGTGGCTTAACCTACAGTGTCACCCGCGTCCCTAAATCAGCCTGTACCAGAGGCTAATTTGTAAAAGGCCAAGGGACATCTTGTTGCATTAAGGTGTGGCTGTGGCTGTCCCAGGAACTGGCAGGATGCTCTGCTGTAACCAATAAGTGGATTCAGTTTCCTCAAACACCTTTACAAATGTATTTGGAATACAGCGGTACCTTGGTTCTCAAACGCCGAAAACCCGGAAGCAAGTGTTCCGGTTTTCCAACGTCTTTCGGAAGCCAAACGTCTGATGTGGCTGCTGGCTATTGTTTCTGGGGCGCCTGCACTAATCAGAAGCTGCGCCTTGGTTTTCAAACATTTCGGAAGTCAAACGGACGTCCGGAATGGATTAAGTTTGGCTCTCTTGTTTTTGCTACTTACGTTGCGTTTTTGTTTTTGAGGCTTTTTCGGTTAATTTGTTTTCGTGACTGTGTGGAACCCAGTGTGGAACCCAGTTCAGCTACTGATTGAGTGTGTGACTGCTGAAATGGATAACAACCCCCCCATTCAAACAATGCAGTGCAGGTAAGAAAAAAAAATTAATTTTTATTTTTATTATCTGCAATACTGTCTTATTTATTTTATAGTACAGTACATTGATTTTATTTTAGGGATCAATGCTCTCATTAGATAGTAAAATTCATGTTAAATTGCTGTTTTAGGGGCTGTTTTTAAAAGTTTCATCCGTTTTGCATGACTTTCTATGGGAAAGCGCGCCTTGGTTTTGGAATGCTTTGGTTTTGGGACAGACTTCGGGAACGGATTAAGTTTGAGAATGAAGGTATCACTGTACGGAGCTTTTACTTCCACTAAATTTGAGTGCCGGTGGTGTCACAGGACTGGCTACTCACTTCCTCCAAATCACCCTTTATCCTGCTATAGTTGATCCACAAAGGTGTAGACACAGGAACCCTGCGTTCTCCTGAAAGGGATTTATTTTTCACGAGGATAACTTGCAGGAATGTCCTGATATAATCAGGGCCCTTTGATCTCCTGCTGCTGTTTTGCAAAAACAGGGCCCTGGCCTTTCTGTGGGTATCACAAGCCCACCGCTGAGCACCAACTCTTTGCCGTGAGGCAAACACCATGCAGTTATTCCTGTTCCAGCTAGGATTGAAACCCAGAGGAAAAGCTTGCTTACCGCAAGGCCCACTCCTGACAGCCACGTTGTCCAGCGCTGTGTCGCCGTCTTCCGTCAACCCTCGGATCGCCACAAAGGCCACCTTGTGAAGGAGAATTAAAGCAACACAGCCCAGTCCCCAGTCAGACAAGAGTCTGAAGAAATGAACTTATGCTGCCAATTCTCGTAGTAGACCAGTATAAATTAAGCAGCACATAAGCGGCACACAGAACGCTATCAAACCATTCTACGTTCTAAATCTTATATTCGTAACCCCAAAACTGAGATAGGTTCATGGGCAAAACAGGTGACGAACGCCGGCACCCTGTCTAACTCTTGTGCGTAACATCACTGACACTTCGTTTGATCAAACTTATCCTCGTTGATATCTAACCCTTGAGCGCAACATCGCTGAGACTTTGTTTGATCAAACTCACCTTTGCTGATATCTACAGGAGCCTGGCTAAAGGAACTTTAAAGACTGAATCTTCCTTTTGGACACAATTTGAATGAGTTTTCTGTTTGTGGCTTCTGTAGTAGATCTTGTACATAGCTCTCTCAATTTTTGGATTATTAATATATAAGATTTAGAACGTAGAATGGTTTGATAGCGTTCCGTGTGCTGCTTATGTGCTGCTTACTTTATATTGGTCCTGCCCAGAGAGTCAGCTGTGACTGAGTAGGACTCAAACCCAAGGCTTCAGGTTACAAGAGAGGAGATTCCGACTAAACATCTGGAAGAACTTTCTGACAGGAAGAGCTGCTCAGCAGTGGAAGAAATTCCATCGGAAAGTGGTGGACTCTCCTTGCTTGGAGGTTTCTAAGCAGAGGTTGGGTGGTCACCTGGCAGGGATGCTTGAGCTGAGATTCCTGCATTGCTGGGGGCTAGACTAGACTAGAGGACCTCCGGGAACCGTCCAACTACAATTCAACCATTCTATTATTTTCTTTGTCTAATTGTCAGTCATGCTATTTAAAAATGTGGAATTCTTTTTAGCTGATTTTCAACTGCAATATTTTATTTCCTGATTTTTATTTTGTTTGGGGGGATTACTGTTCTTGCAACTTTGTATCTGATTTTTCTAGCAGTGTGTAAATTGATGCTTTGCAGAATGTGGAAACTCTCTGGGAGGTTTTTTATTTGCTGTTTATCTGGGATACATTGAAAACTTACACTTTGTTTAAATATAAGTGGTATATATAAATTGTCCAAATAAATAATTTCTGCCATGTAATTTAAGGAAAGATGGTTATTTTGTTGTTGCTGTTGTTCTGGCAATACGGAGACAGAGGATCTTGCCAATCTACCTCAATCCCACACAAATATCTACGAGTTGCTCCTGATCTAGCTTGGGAACGCAAGAAGGGTCTTCCTGGATCAGGCCCAGAAGGTGCTCATCTAGTGTAGCATTCTCTTCTGCCTAGGAGAACCCCACATTGCTCAACCCTGTTCTATATCACTACAGAAAAAGGCAATTAATGTATGGTTACCAGATTTTTTTCAATGAATCCGGGGACACTTTTTTTTTTTTTTTTGAAGCTGAGTAGCAACAGGGAGTCAGTAGTGGGGATGCTGAGGCAAAAGTGGCCTCCCAATTTTTCTCTCAGGCCCATATAAGTTCAGCACAAACAGTTGGGCCTGGTGAGTATTTAAGGTCCCCAACCCTAATCTGCGGGTTGCCATCCGACTGGATTTTTTTCTGATCCTGATCTGATTTGAGGATGTATTTTTATTGATTGTCAGATTTTATGTTAATGTGTTATACATTTGATGTTAGCCGCTCTGAGCCCGGCTTCGGCTGGGGAGGGCGGGATATAAATAAAATTTATTATTATTATTATTGTTAAAAGACCCTGGGCCCAAGCACACATGCATATTGTATAAAGGTGCAGTGGCGTAGCGTGGGTTGTCAGCACCCGGGGCAAGGCAAGTAATTTGCGCCCCCTAACTCGTGAATTTGCGCCCCCTAACCCTAACCCCCAGATGTTGTGCCCGGTGCGGCCGGCCCCCCCTGCACCCCCACGCTACACCACTGTAAAGGTGCAAAGCACCACTTTTGCACCTTGTGAAAGATAAATACGCAGAGTTTTTTAAAAACTGGGCAACGGCGCACCGCCCACCCATCACTCCCGAGCCTCCCCCTATCTCCTTCCCCCTTCCCCCTTTGTTTTGACACATCAGGGAGGCTCAAGAGTTGTGGGCGGGCGGCCATTGCCCAGGAGGGGCGCAAGGCACATGGTTTCTCTGCCAGGCAAGGTGCAAAGCCCTTCTTTCCCACCCTGTGAAACATAAATGCGCAGAGTTTTAAAAAAACTGGGCAATGCCCGCCCGCCCGCAACTCCCGAGCCTCCCCCGATCAGTCAAAACAAAGGGGGAAGGGGGCAGGAGATCTGTACCGCCCGACGTCCCCGGTTCCCCTTTGGCAGTGGCGATGGCAGAGGCAGTCAGCAGCCTGGAGGCAGTCTGGTAGCACAGTTGGCTCTGGCTGGCTTCAGGAGCTGCTTGCTGCCGTGGTACCCGGGGACTTCCAGCGAGGCAAAATGGCGGGCACCACAGCAGTGGGCAGCTCCTGAAGCCAGCCAGAGCCAACTGCACTACCAGGCTGGCTCCGGGCTGCTGAGGCTACCGCTGCCACATTTCCCGGGAACAGATTTGCAAATCTGGGGACATTCCGGGGACGGTAATTGTCCGGGGACAGATTTGCAAATCTGGGGACTGTCCTCAGAAACCGGGGACGTCTGGTAATGCTAAATTAATGTAGTTGATGAACATGCAAGCATCATTTTGCTTTCTTTCTTCTCTTCACGCTCCCCAGTCATGTATACAGCACAGAGTGCTTTCATATGTCTTACCTTGATGTCCCTCTCTCTCAAGAAATGCACGGATATGGACCCATGCAACCAGTCCAAGCTCTGAGCCCCCTTTTGATGCCACAACATGAATTCGTCCTCATCGGTCAAGATGACAACTTTCAGCTCGTTTGAATCCTCTGAGCCGGACATGTGATACCAGAAATCGATGCATATTTCCCCGGAGACCACAAGCTCCTGACTCTCAAGGGTGGTGGTGTCAAATGGAAGGAGGTTGCTGGCTTCTTGGTAGATGAAATAGCCCTCTGGGAGGAGAAATGAAACACACAGAAAAGTTGTAAACTCTCCTTTGGGGGCCTCTGCTTGGAAGCAGAGAGCAAGCGCTTTGGGATGCAACGCAAGAGCTACAGGCAGAGGGGTCCTGACAACAGGAATAAATAATAATAATAATGATAAATAATTTATTATTAATACCCCACCCATCTGGCTGGGCTTCCCCAGCCACTCTAGGTGGCTTCCAACAAAATATTAAAATGCAGTAATGCATCAAACATTAAAAGCTTCCCTAAACAGGGCTGCCTTCAGGTGTCTTCTGAAAGTCCGGTAGTTGTTTATCTCTTTGACATCAGGTGGGAGGGCGTTTGACGGGCGGGTGCCACTACCGAGAAGGCCCTCTGCCTGGTTCCCTGTAGCTTTGCTTCTTGCAGTGAGGGAACTGCCAGAAGGCCCTCGGAGCTGGACTTCAGTATTTGGGTAGAACAATGGGGGTGGAGACGCTCCTTCAGGTATACTGGGCCTTTGAGGCTGTTTAGGGCTTTCAAGGTCAGCACCAACACTTTGAATTGTGCTCAGAAACATACTGGGAGCCAATGTAGGTCTTTCAGGACTGGTGTTATGTGGTCTCGGCGGCTGCTCCCAGTCACCAGTCTAGCTGCCGCATTCTGGATTAGTTGTAGTTTCTGGGTCACCTTCAAAGGTAGCCCCATGTAGAGCGCATGGCAGTAGTCCAAGCGGGAGATAACCAGAGCATGCACCACTCTGGCCAGACAGTCTGCAGGCAGGGAGGGTCTCATCCTGCGTACCAGATGGAACTGGAAGACAGCTGCCTTGGACACAGAAGCCTTGCCAGCAAAAGTTACCCTTTTCCAAACTCCATTCAGGAGACTCTGGGAGGGGCTGCTGCCAGCTGAGCTGTGCGTATGAGCAGAAGTTTTGGGGGACTGGGCTCTAGGTCACATGACTGTGCTGAACAGGGTTTGGAATGGATGGACTGGGTTTCGGACTGTGCAGGAAGTGGTGCAAAGTCAGCTCTTTGTAGCAAACGAGCTCAAATATGATAGCATGGTAGGAGAAATGGGAAGTTATGCTGAACCACAGAGGTGGAAGGAATCACAAGGAAAGAATCCCTGACAGGTGGCTATCCAGCCTCTGCCTAAAAACCTCCAGCGAAGGAGAGAACGCTGAGAAATGCTGTAAGATAACAGCAAAATCAGGACTAATTCTTACAAAGTCCTAATCCTAATATATTATATAATATATATAATATATACTAAACCTAGTATATTACACTGGTACCTTGGTTTAAGAACAGCTTAGTTTATGAACAACTTGGATTAAGAACGCTTTGGTTTAAGAACTGACTTCCGGAACGGATTACGTTCATAAACCAAGGTACTACTGTATATAAATCCTGGTCTGAAACAAACAAAATGCTTTCCCCAAAGCTTATTGAGTCCACTGGTGGTGAATATTTGGGTCTTTGATGGCAAGGAGGGTTGGGGGGGGGGCTTGCTCTATAATGTTACACTACAGCTCCCCAAATCCCTGACCATTAGCCTGTGATGTAAGTCATGGGCCCCGCCTGCTCCTTCAAATATCACTGGTTTGTTCTTTTCTATGTATAGGGTGTCCGCGACTGGACCTAACGGTCAGGGGCCCGTTCACCTTTACCTTTTTACATTCTGCATGGACTGGTGGCATGGCAACATGTGCAAATGGCTTTCTGCTGAGTCTGTCAGCTGTTGAGTCCTGAGCACTCACACAACAGAGAGGTGATATTTGGAGCTTTTGTTTTTGCTATTTTTTATTTTAAAAAATTGCATTTTTTTGTGTGTGTGGCTTTTTCATTTTTTTTGACTGTGACTTGTTCTTTGTTTTATGGGACTGGCTTGTGACTGTGGCTTGTGATTTCGTTTTTGTGACTTGTTTTTGTGACTGTGTGGAACCCTGTTCAGCTACTGGTTGATTGTGTGACTGCAGAAATAGATAAAAGCTCCCCCATCCAAACAATGACTATCATCAGCGCACATAAGAAAAGAAAAAAAAAATTATCATCTACAATCAATGGATCCATAAAATGGAGAGTAAATAGAGAGTAAAATTCATGTTAAATTGTTGTTTTAGGGGTTGTTTTTAAGAGTCTGGAACGGATTAATCCATTTTGCATTACTTTCTATGGGAAAGCACACCTTGGTTTAAGGACACTTTGGTTTAAGAATGGACTTCTGGAACGGATTAAGTTCGTAAACCAAGGTCCCACTGTATAGGAAGGAGAGGCCTCACAACTTATTGTTCAAACTTATTTTCACCTGTACGACTGGCAGGTGCCCCCCCCCCATCTTACATTTGTGCAACTGCTTCTTCCTGCCTAAGTGCAGAACCTCACATGTGCCTCTCCTGAAATTCATTGCGTTAGCTTGCGCCCAGTTCTCCAATCTGTTTGGGTCATCTTGAATCCCAGTTCTGCCTTCTGTGGCATTAGCTACCCCTGCCAGTTTGGTGTCATCAGCAGATTGGATGAGACCCCCTTCCTTCCTTCCTTCCTTCCTTCCTTCCTTCCTTCCTTCCTTCCTTCCTTCCCTCCCTCCCTCCCTCCCTCCCTCCCGGTCATCTGCCCATATATTCTCCCTCACCCACCCCACCCCACCCCCCTTTGGTGAATCTTTGGCTGCGTTGCCACAAAACCAACACCTACTTCCATCAGGATAATCCCCCTCTGGGCCTGTTCCGAGGGTCGGCGTTCCACCTCTACTCCGGATCCAGCTTCCAAAGCTACTGCTACAGGACTGTTCCCAATTGCAAAAGGGATTGAGGTTGTCATTGAAGTCACAGCTGGCTAGGATGCCTGGAACACAGAAGCAGGGCCGTCATTACCCGGGGGTGCATGGGGTGCAGGGCACCCGGGTGCTGAATACTGGGGGGCACTAGGTGCCCACAGCTGAAGCCACCTAAGCTCTTAACCATCTACCTGTTATGAAATAATAAATAATTTTGATCAAGCTAGAAAAACAAAACATGTATATACCTAGGTATTACCGAAATGTATACCTACTGTTTCACTAAAGGACTTTCGACTTTGTGCGCACATTTCCCAAAGGCGCGCCACGCCAGCGGCGGCGCTTGTCATTCTCAACAGCGCCGTGCATGGGAAACTAACTCTTACATCAAAATATTATGTTACGTACTGTATTGAGCTGCTATGTGGCAGCACGGTGAGTCAGCGTGGGCACCTTTGACACAACTGATGTTTCTCCTAAGTAGGTGCCTAAGCAATACTTATAAGTTTAAGCGTGGTGGTGTTGCATACTTAAGTATAAGTGTATTGTAAAGAAATGAGCAAACAAAAAAGTTCGTTTCTTTTCCCTCCCTTCTTTCATAAACAAGGCATAAGCGTGGTGTCTGACATAAGCGTAATAAAAGTTAATTTGGGTGCTAAACTAAATTTGGGGGTGCTGGCCGGATCTTTGCACCCACCCAGCGGTGCATCTGCTAAAGACAGCCGTGCCCAGAAGCATCGTGAGATGGAGGCATGGGGCTCCATGGGCCGCTGGGCAGGAGCGACAGGAGCCGTTCCACAAAGGAGAGTTGCCAAGAGAGGTGCCTACCTGTGTCATAAGCCCAGGCATCCCTAGTAAGGGTTGGAACTATTTCTTCTGCCCTGCTAGGAGAGATGTAAGCAGATTAGGTCAGGTGTAGGCAGTCTTGCAGGAATCGCTTTGCTTTTTTAATCAGAACCCAGAGATCTAACAACCAAGTCACGTATAAAAGACACATGAAGAGAATGAAGAGGCTAGGAATGTGGGCTTGTTTTGACTACCAGGACAGAAGGCAACTCACAGCATCTCCACTCAAAACCCCAGCAGTTCTTCATTTCAGCTGCATACCGTGTTTTTCGCTCTATAAGACGCACCTAGTTTTTGGAGGAGGAAAACAAGAAAAAAAAAATTCTGAATCTCAGAAGCCAGAACATCAAGAGGGATCTGGCTTCTGGGATAGCCGTGCGAAGCCTCCACACGGCAGTGGGATGAAGGCTCCCCCTGCCCGGAAGAGGCTGCACGTGGCTAAGCTGCCCTCTGTCCCTTCGCCCACCTCCCACAAAAGCCAGCCAAGAGCCGCACACTCTTTAAAGGGAGCACGGCTCTTGTGGGCTTTTCTACAAGGTGGGAGAAGGACAGCCCGTCAGTGATGAAGGCTCCCCGCTGCCCTGCGGAGGCTTCACGCGGCTAAGCTAGAAGCTAGAACAGCAAGAGGGAGCGCTGCGTAGCCTGGGATAGCCGCGCAGCCTGCATTCGCTCCATAACACGCACACACATTTCCCCTTACTTTTTAGGAGGGAAAAGGTGCGTCTTATAGAGCAAAAAATATGGTAATTTAGGGCAGGAGGAATCTTGGATTAAAGCAGGGGAATGTAAACGTGGCACTTTGATACCAGGGGCATTGAATGGATGTATGGACAGCATGTATGGAATGGCTGCCTGGGCGCTCCCTCTGTCTTTGCTACATTTCTCCGATCTGAAAACAGCTGCAGCAAATCTCTCTCTTCTCCATCATCAGGTCTAGCCAACTGCCACTGGCGGCATTGGAGCAAAACCATGTGCAGCTGGCCCTGGACTGAAGCTGTTAATGGTGACAGTGCTTAAAAACAATAGGGGAGGGAAGGTGGGTGGGTGGAGGGAAGCAGCTCCCCCCCCCAACCTCCTGCCTTAGCAGAGAAAAATTGTTTGGGGAGGGGGCAACTTGTGGCAAAGAAACTGTAAGCATGGGAAGGGTAAATCACTGCACCTCTCCCCTTCCTCTACTTTAAAGCCCCTCCCCTGCAAAAGAGCTTTTTTTTTACTGCTGTTTTACAAAAAGGTGTAAACAACTATTTATATTTATACCCCACCTTGTGTGACTGTGCAGTTTGCCTCCAAGGATTTAACAAGGGGTTGTTCATACCACTCCGTCACACCTTATGACATCAGACATTTGTCTTCAAGACGCCACAAGACACTATGCTAAATGTGAGGAGAGCTGAATCTTTTTCACGGTGGGGACCGTTAGCCATGAATATTTGCTCTCTGAAACTGTATGCAGACTGCTAACTAGCGGAATGCAAAGTGTACATTGCCAGCTATCTGTATAAAAGCATCTGTGGTTATTTATTTATTAACAATATTGACATAGCCATCCAACTTGATTGATTCCAAGGAAGGATACAATGCACAACACAAGCAGAACATGCAATGCCATAAAAAAAGAGAGAAAGAAACACAACTCTTTTGTGCCCAGGAGTCTAAAGCTGCCTATTCAAGCAAGAAGAGGCAGCAGGATTTGACATAATGGGCAACTTGGCTGTTGACTCGGCAGAAGGGATGGAAATGTCCTCTTTCCAAAGCACATCCAGGGTCCGCCTTGGACTTAAGTTGTCAGCCAGGCCAAAAGCCAGCACTGGCTTCTCTTCTTCCCCCAGAGAAGTGGGGAGAAGAAGATTTGCACACCAGCCCTCGCTGGAACAGGATGATTCCCACTCCTTGACATGGACAGTGGATAAATGCATTTTATGTTTGGCAGGAGGATAGTGAACTCAGGATGTGGGAGACAGAATAACTTACCCTTTGATATCCATCACCGAGAGGCAGAGGAGAAACACGATAATCTGGAGAGACTGCAGGGTTCCCATGCTGCATTGGATGAACAAAAAACTCTTTCTGGTGCCCTCAACATAATCTTAATCCATCGCCTTTGCAAGCCAGGAGCAGAGTGAGAACGTCACCTGTCACAGCCACAGTCTCAGAGTCACCTGTCCGTAAGAGGAGCTGGGCTGAGCGGAGGTGGCCATAAAAACCCGTCTGGGCAGGTGTGAGCAAGCGGAAAAGGGAAAGGTGGCTGTCAGCTTTCACTCAGGAAGACCCCTTCTTTCTACCTACCCTCTCAGGACCAGGGTCCCAATGCAGTGTGAAGTTTTAAGTTGGGCTTGGTGGCCAAATCTAGAAGGATGACTAAGAACCCAAAACCCCACTCCACCTGTGCAAATCTCCCAGGAAGCTACTGTTCCCACTGGATTTGCACCTGTTCAACCGAGTCTCATGAAAGTTCAAGTACATACAGATCCTTCAAGTCGTGGGTGTCGGAGAAGCACAACGTGGTAAATTACAGTGTGTGTGTGTAAGAGGGCTGAATTCAATAGATTTTTTTGACACACAGCCAAATCACACATACACACAAGCTCATTTACATAGGTTCCAACAGAGAGAACGGTCATGTGGTCTGACCCTGCCATCAATGGCGTTGAAAGGCTTACTGTTTCCCCTGAACAGCAGCATCCCTCCAGACAGGATCTCAAAAGGGGGAGATGGTCTCTCTCAGGCCACCGTTGCCCAACTGGGGGCCCTCCAGTTGTATTGGACTACAACTTTGTTCAGCCCTGGACAGCCAAAATATCTGGAGGGCACCAGGTTGGGGAGAGGTGCCTCAGGCCAACGGCTAGCTGGGTCACAAGTTTTCAGAACATGCAAGTTGCCTTCAGGCAGAAATAAGCAGGAATCTCTTTGATCCAGAGCTGCTTTGCTAGCCCTAGGGATGTGGGACACTGGGCCCCTCCTGTTTATCAATCATTCATCCTGAATTGCTTCCAGAGGTATATTTGCATGTCTTCCCATCAGTCGTTTATTCACCTCATGAAATAAAAATAATGCCCGACTAGTAAGCTGGGTAAGCATCTTAAAAAGTAGAGACATCCCCTTGCCAACAAAGGTCCGTATAGTAAAAGCTCTGGTTTTCCCAGTAGTGATGTATGGAAGTGAGAGCTGGACCATCAAGAAGGCTGATCGCTCAAGAATTGATGCTTTTGAATTATGGTGCTGGAGGAGACTCTTGAGAGTCCCATGGACTGCAAGAAGATCCAACCTCTCCATTCTGAAGGAAATCAGCCCTGAGTGCTCACTGGAAGGACAGATCCTGAAGCTGAGGCTCCAAGACTTTGGCCGCCTCATGAAAGAGAAGACTCCCTGGAAAAGACCCTGATGCTGGGGAAGATGGAGGGCACAAGGAGAAGGGGACGACAGAGGATGAGATGGTGGGACAGTGTTCTCGAAGTTACGAACATGAGTTTGACCAAACTGTGGGAGGCAGTGGAAGACAGGAGTGCCTGGCATGCTCTGGTCCAGGGGGTCACTAAGAGGCGGACATGACTAAACGACTAAACAACAACAACGTAAGCTGGGTGTCTGCTGTTCCTCTTGGTTATGTAAGATGGAGAGAAGCATCTTCTTCTCCTCGATTCTGTTGGAGACGTCTTCAACAGAATCTACTTTTTAAGGTGCTACAGGAAGGAATTTTGTTACCTACCTGTGACTAGAACCTTCAAACAGTTTGACCTCAGCCCCAAAAGTGCACTCCTCTGTTGTCTCCCAAGACAGACAGATGCCAACAATCTCAAATTAATTGAGAGACTTGTGAAAGAGACAAATGTGACCTCTCTTTTTTATGCATTCAATAAAACCCCACCAAACTGAGACAAAAGATTTTACCTTTGCTTTTCCTTTTGAAAACCGGGTGTACCAGGTCAGTTTTTCATGTCGTGCAATTTCCCATCTATTGCTCCACCACAATCTCTGCTGCTGAAAGCGCTCTTGAGACTGACAAGGTAGCGTCCAAAAAGGAATGGAAAGCAAAAGGCCAGTTCTGTGCTGCCACCTGCTGGCTCGAAAACAGCAGAACCTCCTCATTTGAACAACAACAACAAAAAAGACTCCTAAAGGTCCATATAGTTAAAGCTATGGTTTTCCCAGGAGTGATGTATGGAAGTGAGAGCTGGACCATCAAGAAGGCCAATCGGCAAAGAATGGATGCTTTTGAATTCTGGTGCTGGAGGAGACTCTTGAGAGTCCCATGGACTGCAAGAAGATCCAACCTCTCCATTCTGAAGGAAATCAGCCCTGAGTGCTCACTGGAAGGACGGATCCTGAAGCTGAGGCTCCAAGACTTTGGCCACCTCATGAGAAGAGAAGACTCCCTGGGAAAGACCCTGATGTTGGGAAAGACGGAGGGCACAAGGAGAAGGGGACGACAGAGGACGAGATGGTGGGACAGTGTTCTCAAGGCGACTAACATGAGTTTGACCAAACTGCGGGAGGCAGTGGAAGACAGGAGTGCCTGGCATGCTCTGGTCCAGGGGGTCACGAAGAGGCGGACACGACTAAACGACTAAACAACAACAAAACATTGAGACAACCCAAGAAATGCGATGAGGACACTTGCACATTGGCAAGTGGAGCTGGAGAAGTTGCTTCCTCTTGGGTTTCAGTCACAAGATCATGTCACGCTGAAGACACCCCAGGGTTCCCAGGCTTCACATATCAATGGAAAGGGTTTGCCAACCCCTGGAACACAATGTGGGTCCATCGCCTTAGGAAGCCAGCAGCAGAATGAGAGCAGCACAGGGGACACACCGGGACGGTAAGAGTAACACAGAAGAGCAGAGGCAGGCATGAACCTCTCCCTCTGGCCACTGGTAAATAAACAGGACATTTTCAACCTGGAGACAGTTTTCTTATCTGCTTCCCTTGCAGGAGACATGCAGCAAAGGTCCAGGTCTAGAACCATAATAGTGGTTTTTTAAAACAACAACAAAACAAGCCAGAAACAACTATTTTTTTGTAATTGCTAATGAGATACATCACCATCAAATCTGTGATGGCCTGGGACTCGGGCTCAGACTCAGAACCAGAGGAGACTCAGTCCGCACCAGATCCTTTGCCTCAGGCATCACCTGAACCAAGTCTGGGGCCTGATCCAGAAGAGCCCCAGTCTGCACAGATTCCCCTGCAACAAACACCAGCTGGACCGAGTCTGGGGCCTGAGCCTGCCCTGGCTCCAGATGCAGGGATGACCTCGTTGCCTCCAGCTGGGCCATCACTTCCAGCTGCTCCACTACCGGTTGGGTCAGGGGAGGCTGAGGCGGCCCCTGAGTCTAGTCACCCACCGACGTCTCCCAAGCTGCAGAGACTCAGGTCTGAGAGAAGGAGAGACCTGAGTACTCGCAGGAGGAGTGCTCACCTTTGGGTGAAACAGGGAGGTGAGTCACCCGGGGATCAGGACTGGCCGCTACCCTGACAGAGATAAAAGGCTGTTGGACCCCGCCCCAGGTTGCAGGAGCACCATTCCTGTAAACCAGATTCTGTACCTGTCCTTGCCTGGTTTCCTGCCTCGTGTCCTGCCTCGGCCCTGTCGGACTGACTCCTAGCAGAACCTTTGGATTCTGGTCTGGTCCTGGACCACGTTTCACGGGTTACCCCCGGGCCCAGCACAAATTCCATCTATTACTGTCAATACAAACCATGCCTTGACAAATGCCCTCTAGTCCAACCCCCTGCAATGCAGGGATGTCAACGAGAGCATCCCTGGCAGATGGCCATCCAGCCTCTGCTTTAAAATCTCCAAGGAAGGGGAGCCCACCATGTCCCCAGGGAGTCTGGAACACGCTTTAAATTGTGCTTTGCTTTTCACTTGCATTTTTCTTACTGCTGGAAGCTGCACTGGGACTCTTGATGAAAAGTGGTCTTAAAAAAAAACAAAAACATTTTGAAAGCAAATACATAAATAATTTAAGAATAAATTTTATTTGTATCCCACCCTCCCCAGCCAAAGCCGGGCTCAGAGCTGCTAACATCATATAAATAAGATGATATGCATAATACAAGCAATCTGTCAATTAAGATACATCCCACAATGAATTCAAACAATTAAAATTAAAACTGGACAAGTGGCAATCTTCAGGTTAAAATTGAAAGTGGTTAATACTCGCCAAGACCAACTGTTTCCATTGATATTATATAAATAAGGATGGTTAGGAGTGCAGCCTTAAGGATTTGAGCTCCTTTGCAGTAAGATTGCATTGTGTAGGACCAAGGCAGAGGTTCTTGTGAAATTCCATCTCCAGCTGCGAGGTTTTGCCAGGCAAGGCAAGAACACATGGCTCTCACCTCCAGAAATGTGTGTGATCTCTGATGTTCATCGATGTGTCCTTGAGATGAAAAGCTTTGAAAATGACTTGTTCCTCATTATGTGAACCTTCCATGGACACGAAACCATGTTCCATGATGCATCTGCCCGCCTCCCTGTTCCCATTAGGGCTGGCACAAAAAAGGAGGATTCTGAGATAAGAGACAAACTTTGTTCTGTCTGGACTGGCAGAGAGTGGCGTGGGTCTCTGGTGTGAACTCTAATGGTCCCGCAACGGCAGGTGGGTTGGAATGAGAAATGGCCCATGCTCAATTGCGCAGTAAACATGTGCTCTGAGCACATAGGAAACAGTTGGAGTTTCTAAAGGATGGGGAGGAAAACAAAAGCCTCTTGCAACGTTTGAAAACCTCAGCTACTTCTCAATGAGACATGAAATCACTGGAGTGGCTTACAAGATAATGAAGGGAGGAAATGGTGGTTTTCTGATCGGGAACCGAAATACACCTCCGTTCAGTGATACAGTAACGGGCTGAAATGTGGGGGGGGGGGGGGTTGGCAGGGAACAGAAATACAGATTAATCAATCTAAGGGTCCTATCTTTTCCGATGGTTCTTCTGATACACGGAGAGAGAACAGAAATTGTAAACTTCTGTTTTTAAAGTTTGATTTATATTTTTTTAAAGATTATAGATGGGCAAACTATTCAAGGGCCACATTCCCTCGTGAGCAACCTTCTGAGGGCCACATTCCTGTGGTGGGAGGGGCCAGAGACAAGAGTGGGCAGAGCAATGGACGCAACTCTTGCCTCTGTTTTTTTTTTAATATAATGTATTTTTATTAAAGATTTTCTTGCTTTACAAAGGTGTGTGAAATGTCTCTCTCTCGTATTATTTTCCCCACGTAACAATTTTTTTTTTTTTACAAATCGGTTTCATTTGTTGAGACATTAGGAAGAAAAGGAGGGAAAGAGGTGGAGGGGGAAAAGATGAGTGGGGTTGGGGTCGGGTGGCGATGTTTCTATTTTACTTAATATATGTGGGGTTTGGTGTTAGCGTTGTTTGTGCAGGTTCTTTGCTGTTCACATGTGTTCCTTTGTTGGTGAGAGAGGTTGGGGGTTGGCCCAGGGTGTGGCTGTTCATTTGTGGTTGGCTGTGGTGGTCTTTGTTTTCATAGAATCATAGAAACATAGAGTTGGAAGAGACCACAAGGGCCATCGAGTCCAACCCCCTGCCAAGCAGGAAACACCATCAGAGCACTCCTGACATATGGTCGTCAAGCCTCTGCTTAAAGACCTCCAAAGAAGGAGACTCCACCACACTCCTTGGCAGCAAATTCCACTGTCAAACAGCTCTTACTGTCAGGAAGTTCTTCCTAATGTTTAGGTGGAATCTTCTTTCTTGTAGTTTGGAACCATTGCTCCGTGTCCGCTTCTCTGGAGCAGCAGAAAACAACCTTTCTCCCTCTTCTATGTGACATCCTTTTATATATTAGAACATGGCTATCATATCACCCCTTAACCTCCTCTTCTCCAGGCTAAACATGCCCAGCTCCCTTAGCCGTTCCTCATAAGGCATCGTTTCCAGGCCTTTGACCATTTTGGTTGCCCTCCTCTGGACACGTTCCAGTTTGTCAGTGTCCTTCTTGAACTGTGGTGCCCAGAACTGGACACAGTACTCCAGGTGAGGTCTGACCAGAGCAGAATACAGTGGCACTATTACTTCCCTTGATCTAGATGCTATACTCCTATTGATGCAGCCCAGAATTGCATTGGCTTTTTTAGCTGCCGCGTCACACTGTTGGCTCATGTCAAGTTTGTGGTCAACCAAGACTCCTAGATCCTTTTCACATGTACTGCTCTCAAGCCAGTTGTCACCCATCTTGTATTTGTGCCTCTCATTTTTTTTGCCCAAGTGCAATACTTTACATTTCTCCCTATTAAAATTCATCTTGTTTGTTTTGGCCCAGTTCTCTAATCTGTCAAGGTCGTTTTGAAGTGTGATCCTGTCCTCTGGGGTGTTAGCCCCCCCTCCCAGTTTGGTGTCATCTGCAAATTTGATCAGGATGCCCTTGAGTCCATCATCCAAGTCGTTGATAAAGATGTTGAATAAGACGGGGCCCAAGACAGAACCCTGTGGCACCCCACTAGTCACTCTTCTCCAGGATGAAGAGGAACCATTGATGAGCACCCTTTGGGTTCGGTCAGTCAGCCAGTTACAAATCCACTGAGTGGTAGCATAGTCAAGTCCGCATTTTACCAGCTTCTTTACAAGAATATCATGGGGCACCTTGTCAAATGCCTTGCTGAAATCAAGGTAGACTACATCCACTGCGTTCCCTTCATCTACCAGGGAAGATTTCTTGTGTGAGTGGGGTGGGTGGGTGTTTTGGATCAGGTTAGCCATACTGATTTGTATGCTGTTGGTGGATTTCTGTTGTTGTCTTGTTGGGCTGTGTATGTGTTATGTACTGAGTTGAATAGGATCCAAAATGCAGCAGTCTGATTGGTCCTAGAACAATGCAGCACTATCATTGGTCCGCAGGAGCCACCCAATCCAGCTCCAGGTGGAAGTGAATCCGCAACCTGATTGGCCTACAGGAGAATCCCGGAATTAGCCAATCACATGCGGCCCATTGTGTAAATAATGTATATAAAGCAGATATTTTGGGGGAACTTTCATTCCTTGCTACTATGAGCTGAATAAAGAGCATGAAATCCACATTTCATATATTTCAGTTTGTGATAAAGGGGAGCCATGCCAGGGTGAAGGAGTTTGTCCCCGTGTCAGTTTCAGTTTATTGGTTAATTTTTTTAGTAGGGCTGTTTCCCATGCTATTTGGTACCATTGGTCCATGTTTATTCCTGACAGGTCTCTCCAGTGTCTGGTTATGGTGCTTCTGGCTGCTGAAAGTAGGTGGGTTATAAGCTCTTTGTGGTGTAAGTGGGCATTGTTGTCTTGGAAGATGTTTAGTAGGGCCAGCTCTTGCCTCTGTAAAGCAGGACTGCATTCCAGCTGCACAAAAGCCAGAGGTTTCTGCCCCCACAACCTACCTAGGGACTTTCCAACCTCCGTCCAGGCAAGCAGGAGACATTATCACAATTTGGGGGCACACTCCAGGGACACAAAAGTACTCAAGGAGGTCCACATCAGGGCAAGTGATGGGTACAGGGAGATGGTTGTGGCCAAGGAAGGGTCCTGGGGGTCGATTTGTCTTGGAGCTGAGTCTACAAACTGACCTCCTGGCTACAACAGCCTCATTTTCGTCCTGGCTGCTCACTGCCTGGTTTTGTGTGACAACTTGCCTGATGAAGAGTTCTGCAGAACTTGAAAGCTTGCCCCACTTTTGTGGCCTTTAAGGTAGTCCTAAATGTTGTTGATAAGCAGTAGTCCCGTGCACAGCGGAAGGATGAGGAGTACGTGCTACATACTGTATATTGCTTTATTTACACTTCAAAGCAGGTATGTTACAGAAAAAACATCTTGCCTCTGCCGGAGCAGAGAAAAGCATCCTCTCTCCTCTAAAGCACGCACTGAACTGCAAAGAACAGTGAAAAACAGGAAACCAGTGTACGTCACATCCAGTCTCCCTTTCCTGTGGGAAAACTCCAACAGTACGCTGACTGTGAAATGTAAACATTGTCTCGTGACAAGCACTTTCGCTGCACAGTGAAGAGAGCAGAAACCAACATCCTCCCCCTTTCTGTGAACACCACTGGGCAGCGTGTTCGTACAATATCAGTACAAACCCAACTTCTGCACATAGGAACAGTGTTGATCCCTTGATACAATCTTGGACAATACATCAGCAGGAATTTCATTACCTGGCATATAGGACACCGTTACGAGTCCCTTCTGAATACGTTCCCTAGCATGTTGCAACTTCAATTGCAAGTGCTTCGTGCTTTGCTTACAACCTTCAGAATTCAGCAAAGCCAAACATGCTTTGTTGTCCTGGTAAACCTGGATTGGACATTTGACAGGAATTTTCATGTCTTTGCACAATTGTAACAACCATTCACAATCTTTAAGTGAATAAGACAGTGCATTCAGTTCAGCTTCACAAGTACTTAAGCTAACTGTTGTTTGCTTCTTGCATGACCAATCAAATAGACCCTGATTGTACATATAGCAAACTCCAGACGTACTTTTCCTGTCTGTAGTGTCACTTCCAAAACTTGCATCTGCAAATATCTCAAGACCACCAGACTTCTGATTGTTAAATCTCAGTCTGTAATGCACAGTGCCTTTCAAATACCGCGCTATGCGTTTCAGAGCTTTCCAATCCTTAACAGTAGGATTGTTCACTTGTCTGCTTAGCAAATTACAGCTAACAGCAATGTCTGGCCTTGAACATCTGGCAATGAAGTTTAGCTTGCCTAGCACACTTCTGTACAGTGTAGTGTCAGAAAATGCTTCTTCAGTGTCATCTACCTGATAACCTGTTGTCATCGGTGTGTCTACAGGGTTAGCATCCATCAGGTTTAGTTTGCTTAACACATCAGCAATTTTCCGTGACTGGTGTACTAGTATGTTACCATCTTGATCTCTCTCTATTTCTAGAGATAGGTAGTTGTTTACCTCACCAAGATCTTTCATGTCAAAGTGCTCTTTCAGTTGAGCTAGGGCGTTATTGTACATTGTGACATCTTTCCAAAAGAATAAAAGATCATCAACATAAAACAAACAATACAGTTTCTTTTGCCCCTCCTCTTTGACAAATACACATGGATCAGCTTTCCCTTGCCTAAAACCTAGAGAAAACAATACTTCAGTGAGTTTTGTGTGCCAACACCGTGCACTTTGTTTGAGACCATAAAGGGACTTCTTCAGAGCACAAACAAATCCCTGTTTTACCTGTACGCCATCAGGTGGAAGCATATAAAGTGATTCATCTAGAGATCCGTACAGAAAAGCTGTATTTACATCATGGTGACTAATGTGTAGATTTTCCTCTGCAGCTAGCTTGAGCATAAGCCTAATGCTCTCATACCTCACTGTGGGTGAGTAGGTCTCGTGATAGTCTTCACCTGGTACCTGTGCAAAACCTCTGGCTACCAATCTGGCTTTGTGTCTGACTATCTTGCCATTTTGATCAGTCTTCGCTTTGAAGACCCATTTGCTTCCAAGCAGTTTCATTCCTGGAACTACTGGAACTAGGTCCCATGTTTTGTTCCTTTCCAAGGAATCAAGCTCAGCCTTCATTGCATTTAACCATGGCTCAGCTTCCTTAGAATCCAAATCCTGGATTTCTTGGAAACTTGAAGGTTCAAATACCTTCTTGGAGCTTTTAACAGCTGTTACTGCTATCTTAGCAAATTCATCAGCAAATCTCTTTGGAGGTCTGCCTTTTGTGGCTCTTTGTGACCTGCGAATTAGCCGTAGGTCTTCAACACTCTCCTCTTCCTTCTTGGGAGAAAAGTGACCTATTGTGAACAATGGTTCCTCCAATTCTTGATCAGAGCTTTCAGAGGGTCGCATAGAGGCTTTCGCACTCTTGAAATCCTCTGAATCACCCGATTCAGTTTCAGACTCAGAATCAGAACCTTCATCAGTGGGTGTGGGTTGTTGTGGTTGCTTTTGACTATCCTCAGTCTCATCACTGTCATCAGGATAACATTGGAAAATTCCCACATTCTCCCCCCACTTGGCATTGTACTCAACACTTCTTGTGAGCTTAATTGCCTTTGAGTCAGTCATCATTATTCTGTAAGAACCTTTCTGATAACCTAGAAAGATACCATGCAATCCACGCTTGTCTAACTTGGAGTTTTGTGGTGAGTGAACCCACATGTCAGAACCAAAAATTTTCATGTGTTTGATGTATGGCTTCTTGCCAAACATCTTCTCATACGGGGTACAACCAATCGCTGAAGATAACCTGCGATTATAACTGTAAGTGAAACATGAGAGAGCTTCGGCCCAATAACTCTCTGGAAGATTGGCATCATGCAGCAAGGTTTTTAACCCTTGAAGCAATGTCTGATTTGCTCGTTCCGCAAGTCCATTCTGCCATGGCGAGCGAGGACTAGACAAATCGTGTTGAATTCCTTTCTCAGTCAGAAAAGCTTCAAACTGCTGAGAAGTGAATTCTCCCCCGCGATCACTGAAAAAAATCTTTATCTTCTTACCATGCACATTTTCCAACCAAGCACAGAATTCCTTGAACCTAGGAAAAGCCTCTGATTTCTGCTTGAGATTGTACACATAAATATACCTGGAAAATGCATCAATGAGAACCATGAAGTACCTGTTTCCTCCCAAAGAGGGCGCTAGTGGTCCAACCAAATCAGCATGAACAATTTGGTATGGTTCTGTAGCTTGCCTACTAGACACCTTACCTTTCGCAGCCATTTTTACCTTGTTTGCTGCGCATGCCTTGCACTTCATGTGGTACCTGCAGGGTTTAATAGTCATACCTTCAACCAAGGCAGGCATCTTAGATACTGCCTCAAAATGCAAATGACCAAGTTTCCTGTGAAAATCATGAATACATTCTGCATGCAAACTTTTGTTAGAACCTGCAATGCAACAAGTGTCATCCTGCACAACATCATCATAATACAAAACATACAAACGATCAACATATTCAGCATACAATACATAATCATTTTTCTTTGTGATGATGCACCTTTTGTTCTTAAAGGAAACGTCAATATTCCGCTCATTCAGCTGTCCAACGCTGAGCAGATTATGTTTGGCATCCGGCACATAAAGCACATTCTGTATCGATAAGTCCAAACTGTGAAGAACAACAGTTCCGTAGCCTTTACTGGGGATTGTGTGGTCATCTGCCTGATGAATCGCACCTTCCTGCGGTGTAAAAGACACGAACAGTCGCTTATCGTTGCACATGTGATGGGTCGCCGCTGAATCAACAACGAAGAAATATCTAGACGTCTTCTGGACCTCTGCAACTTTTGGAGTGAAGCGTGAGACCATTGCCTTGGGCTGCGTTGTCCTGGACACTGGACCTTTGCCTTTGCTCTGGCCTCTCCCACGCGATGAGCTTCCACTGCGCTGCTCTGTCTTGGCCCTGGGATATTTGCATTCCCTCTTCATATGGCCTAGACGTCCACACGAGTAGCATTTCACTGCCTTCAAAGCTTTGGCGCCATCTGGTGGTTCCACTGCACTATGGGATGACGACTGTGAAGTCTCTCCCTTGCCCATGCAGCCAGCACCCCGGCGATCTGCTTCATTGAGAATCACGGCAGTAACATAGTCCACTGTCAGCTGAGCAGTAGGTTGTACAGCAATCTGAGTCGCAACAGACTCCCAACCTGAACCCAAAGATTGTAGTATCATGAAGGAATACACAGCCTCTGGAAAGTTGAGTCCTCTCTGTTGCAGCTCATGTCTCAGATTCTGCATCTCCATCAGATGTTTACGCACATCTCCACCTTCAGCAAGAGCCATATTATGCAGCTTGTTAAAGTAAAACATTGTGGACCCAGCTTCTGTCCTCAAGTGAGCCTCTCTCAAAGCGTCCCAAATTTCTCTGGCTGAGGTCTTATCACGCAACAGACAGAGCTCTTCTGGGGATACTATCAACGTAAGAGTTCCCCTTGCCTTGGAATCCATAGCTTTCCATTCATCTGTAACTGGAGCTGGGGGGGTGTCTGTAATAACTTCAAACAGACCCTCTTTCCGCAGAATAGCCTCTGCATAGAGAACCCAGTCCGCATAGTTATTCTTATTGAGCTTAGGAATTCCACAAGCATCCTGAAGGGCCATCATGACTCTGGCATTAGCCTTCTGTGTCATGTCTGCTGCTTTAAATCAGGCTACTTTATACAAGCTGTGTCTGTGCTGCTTCATTCCAAAAGCAAGTTCAAAACAGCCTCTGCCTGTGCCACTCTGCTTATTCCAAGAGCACTTTTAAAAGTTACTTTCGATTTCCCCAGCCCGGCAAAACTGCCTTAAAAGTTCAAAGTCCAGCCATAAAGCCATTAATTAGAAGCTGGCAGGCTGCCCGGAGCAGTAGCACATACCTCATCAATCATCTTGACGCGTAGAGATATCGTCCGATCTGTCCCTCCGCATTCCGATCCTTTGCCGGCACTCCGATTCGACTTCTGGAGCCCATTCTTAAGATGACTGCGTTTTTCTGGGCCCGGAACCAAATGTTGTTGATAAGCAGTAGTCCCGTGCACAGCGGAAGGATGAGGAGTACGTGCTACATACTGTATATTGCTTTATTTACACATCAAAGCTGGTATGTTACAGAAAAAAACATCTTGCCTCTGCCGGAGCAGAGAAAAGCATCCTCTCTCCTCTAAAGCACACACTGAACTGCAAAGGACAGTGAAAAACAGGAAACCAGTGTACGTCACATCCAGTCTCCCTTTCCCGTGGGAAAACTCCAACAGTACGCTGACTGTGAAATGTAAACACCTGTCTCGTGACAAGCACTTTCACTGCACAGTGAAGAGAGCAGAAACCAACACTAAGAAAGTGGCGCTGTGGTCTAAACCACTGAGCCTCTTTTGCTTGCTGATCAGAAGGTCAGCAGTTCGAATCCCTGTGACGGGGTGAGCTCCTGTTGCTCGGTCCCTGCTCCTGCCAACCTAGCAGTTCGAAAGCACATCAAAGTGCAAGTAGATAAATAGGTACCCCTCCGGTGGGAAGGTAAACGGTGTTTCCGTGTGCTGCTCTGGTTTTGCCAGAAGCAGCTTAGTTCTGCTGGCCACATGACCTGGAAAAACTGTCTGCGGACAAACACCGGCTCCCTCAGCCTGTAAAGTAAGGTTACCAGATTTTTTTCAATGAGTCTGGGGACATTTTTCAACTTCAATGGATTTTGTATGGGGACAGATTTGTAAATCCGGGGATTGTCCCCAGGAAACAGGGATGTCTGGTAACCTTACTGTGAAGCGAGATGAGCACCGCAACCCCAGAGTCGTCTGCGACTGGACTTAACTGTCAGGGGTCCTTTACCTTTACCTTTAAGAAAGGTATTGCCCACCTGTGGATTTTAGGAGTGTGTGTGTTTTCTTATGGACCGATGCAGCTAACCCTGGTTTTCCTTGAGTTGATGTGCCTCATAGCCACAGATTCCTTCCTTGCTCAGTTGCTACCACCTGAGACCTCAGCAGTGCATGGTCAAGCAAGGATGGTTTGCCCTGATCTAGTGAGCCACATTTGCTACTGGATTTCTGCAGTTTGGATGGATCCTTTCGGAGCCCCTTCTACAGTCGCTTTCTGTTTTTACCACTCTGAATAGTGGTTGCTCTTGCCTTTTCAAAGGCTGGGATCCTGCGACCAACATGCTTCTCTGCCCTTCTCTCTTCCCCATGAAAGAAAGAAAGAAAGCCACCTCTGGACTCCAGCCAGGCTGAAGGCCTGTGGAGGCGGCAGCAGCTCAGTCCCTGAGCGACATGCATAATTCATCCAGCAGCAAGTGGCAGTTTTGCTCCTGGGGCTTTTCCAAGACCCTCCATACGGGAGGCACCAGGCACCAGTTTCTGCACTTTGGCTGAGATGAATGAGGCCTTCAAAGTGGGTTTTGCCAGCAACATTTCTGGGCAGATCCTCCTTGCTTCTGGCATGAGGTAGACTCATGGCTGAATTAATTGCCTGGAGCGAACGGCTGAATGACATCAGGCACTCATTTCTCCGTGTTGCTGGAGCTCAAGCTGTGCCAGGAAACTCTGCATCCTTTAATGCCAGAGGTAGGAAGAGAATGTAAACAAGGAAAGAATGAGAGAGAGAGAGAGAGAGAGAGAGAGAGAGAGAGAGAGAGAGAGAGAGGAGCAGGCGGACAATGAGAGACTTGGATGAAAAAGAATGAATATGAATTCAAGGAAGGGCCCTAGCCAGCCTTTCTCAACCTGTGGGTCCCCAGATGTTGTTGGACTACAACTCCCATCACCCCTAGCTAGCAAGGCCAGAACTCAGGGACGATGGGAGTTGTAGTCCAGCAACCTCTGGGGACCCAGACCCATCAAAATTTATTTACAAACTTGCACAAGAACTCAATAACAGGTCTGATTTCTGAAGAGCTTTGCTGACCTTGTGAAAATGACCTAGCACATGGATTTATATCTCTAAGATTCTGCAGATTTTGGCTGTGAACTAGGGCCCCACAAAAAATTTCCAAGTTGGGCCCCAGAGTTTCAAATTGGGGCCCACTGGCTGGCCCTGAGTCTCATAGTTGCTGGGCTCAAGTTGCCCTGCCCTGGCATGAAGCCTTGGGTTTGCAATTTGGGGAGAGGGGAGACTGCCCGCTGGGGGGCAGCCAGACCGGGGAGGCCCCCTAGATTTAGAGTCCGTAGGCTTCAGCCTACTTAAGGTAAAGGGACCCTTGACCATTAGGTCCAGTCGTGACCGACTCTGGGGTTGCGGTGCTCCTCTCGCTTTATTGGCTGAGGAAGCCAGCATACAGCTTCTGAGTCATGTGGCCAGCAGGACTAAGCTGCTTCTGGCGAACCAGAGCAGTGCACAGAAACTCCTTTTCTCTCCCCCCCCCAATCCCCCACCCCACAGCTTTTGGGAACTCTACTAGATGTCCTCTTCTGTTTCTGTCTTCCTCTTTCGAGAGGCGACTTCAAAGCTTATAGCTCCACCTTTTCCTAATTCCTCTCTAGCCAAGGTGTGAACATCTCTGCAAAGGGTAAAGACAGTGTCCCTGGCAGTGCCGGATTTATGTATAGGCTAAGTAGGCTGAAGGGGTGCGGGTGGCGCCATGGTCTAAACCACAGAGCCTAGGACTTGCCAATCAGAAGGTCGGTGGTTCGAATCCCCGCGATGGGTGAGCTCCCGTCGCTCGGTCCCTGCTCCTGTCAACCTAGCAGTTCGAAAGCATGTCAAAGCGCAAGTACAGTAGTACCTCGGGTTAAGAACTTCATTCGTTCTGGAGGTCCGTTCTTAACCTGAAACTGTTCTTAACCTGAAGCACCACTTTAGCTAATGGGGCCTCCCGCTGCATGATTTCTGTTCTCATCCTGAAGCAAGGTTCTTAACCCAAGGCACTATTTCTGGGTTAGCAGAGTCTGTAACCTAAAGTGTCTGTAACCCGAGGTACCACTGTAGATAAATAGGTACCACTCCGGCAGGAAGGTAAACAGCGTTTCCGTGCACTGCTCTGGTTCGCCAGAAGCAGCTCAGTCATGCTGGCCACATGACCCGGAAGCTGTACGCCGGCAATAAAGCGAGATGAGCGCTGCAACCCCAGAGTCGGTCACGACTGGAGCTAATGGTCAGGGGTTCCTTTACCTTTACTATAATGAGCGTACAATGGAGGGGTTCATGGCAACAGAGGGTCTTGCTTGTCCTGTCACCACAGCCTTGGATTCAAAAAGAAATCAAACATGTCTGTCTTTCTGTCTGGCTTCTAGATCACATCTCTCAATGCTCTGCTCTCAGCAATGCCTCTGCCCTTCTAACTACCCACAAGTCGAGGGAGGGCCGTTCCATTTTCTTCTTGCACAGAGCCCCTTCCTTTGTTCCCCTTAATGGCCCATCACCTCACCAGGAAGCTGTCCTGGCTATTCCAAGAGTTAGAAGGGGGCCCAGGCATTCAGCTAACCCCCCACCTCCAAAAAAGACTCTTAACTATATCATCATTTGCTTTGTCATTCCAGAAATGTAAAAGCAAGCCCCCCTCAATGTATTTTTATTATTATGTAAGGTATTTCTCATAAGTTTTATCATTAAGATAGTTGGCCAGGTTTCCCCATAGCCAATCAGTTACGGTAGGGGGACCTTTCTTCTTCCATCTTGGTGCAATGCACTGTTTTGCTGTTGTTAGCAGTGTAGTAGTGGGCTGTAAATCAGTATTAATGACCTTGGGAAAGAGAGCATTCTTATTCAAATCTCTGCTCCATCAATGAGCCAGGGAGGAGGAGCAGGGAGGGGAAGTGGGTGGGGAGGGGGAGGCTCAGGGGGAAAGGGGGCGAGGATGAAAAGAGGCTGAATGGAGCCCAGCCAGGTTCTCATTGTGCCAACTGGGAACAGGACAAAGGAGCCGCTGACCAGCCAGATCTGCCTGGTCAGCCGAGGGAGGCCTAAATCCACCTTCTGTGCTGAGTTCCTTTCAATGGACTGAAGGAAGCGGCTTGCAACTGACTTGGAGTTAGATGTGTTGGAATGGGAGACGCAGCCTGGGCTCCGCTGCCAGTGCCAAGTGTGCGGATGGACCCAAGTGTGCAGAGAAGAAAGCAGCCCCCCCCCCCGCCACCATGGACGATAAGGTGGCCTTCTGAACACGTGCCTGGCTCTCCCAGTGGCTGCTTGGATCCTGTCCACCACAAGGCTGCAAGCTAAACATCTCCAGGTCCCTTCCCTGTTCCTCACAAGGCCTTATTTCCAGGCCCTTGGTCGCTGTAATAATAAAATTTAAGGTCTTCTATATAATAATAAATGTTCATAAGTGTACCAACCAAGCACGTACATAGATCAGCACAGGAAGTCCGACCTGAAACCATTTTGACTCCCAAACTGACCAAATGTTTTCTCTGCAAGGAGGGAGGAGGTGAAAAAACCTTCCTTGTTACAGGAATTTAGTAATCACCATTTCAAAGGGTGACAGACTACCAGGAAAGGCAATCAGATAAGGCATTATCAAAAAAACCTAGCAGGCAGGAAAAACAACAGCATTCAAATTTCTGTTGTAGACCACCTTTTCTGTGATGTAGGTATGATGTTTGTGGGGGGTGGTCTTGGGTTACACTCCTTCTGTGATGTATGTCTGGTGTATGGAGGGGTGGTCTGGAGCTCCAGGGCAGGAAATTTAAAAATTGGTGGATTAGTAAATTAGTGGATTGATATTTTATGGATTTAGCAGAAATGTTATAAGGAGTTAAGTATTTTAGTTTTAACATTAAAATAAGGTAAAAAAAAATGTTATGTATAATATGATAGAGAATAGAGAAAGATGGAAAGGATTTGCTGAAACAACTAGTAGAAGTGCAGTGGCGTAGCGTGGGTTGTCAGCACCCGGGGCAAGGAAAGTAATTTGCGCCCCCTAACCCGTGGATTTGCGCCCCCTAACCCGTGGATTTGCCCTAACCCCAGATGTTGCGCCCGGTGCGGCCGGCCCCCCCTGCACCCCCCACGCTACGCCACTGTAGAAGTGGAAAACAAAAAGGGAGGTGAGAGGTGGTCAAGGAAACAAGGGAATGAAAGAAAGAGTTTTGAAAAGGAGGGATGTAATTTTTTATTTTTTATTTTTTAAATTGTTTTTGATTTGTTTTATTTAGGGTTAGGGAGTGGGTTTTTTTAGTTTAGTTTATAGTGATTAGGTTGTGTTTCGTACTGTTTTTAAGTTGTATTCTATTGTATATTTTTTCTGTTCTTTCTTCTTTTGTGTTTTTTTTCTTTGCTTCTGTTCTTTCTTCTTTTAAAAGTAATAAATATTATTAAAAAAATAAAAATAAAATGTCTATATAAGGGTGGGCACACCTTGGTTCTGGGTCCTCCTCCTTCTCCTGCATGTGAGAGGAGCATCCTGTTGCAACAGTTCAATAAAGATCAGGCTTACTAGCTGCTTTGCTTCTCAATATTCTCTGCTTGGCCTCTGTTATTTTCTCCTACCAATAGGGAACCCACTTAAGGACTCTATACAGGCTCTTGAATACCCCATAAGGGAAAAAGGGCAGATTTTGTTTACAACAGTCGCCTTCCTCTGCCCACCTTCCAGCCTGCCAACATCCTTCTTAAACTGAGGTGCCCAGAACTGGACCCGGTATTCCAGGTGTGCTCTGACCAAGGCAGAAGAGAGCAGTTCTCATACTTCCCTTGATTGGGATGCTGGACTTACGTCGATGCAGCCTGGAATTGCATGGGCTTTCTGGCTGCTGTGTCACGCTGTTGACACGTTTGCTGTGGCATCGCCCCGAAGGCTGGCCCATCCATAAGTCAGCGGGAAGCAGCTGCCTCCTCCGTGGGCAGAAGTGCAAGAGGTCTCATCCCTGCCCCACCGCTGCCACAGAGCAACCCAGGAAAGGGAGGCTGCGACAGGGGAAGAGCGTCACCGCTTTCTGCCAGCCAGCTTTGCTGCCAGGCTCCCCAACCCCAGGAATGCTTTCCCTCTTCCCAAGTCAGTGAGAGGGGAGGTGTTGCACTGCTCAGCTCTGCCACCAACTGGGAAGGGAGATTCGGCACAGGTGTGTTACGGAAATGACGGGGGGGGGGGTGTCGCCCACATCTTTAAAGTTGTTACAAATATTATGCCTCTGTGTATCCTTTCGACTTGACAGCTCAGGGAAGATACCCAGCTTTATAAATTCGTAGGAAATCCATACTTTAGCCGACTCTCCTCATTCCAGTGCCATTTTAACCCTTGGAGAAAGGTGAATGGGCTCCACCTCCCTCCATGAACCAAGAAGCAGGAAGTCACGCAGGCAGCAGGAACAGGGCATCCCGCCATAATTCCCCAAGCATGAGAGCACATGCATGGCCCCCCACCCAGGGAGCGACCAGGGGGGCAACACTAGACATCCCCAGAGGCAGCTGAGCAAGTCCGGTGTTCTGAAAGCCCATCTCCAGACAAGTCCTGAGGGCAAGGAGAGGGAAAGAGTTTTATTGTTCTTTTGGTGATGGGGACTTGAGAGGTGTTGGGAAAGGGGTCTGATAAAGTGACCTAATGTTGGACTTGTGTAAGCCTTGTAGACCCCTCCCCACTTGTGACATGCCAGTGATGTGGTGATGATGTATCAGTGATGCCTCTCGAAGTGTATTCTGGGGGAAAGAGGGAAGTTTTAAAAGAGGATGTTACCCCATCCTTGGGGTTCTCACTCCTGGGGGCACCTCTTGCGCAACAATAAAGATCATGGTCTACTGACCGCTGTTAACTTGGCTGGAGCTTCCTTCTTTTACTGACCGCATGGACCTGCGGGGGACTTGCACCCCAACGAGCTGGGGTCTTGAGTAGTCTCTCACCCCGGAATTGCCTTCCTTAACGGGGGTCTCCTTAAAAGGCCCGGTGGGGTGGCAAGGCTTTGCAAGGGATTTTTCTTGAGAAGAAGCCTTTCCAGAGCCTCATGCCCTCGGCCACCCTGGAGGCAGCAGTGGGATGATTTGCCCCAGACACTGAAATGTCATGGGCTGCCCCTGATCACACTGCTGGCTTACTTGTGGGAAATGTGAACAATGGCTCAAGCACAGCTGCCCAGGGCTGGTTTGTTGTTGTTGTTGTTTAGTCATTTAGTTGTGTCTGCTTCTTCATGACCCCATGGACCAGAGCACGCCAGGCACTCCTGTCTTCCACAGCCTCCCGCAGTTTGGTCAAACTCATGCTGGTCCCTTTGAGAACACTGTCCAACCATCTTGTCCTCCATCCTCCCTTCTCCATGTGCCCTCCATCTTTCCCAGCATCAGGGTCTTTTTCAGGGAGTCTTCTCTTCTCCTGAGGTGGCCAAAGTATTGGAGCCTCAGCTTCAGGATCTGTCCTTCCAGGGAGCACTCAGGGCTAATTTCCTTCAGAATGGAGAGGTTTGATCTTCTTGCAGTCCATGGGGCTCTCAAGAGTCTCCTCCTGCACCAGAATTCAAAACCATCAATTCTTCAGCGATCAGCCTTCTTTATGGTCCAGCTTTATGGTCCAGGGCTGGTTTACAACCCTGTGATTTTCAGCCTGTGTAGTTCTGCTTCTGCCACCAGGCAGGACTCCCTGGAGTAGGAGAGGGCCCAGCAGAGCAGGATGCCCCTGAAACCTCCACCAACAGTGTAGTTACCAAATCGAAGTGCCTAGCCTGGCTTGGTAGTACTTTAAATCTGCATCCCCAGTCACTGCTGGAAAAACCTGCTCTGAGTGCTCTGATGGTGTTTCCTGCTTGGCAGGGGGTTGGACTCGTTGGCCCTTGTGGTCTCTTCCAACTCTATGATTCTATGATTCTATGAGTTGATGGGTCCTTGTCGAGGCAGCCAAGTGGGCGTGTGGGTTATGAATGCCCCTTCTCAGCCTGTGTGACTGTCATATCGGTCTTTGCCACCAACAGCAAATCTCAGAGTGTGGAATATTGTGATCTCATTATGAAACATTGCCCAACAGCACAAATGCTTCCTTTTTTCCAGAGGATTTTCAGACAGCAGAGCTGGTGGTGTCCCTGGTGCCTGATAGATAGGCTGAGGCTCGATTGATGCAGAAAAGTGATGACTGATTCCCCCAAAGCTCAGGAAACAGTAATCTGTCACAGGAGGTGTTTCTCAAAACGATGAATTACCGAGCCCTGGCGGACCTGTGGGCTGCATGCTCATCCAAGAAGGTAGGAACTACCTTGATGAATTAGATGCAGAGTCCGGCCGCCTGATCTAGGATTCCATACCCTCCAACATTTCTCTGATTAAAATAGGGACGTCCTATTGAATAACCATAAAGAAGGCTGATCACAGAAGAATGGATGCTTTTGAATTCTGGTGCTGGAGGAGACTCTTGAGAGTCCCATGGACTGCAATGAAGATCAAACCTCTCCATTCTGAAGGAAATCAGCCCTGAGTGCTCACTAGAAGGACAGATCCTGAAGCTGAGGCTCCAAGACTTTGGCCACCTCATGAGAAGAGAAGACTCCCTGGAAAAGACCCTGATGTTGGGAAAGATGGAGGGCCCAAGGAGAAGGGGACGACAGAGGCCGAGATGGTGGGACAGTGTTCTCGAAGCTACCAGCATGAGTTTGACCAAACTGTGGGAGGCAGTGGAAGACAGGAGTGCCTGGTGTGCTCTGGTCCAGGGGGTCACGCAGAGTCGAACACAACTAAACAACAACATTGAATAACAACAACAACAACAACAACAACAACAACATTTATACCTCACCCATCGGTCTGGGTTGCCCCAGCCACTCTGAGTGACTTCTAACATAATATTAAACATTAAAAAGACTTTCCTATACAGGACTGCCTTCAGATGTCTTCTAAATGTTGTATAGCTAGTTCTCTCCTTGGCTCAGGGATTGCATAACTCCTTCCCCTCCAACATTTCTCCAATGAAAATATTGTTGTTGTTGTTTAGTTGTATAGTCGTGTCCGACTCTTCGTGACCCCCTGGACCAGAGCACGCCAGGCACTCCTGTCTTCCACTGCCTCCCGCAGTTTGGTCAAACTCATGCTGGTAGCTTCCTAAGGAAAAACGGGACATTCCAGGATCCAACCAGAAACAGGGATGGCTTCTGTAAATCCAGGACTGTCCCTGGAAAATAGGGATACTTGGAGGGTCTGGTATTCCATCTTCAGATACCTAAAAGGTTGCCACATGGAACGTGAAGCAAGATGGGGAAGGGTCATAAAAGGGATTCCAATTCCCACTTCAGAAATCTGAAGCAATGGGACTAATCTCCTTCTTTCAGCCTTGAAACAGCTCCAGTTTCATCAAGACACAGTGTAGAAGTGAAGAGTTTTTTAAAAAAAAGAAAAGAAAGAAATTCAGAAACACCTGGAGGGTCACAGGTGCCCCATTGCTGGCGTAAGGGTTGGCCAGGTTGGAATTGGATCAGGAGAGGAAGCAGAGATTTATTTCTTCTCTATATAAATCACAGTTCCTCTCAGAGGATGCTTAAAGGCAGTGAAGATTGTATTACAGATTTTAAATGCATATTGGTTAACTGGGCAAGGTGCTAGCTTTGTGGAGTAGTCTTCTTTTGGGCTCTGAATGTTGAACAAAGGAAAATGGAGTGCAAAGAGAAATTGTGCCCGTGTCTCGGCTCCATCAGTACCTCGTAAAAGGAGGCTCAGAGCAGCTGATAGCGTGAAGAAGGAATCACATGTCTTGATCTCGCCAGCATCAACAAAGCAAGGCATTCATGACTGAAGAACACTTGGCTTATTGGGAAGAGCAGAACGCCAGCTCTGTTGCCTTCCCTACTCTCTAAAATCACCCGTTAAAACACACAAAAAGCAAAAACTTGTTTTGCACATTTGACAAAAAGAAGCAACAGTGTCCCCACCCCCAGACACTGGGTTGTGAATGAAGATGGGGTTTCAAATAGAGTGGTACCCTGGTTCCCAAACTTAATCCGTTCCTGAAGTCTGTTCCAAAACCAAAGCGTTCCAAAACCAAGGCGTGCTTTCTTATAGAAAGTAATGCAAAATGGATTAATCCGTTCCAGACTCTTAAAAACAACCCCTAAAACAACAATTTAACATGAATGTTACTCTCTAGCGAGACCATTGATCCATAAAATGAAAGCAATAATCAATGTACTGTATTATCAAATAAAGAAAACAGTTTTGTAGATTATGAAAATTAAAATTATTTCCCCCCCCCCTTACTTACACTGACGATAGTCATTGTTTGGATGCAGGACTTTTATCCATTTCCGCAGTCATGCAATCAATCAATCAATCAATCAATCAGTAGCTAAACTGGGTTCCGCACAGTCACAAAAACAAATTAACCGAAAAAGCAAAATAAATAGCAAAAACAAAAGAACCAAATACAGTGGTACCTTGGTTCTCGAATTGAATCCATTCTGGAAGTCCGTTTGACTCCCGAAATGTTCAAAAACCAAGGTGTGGCCTCTGATTGGTGCAGGTGCCCCAGAAACAATAGCCAACAGCTGCATCAGACGTTTGGCCTCCTAAAAACGTTCGAAAACCAGAACACTTACTTCCAGATTTTTGGTGTTTGGGAACCAAGGCGTTTGAGAACCAAGGTACCACTGTACCTTTTCTATCTAGTTTGCAAGCTGCCACCACCAAAAAAATTGTGAGAAGGCCCCATGGGCAACATCTGGTTCCCAGTCTCATGAGAAGCTAAAAAGAGACTGAAGGGCCAGGCCAATGGTCCATTTGTCCAGCATCCTTCTCACAGGGGCCAACCAGATGCTTCTTTTGGGAAACCATCAAGCAGAATTTGAGCACATGAGCAACTCTCCCTTCCTGTGGTTCCAGCATTTGCATGAACTTGTCCAATCCTCTTTGGAAGACACGCTAGGTTGCCTCTCCCACTCCCAGCAGTGCAACCCCTCCACCATGGGAGAGCAGGATAATTCACATTTCTGTGGGATGTGAAACACAGGGAGCAGTCAAGTACAACATCCCTAGAGTGGACATGAAAGGGGATGTTTGCTCCAGTCAGTAGAAAACGTTCTGTTTCCTCCTGGGCTGGGACAAACCTCCTCTGCATGTGACTAGAGGTGGGCGTGACCTCACCTCAGTGGCGTAGCGTGGGGGGTGCAGGGGGGCCCGGCCGCACTGGGCGCAACATCTGGGGGTTAGGGTTAGGGGGCGCAAATCCATGGGTTAGGGGGCGCAAATTACTTGCCTTGCCCCGGGTGCTGACAACCCACGCTACGCCACTGCCTCACCTGTCCAAGTGACAAAAGGACCAGGCACACAGCACCCCCTCTTTCTCTGACTCCATTCGTCGAAGAAGTAACATTAGCTGTCCTGTTGGCTTTCAGCCAAGAAAGGACAAAGGAACTAACTCCTTATGGGATAAATTCCACATGTATATACTTTGTAACCTAAGTCTGCCTTCAGGGATCCATCTGTGAACTGAATGTGTGAGTAAACTTCTTCTATACTTTTTACACAAGATTTTGTCGTGTCTATTCTTTTTAAGGGGGAGTAAAGGGGATTACCAGGAATCCTATACAGTCATACCTCAGGTTGAATGTGCTTCGGGATGAGCGTGTTCGAGTTGTGCTCCGCGGCAACCCGGAAGTTACGGAGCGCGTTGACTTCCGGATTTCACCGCTTGAGCAGACGCTCAAAATGACGCCATGCGCATGCGCAGAAGCGGCAAAAAGTGACATGTGCGTGCGCAGACGTGCCGTCGCTGGTTACGTTTGCTTCTAGATGTGAATGGGGCTCCGGAAAGGATCCCTTTCACATCTAGAGGTACCACTGTAATAAGAAAAACGAAAATGTATTGTCACTAGGTGCACAGCCTACCCCTCATGACTTAAAGCTGGGGATTTAAAAAGCTTAAACGAGCTTCCAACAAGCTAACTGCTGTGTATTTAAAAGGGGAATGTTAAAACTCTGCAAAGTTATAGAATTTGCTAGTGCAAGTTAGGAAGGATATTATTAAACAATATATCCTCTCCTGCCTCCCTGAACATTCCCACAATTTCCACCGGCAAGAGCCTTCCTGTTGCCCTCAATTACCGTCTGTCCTCTCATAGCAGCTCCACACAGACCCTCTGGCGGCAGCATCTCCCCCCCCCCCAATTTTTTTTATTAGTTTTCACAATATTATAAACAAACAAACACAAAAAACAAACAAACATAAATCATAGCCTTATTGAAAATTACAGTTATTAACTTTGTTAAGTGACTTCCTCGCTTCCCCTTGGTTGAATTTCATTGCATGTCCTCTTAACGGTTTTCCAAGTCCCAATTTCTATGAAATTTAACTTAAACATTAACATCCTTAAATCTTCACCTTATGGAATTAAACATATTAATTCATCACTTAACATAAATAAAATCCTAATCCCATTAAGTATCTGCAAGCTATTTTCAGTTAGTTTAACTTAACAAATTTAACTAAATAATCCTTAAATTTATTCCACTCTTCCTGATACTCCTCCTCCTTCTGGTGGCGGACTCTTCCGGTTAGGTCAGCTAGCTCCGAAAAATCCATCATCTTCATCTGCCATTCCTCTGTTGTTGGTAATTCTTGGGTTTTCCACTTTTTAGCTAACAAAATACGAGCAGCAGTTGTGGCATACAAAAATAATTTAACATCTTTCTTGGGCAATTCCAAACCTGATATTCCAAGAAGAAAGGCCTCTGGTTTCTTTAGAAATGTATATTTCAACATTTTTTTCAATTCATTATAAATCTTTCCCCAGGAGTCTTTCACCTTGGTACAGCTCCACCACATATGATAAAAGGTTCCTTCCTTTTCTTTACATTTCCAACATATATTGTCACAATTATGATATATCTTCTGGGGGCAGCGTCTTAAGGCACTGCTGGGAAACATGATGGCGGCATCTCCAGCCCCAGAACCTGCCTGGGGTCTTTCCAAGTCTCTCGCCCATCCGTGCAATATTATCTGACATGCTGTCCAGTGACAAAATGGATGACTATGATTCTATGATTCTATGAACCAAAATGGTCAAAGGCCTGGAAACGATGCCTTGTGAGGAACGGCTAAGGGAGCTGGGCATGTTTAGCCTGGAGAAGAGGAGGTTAAGGGGTGATATGATAGCCATGTTCAAATATATAAAAGGATGTCACATAGAGGAGGGAGAAAGGTTGTTTTCTGCTGCTCCAGAGAAGCGGACACGGAGCAATGGATCCAAACTACAAGAAAGAAGATTCCACCTAAACATTAGGAAGAACTTCCTGACAGTAAGAGCTGTTTGACAGTGGAATTTGCTGCCAAGGAGTGTGGTGGAGTCTCCTTCTTTGGAGGTCTTTAAGCAGAGGCTTGACAACCATATGTCAGGAGTGCTCTGGTGGTGTTTCCTGCTTGGCAGGGGGTTGGACTCGATGGCCCTTGGGGTCTCTTCCAACTCTATGATTCTATGATTCTAAGATTCTATGACTGTGGCAGGTAGTTCAGGTGTGCCTTTTGAGGACAGGATGGAGAGCAGGGAGCAGACGCTCTTAGAAAGCTGACTTGTGGTTATTACCCTTAGAAAGGCCTCCTGCTTATTCAGGGAGGGGGAGGCAGGCATTAAGGGCCTTTTCGCTATCTTCCCATTTCTTCAGAGCAGTTAACAGATTAAACCAATTCATTAGCTGCAAAGTGGAGCAAAGAGCAATGCGGTTTAGGAAGAGGGCAAATCTCTCTTCGGATTTTCTCGTAAGTGGGGAACATGGGATTTCAATCTGGCCTAGCAGAGATACAAGGAGGAAAGCTCTCAGACCCAGGATAAGACAGAGGTGCAGAATACAATCAGAATACGGATGAAACGAAAGTGTGGATGAGCTCCGAGAGAGGCCACTTGCAAGCCAAGGCAGGGAGAAAGATTCAGCGTTAAAAGCTTTTCCAGCCTCTTAGAAAAGAAGCAGTGCAGTCTTTAGCATATGTGCTCCCAGGGTGCAAAGATCCCCCAAATTTAGTTTAGCCCCCAAATTAGCTTTTATTATGATGTAAGAATTAATTTCATGTGCAGGGCGCCGTTGAGCACATCTTTGGTAAATGAGCACACAAAGTCGAAAGTCCTTCAGTTAAACAGTAGGTATACATTTCGGTAATGCTTAGGTATATATGCATTTTGTTTTTTTAGCTTGATCAAAATTATTTATTATTTCAGAACAGGTAGATGGTTAAGAGCTTAGGCGGCTTCAGCGGTGGGCTCCTGGTGCCCCACACCCCTTGCACCCCCGGGGAAAGACAGCCCTGCATCTAAGAGAAATGGCAAAATGCAAAATAATTGAGAACCAGAGGAGAACAGCAGGTTCAAAACTATTAAGAACTTTGCGGCAACTTAGGTTGGCATGGGAGACAGTGGCTGTGAGCTGACTGACATTTAGTCTGCATTTGGTGTGCTCCCAGCCGCTGACTTGTGAAGCTGCGTAGACATGAGAAAGCTACAGTCCACCTCTATCCTGTTATTTCTTGAGAAATATTGACATTTTGATGCATTTTCCCTCAGCCACGTTTGATTCAATTTGAAAACGTACGTCCTAGCCACCAACATCTTCTGGGTTGTGTGTCTGTTCTGCCTCCACAGTTGAAGGCAGAAATGCTTCTGAATACAGTGGTACCTCAGGTTACATATGCTTCAGGTTACATACGCTTCAGGTTACAGACTCCGCTAACCCAGAAATAGTGCTTCCGGTTAAGAACTTTGCTTCAGGATGAGAACAGAAATCGTGCTCCAGCGGTGCGGCAGCAGCAGGAGGCCCCATTAGCTAAAGTGGTGCTTCAGGTGAAGAACAGTTTCAGGTTAAGTACGGACCTCCAGAACGAATTAAGTACTTAACCCGAGGTACCACTTTAGCCATTGCTAGAAACCACAGGACGGGAGAGCTGCTCTTCTGCTCAATTCCTGCTTGCGGGTTTCCGATAATGGGCATCTGTTTGGCCGGTGCAAGAACAGGGTGCTGGACTAGATGGCCTGATCCAGGACGTTCTTCTGATGTTCTCTGCCCTCTGCCATAGACAGTCTGAGGGAAAGTTGGGAACACATTCAACCATACCGATGTGCACCTCGAGTTACAAATGTGATTTGAAATGCATGGGGGTGCTCAGACAACAAACTCACTGAATTTTCATCACCATCATCTGTTTATCTGTCCGCCACTTTTCCATGAAAATGTACCCAAAGTGGCTCACAACATCTCAACAATTAAGTATATAATAATAAAACCAATTAACAAAAACAAGGAGTTGTAAGCTGGCAATGTGTACACTGCCACACAACACCTCTCTTGACTTAAACCATGGGTAGGCAAACTAAGGCCCAGGGGCCAGATCCAGCCCAATCGCCTTCTAAATCCGACCCACGGGCGGTCTGGGATTCAGTGCGTTTTTACATGAGTAGAATGTGCCCTTTTATTTAAAATGCATCTCTGGGTTATTTGTGGGGCATAGGAATTCATTCATTTTTTTTCCTTCCGAAATATAGTCCGGCCCCCCACAAGGTCTGAGGGACAGTGCACCGGCCCCCTGCTGAAAAAGTTTGCTGACCTCTGGGTTAGACCAAAACACTTCCCTGCATCTTCGGTGATCCCTGTATTTATCAGCGCAGTGGAGGGAGGGTGGTGAACCCGCCTCCCGTCGGGCTGTGGCGCCCAGCGGCCATTAGCATGGAATCAATATTTTCTCGTGGCCTCAAGTGAGTTTTCTCCGGCGTCAGTCAAAACAAGAGTGGCTCCCCGTCACAGTGAGAAAAATGCACATGGACACACGCACTTTCTAGCGCAGCCGAACAAAAGGTTACGCATGGCAGAGCATTACCCCAAGTGACCAATTCCTTCGCCGCAGAAGAGAGCCAAGCAGAGCCTGACGTACTTCAATTATCCCCAAGGTTATTCAATTATCCTCGTCCTCCATTTTCCTCTCCCCCCCCCCCACAACCACCGCCATGCTGGAGTGTGACTGAGGTGACCTGGCAGGTGGGGAGATGGGGCACAAATGAGGGATCTCCAGTTGCTCCAGGGACTATGTGTGACATTGTGAAAAGAGATGTCAGCACACACACAAACGCTTACCGTTGTGCTCCTGACTCCCCTTTCCCAGCAGAGGTGCCTGTTTCCGAATCAGCAGCCAAATCACTCGACCTTTAAAAGGGGAAAACTGGGGAAAGAGCTGAGGCAACAGACCTATTTAATTTGCCCACATGCAAATAACAAATTAAAACTGCTAGCCCTCTGGGGATAAAGAGTCATTTGCCTACACACACATACCCTGTAGGCTATAAATCTAGACAAATAAATATACATTTCATTACAGCAAATTAACTCTGCCAAGAAGAATGGGAGGTCTTTGTGGGAATGTTCAGGGATGCAGGAGAGGATATATTGTTTGGTTATAGCCTTTCCAACTTGTGTAAACAAGTTCACAATTTAGCAGAGTAACATTCCCCCTTTTAAACTCACAGCAGATGCGTTTGCTCAGGCTCGCTAAAGCCTCTATAATACGTTTCGTTGATAATTTCCCCTTTAGCCCCTCATAAAAAGATAGACGCAACACAGTCTTCTATAAAAGTATAAAAAGAGTTTACTCACACACATTCTGTTCACAAATGGATCCCAGAAGGCAGACTTAAGTTACAAAAGTAATACAGTGGTACCTCAGGTTACACACGCTTCAGGTTACATACGCTTCACGTTACAGACTCCGCTAACCCAGAAATAGTGCTTCCGGTTAAGAACTTTGCTTCAGGATGAGAACAGAAATCGTGCTCCGGCGGCACAGCAGCAGCAGGAGGCCCCATTAGCTAAAGTGCTGCTTCAGGTTAAGAACAGTTTCAGGTTAAGTACGGACCTCTGGAACGAATTAAGTACTTAACCCGAGGTACCACTGTATACACCTGGAATCTATCCCATAAGGAGACAGTCCCTTTGTGCATCTTAGGCTAAGCAGATGTTGCTTCTTCAACGAATGTGGTCAGAGAGAGAGAGAGAGAGAGAGAGAGGGCTGCCCTGTCCTGTGCTTTTGTCATTACCTGCACAGGTGAGGCCACGCCCACCTCTAGTCACATGCAGAGGAAGTCTGTCCCAGCCTAGGAGAAACAGGAAGTTCCACCTAAATCAAAATCTAAAACAAATTTAATACCACAGTTTAAAATGACATAGGTAAAAAATAACAGCAATTTAAACAAAAAAACGAAAACTAAACTAAACGGAGCCCTTTCTGCCCAGCAGCAGCAGCGACAGCAGTCCTTTATAGAGCCCATCAGGCCCACCTGGCCAGGTGGTGAGTGGCAGGACTGGGGCCCTCAGGCGCTGAGCAGGGAGTCCTAGGGATGTTGCACTGGGCTGCTCTTGTGTTTCACATCCCAGGGTGAGCAGCCCCTTCTCCCTCCTTGCCCTCGCACCCTCTGGCAACCACAGTAGCCAATTGTCCGGGGATTTAATTAAGAACCTAAGGCAGCCTCCTAATGCCTTTCACATGCATGAGATGAGGGAAAGGCTGACCCTACGGAAGGATTTCAGCTTAGTTCCTGCCTAGCCTCTTGGGTCGCCAGGTGGGTGGGCCAGAGCATCCCAGGCATGGCATCATTTTCCAGGGAAAAGAAATGCCCACGATGCATTGCTGTCACTTGGACCACATGACTGGTCATGTCTGCCTCCCTCAAGCTCCCCAGGCTTGGGAGGGGCAGGCCTTCAGTCTCCTGCCTCATCAGGACCTGGTACAGGCACAGGCAAACTCGGCTCTGCAGATGTTTTGGGACTACAACTCCCATCACCCCTAGCTAACAGGACCAGTAGTCAGGGATGATGGGAGTTGTAGTCCCAAAACATCTGCAGGGCCGTGTTTGCCTATGCCTGACGTGGTACCTCCAGCGGTTTCTGCTGCATAGTCTCACTCCCCTCCGCAAGTGTGTGCCCCCCTCTGGACCTAAATCAGAGGGCTCAGAGAGAGAGAGAGAGAGAGAGTGGTGTAGTGGTTAGAGTGCAGGACTAGGAACTGGGAGAGACCTGGGTTCAAATCCCTGTGTGGCCACAAAATTTACTGGGTGAACCTGGTGGCCAGTCACATTTACTGCAGCCTAACCAACCTCGCAGGGTTGTTGTGAAGATAAAGTGGGAAGAGAGCCACAGATGCCACCTTGAGCTCCTTTAGTAGCTGCAGAAATTGGCCTTTTCCAGAGAGACTATCTGAGCAGCCCAGAACCCCATGCCTTACTCCGGAGAGTGGCGGCTCAGCAAATGAAGCCTTAGAATGGACTCCACTGCAGGGATTCCGTGGGCACATTGCACAAATATGCATTTTGCTCATTTAATTATTTACTGCATATATATTTCTCCTTTCTGCCAAGGCACCCAAAGGGGTTTGCAATTTAACAAACTAAAACAGAAGGATGCTACCAGTTATGAAAAGCCGCTTTGGCTCAGGGTGATGGTGGTTTTATCAGGAGTTTGATAGCATGAGCTCCCTGGCCTATTCTTTTTTGTGGCCAAGGTCCCAGTTTCATCAGGCTGATACAACCTTTTTCCATTTTGTCCTCCTTGTGGGGAGAGAAGGAGGAAGAGGAGGGTCACTGCAGGAGGCAAACATCCCAAAGAGAAAATCTGGGCCCTGGAGACAGATGGACACAGCAATGACTCTTTCTGGGGGTGCCTCACTTTTGCACGCAAACACACTTTCCCAAGAAGTCCCCGCGGTCTCTCTGACACCTTCTTTTCAGGGACAGCTCTCTTTCTGCTAGGGTCAGATTCAACAGATTTATGGCCCTTTTAAATCCAGGGCTGCCCGCAGCACCTGTGCTCTCGGAAAGAAAAGATTTGCAGGCTTCCCATGCCTCAGTTGGTGTCCTGAAGGTTTATTGGGCTCTTTACAACCCTTCAGAAAACACCAGCTGAGTTTCCACATCTGGGAGGCTTTCCCCCATGACGCAGTCTGTCTCTGGGCTTCTCCAAGCTACCTGCTTATTCTGCATCCCTTCCTCATTTCATTTCTTACACAGAAGTTAAGACAACACCCAGTCTTTATTGAGAATCCCCCTTCACTTTCCTTACAGCAAAAAGTCTGGTTTTCCAAAAAGGTGCGTTTGTTGCACTAGGACAGTGGTTCTTAAACTTTTTTCTCTGGGCCACATGTTCAGAATAAACAATTGCCGTATTTTTCACTCTATAGGATGCACTGGACCATAGGAGGGGGAGAACAGGGGAAAAAATTCTCCCCCTCTCTGCTCAGCGCCCCTTCAGCGAAGCGGCAGGAGAAACGGAGCCCCTTCCATTTCTCCTCCCGCTTGGCTGAAGGGGCGCTGCGCAGAGAGGGAAAACTGTGCAGTGCCTCTCCAGTGAAGCGAAGCCTGGAGACCAAGAGGGATCGGTATGCACTGACCCCTCTCCCTCTCCAGGCGGCTATCCGCAAGCCTTCGGAGCGCAGTGGGAACTCCTGCTTGCGGATAGCTGCTTGAAGGCCCCGGAGCGCAGCAGGAGTTCCCTGCGCTCCGGGGGCTTCAGGAGGCTTCAGTGAAAGCAACGCGAAGCCTCCAGACCGCGGGGAGAGCGCTCCCTCTGCACTTTGGAGGCTTCGCGTTGCTATCGCTGAAGCCAAGGAGCCTGCATTCGCTCCACAGGACGCACACACATTTCCCCTTAATTTTTGGAGGGGGAAAAGTGCGTCCTATAGAGCGAAAAATACGGTACTTGCACCATACCATTTTTTTTTAATTGATAAGAAATACATTGGGAAACAAAAAGAAGAAACTCACATGTTGATTTATAGTATGACCCTGGGACACCCAGAAAGTATAAAAGAATGCAGCTACATAAGGACATGAATCATTCCCAAAATAGAAGGTTAAGTGTCCTTGAATCTCAATGGGACAAAGGCTCAGAGTCCACTTTCTTAGGTGATTATTTCACTTCTTGGAACCCTTGTAGATTTCTTGAGTGTTTCGGGAACTTCTGTCCAGGACATCAGATAAACAGCCTCTTGGTTAGGAAAGTTGCCAGTAACAGGATAGGTCTGCATGGGCCTTCCTTTCTCATTTTTCAAGTGAGATACTCTCTCCCTCTGTTTTCTCTCCAGCCACTTTTAACTGTTGTGCAGCATTTAAAGAAGGATTCCTGGTAATGCATCCCCTCTGTCCCAGCTGGGGACAGCTGCTGAAACCTTTGCATCGCCACGTTTGCTGACTTTGCAGTTGCAGAGCCTTTCATCACCTCTTCCCTGTGTGGGGCCTTGATCAAATTTTCATGCGTTCGAGTTCCTTTGTAGCATTTGACCTTTCCCCAAAGGGTGCATTTTCAAGACCACCACTTACAACAACAACAAGAAGAAGAAGAAGAAGAAAGAAAACCCAGGAAGGCAGGCCAGTGGCCCTTTTTGCTCGCAATAATGCAAGAGTCTTCTGCTGGATCAGGCCAATGGCCCATCTAGTCCAGCATCCTCTTCTCAGATGTCTGGGGGGAACCAGCAAGTGGGACATGAGCACAAAAGCGCACTCCCCTCTTGCAACTGGCATTCAGAAGCATTGCAACTGTGGAAGGAGCGCATAGCTATTGTGGTGAGTCTCATCGATAGCCTTATTCTCCCCCATGAATTTGTCCAGTCCTCTTTTAACCATCCAAGTTGGTGGCCATCGCTGACTCCTGTGGCAGGGAGTTCTGTAGATTAACCACAAAACGAAGTACGTCCTCTTATGTGCCCTGATTGCCTGCACTGACTGGAAGCAATGGGCCTCCAGGCTTTCAGATCCCTGCCTGCATGTGCCACTGGAGATGGAAGCTGGGACCTTCTCCATGCAAACCAAATGCTCTACCAATGAGCTACGGCCTGACATCAAACCACTATTGGATGGAGAGACTGCAGAGTCTATGAAGTCTGGGTAGGGCAGCCCTCAAGGTAATCTTACCATTAAATTGAGAGGGGGCATGTTAGCAAAGCAGCCAGCTTGGCATTCACAGTCGTAACCAAGAGAGGGCAGCAGTGAGTGGGCACCCACGCCAGCCACACAAGACTGAAAAATAGGGCTGGCAGACCTGAGGAAGAGACCTGAATCACTTGCAGCAGGTGGAAAGGTCTTGCAGGGAGCCCCATCTTCTCCACACAAATCCTCCATTTTTTGCCTTTGAGTCCAGTGTTAAATCCATCACAGTCTTTTTTAAAATTATAAATATTTTATTAATTTTCTTTTATTATAACAAATTGCAAATAACGATCATCCAATTTTACATATTCCAATCCACCCCCACCCCGGTGACTTCCCTCATCAACCCTTTCTGGTTTGTCACATTGATTGTGGTCTTATGCATATTAATATTCTTTAGATGTTACGACATTGTCTTCCTTCATATCTTACTTGAATAAAGTTGTGAATGTTTATTCAAAACCTGCCAATGAGTCCATTTCCTTTTTGTTGTTTCTTTAGGTAAGTTGTAAAAGGTTCCCATTCTTTTTAAAAGTCTCTTTTGTCCTTTTCATGTAGTTTATCTGTAGAATTCTGCATAATTCACCCGTTTTTCTTGCCATTGTTCTTTTGTTGGTACTTCTTCAGTCTTCCAAACTAGAGTTATGCAACTCTGCTTGTTTGGATGACACGAGTTCTACCCACCTATGTATTCTGACAAATTCTGGCTGCCCCCTTGTCCTTCAAAGGGAGCTCTCCTAAAGGCTGGAATCATATATGCACACTTAGAATTATAGACTTGTAGTGTTGGAAGGGACCCCCAGGGCTCATCTGGTCTGACCCCCTGCAATGCAGGAATCACGGCTGAAGAATCCCCAGCCAATGGCCTCCAAGGAAGGGAGTCCATTCCACTGTCAAACAGCTCCCAAAGTTACTGGGAGGAAATCCCACTGAGCCCCATGGGGCTTACTCCTGAGCACAGCAGAGGGGTTATTTTGTACTTATTGGTGTAGCACTTTGGTTTTTTGGATGTTGAGTGATAGGCCAAGCTTTTCGTAAGCTTCTGAAAAATATTTAGCATGGTTTGGAGGTCATCCTCTGAGCGTGCGCACACTATGTTGTCATCAGCATACTGAAGCTCTATGACGGAAGTTACGGTAACCTTACTCTTTGCTTTCGGCCTGCTCAGATTGAAGAGCTTTCCATATGATTTCTACTCCGGTGGGGAGTTTCCCTTCAACAAAGTGTAGGATCATGGCAATGAAAATAATGAATAGAGTTGGGGCAATAACACAACCCTGTTTAACACCTGATCCCACTGTGAATGGTTCACTTTGAGAGCCATTGTTATCTGCGATTGTTGCTGTCATATTATCATGGAGGGAGCCAAAGGATGTTCACAAATTTATCAGGGCAGCCAGTTTTCAGAAGGACAGTCTACAGGGCATTACGATTTAAAGATTGTCTTCCATAAACACGGTTTTAACAATGAGTCCGTAAGTGACTGTGGAGGCCAGTTCTGGATCCACAAGTCCTTCCACAGTGGGGACATTGGTTCCTGGGCAGGAGTTGATCACGGTGTAGATTTGCCAAACATGCCTTCCTCTTAGCATGTTTCTCCCTTGTGTCCTGAGTTCAAGTGTCTTCAAAGCCCAGGACACCTTTGGGTCAAGGCTGTTCTCCAATTGGAGCGTTCACAGGCCAGTGTTTCCCAATTGTCAGTGTTTATACTACATTTTTTAGATTTGCCTTGAGACAATATTTAAACCTCTTTTGTTGACCACCAGCATTACACTTTCCATTTTTAAGTTCGGAATAGAGTAGTCATACCTCGGGTTAAATACGCTTTGAGTTGAGCGCATTCGAGTTGCGCTCCGTGGCAACCCGGAAGTAATGGAGCGCGTTACTTCTGGGTTTTGCCGCTTGGGCATGCGCAGATGCTCAAAATAACGTCATGCATATGCGCAGACGTGCCGTCGCTAGTTACGTTTACCTCTAGATGCGAATGGGGCTCTGGAACGGATCCCGTTCGTATCTAGAGGTACCACTGTAGTTGCTTTGGAAGACGAGGAGGGTGTCAGCTTCTGAGCTACACAGAACACTGCCATCCATGCTTGACCAGGCCAAAGAGTTCTGTGTAGCTTTTCAGATTTCTCTGCCAATAAAACAAAACCTATCAATTAATTTCGTTGACGAAGGAGATGTGTATGGGACTTAATGGGAAAAGATGAGTAAAATCCAGCATCAAAGGAACCTTTTTGCAGCGGCCAGTGGCAGACTTGGTGGGCGGCCAAACCTTGCCTTGGAATAAATCATGTTCATTCCAGAGCTACAGGCCAGAGTGTGTCCCGTTGGCCTTAAAGCGCACCCAGCCGGGATAGGAAGCAAATCAAAGTCGGCGCGAACCGAAACAGGCCCACCGGCCTGGCAGCTGCCTCCGGGGTCAACAGAGACCCTGAGCCAGCTGAGCAGAAGCCTTTTCCCCAAGGCAGAGGCGCGCCTGGACTCCCTTGCGCCCTTGCCAGAGCCGGCAAGCGCGGGTTTTGCGCCCCCCTCGGGCTGCGCCTTTGGCGGGGTCCAACGTGGCCAGCCACTCGGTGCGCCCCGGCCTCCAGGCTTCTTCTACGGGGGAACGGATCCTGCGCCGCCCCCAAAGCTCCTGACAACCTCCCTCCCCCCGGCGGCGAGGGGTCCTGCTCCGCGGCGAAGCTTCCCGGGTGCGCTCGGGCGCGCGGCATCGAAGCGCTCTGCGTGGCTCGAAAGCCTGCCGCCGGTGCCCGGGCGCGCGGGGCGGCGCCGGTTGGAGCTGCCGGCGTTGCCGCGCGCGGTGTGGGCGGCGGCGGCGGCGGCGGCGAGGCTGGGCCGGGCCCGGGAGCGCGCCAAGCAGCCTTGGCAGCGCGGCCACTGGGAGCGCCGTTGCTGGGATTCCCGGTCGGGCGTCCCGGCGGCGCTGCAGCCGCGCTCGCTCGCGCGCTCCCGGGCGCCGGGATCCGGGGCGGAGGAGGAGGAGGAGGAGGAGGAGGAGAAGGAGGAGCCGCCGCGGGGCGGGCAGCCGGCGAGCGCCAGGCCCGGCCTGCCTGCCTGGCTGGCTGCTGCTGCTGCCTGGGCGCTGGCGGCGGCGTCTGTTCCCGGTTGCGCGGCGCCTGGTGTCCGGGCGGCGGGCGCGGCTGCTGGGTGCGCTGCGTCTGCTGCTCCTCCTGGCCGGTGCGAAGATGGCCGCTCCGCCGCTGGCCGCCAAGGCCGGCTCGGGCGCCGCGCCTGGCCCGGGCCGGGCTCCCTCCTCGGCGGCGTCGGGCGGCTCGTCGCTGTCCGCCGCCGCCGCCGCCGCCGCCTTCCCGGAGCTGGACTTCCGCTCGGGCGCCCGCGTCGAGGAGCTCAACCGGCTCATCCAGGAGTTCACGCGCCACGACCAGCGCGAGTACGACGACCAGCGCGCGCTCGAGATCCACACCGCCAAGGACTTCATCTTCTCCATGCTGGGTAAGGAGGAGAAGCAGGAGGCGGCGGCGGCGGCGGCGCGCTCCCCTTCCCCGCCCGGGCGCGCCCGGCTCCGGCTGCCGGGACCAGTTGCTGCGCGCCGCTTCCCGGAGGCTCCCGCGGGCGGAGGGGCGGCCAAGCCCCCAGACGGGCGCGGCTTCGGGGGCGCCGGGATGCCCTTCTGCGCCTGGGAGAGTCGGGGAGGTGGCGATGGTCCTTTCGGTTAATGGTCCGTTTCGGGTTAATGGAAATAGGGTGGGGGAGAGGAAAAGGGCAAAGACCCCGACTTGTCGGTGGGGGGGGGAGAGTTCTGGGCGTGATCCTGCCCCCCCTCCGTATGAGGCTGGGCCCTGGTGGCTTGCAGGGAGCCTGGCACCTGTCGCACTGGCGGCTCTTGCCTGCAGCCCCTGAATCGGAATTACGCCCCCCCCCATTTCCAATAGAGCATGCTCCCAGAAGCCAGGATGCCACCCTGCTCCCCAGTCCTCCCCATCCCGCCCAAAGCCGTGGGTAGCTTGGCAGAAATGCCCGGCGGGGGCGGGGACGACACCGCTGGGCAAAGCCTCGTGCGCCTCCCGGCTCCTGGTCCAACTGCGGAGGAGAGGCAGCCCTTGAAGGGGACGGAGCCGGTGGTCCCTCTTTGCAACGGGAGAGGAAGCAGGAGGGAGCGGGGAAAGCAGCTCCCTCCCCCGGCAGCCCCACTTTGCTGATTATTTCTGAGAACCCGCCCCGTTCACCTCGGCAGCGAGGCCAGGGCTGTGGCTCCCCCCCCCCGCCCCCAGCTCGTCAGCTGAGACAAAGGGCAGAGAGGGAGAGGGGTGGGCGCCTCACTCCCGCCGGTGCGCAAGAACAGCGCTCCCACCCTGGGCAAACGGGGAGCCTTCAGGCCATGGGTGCTTTCCACCCAGCTCAGCTGGCGGGATTGTGTGGGGAAGGGGGAGAGCCCCACCTCCTTTCGCAATTATGAAGTCTGAAATGTATTGGAATGGACATAAATCACTGCTGGAGCGTGTTGCAGGCCGAGCAGTGAGTCAAGGCGAGTCCCCTGGGATCGCAGCTGCCCTCCTCTCCCTCTTAGCGCTGCGTGAAACTGTAAGATTTAATCCTGGCTGGAGCAAAAGACCACTTCTTTGGTTTTGCTTTTTAAGAGGGCTTTGCAAAGCCAGGTAACTAAGACCTTCTCCTCTGGCCTAAGGTGGCTGTTGCATTGCACAGGCCTCAATGCTGGCTGCCTTGGGTCCTAGCTCTCAGCTGTGGTTCCATGATGAAGCTGCAGGCTCAGCAGGTGCCCCCTCTCCTTTGGCCTACCTGTGAGGAGGAGGTTGGAAGCTTTCCTTTCCGTCCCTGTTCTTCATTAACTGCCCTCTAGCATTGCGTCCAAACTACACAAACTTCAGGTTATTCAAAGGAACAAAGGTCACACTGAGGCTGACTTCTTCCACGCAAACACCCATTTATCTCATTGCAAACGTGGAAGGATATATTCAGCAACTTTTGGAAACACGCAAACTTTTTCTTTTTTTGAGGGGGTGGTCTTACCTTTCAAACAAAATGACCAAGGGTTGGCCAGTCTTTATTTTCAGCCAGTAAATGAGGCTAACCACCCTTTCCCTCCAGAAATGTTCCTGAGAGTGGAGCTAAGCTTCTAGTCACCTTGCGGCTGTGCCGGAGGAGTGTCGTGGGTGGGGGTCGGTGGGCACAGGCTACAATGGACAGGGGGAGAGTCTGAGGCTCAGGCATGTCACGCTGAACCGTAGTTTAGTGTAGCACCTGGACCCAGCCTTTTGAGCCACAGAGTCCCAGAACAGCCAGGAGCTTTGCAGTCCCAGGGAAGCCTAGTGTGGTCTGCTATGGGGTCTTTGTGAAGACTTGATAGGATTAGCGATCTCTTGGTGATGATCCTGTTGCTAAGGTGCTGCTTCCTGTCTTCTGGGAGAGATCATCAGGGGGTTTGGACTGGGTGTCCATCAATATGCAGATGATACCCAGCTCTACCTCTCTTTCAAATCAGAACCAGTGAAGGCGGTGAAGGTCCTGTGTGAGTGCCTGGAGGCGGTTGGAGGATGGATGGCGGCTAATGGATTGAGGTTGAATCCTGACAAGACAGAAGTACTGTTTTTGGGGGACAGGGGGCGGGCTGGTGTGGAGGACTCCCTGGTCCTGAATGGGGTAACTGTGCCCCTGAAGGACCAGGTGCGCAGCCTGGGAGTCATTTTGGACTCACAGCTGTCCATGGAGGCGCAGGTCAATTCTGTATCCAGGGCAGCTGTCTACCAACTCCACCTGGTACGCAGGCTGAGACCCTACCTGCCCGCGGACTGTCTCGCCAGAGTGGTGCATGCTCTAGTTATCTCCCGCTTGGACTACTGCAATGCGCTCTACGTGGGGCTACCTTTGAAGGTGACTCGGAAACTACAACTAATCCAGAATGCGGCAGCTAGACTGGTGACTGGGGGCAGCCGCCGAGACCACATAACACCGGTCTTGAAAGACCTACATTGGCTCCCAGTACGTTTCCGAGCACAATTCAAAGTGCTGGTGTTGACCTTTAAAGCCCTAAACGGCCTCGGCCCAGTATACCTGAAGGAGCGTCTCCACCCCCATCGTTCTGCCCGGACGCTGAGGTCCAGCGCCGAGGGCCTTCTGGCGGTTCCCTCATTACGAGAAGCAAAGCTACAGGGAACCAGGCAGAGGGCCTTCTCGGTAGTGGCACCCGCCTTGTGGAACGCCCTCCCATCAGATGTCAAAGCGATAAATAACTACCTGACATTCAGAAGACATCTTAAGGCAGCCCTGTTCAGGGAAGTTTTTAATCTGTGATATTTTAGTGTATTTCTGGTTTTTATGGAAGCCGCCCAGAGTGGCTGGGGAAACCCAGCCAGATGGGCGGGGTACAAATAATAAATTATTATTATTATTATTATTATTCCTGTCTTTTTAAAATAATAATTTTTATTGAGTTTTCCATATTTAATTACATTTCATTACACAGATCTATAACATAAAGCATTGCTCCAACAAGAGCACTGACTTCCCTCCCTCCCTCTTTCTGACTTCCCAACATTTTTTAACAATGCTTCCTGTCTTTTTGGCCTTGGTAGGCTCTGAGTTACCGGTGCCAAGCAGTTAGTTCCCTGTTAATTTCTGGTGTGGAGGACCTGGACCGTGTTTCCCTTCTGTCACTGATCTCGTTCCTGCCCTGGCTTGGCTCCTGCTGCCAGGACTGGGGGAGGAACTGCCCTACGTATAGCACAGGGCCTTTGATTGGGAAGCAGATGTGCCTGGCCGCAGAGGGTACTTCCTGCCACCCTCACTCTGACTTGGCACTGGCCAGAGCGTAACACTCCCTGGTGCTCAGCCTGCAAACCAAGCCACATCTCAGCTCCTGACCCCTTTCGTTCCAGCTTGGCTGTAACCAGCTGGCTGGGCAGTGAGCTAGTAGCCTGCCTGCAAGGCTGCGTCAAAGGGTTTCTGTTGTTCTGGGGTGGGAGTGCTTGAATTCCTCCCCAAGCCTTAGAAGCCAATCAAACCTTGGTGATGTTTTTGGAGCCCCGGCTGCCTCCTCCTGGCCCTTAGTAGATTCAGTGAAGGACCAGGCAGCCACACTCAATCCAGTGTTGTGGGGCAGACCCCCAAGTTCTGCTCCTTTCAGCACTGCTTGATAACATGAGAAGCCCCTGAGCATGCAGAAGGAGTGGCCCACATTTTCATGATTTAATCAGAAACACTTATATACTGCTTGGTATTAAAAAATAATAATCTCTTAAGTCGTGACTTCTTATAACACTTTGGCCTGTGTCTGGGTGAACTGGGGGCAGCAGGGACCAGTCAGAAATGGCTTCTTTGGGGAAGGTTGCCGTGTTTAACTGTGACTTTCTGTGAGGAGTGACTACCTTAGCGAAGTGGTTCACAGGTGAGGACTTTGTCGGCTTCACTAGTACGCTGGTATAACTGGGAGCCCCTCTCCAGGGGTGTCCGTGTGATGTGCCGAGGAGAGACAATCTGGCTCTAAGGTCCACAAGCTTCATTGCTTGTTTGCCAGCATGTGAGAAGCAAGAGGCCTGAGAGCAGTTTAGGGCAGGGTCTCACGCCCCTTCAAGGCTCGGGATTGGGGGTGCCTCTGGGTATGCTGCTGCTCCCTAGATGCCTAGATGGCTGTGGGGGCCTGAGGCTCCTTCTCTCACTGCAGCAGCTCTCCTGGTGCAGGATCGGCCCTTTGCCACTCATGCAATATCTGCATAACCTGCCTCCTGCAACAGGACTGCCTTTGGAAATGCTTTTGGGACAGGCAGCTGGTCCAGAATTCAACTGCGAGAGATGTGCTCAGCACTACTCTGATATCGGATCAACTTGGCTCCAGTTTTGGAACTGGTTCAAAGGGCTGTTACTTAAAGCCCGAAATATCTGAAGGGTGGTAGGAAGCTATGCAAGGCAGGGCCTTCTCAGTAGCGGCACCGAGATGGCGCAGCTTCTTGCCATGGGTGGTCCGTCTGTCTTCCTTGCTGATGGGCTTGAGCCGACAAGTTAAAATGTTTCCATTGGGTCTTTGAGGAGGTGGGCAGATAGAAATGAAAGGACTGGAAGCGGTTTTAAGATGCAGCTGTCTCTGCACAGCTTGGCTAAAGGTCATTTCCTGTGGCAGTTGTAGCAAATGGAACTTCCAACCCTGCTCAGGTGAACTTGCCTGTCACTCAGTAGCTAAGAACGTGCCCTGCGGGTGCACAAATTCTCCAGCAACAGTAGACGGGCTGGATGTTTCTGCCGCACCTTCGCTGTTTGCAAAGGCTGGGCGTGGGCCCCGTAATCTTTACGTGACTCTTCTTGTCCTGGCTAGACTTGCTCCAGGAGGAAACCGCCAAGGGTTCCTGGAGAAGCCTATGTTAGCAACTGTCTTCTTTAAAGGAAGACTCGCTCCTGCTTGACAGAGAACTTAGCTGGCGAGTGCCCGCAGGATTAGAACCTTGTTGGGGGTGGCTCGCTCAGAGGAACCCCTAGGATTGCAGCAGTACAAATAGGAACCCCTTCGAAAATAAAACCCTAAGGGAGCAGCCCCCCTCCCAAAGGACCCACCTGAACTGAGCATGCTCAGTGGCCGCAGAACGCTGAGCTTCTGTTTGGGAGGGGAAGAGAAGCATGAGGGAAACAGAAGGGAGTAAGAAAATGCTTCTGAATTCTGGTTGCTAGAAACTGCAAGAGGGGAGAGTGTTGTTGCGCTCAGGTTCTGCTTGCTGGTTTCTGGCTGTAAGACCAGGGGTCCTGGCCTAGGTGGGCCCCCTCTGGCCTGACCCTGCAGGCAGACTCTTCTAATGTTCTTAGGATGCCTGGCCGGCCGGCCCCCTAAACAGGAGCTCTCCATTGCTGCCTTTCCCACTTGAAATCTAATATTCCCCAAATCATGCCTTTAGAAAAAAGGTCTAGGCATGTGCTTGGCAATGGCACATAATTATATATCTACAAATGGTAACTAGGATACCGTTCATGGTGGTTCTCCGTCTCTCTCTCTCTCCTCCCCACCCCCACTCCCACCCCGCCCTGCGGAAAAGCCTGACAGGATTCTGCATGAGCTCACACTCCAAAGAGCCGTTCCGTACAGTAGGCACAGTGTTAATGAACTCGAAGCACTTCCTTTTTGCAATCCAGCTGTGCATCTTTCTCATCATCGGCTTCCTCCTTCTCTCTCTCTAAATGCTGGAGCTCAGAAAAGGCAGGGGAAGTTCCACAAGGAAGGATAAGAGTTCTTAGAAGCAGCCTTGTAAGATGAGTAACCGAAGCTGCGTCCTGGCCCCCCCCCCCCCCGGGCTGCCTGAAGGAGAGACTCCCAAGGGATTCCCAGGAGGGTCCCTTATGTCTCTTGGGAATCGCCCCCCTCCCCCGCTGGCCTCTCCTTTCATCAGCGACCCCAAAGGTGTCTCACTTTCTGGTTGGTGGTACAGTGGGGTGTGTGCTTTGCAGGGGCTCTCCTCTCTTTGCGAGGGGCTGCAGAGGTGGCGGCGGCTGGATGAGCCTGGAGAAAAGAGCTTATGGAAGTGACCTAGTTATTGTGTTATCTTATCGCAGATAATCTCTCTCCTCCCCCCCCCCCCCCCCGCCATGGCATCTCTGCTCTGCCTTTGCAATTGGAGGCAGAAGCGCTCCCAAGTACCATTTGCTAGAAATCGCAGGAAAGGAGAGTTACCCTTGTGCTTGAATTCTGCTTGCTTGTTTTCCATCGGGGGCATCTGGGTGGCCCCCATGAGACGGGCCGTGGGTCAGATCCAGCAGGTGGTACTTGTTCTGCCATGGAAGACAAGGCTGTTATTCACGGAAGAGAAGGCTTCCAATGGCCTTGGCTCTGCTCTGCTGGAGACAACAAGGCTTTTCCTGAGTGCCACTCGCTGGAAGACGCAGGAGGGCAAAGTTTGGGTCCTGCTTGCAGGTTTCCCATAATAAACACCTGTGGGAGCAGGATGCTGGGTTGATGGCCTACTGGCCTGATCCAGCAGCGCTCTTCTGGTTTTCTTAGAGAGCATATGGATTGCCAAAGAGTGGCAACGGGGGAGAAACTATCTGGCTGCTTTCCAAAGTCAGGATTTTCACCCCTTCCATCCCGCGTCAAGTGCTCACCCTTTGTGTCTGATCCAGAGTCCTCTTTAAAAGGAGTAAGTGTCAAGTGGTCCAGTAGCGATATTGTTCTTCGTTCTCTATTGGGGACCAGAAACTTAGCTCCACGGAGGTGCTAGCTAGGGGGTTGCGATGAGCTTTGCGCTGCAACAGTTTCCTGACCTGTGGAACATCCGGCTGCAGATAAGAGTGTTTGTGCTGCTTGTAGTGGCGGTTATTGCTGGATAGCTGGCTGAGAGTGAGCAAACCACATCAAGGACTCTTCCTCTCTCTATCTCTCTCTCTTTCCAGCATAACTTTTATCAAATAATTAAAATAAAACCAATGAAGCATTTGTTCTCCCTCATCCCTATTGCTGTCACTTCTGCAACTGCTCATCACCTCTTAGTTTTATTTATTTAAACATTTGTAAGCACATAAGCACATTTGGGATGCGGGTGGCGCCTTTCCGTGCGCTGCTCTGGTTCGCCAGAAGTGGCTTAGTCATGCTGGTCACATGACCTGGAAGCTGTACGCCGGCTCCCTCGGCCAATAAAGCGAGATGAGCGCCGCAACCCCAGAGTTGGTCACGACTGGGCCTAATGGTCAGGGGTCCCTTTACCTAAGCACATAAGAGGAGCCTGCCAGGAGCTCACAGCTCTTTAGATATACCCTGGTCTCTCCCAGGCCCTCATCCCCGATGCCACACTGGTGCACAGGGAGGAAGGGGGCAATTGAGGTACGGGCTCCACCTATGATTTGCAGTGCATGTTTAGGTTACTCTGCAAAATCCGAAAACTTCCCCACGAGCCTGAAATGAGTTGAAAGGGTCTCTAGCGCACAGCAGAGCCCCTGGGATTCCGATGTGCGTTGCCTCTGAGTAAGGGATTGTGGAAACATGGACAGCAGGTCACTTGCATGCATGATGGAGTTCCCGCATGCACCATGGTGAGGAAAACACCTTGCCAGCGGCAAGCCAAGCACTTCTGAATCTCGCCGTGTGTCAACAAGCCTTTGGTCTCGTACCTCGATTGTTACGGCAGACTCTGTCACTTGTCTGGCCTGTCTGCTGGTTAAGTCGTGATTTTAATCCTTTGCGACGTGCAGCTTCTGGGTGTCACTCTAATCTCCATCTGTGTGACAGGGAACCGAGCCATGGGGGGATGTCCTGGGGGGTTCTGGCACCTGGAGACGGATGGCGTGGTACTTCTTTGGGCAGTCGCTGCTGCCCCCTGATGAATGGAGCTGCGCAGCTCGGCCTGGCGCACTGCTGGGTCTTGTGCTCTTTCCAGCAGGCAAAGGTGGCAGGAGGGAGCTATGTGCCAGCCAGACAATGAATTGAGGTTTTGCTGGGGGGCGGGGGGGGGGGGGGGCGCCTGTTGCCACAGGTTTGCCTTGCAGCGCTTGGGCAAGTAGACTAGAAACTGAGCAACTGCCGCATCTTTCGCTGTGATTCCTGCATGGCTGGGGGTTGGGCTGGATGACCCCTGGGGTCCCTTACGATGTTGCAGTGCAGTTCTGTGGATCTACGCCTTGTGCATTGTCCCCCCCTCTGTGCTCATTGCATGGCAAGCAGCGCATGTGAGTTCTTGCAGGTAAGATCACACTTCTGGTGCTTCTCAAAAGGAGGTCTGCATTTCAGCTCTACCTCTCTTTTAAATCAGAACCGGTGAAGGTCCTGTGTGAGTGCCTGGAGGCGGTTGGAAGATGGATGGCAGCAAACAGAATGAGGTTGAATCCTGACAAGACAGAAGTACTGCTTTGGGGGGACAGGGTGTGTGTGTGTGTGGGGGGGGACTCCTTGGTCCTGAATGGGGCAACTGTGCCCCTGAAGGAGCAGGCCTGGGAGTCATTTTGGACTCTCAGCTGTCCATGGAAGCGCAGGTTAATTCTGTGTCCAGGGCAGCTGTCTACCAGCTCCATCTGGTACGCAGGATGAGGCCCTACCTGCCCACAGACTGTCTCACTAGAGTGGCGCATGCTCTGGTTATCTCCTGCTTGGACTACTGCAATGCGCTCTATGTGGGACTACCTTTGAAGGTGACCCAGAAACTACAACTAATCCAGAACGCGGCAGCTAGACTGGTGACTGGGAGCGGCTGCCAGGACCACATAGCACCAGTCCTGAGAGATCTGCATTGGCTCCCAGGACGTTTCCGAGCACAATTCAAAGTGTTGGTGCTGACCTTGAAAGCCCTAACCGGCTTTGGTTCAGTAGACCTGAAGGAGCATCTTCACCCCCATCGTTCAGCCAGGACACTGAGATCCAGCTCCGAGGGCCTTCTGGCGGTTCCTTCATTGCGAGAAGTGAGGTTACAGGGAACCAGACAGAGGGCCTTCTCGGTAATGGCACCCACCCTGTGGAATACCCTCCCTTCAGATGTGAAGGAAATAAGCAGCTATCCTATTTTTAAAAGACATCTGAAGGCAGCCCTGTTTAGGAAAGTTTTTAATATTTAATGCTGCATTGTTTTTAGCACTCGATTGGGAGCCGCCCAGAGTGGCTGGGGAAACTCAGCCAGATGGGCGGAGTATAAATAATAAATGATAATAATAATAATAATTATTGTGTGGTGTTGCAATGCGCTTGAATGTGTGAAGTGGCCCTCTGAGGAAATAAGAGAGTCGCAGAGTTGGGAGGGACCCCTGAGGGACTTCTAGCTCAACCCCCTGCAAGGCAGGAGTCACAGCGAAAGAATCCCTGACAGGTGGCCTCTGCTTTGAAGCTTCTGGTGCAGGGGAGAGTCCACCACCTTCCGAGGGTGTCTAAGGGAGACCAGAGGTGGTTTATGGGACCCTTGCATGGATTCACTCTAGGCCTGCAGCAGAATTCTCTCCCTCGCTCCTTCTTCCTTTGGACCCAGGTCCACTGGGGAGGTGCTGGCCCTGGAGAAATCCCCGGGGCCGCCTTGCCTGGGTTCCAGAAAGGCACATTTCGGTTCGCAGAAACTTAAATATTTTCCTTGCTCTGCACTTAAACAATTACTGTATTTTTTGCTCTATAAGACTCACTTTTTCCCTCCTAAAAAGTAAGAGGAAATGTTTGTGCGTCTTATGGAGCGAATGCAGGCTGCACAGCTATCCCAGAAGCCAGAACAGCAAGAGGGATTGCTGCTTTCACTGCATAGCGATTCCTCTTGCTGTTCTGGCTTCTGAGATTCAGAATATTTTTTTTCTTGTTTTCCTCCTCCAAAAGCTAGGTGTGTCTTATGGTCTGGTGCGTCTTATAGAGCGAAAAATACGGTAATCCTGGCTTTTTAAAGTGGTTTTAACATGGATTGGGAGGGGAGGTGCTGTGATTTTTCTCTTCTCCAAAGGAGCCTGGGGTACAGTCCCTGTTTGTCTCCCCAGGGCTTTTCTTGGGAGTGTGCTGAGACAGTACAAGGCTGTCCTTGGCAGTTAGCAAATGTTCTTTGCTCGCTGGCCTTGTCTATCCACGTGGCAGCGTCTGGCTGATTGACGGGGATTTATCTCCCCCCCCCCCGGCTGGAGGCGAAGAATCTCTTGCACAGAGCTGACTGTTTCTAAAACTTGGACCTGAAGGTGCTGCACATGGGTACCTCTTGGATTTTCGGTTAAATCCCCATTTCTTCCCGTTGTATGGATGGGTAAGTTGAGGCACAGACAACTCTTCTTCCAATTAAACCCACCTCTGCATCTTATGGTGGTCACCTAACTGCAAACTAAGGTTGGAATTCGCAGCGCTGGCTTCAGTGTTAGGTGTTTTTTATTTGGGTAAGGCGTTTTGGTGTACTTTGGTCAGTAGAAGCTTAGTAACCAGTTCAGCCGTGGCGCATCTGGAAACACGTAAATGATTATTCAAAGTGCAATTCTAGTTTGCATATGCCGTGACACAATGTCAGGGTGCAGCAGCAATGCCTTGGTGCAAGGTGACAAAATGTTCTAGTCAGATAAGGTTACCGCACATGCAGGAGAATTGAGCATAGGCCAGTGGTGTGGACTGGGGTGGGTGGAGAGGAATTCAAGGAAACCATGGTAGATTATTATTTTCTAATATGATTCAGAACCTTATAAGATCCAGATTAAGAACCCCTGCATCATCTGACATGCCAGAATCCTCCTGCCTTTAAGCTGTGATACAGAGGTTTTGCAGTTCTCTGTGTTGTCTGAAACTCTGCAAACCGCTGAAGAACCCCTTACAGAAGTGTCTTTCTCCGTAGTGAACACTCTTCAGTCTCAGGGTGAGCAAGGTGTGTACTGGCATTTCAGAGACTGGAGTTCCTTTGCCACTTTGACGTTGACATTCGTGGGAAAGGGCCTGCAGAGGACTACTAGACACAATGGCTGTGCTCGGCCTCTAGTCGGAGGCAGCAACCCTTCATTAATTTATAGAGCTGCGCAGTTGGAAGGGACCCTGAGGGTCATCTAGTCCAACCCCCTGCAATTCTGGACTCTCAGCTGAAGCATCCAAGACAGATGCCCAACTAACCTCTTCTTAAAAGTCTTCAAGGAAGGAGAGTCTGCCACCTTCTAAGGAAGCCCGCTCCACTGTTGAACTGCTCTTGCTGTTAGAAAGTTCTTCCTGATGTTTAGTCGGAATCTCCTTTCTTGTAAGTTGAAGCCATGAGTTCGAGTCCTACCCTCCACAGCAGGAGAAAACAAGCTTGCTCCCTCTTCCATGTGACAGCTCTTGAGATATTTGATGATGGCTCTCATATCTCCTCTCAATTGTGTCTTCTTCAGGCTAAACATACCCACCTCCTTCAAGTGCTCCTTGTCAGGTTTAGTTTCCAGACCCTTGATCATCTTGGTTTGCCCTCCTCTGCACATCTTCCAGCTTGTCAACATCCTTCTTAAATTGTGGCGCCCAGAACTGGCAGAATAGTGCTTCAGAGTACGAGTTGCTGGAAGCCACAGGAGGGGAGAGGGCTCTTGGGCTCGGATCCTGCACAATGGTTTCCCATTGAGGCATCTGCTTGGCCACTGTGAGACCAGGATACTGGACTAGCAGGCCCTCCTGATGGTTTTACGTTCTCTGTCTGGCACAGGAATGTTGCTAATCTAATCTCTCCTCCACCCAGATCTTCATAGTTCATGAAGAGTCTGGAATTTGCAGATGTGGCATGATGCATTTGGGGTGTGGCCAGCGAGTACACCCCGATATCAGGGTTTGGGGAGCTTCTCTTGTTTTTAGGAGGTTTTGTTTTAGTCCAGGGGGGCAGGCAGACCCCCTTGGTGTGTGGTTCTGTCTGGTCTGCCAGGCTGGATCTTCCAGCTGTGTCCTGTTCCGTCCTTCCCAACAGCATTCTAATCTCTGACAAAGTGGCGAACAGATTAAGCCCTGGAGACACTTGACTTCAAGGGCCTCTGGATTGGCAGTTCCGTGGTGGCTGGAGCAGGCGGGGAGGAGGGGGCTGGAGTGGAGCAGGCCCCTGCCTTTTCTGTAACTGAGCTGCACTCGCAGAGTAAACACGACCTGCATTTCCATTCAGGATTTTGTTCTCTCTCGCATATGGAAGGAAAGGCGGCCAGCTCAGCTCAGCGGCTCTTTCTCGGTTTGGCAGGGGGAAAGACCAGGCGTGCCAGGCTGAGACGGGAGCAGGCGCCTCTGAGTCGCAAGGGGAGCGATGACAGCTCCCTAGGAGGGCCTGGGCTTTGCGGGTCGACTGTCTGGCTCCTGTCTCTGCTCCAGAGATGATGGAGAAGCATCCCTAGGAAGGACCAGGGCTGGACATCCAGGAGGGCCGTGGCTCAGAAGTGGAAGTTGTGCCCGGTCGATTGCTGCTCTGATTTTGCGAGCGTACAGACCAAGGAGAAGAGTTGGTGGAAGAAGATTGGAAGAAATTTAAAGTTTATCTACAGAAACATTGTAAAATTAAGGAATGTTAGAAGGATGTTGGATTGAAGTTATGTGGTTTTAGCAGAAATGTTATAAAGGATCAAGTAAAAATGGATTGGTAATTAGTGAAAGAGGAGAATGTAAAAATATAGTATATCAAGATAATTTTTTAGGATAAAAACAAAGAGGGAAAGGATTTGCTGAAATATCTAATTGAACTAGAATACAAAAAAGGGAGGTGTGAGGAGGTCAAGGAAATAAGGAAAGGAAAGAAAGTTATGTAAAGGTTGGATTTGTGTGTGTGTGTGTGTGTGTTTTCTTTTTTTGTTTGTTTTTGTGTTTTGTTTGTTTAACTTTTTCTATTTTTCTTTTTGTAACCTTTAAAACTTTAATAAAATCTATTTAAAAAAAAAAGATTTTGCGAGCGTACAGGGCGGAAAGTTCCCTTCCACCCTGGCTTTAAGAACAAAAGGACTGCGGTTTGCAAAGGGGGCTGAGAATTGCAGCTCTGTGAGTGGTGAACTGCTCCTCACAGGATTTCTTGTGGGGATCCATAACTAGATGAGACTTGAAGTCCCTTCCAACTCTGCCAGGGACTCTTCTCTCATGTCCTCATGTCTACGGTCAAGCTTGTTTTCTCTGCTCCACCGATGATAATAATAATAATAAATTTTTATTTATACCTCGCCGTCCCCGTTTCAAAAAACCCATGCTCAGGGAGGCTAACAACAGATTTAAAACACTTAATTGATGCAACAAAAAACCCCCAGCATAAAATGCAGTATAAAACGTGAATAAAAAATTCAGAATTCAAAAATCAATTCAAGGGGGAAATCCATCCAGTAAACATTAGATGATCACCAGGGCTAGCTGGCTAAATTAGTCCTATTTGGGCCAGCAAGGAGACCAGGGGAGAATTAGCTGTGGGATCCCAGAGTGGGTTATCTTCATGAAAAGGAGAGATGGAGGGAAGGATGGGGAAATAAAAGATCAGGCTAAGTTCAGATTGAAAGCCAGGCGGAATAGCTCTGTCTTACAGGCCTTGCGGAAGGAAGTTCAGTCCTGCAGGGCCCTAGTCTTATGGGACCGAGCATTCCATCAGGTCGGAGCCATCACTGAGAAGGCCCTGGCCCTGGCGGAGGATAGTCTGACTTCCTTAGGGCCCAGGACCTCTAAACTATGATTATTCATGGACCTTAAGGTCCTCTGCGGGGCAGACCAGGAGAGGCGGTCCCGTAAATACGATGGCCCTAAGCCACAAAGGGCTTTAAAGGTCAAGAAAGACCTGCACCTTAAACCTGACCCGATACTCCACTGGGAGCCAGTGCAACTGGTAAAGCACTGGGTGAATATGCTCCCATGGCAGGGACCCCGTGAGGAGCCTCGCTGCAGCATTCTGCACTTGCTGAAGTTTCTGGGTTAGCTTCAAGGGCAGCCCCGCGTAGAGCGAATTACAGTAGTCAAGCCTGGAGGTGACCATTGCATGAACCTTTCTAAAGCTTCTGGGTTGAGGTACCTCATTCTTGAATCCACAGCAAAAGGTGACCGAGCCAAAAGAATGACGACATTATGTAATGTTGTTCCTCCTCACTCTTGAGGTTCTGAAAAAACAGATGGGCTGAGGCCAAGTTCTGGTCTTGGAATGCTTGACCTTTTCTCTCTCCTGGGGGAGACTTGGGCCATCTGGGTCTGGCCATGGAGGCAGAGTGTAGCCGTCCTGGCCAGCAGCCTACAAGAGCCTCCTCCACGATTTTGTCCTGTTGCCTTTCTAAGTCCCCTGCCTCCAGTGGAAGCGAGTTCCATAGGTTTTAACTCACACGTTCCACCGAGACTGAGGCAGTTCCAGAAGGAAATGCCCAAAGAGAAGGCCGTCTGTGATGGATGGGAGTGTCTTTAAAGTGAGATCTTGGAGGCACAACCTCAAACAGTAGGAGGCCTCTGAAGAAGCCAACAATTGTTACTCAGCCATCCTTGCAGCTGCTGCCTGCTCCCTCGGGGCCCCATCCAGCCCTCCATTTCTATGACTTTCCCCCACAACCAGGCACCTATAACTGGGAGCGAGGCTGCCTGGAGAGAGAAGCATATAATTGTGAGGATAATGTGTGCATGGAGGGTTTTGTCCCTTACATCTCTGTCCCTTCCCTCTCCTTTTTGTGTGTCTGAGGCAGATCTGGGTCGATGCAGACCCACACATCTGCTGTCCCTACTGTGGATGTAGATTGCATCTGTGAAATTGTCCCCCCCCTCTCATTTTCACCCACTGGAATACTGTGATTCAAACCGCAGCTGTCCTTGGCATCAAGGGTCCAGCTTGAGCTGACGAAGCTGAAGCCTTGCTCTTTGGCTTCTGTAAAGGTAAAGCGACCCCTGACTGTTAGGTCCAGTCGTGGCCGACTCTGGGGTTGTGGTGCTCATCTCACTTTATTGGCCGAGGGAGCCGGCGTACAGCTTCCGGGTCATGTGGCCAGGATTAAGCCGCTTCTGGCAAACCAGAGCAGCGCACGGAAACACCGTTTACCTTCCCACCGGAGCGGTACCTATTTATCTACTTGCACTTTGATGTGCTTTTGAACTGCTAGGTTGGCAGGAGCAGAGACCGAGCAATGGGAGCTCACCCCGTCACGGGGATTCGAACCGCCAACCCTCTGATTGGCAAGTCCTAGGCTCTGTGGTTTAACCCACAGCGCCACTTGGGATCAAAGTCTCTTTCTGGGCAAGGGGGCCGGGAAACCACTTTTCCTAAGAGGTTTGCTGCTTGGGGGGACATCTCCTCCTTTCTCCCTGGCTCAGGTGGTTTGGTGCTTTGGAGATCCCCTTTGTGATACCCTCACAAGTGAATTTTTGTAAGGGTGGGGGTTGTGTTCTTCCTCCCCTGTCATCTGCCTCTGATGATGAAATGGCTCTTCTTAGGAAACGGCCTCTGGGAAGTATAACCTCGGAGGGGGAGTCCCTGTGGCTGCTTCTTCCTCTTAACTTGAGACCTCGGGCAGCCACACTGGCTTCCCTTTTCTCGCTGCAAATCTCCTTCCTGGCTCCCCCCTCCCTCTGCTGCCCTGCTGTGGTATTTTGGGAATGTGACCTCCGCCAAGTCACAGCTGCCCTTTGCTTTTCCCAGAGAAAGAGGCGGGGGTGGCACGTTAGGGCTTCTGTGGGCCAGTTCCTCACCCACCGCAGAGAAGAGCCATTGTGCCCTCTTTGCAGTTTTATTTAATTAAAGATTTATTTGCCTGGTGAAAGCCCCATTAGAGCAGCGGGAGGTGGCAGCATCAGAGCATCACTTCAGGGGCCGAGTCCTGTCAGCTCCTCCCCCTCCCCCTCTTGCCTCAACCGTTTTTGGTTTTGTTTTTCGTTTTATAAAGGATTTAAGTCTTTGAGAGAGAGAGATTTATTGCATTTCTGCGCTGCTTTCCTTTCAAACGAATCCTGAAGCTGCTTAGAACAACAACAATTGGCAATAGTGTAACAGTGTCACAGGTCTTCTTCGGCGATCCCTCGTAGTTGAGTATAGCATCTAGATCAAGGGAAGTCATAGTGCCACTGTATTCTGCTCTGGTCAGACCTCACCTGGAGTACTGTGTCCAGTTCTGGGCACCACAGTTCAAGAAGGACACGGACAAACTGGAACGTGTCCAGAGGAGGGCAACCAAAATGGTCAAAGGCCTGGAAACGATGCCTTATGAGGAACGGCTAAGGGAGCTGGGCATGTTTAGCCTGGAGAAGAGGAGGTTAAGGGGTGATATGATAGCCATGTTCAAATATATAAAAGGATGTCACATCGAGGAGGGAGAAAGGTTGTTTTCTGCTGCTCCAGAGAAGCGGACACGGAGCAATGGCTCCAAACTACAAGAAAGAAGATTCCACCTAAACATTAGGAGGAACTTCCTGACAGTGAGAGCTGTTCAACAGTGGAATTTGCTGCCAAGGAGTGTGGTGGAGTCTCCTTCTTTGGAGGTCTTTAAGCAGAGGCTTGACAACCATATGTCAGGAGTGCTCTGATGGTGTTTCCTGCTTGGCAGGGGGTTGGACTCGATGGCCCTTGTGGTCTCTTCCAACTCTATGATTCTAAGATTGTCTTCCATAAACACGGTCTTAACGGTGAGTCCATAAGTGACTGTGGAGGCCAATTCTGGATCCACACATCCTTCCACAGTGGGGACAGAGGTTCCCGGGTTGGAGTTGATCATGGTGTGGATTTGCCAAGCATGCCTTCCTCTTAGCGTGTTTCTCCCTTGCGTCCTGAGTTTGAGTGTCTTCAAAGCCCAGGACACCTTTGGTCAAGGCTGTTCTCCAACTGGAGCGCTCGCAGGCCAGTGTTTCCCAATTGTTGGTGTTTATACTACTTTTTTTAGCTTTGCCTTGAGATCTTTAAACCTCTTTTGTTGACCACCAGCATTACGCTTTCCATTTTTAAGTTTGGAATAGAGTAGTTGCTTTGGAAGACAATCATCAGGCATCCTCACAACACGACCAGTCCAACGAAGTTGAAGAATCTTTGCTTCAACACTGGTGATCTTCACTTCTTCCAGGACACTGGTATTAGTTCGCCTGTCTTCCCAAGTGATGTGAAAAAAGTTTTTGTAGACACCGTTGATAGAATCTTTCACGGAGTTGGAGATGGCATTTATAAGTTGTCCATGTTTCACAAGCAGACAGTAAAGTTGGTGGTACGATAGCTTTGTAAACAAGCATTTGGGCTTTCCCTTTGAATGTCCCAGTCCTCAAACACTCTGCGTTTCAATTGGGAGAAAGCTTGCAGAGCTCAGGCGATGCTGGATTTCTGCATCAACGTTGGGCCTTGTGGAAATATACGGTAACTGCCCAGGTAGGAGAAGTGATCGACATTTTCCAATGTTACACCAGTGTAACAGGTACAGCTCAAGCCGTATTATATAACTAACAAAACACCAGCAAGACACTTAATGATCTATAAAGCACAGTAAACAAACCCACAACAAAAAAGTAAAAAGCTTAGCATCACAGTTACAACATAAGTTACATGATTAACAGATCATCAATAAAACGTTTATAACAGGCATAGGCAAACTTGGCCCTCCAGATGTTTTGGGACTACAACTCCCATCACCCCTGACCACTGGTCCTGTTAGCTAGGGATCATGGGAGTTGTAGTCCCAAAACATCTGGAGGGCCGTGTTTGCCTATGCCTGATTTATAATCTATAAAACGATGTTGAAAGGCAGCAATTGAAAAAGTTAGCTGAGGGCACATTCCTCTTGCAGCAGAGGCAGATGTTTCCTTTGTGGCTCCTCCCACTGCCCCTCTGCTGGGCCAATCCTGCCTCGGTGCTCTGTTACCCTTCTTTGAACACCACTCCACAATGCCCTGGTGCCAGTTCCCCTGGACCATTGCTGCAGCATCCTTCTCCATGCTCAAGCCCCCATCCCAGAAAAGATGCCAGATTAGGAGGCTGGGCATGGGGAGGGCAGGTGGGATTGATGGATTGGACTGGATTGCTATCTTTCTCTGTTGATTCTGGTTCAGATGAATCCCAGAGCAGCTTATAAACAGGAAATGATGATGATGATGATGATGATGATGATAATATATTTATACCCCACCCATCTGGCTGCATTTCCCTAGCCACTCTGGGCGGCTTCCAACAAAGTATTAAAATACAGTAGTCTGTTAAACATTAAAAGCTTCCCTAAACAGGGCTACCTTCAGATGTTGTCTAAAAGTTTGGTAGTTGTTGTTCTCTTTGACATCTGGTGGGAGGGTGTTGCACAGCGCGGGCGCCACCACCAAGAAGGCCCTCTGCCTGGTTCCCTGTAACTTGGCTTCTCGCAGTGAGGGAACTGCCAGAAGGCCCTCGGAGCTGGACCTCAGTGAACGGTGGGGGTGGAGAGTACTCCTGACATATGGTTGTCAAGCCTCTGCTTAAAGACCTCCAAAGAAGGAGACTCCACCACACTCCTTGGCAGCAAATTCCACTGTCGAACAGCTCTTACTGTCAGGAAGTTCTTCCTAATGTTTAGGTGGAATCTTTTTTCTTGTAGTTTGGAACCATTGCTCCGTGTCCGCTTCTCTGGAGCAGCAGAAAACAACCGTTCTCCCTCCTCTATGTGACATCCTTTTATATATTTGTGCATTCCTCTTGAGTTTACTTTTTTATAAAACACTTTGAGGGTTTGTTTTTTCTACAGTCAAGCGGTGGATAAATTTTTCGAAACAAACAAACAAGCGATAGATGAAATGGTAATATTTGAAGGTCAGCTGCTCTGTTGCCTAATATTACTGTTCCTGCTCAGTTTTTCCTGGGGCTTATTGGTTTTCCTTCCTTCCTTGCAGTCGGCCAGCCTTCTGCTGTCTGCTGTGTGCCGCACACACAAACGGGAGGCGGATTAGAGAGGGAGGAAAGCAGATTTGCTGGATTCATGTTCTGCTGCTGCCTAGGAGAAGGGGGGCTTCCTCTCTCTCTTTCTCCCTCTCTCATAATAATTTTCAGGGAAAGCTCATAGCAGTTGCGCCCAAGGCTTCTTGAGAGAGGATATGTAGCAACGGAGGCTGAGTTTCATTTGAGCAGTGAGGGGTCAGTGCGTGGGGAGAATGAAAACTAGTAATAATAATAATAATTTTTTATTTATACCCCGCCTATCTGGCTGAGTTTCCCCAGCCACTCTGGGCGGCTTCCAATCAAGTGTTAAAAACAATACAGCATTAAATATAGTATTGTGATATAGTATTGTGCTTTGCCTGGAAAACAACTACAGTGGTACCTCGGTTTAAAAACAGCTTCGTTTATGAACAACTTGGATTAAGAATGCTGCAAACCCAGAAGTAGGTGTTTTGGTTTGTGAACTTTGCCTTGGAAGTAGAACATGTTTCGCTTCCTGTTGTGTGTGTTCCATTTGTAAATTGAGTCCCCTGCTGCTATGGGAAAGCACGCCTTGGTTTAAGAACGCTTTGGTTTAAGAACGGACTTCCGGAATGGATTGAGTTCGTAAGAAAGCAGGGAGAAGAAGAAAGCAGGGAGGGGGTTCTTTGGGGGGGGGAGGGGGGCAGAATTTTCCATGTTGGGCTTTGGAAGAAGAAGAAGAAGAATAGTAACCTGCAACTCCAAGTTCTGTGTTGAAATGAGCAGCTTTCCATTCAGGTCTTAAACCCTAGACTTGTTGGGCGGTTCCCCAAGGGTCATCTAGTCCAGCCCCCAGCAATGCAGGAATCTCAGCTCAAGCATCCCTGCCAGGTGACCACCCAATCTCTGCTTAAAAACCTCGAAGCAAGGAGAGCCCACCACTTTCCGACGGAATTTCTTCCACTGCTGAGCAGCTCTTCCTGTCAGAAAGTTCTTCCTGATGTTTAGTCGGAATCTCCTCTCTCGTAACCTGAAGCCTTGGGTTCGAGTCCCACCCAGTCACAGCTGACTCTCTGGGTACTGCCGCTTTGTCTGACTGGGGATTGGGCTGTTCACCTGTTGAATGTCTCTCTCCGTCAGAAAGTTCTTTCTGTTGGGTCCCAACCCTTTTATTTAACAAAACGCATATACAGTGGTACCTCGGGTTAAGTGCTTAATTCGCTCCGAAGGTCCGTTCTTAACCTGAAACTGTTCTTAACCTGAAGCGCCACTCTAGCTAATGGGGCCTCCCGCTGCCACCACCGCACCATTTCTGTTCTCACCCTGAAGCAAAGTTCTTAACCTCAGGTACTATTTCTGGGTTAGCGGAGTCTGTAACCTGAAGCGTCCGTAACCCGAGGTATCACTGTACCACTAGATCAAGCTCATCAGTTTTGTTGAATTAATTAAGCCACATAGTTTTAATTGGATTTTGAATAGAAGTGTGCCGTTCATTGTTACCTTTTTGAATTTTTCTGTACTGCTGCCTTCAGTAGTAGTACTGAGTTGGGGAAACTGCTGTTCTGAAAAATGCTTTTTATAGAGCAGGGGTCTCTGGGGATGAGTTTATGGAACCAAGAGGGGCAGGGTGCACCGGAAAAGTTTGGGGGCCAAGCAGGTTTCTGGGCATAGTGCCGCCTCTTTAGTCCTGCTGTTAACATAGGTGATTTACACAATCAGCCTTTAAAGCAGTAGCACAAGATGCGCTATTATGGGGTAGAGAAATATGTAGGAGAGTGTTTTCCCCCGAAGTGTGTCTGTGGAGCTTTCATGGGGCTGGTCATGTATGTTCTTGCTACCTGTGAGGCTTAGCACTGGGTTTCTTGAAGTCTCTCCTGAAAGAGCAGGTTCCGAGTTCAAATCCTATTTGGCCTATCTTGGCATTTCCCCCCCATCCTCTCTAATCCACTGTCAAGTCCAGCACAGCGCAAATGTGGTCTTGGTAAATGGTGAGCAGGGACGAAGCTTAGCGACAGGACACCAGCCTTGCACACAGAAGGCCTAATAATAATAATAATAATAATAATAATAATAATAATAATAATAATTTATTTGTACCCCACCCATCTGGCTGGGCTTCCCCAGCCACTCTGGGCGGCTTTCAATAAATATTAAAATACTGTAATACTTCAAACATTAAAAGCTTCCCTAAACAGGGCTGCCTTCAGATGTCTTCTAAAAGTCTGGTAGTTGTTGTTCTCTTTGACATCTGGTAGGAGGGCGTTTCATAGGGTGGGCGCCACCACCGAGAAGGCCCTCTGCCTGGTTCCCTGTAACTTGGCCTCTCGCAGTGAGGGAAACACCAGAAGGCCCTTGGAGATGGACCCAGGTGTCCGGGCTGAACGACGGGGGTGGAGACGCTCCTTCAGGTATACAGGACCGAGGCCGTTTTGGGCTTTCAAGGGCAGCACCAACACTTTGAATTGTGCTCGGAAACGTACTGGGAGCCAATGTAGGTCTTTCAGGACTGGTGTTATGTGGTCTCGGCAGCCGCTCCCAGTCACCAGTCTAGCTGCCGCATTCTGGATTAGTTGTAGTTTCCGGGTCACCTTCAAAGGTAGCCCCACGTAGAGCGCATTGCAGTAGTCCAAGCGGGAGATAACCAGAGCATGCACCACTCTGGCGAGACAGTCTGCGGGCAGGTAGGGTCTCATCCTGCATACCAGATGGAGCTGGTAGACAGCTGCCCTGGACACAGAATTGACCTGCACCTCCATGGACAGCGGTGAGTCCAAAATTACTCCCAGGCTGCGCACCTGGTCCTTCCGGGGCACAGTTGCCCCATTCAGGACCAGGGAGTCCCCCACACCTGCCCGCCTCCTGTCCCCCCAAAACAGTACTTCTGTCTTGTCAGGATTCAATCTCAATCTGTTAGCCGCCATCCCTCCTCCCAGGTTCATTCCCCAGTGGCAGCAGCATCTCCTTGTCTGAAACCCCGGAGAACTGCTGCTGCCAGCCAGTGCAGGCAGTATAGAGCCACACAGGTTCAGTACCAGGCAGCTTCCTGTTTTCCCATGTGCTTTGCCCACAAGTGCGTTTCGATGCTCTGACATTCGGACGAAGGCGGCTGTGTCGCTGCCTGTGCTGGCTGGGGGCTGGCGGGAGTAGGACTCCAAATATCCAGAGGGCGCCAGGTTGGAGACTGCCGGGCTGCAGCAGCTTATGTCTGCTGTGGGGACTTTCCAGCTTCTTCCCCGCGGGAGACTTTGCGCCATCCTGAGTAAGGCAGATGCCCACCTGGCAACATTCTCCGTCTCCACCCCCCCCCCGCCATGCCATCTGTTGCGGGAGAAAATCAGTAAATAAAGATTCTTCTCTTGTCCTCTTTCAGTAGATGCTTCTAGCCCAAACCAGGTCTGCTCTGAGTGACCCCCCCCCTCCTGCCAGGAGGGCGTCTTGCTCCGGCCGAGTCGCTTCACTGTTGGGCACCGTAAGGGGTTTCCAGATTTGGGGGGGGGGGGCTTCCCTAGTACTACCAGTCGTTCTGCTGCTGTAAGCTGCAAACAGACGAGGGGGCAAATTGCCCCCTCTACAACTGACAGATCAATCATTTGATGGGCTGGCCGGGAGCATTTTGTTAACTTTTCTCTGCTTAATGTGCATTCTGCAGTTGACCTTCTGTGTAGTGTTTCTTTTTTTAAACGTTTAGGATAATATTTTAGTTTCCTGTTTGAATGAATGCTAATTGTCTTTAAAGGTATATACTTTATATTTGACTTTCTTCAGTAATGTTTTATTCTGGATTTTATTTTTTTTTAATGTTTTAATGTAGGTTGTAAAGTGCTTTGAGATCCCTCCCCCTTAAAAATATAAAGCAGTATAGAAAATCAACAACAACAAGAAGAGGTTTTTTCCTCTTGCTCCATTCTTTCTGGGCACAGCTGCAAACGGCTTTTCAATTTGTCCTGCTGTTTCCCCCAGGAAAACCTGCTCTTTACTGCTGAATCGGAGCAAACAGCAAAACCAGGTAGACGTTTGCTCCAATTCAGCAGCAAAGAGCAAAAGCAGTGGGACTGGTGGGAATGTGGGTGAGCCCTTGGTGAAAGCAGGATCTCCCAGTGGGGATCTTGACTAGCAAAGGGCTTCTGGTGGGAGCCCGGCCTGCTGGGTTGTCGCAGCCGACAACTGCCAGTCTCTCCAGCCAGATGAAATCTGCCAAATTAAATCAGCCAGATGGAACCTGCCCCCTGTGGATGTTTCCACCCTCGCCACATCTTTTCCTTTGCCGCTTCTCTCAACCACCTGACACCCCCCACCCCCCGGTCTTAATGCTGTAGAAAGCAGCCCTCTGGAATAGGCTGCTTTCTATATGCCGCTTGATGTAAAAAGAACCCCCTCAGAGCTATTTACAAAGAAGGTAGCAAAATTATCAGTAAGTGAAGTTAACAACAATCATTCAAAGCTTTCAAGAAGTTAAAGTAACAATAGACTGAAAACAGATAAAAACCTCACTCAAAGTAGAGTGGAACCTCTGTTGTTGAACCTAATCCATTCCATTCGACTTTCAAAACGTTCGGCAACTGAGGCGCAACTGCCGGTTCCTTTTAAAAAATGGAGAAACATGCCTTGGAAGCCGTTTGACTTCCCAGCCACCTTCAAAAACGGATTTCCCTTCCAGGTTGTCGGCCTTCGGGTTCCGAATTGTTCAGCTTCTGAAGCGTCCGACACCCGAGGTTCCACTGTATCTGCGTGGGCTTGTCTGGACGAGAAGGTGGCTGTTTGGCATCTATAGGCAGGGAGTTCCAAAGGGTAGGTTTGGAATTGATTTCTGGCAAATATGGAACGGGTATCATGTGGACCCTGTAACACGGCCAGTTCCACCAAGTGAAGCAGTCAAGGCAAAGATGGGGGTCAGGCGATCTCATATGTCCCAAGTTGTTAAGGGCTTTATACAGTGGACGCTCGGGTTGCGAACGTGATCCGTACGGGGGGCACATTCGCAACCCGCAGTGCCGCAGCTGCACACATGTGGGTTACGATTCGGCACTTCTCTGCATGCGCAAAGCACGATTTAGCGCTTCTCCGCATGTGCAACCACCGAAACCCAGAAGTAACCCATTCCGGTTCTTCTGGGTTTTGGCGGGTCTGTAACCTGAAAAAAGGGATGCGGGTGGCACTGTTGGTTAAACCACAGAGCCTAGGACTTGCCGATGAGAAGGTCGGCAGTTCGAATCCCCGCGACGGGGTGAGCTCCTGTTGCTTGGTCCCTGCTCCTGCCCACCTAGCAGTTCGAAAGCACGTCAAAGTGCAAGCAGATAAATAGGTACCGCTCCGGCGGGAAGGTAAACGGCGTTTCCGTGCGCTGCTCTGGTTCGCCAGAAGTGGCTTAGTCATGCTGGCCACATGACCCGGAAGCTGTACACCAGCTGCCTCGGCCAGTAAAGCGAGACGAGCACCGCAACCCCAGAGTTGGCCACGACTGGACCTAATGGTCAGGGGTCCCTTTACCTTTACCTTTAACCTGAAAAAACGCAACTTGAAGCGTCTGTAACCCGAGGTATGACTGTATACTGATAGCACCACCTTGAGCTTTGCCCTGCGGCTAATCAGCAACCAGGGCAGACCTTCTGGGCACAGCTGTTTGGTGATGACAAGGCCTTATTTACACCTGTAGCCCAACCCTCCTCTGGCGGGGGAGGTGTGGGCGCCCAACGGCCAACTGCTTCCAAAATGGTCTGGCCTTTTTGTGCCTCACTGGTACCGTCAGTCCAGTTTCTCTTCCCCCACTGGCTTCTTTGGCACCGGACTCTCCTTCCAAGTTGGTGGCCATCTATCACACCTCCTGCAGGAGGGAGTTCCAGGGTTTAACTCTGCACGGAGAATTAATTTCCTTTTTCCCTGCCCCGAATCTTCCAGCATTCAACCTCCTGGGATGCCCATGAGTTCTAGTCTTACGAGAGAGGGAGGGAAAAAAAACAACCTCTACCCACTTTCCCCCTTCTGCAATAATAAATAATAAAATTTTATTTATATCCCGCCCTCCCCAGCCGAAGCAGGGCTCAGAGCGGCTAACAACAATAAAAGTAACACAGCATTCTAAAATCAATCCATTTTAAAATCAATTCAAAATCAAATTAATGGCAACCATTGGGCTAGAGTTCTATGAGGATTACCAAAGGAGGGGGTCAGGCTGTGCCCTGGCCAAACGCCTGGTGGAACAGCTCTGTCTTGCAGGCCCTGCGGAAAGGTGTCAAGTCCTGCAGGGCCCTAGTCTCTTGTGACAGAGCGTTCCACCAAGTCGGAGCCAGTACTAAAAAGGCCCTGGCCCTAGTTGAAACCAATCTAACCTCCCTGTGGCCTGGGATCTCCAAGATGTTTTTGTTTGAAGATCATAAGTTCCTCCGTGGGACATACCAGGAGAGGCAGTCCCGTAGGTACGAGGGTCCTAGGCCGTATAGGGCTTTAAAGTTGAAAACCAGCACCTTAAACCTGACCCTGTACTCCACTGGGAGCCAGTGCAGCTGGTATAGCACTGGGTGAATGTGATCCCGTGGCGAGGACCCCGTAAGGAGTCTTGCGTGGCATTCTGCACCCGCTGGAGTTTCTGGATCAGTCTCAAGGGCAGCCCCACGTAGAGCGAGTTACAATAATCCAGTCTGGAGGTGACCGTCGTGTGGATCACAGTGGCTAGGTCAGGGCGAGAGAGGTGAGGAGCCAACTGCTTAGCTTGGTGGAGATGAAAAAATGCCACCTTTGTTATAGCTGCAGTCTGCGCCTCCATGGAAAGGGAGGTGTCGAAGATTACACCCAAAATCACAATTTTATAAACAACTCTTTGCTGCCTGAAAAGTCCCGAACTCTGCAACCTTTTTCCGAGCCGGCCAGCTGCCGGACTTCAGTGGGGCTGGCCGCAGCCGTGGGATAAGTGGCTCTGCCCCAGAAGACGTTTGGGTGCCTGTCATGTGACTCCTCCAGAGCCCTGACCTTTGGTGCCCCCGGCCCCCTCCCCCTTTGCAGCTCCAGATAATTAAATCACTTTCACCCTTTGCCACTCAGGCAACTGAAAGCCACCGCAGAATTAGCTAGCCTGTGGTTTTTCAGGAAACAAAGCTCTTTCTTCCTTTATTCTTCCTTTCCTCTCCCCTTGGGTTGCCTCGAAAATAAATGTTGACCTCCTCTGTCTGTTGGGCGGCACGCAGAGACTGTTGCCGCCGCTTCTGTGTCAACTCCCCCCCCCCCCCCGCCGCCTCCTCTTGTGCAATTGCTGTGCAAAAGATGCTTTTCCAGGTTATGAGGCTGCAGCAGATGTGCTTCTATTATACCGGATGAGTCAGCCAAATCTGGCACAGCGTCGCATCCCAGAATATCTGTCAAGGGCTCAGAAGGAAGAGGCTTGCAGAAACCTCGGCCAGCCATCTCCGATGCGTTTGGGCCACACGGCAGCAGCTGCAAATGTCACCCTAGTGTCCTCCAGATGTTTTGGACAAGCAGTGTGGCTGAGCTGGCTGGGGCGGCTGGGAGTTGTAGTTCATGGTGGAGACGGCCATACTTAGACGCGATGGAAGTTTATAAAATGAGGCGTGGCGAGGAGAAAGCGGGAAGAGAAACGGTTTCCTCCCTCTCTAATAACATTGCAACCCACAGACATCCAACGGAGCTGAGTGGTGGAAGATTCAAGGGAGTCCTTCTTCATGCAGCACAGAGTTAAACTGTGGAACTCTCTGCCACAGGAGGCAATGATGGCATCTGACCTGGATGGCTTTAAAAGAAGATTGGACACATAGAGGAGGAGAAGGCTTTTGATAGCTACTTGACAGGATAATAATACAGTGGATCCTCCTGTTACGTACCGCTCTGGTTGCATAACTTTCAGGTTACGAACGTGGCAAACCCAGAAGTGTATTCTTTCAGGTTTCGTTGCGTGTGCATGCGCAGAAGCGGGCCTCTGGTTACGGATTTTTCCAGGTGAGCACGGACCCCCAGAACGAATTAGGTCTGTAACCAGAGGGTCCACTGTAATAATAGTAATAATAATAATAATAATAATAATAATAATAATAATAATAATAGTATCCCATCCATTTGAATGGGTTGCCCCAGCCATTCTGGGTGGCTTCCAACAAATATATAATAATAATAATAATAATAATAATAATAATAATAATAATAATAATAAATTTTATTTATATCCTGCCCTCCCCAGCTGAAGTCGTGCTCAGAGTGGCTAACATCAAATGTATAACACATTAACATAAAATCAGACAATTAAAATACATCCTCAAATCAGATCAGGATCAGAATAAAATCCAATCAGATGGCAACCCGTAGATTAGGGCTCTTTAGGGCTGCCCTGTCAAGGATGGCTCTACTCTGTCTCCGCAGTGGGAGGGAGCAATTTTTCTGAATACCAGCTGCTGGAGAGAGCAGGAGGTTTTTTCTTGCACACGATCCAAGAGCTCTTTTGGTTTTTAAAGGTTAAAAGCAACCATTTGCAAGGTGTTCAAACTACCATGTCTCTGCCAACGGAGGGGTCCTGAACCAGCTGAATTTCGCAGTCCGCCTTCGGTGGCAGCTCCCTGTAGAGCTGGGCGCAGTAGTCGAGCTGGCAAGAGATGCTGCTGGCATTCTGTCTGTCCCTCTCTCCCCAACCCCCTTTTAAATATATAGTCCTTTTCTCTGTGGGACTGAATGGGGACGGGACACGGCACAGTTGAACAGGGGACTCTCCTTGCCAGCCCTGCTCTCCCTCCCCTCTCATAGAATCATAGAATCATAGAGTTGGAAGAGACCACAAGGGCCATCGAGTCCAACCCCCTGCCAAGGCAGCGGTGTTTTCTGTTAGCTTCTGCTCGTAAGAACTTGATTAGTGAACTCCTTTTCTTTTAATCAAATTGGAAATCTTCCAGGGGCAGCTTGAATGAGCTGCTCTTAGCCCCAGTTGGGCTCTTCTGGCTGGGAGAGTGGAGGCGAGTGTGTGAAGTGTGTGTGTGTGTGTGTGTGTGTGTGTGTGTGAGAGAGAGAGAGAGAGAGAGAGAGAGAGAGAGAGAGAGATATGAATAAGTCCATAAGAGTGGACTTTCTTCTTGGACTTAATGGCTGCGATTGCAACTGGAGGGAACTTTTGCTGGTGCCTGATCAGCCGTCCTTCATCTCTGCTTGCAGGAAGAAAGCCTGAAAGAGGCGGACAGAGGCTGTGAAAGCTCCTTTGCCTGTTACAGATCCCTTTTCGGTGCTACAAGGCAGCTCAAAATCCAAAGGAATAATAATAATATGATAATATAATAATAATTTATTATTTATACCCTGCCCATCTGGCCGGGCCTCCGCAGCCACTCTGGGCCTCCAACACAACATTAAAATACAGTAATGCCTCCAACATTAAAAGCTTCCCTAAACAGGGCTGCCTCCAGATGTCGTCTAAAAGTCTGGTAGTTGTTCTTCTTTTTGACATCTGGTGGGAGGGTGTTCCACAAGGCGGGCGCCACCACCAAGAAGGCCCTCTGCCTGGTTCCCTGTAACATGGCTTCTCACAGTGAGGGAACTGCCAGAAGGCCCTCGGAGCTGGACCTCAGTGTCTGGGTAGAACAATGGGGGTGGAGACACTCCTTCAGGTATACAGGACCGAGGCCGTTTAGGGCTTTAAAGGTCAGCGCCAGCGTTTTGAATTGTGCTCAGAAACGTCCTGGGAGCCAATGTAGGTCTTTCAAGACCGGTGTTATGTGGTCTCGGCAGCTGCTCCCAGTCACCAGTCTAGCTGCCACATTCTGGATTAGTTGTAGTTTCCAGGTCACCTTCAAAGGTAGCCCCACGTAGAGCGCATTGCAGTAGTCCAAGAGGGAGATAACCAGAGCATGCACCACTCTGGAGAGACAGTCTGTGGGCAGATAGGGTCTCAGCCTACGTACCAGATGGAGCTGGTAGACAGCTGCCCTGGACACAGAATTGACCTGCACCTCCATGGACAGCTGTGAGTCCAAAATGACTCCCAGGCTGCGCACCTGGTCCTTCAGGGGCACAGTTATCCCCTTCAGGACCAGGGAATCCTCCACACCCGCCCGCCCCCTGTCCTCCAAAAACAGTACTTCTGTCTTGTCAGGATTCAACCTCAATCTGTTAGCCGCCATCCATCCTCCAACCGCACATGCTTTCTTCACCACAGAAGAGAGAGAGAAGCAGCGTGGTGCAGTGGTTAGAGCAGGGGTAGCCAACCTTTTTATACCTACCACCCACTAATGCATCTTTCTTGATGGTAAAATTTCCTTACTGCCTCCAGTGCTTGATGGAAGGAGGATTCAGCTTGTGCCGTAGAACCCCCTACCGCCCACCTAGAATTCTGAAATGTCCACTAGTGGGCAGTAGGGACCAGGTTGACAACCCCTGGGTTAGAGGATCGAACTAGGACCGGGGAGAGACGAATGTTTGAATCCCCCACTTGGCCATGAAGCTCCTTGGAGTGACCTGGGGGGGGCATGCACTGCCTCTCAGCCTGACCGGCCTCACAGGGTTGTTGGGGGAAGATTAAATGAGGACCCCGTTGCCACCTTGAACTCGCTGGAGAAAAAAGGTGGGATAGGTAAAGGGACTCCGGATCATTGGCCGAGGGAGCTGGCGCACAGCTTCCGGGTCATGTGGCCAGCAGGACTAAGCCGCTTCTGGCGAACCAAATCAGTGCACAGAAACACCGTTTACCTTCCCGCCAGAGCGGTTCCTATTTATCTACTTGCACTTTGACGTGCTTTCGAACTGCTAGGTTGGAAGGAGCAGGGACTCAGCAACGGGAGCTCACCCCATCGAGGGGATTCGAACCTTCTGATCGGCAAGTCCTAGGCTCTGTGGTTTAGACCACAACACCACCCGCGTCCCTGTGGGTTATAAACGCCATAAATAATGATAAGTAGGTGTAGAATAACTACTACCAGCCCCTGCAGAGAAAATGTTTGTGAGGCCAGCTCTCTCCAAGCCGGATGCTGCGGTTCCTGTTTTGCACTCGTTTTACAACACCCTCAGCCACGGAAAGGGAAAGTGCCTGCAAAGCCTGGCCAATTAGGGGTGGGGGTGGGGCAGGGGGGTCCTTCCTGTCTCAGTGCAAAGAGACGGGATCCCTATCTATATTTACCCTGCAGCGGAAGTCCAGGGAGGGCAGCATCCATGGCTGCTCCCAAATTTATCCCATCCTGCTCCCTTCTGCCGGTGGGAGATGGAAATGGCTCCGGAGATTTTTGCTGTGGCCTCTGCTGCCGGGGAACCTTCATGCAAGTGAGGGTGTGTGTGTGGTGGTTGTCATGCAGGAGGTATAAGGGACAGAGCATGGAAACCGAACAGGAGACTTGCAGAAAGTTTTTTTGCTCTCCCTTCAGCCTGAGAAAAAAAATGTTGTGCCTAGCTTATATATAAGAGTTTGTAGCCTTTTTCCCTTTTCAAAATATAGTCTGGCCCCCACAAGGTCTGAGGGACAGTGGACCAGCCCCCAGGTGAAAAAGTTTGCTGACCCCTGGCTTACAGGGTAGGACCCCAGAGACCTGCAAAACGGCATCTTGGTTTGGAGAAAATGGAATCCTGTTCTGGATGGTTTTTAGACTGGCGTGAGCAGGACTTCCTGGGGTGTGCATAGGCCATTGTTTGTGGTTGCCCCTGACCCCCACCCTCTGTCCATGCAAGGGGACTCTGGGGAGTTGCGGTCTGTGTGTCTTTCTGCTAAAGTTGTGCAAAAGTGCAGCTCTTCCCCACCCTCGTCCAGTTGCCTGCACCCCTTTCCTCCAACCTCTCCCCCCCAAAGGAGCACAATGAGGACATCTGTTCCTTTGGAGCCTCTCCCTGCCTTCTCTGGCAATAAAACTCTGCCCAGAGAAGGAGGCTGGGCTGGCGGCTGTTGTGAAGTCGCTGTTAATCACCAGTTGTTGAGTGGCAAATGTGACAAATTGAAGAGGCCCCCAAACCCAGGCCAGGTCCAGGGCTGGGGGGTGGCTGGTGCCAAGGAGAGGGGGCTCAGGTGGCCAGGGAGGGCCCTGTGCAGGGCAGCAGAGTCACAGGTGCCCTGGCGAAGGCATGGGCTGAGCAGGAGGAAGGCTGCCTGCCTCAGAGGGATTGGCACTTTGGAGGCACCCTGGAGGAGGAAGCGAGTTGTTGAGGGCTTGCCCAGTTTTGCTTCTTTGGTCCTGAGAATTTGGGTTGCTGTGGCTCAGTGGGCTGAGCACCTGCTCTGCTTGCAGAAGGACCCGGGTTCATTCCCCTTCCGCACCTCCAGGGAGGGCTGGGAACTTCTACGTCCACAGATGCAGGATCCCAAGAACAGTAGGGAACTCGGGGCATCATCCAGACTGACCCCCTCCCCCCAAAATCATTACAGTATTTTGGAATTCATTCATGATGCTGCTAGATCGCAGGCTGTGCATGTTTGGGTGCGAGATGGCATGAAAACGATCACTCTGGATGAATTAAAGGATTTATATTGGTATCTCTTCCTTCCTCCAAGCAGCACAGTGGTTTGTGCAAAGTTCAGGCAAGGAGAGAGCCCATCTAGTCCCTGACTGAGCCGGGGGAGAGCTGGCCTTGCAAGGCCCCTCAAATCCCTCTTGCTGGGCCCTGCACCCTCAGCTACTGCCCTTGATGCCTTCTTGTGACACTGTCTGTACCAGAGGATTAAAGGGCCTTTTCATTTCTGGGAGAGCGCTGTGCCGGCCGTGGAATCTGGCAAGAACAGGGAAATGGGCAGCTGGCACCCTTGCCCAGACCGGAGGCCCCATTTGTGGCCACGGACCCCCTCTCTCTCCCTCTGCCTCCTTTTCCCTGTTCCGCTTTAAAGGTTTACTGCCTCGATTCCGGCACAAAGCCCCTCTGCTCCGTCCGTAATCCCCTTCTCCGCCTTAGTCACGGTGAAATCGGCTCTAATGGGTTTAGAGAGCCCTGCCTCTCCCTGGGTGGGTCCCTGCTTTGTGGGCCGGATCAAGCAGGTGGACTGAGAAGAGGCAGCAGCTGTGAAAGGGGCTGCATTGTGGGGCCTGCAGGTGACGAGGGCTTGGGCTTCACCAGAGCGCTTGCACATTCCTTGATGCGCACAAACACACTCGATGGTGGGAGGTGTGGAAAGGCAGAGGCCCCCCTCCCCCTGGCCGGCTGTGCAGCTAGGAAGTTTGGAAAATGGGCTTGCAAAAAGGGCGAGGGATGTTCCCCAACCCCCCCTGAAGTTCCCATGTCCAGCCCAGAGGTCATGATCCCAGAGCCCCCCCAGAGCTGCCTCCATGCACCAAAAGTGGCTCTGGAAAGAAAGTCCAGGATGGTTTGGCTCCGCTTCTGCGGTTGGAGACCTCAGTTCTTCTGAATCCCAGTTGCTGTAAACCACAGGAGAGGAGGACAAACCTAGACAGCATCTTAAGAAGCAGAGACATCCCCTTGCCAACAAAGCTCCGTATAGTTAAAGCTCTGGTTTTCCCAGTGGTGATGTATGGAAGTGAGAGCTGGACCATCAAGAAGGCTGATCGCCAAAGAATGGATGCTTTTGAATTCTGGTGCTGGAGGAGACTCTGGAGAGTCCCATGGACTGCAAGAAGATCCAATCTCTCCATTCTGAAGGAAATCAGCCCTGAGTGCTCACTGGAAGGACAGAACATGAAGCTGAGGCTCCAAGACTTTGGCCACCTCATGAGAAGAGCAGACTCCCTGGAAAAGACCCTGATGTTGGGAAAGATGGAGGGCACAAGGAGAAGGGGACGACAGAGGATGAGATGGTGGGACAGTGTTCTGGAAGCTACCAGCATGAGTTTGACCAAACTGCGGGAGGCAGTGGAAGACAGGAGTGCCTGGCGTGCTCTGGTCACGAAGAGGCGGACACGACTAAACGACTAAACAACAACAACAACAACAGGAGAGGAGAGTTGCTCTTGTGCTCGAATCCTGCTTGCAGGTTTCCCCTTGGGGCATCTGGTTGGCCACTGTGATTTCAGGATCCTGGACAATATGCCCCTGCACCTTTGGCCTGATCCAGTCGGCTGTCCTTCGGTCCTTATGAAAGTCGAAATAAATATTCCAGAAGGGGAGAGACCACAGGACTATAAAGCAGAGGCAAATCAGACTTAACTGCCTAGGGCATGGGTAGGCAAACTAAGGCCCGGGGGCTGGATCCGGCCCAATCGCCTTCTAAATCTGGCCCGCGGATGGTCTGGGAATCAGCATGTTTTTACATGAGTAGAATGTGTCCTTTTATTTAAAATGCATCTCTGGGTTATTTGTGGGGCGTAGGAATTCGTTCTCCCCCCCAAAAAAATATAGTCCAGCCCCCCACCAGGTCTGAGGGACAGTGGACCGGCCCCCTGCTGAAAAAGTTTGCTGACCCCTGTCCTAGGGGCAGGTGAGCCCAGCCCACGGGAAAAGGTTTGCCTGGCAGCTAGCTGCTTGCCTGTCCTTCCCACAGGGACGCCTCTTTTGTCCTCTCCTGTTTGGGTTCTTCCTCGAGGCGCCCTTCTCCCTCCTCCTCCTCTGCGGGAGATTCCAGGGTGCCTCCCCTTGCAGTAGCCCCAGCAGGACTGGAGGTGGGCCGCCCCCTTGTGACTTTGAGGCAGGCATCCTTGCAGCCGGGCAGATGGGCTGCGCTGTGTGTGGTTGGGTCAGGCAAGTGACTTTCCTTCCTTCCTGCTTGGCTGCTGGCCCTGTTCCTTTGGGATCCCCCCCCCCCTTGGCTGCTGGCCTTGGCGAGGGACAGCGGCTGGCCAGGCTCCCTCTCCACTGTGTCCGTCTTGTAAATCCAAGAGCGCTTGGAGTCAGCCAAGGCTTTCTGTGAATGACACAGAGTGACAAGCCTGGCGGCCGGCCGTCTCCCGATGGGTCTGGAGCATGGAGGGTTCCCCGTTTGACTGGGGAAGGAGCGGAGCGTGCCTGGCTTTGCCCCCACACTTCCAGAAGCCCACAGCCTAGGAAGCCGCTGTCACATTGCTTGCCTGTGATTCCTCAGCCTTGACACAACCACATTCCCTTTGAAGAAGAGGCTGTACCACCAGCAGAGACCTCCTAGGAGGCTTCTAGCTCCAGAATCCTACAGCATCCTTAATCTTTGCACTGTTACACCTCACCTCAATCTCTGAGAGACACCAGGGGTTCAAGGCATTTACCAGGGTTTGGTTTCCATGGGGCGGAGGTCAGCGGAGCCTGTGGTGTCATAATAATAATAATAATAATAATAATAATAATAATAATAATAATAATAAATAATTATAAATAATTATTATAAATAATAATAATTTATACCCCGCCCATCTGGCTGGGTTTCCCTAGCCACTCTGGGTGGCTCCCAACCAAATATTAAAAACACAATACAGCATTAAACATTAAAAACTTCCCTAAACAGGGCTGTCTTCAGATACAGTGGACACTCGGGTTGTGAACGTCATCCGTGCGGGATGCAATTTCGCAACCCGTGGGTTGCGATTTGGCGCTTCTGCGCATGTGCAAAGCACAATTTTGCGCTTCTGCGCATGTGCAACCGCTAAAACCCAGAAGTAACCCATTCCTTACTTCTGGGTTTCGGCAGTCCACAACTCAAAAAAAACATAACCTGAAGCATCTGTAACCTGAGGTATGACTGTATATGGCTTTAGGATATATGGTTTTATTTGCACATATATTCAACCTGAGCCTTGCAGCATTAACACCCCACCATCTCTTGTTTCCCTGTTAGTTGCGACTTTGGATCCAGTGCGGAGCAAACAGGTCTCTGTGTCTCCAGCTTCCAGCCTTCTTCCAACTTAGCTCAAACACCAGTCAGGCTAATGTCCTCCTACCTAGCAGACAGGTGAGGGGGCTGGAGGAAAGGCCCGCCCCTTAGCCTGGAGGGCCCCCTCACTTAGTGGCAGCATTTGCAGCCTGGCTCCTCCTTTTGGGATGTTGATGGAGACACCTGAGTAGCCAGCTAAGGTTACCGTCTTACAAAGAAGCTTGTCTGACCAGTTTAACAATAGACTATTCTATCATAACCCTCACGGAGTAAAAGACCCCAAGAATTGGAAAGGAGTCAGGGCATCATCCAGACTGGCTCCCCCAAACCCATAATAGTATCCTGGCTCACTTCCAGAGAGCCTGCCAGAGCCTTGTTCTGACCTCTTAGGCAGTTCTTCCTGATGTTGGAGCCTGACGATAAGAACTGTTCGACAGGGGAACAGTCTTGGGAGATGGTTCTTAAGCAGAGCTTGGACGGCCACCTGTCATGGATGCTTCAGCTGAGATTCCTGCCTTGCAGGGGGTTGGGCTGGATGACCCTCGGGGTCCCTTCCAACCCTACAATTCTAGGAAATGGATGTGACTGTAGTGGAGCATCTGTGTAGGATTCAGTGGCAGCCAAGTGGTTGTGTGGGGTTGGTGCTGTGTGCGACAACAGCAGCTCGAATTTTATTAGCTCAAAGATGGAAATGCCAAAGATGGAACAGGGGCAAGAAAAATTGATGGGATGTGCCAAAATGGCGAAGCTGACTGAAAGACTTAAAGATAAGGACAAGAGAGACTTCAAAAAAGTTTGGGAACCTTTTACAGTGGATGCTCAGGTTGCAAATTTGATCCGTGCAGGATGCACATTTGCAACCTGCAGCAGTGCGTCTGCCCATGCGCGGGTTGAGATCCGGTGCTTCTGCGCTTGCGCAAAGTGCGATTTATCGCTTCTGCGCATGCGCAACCGCCGAAACCCGGAAATAACTCGTTCCGGTACTTCCGGGTTTCGGCGGGTGCGCAACCCGATAAAACGCAACCTGAAGCGGCTGTAACCCGAGGCGGGACTGTATATACAGGATGTATATACAGGAACAATGTGGTGAAATGGACTCACTTGCAGGATTTGACTAAGACGCTTACAATTAACAAACATAAACAGAAAACATAAACATGAGGTTAAAATGTTAAGAATAGAATAATAAGGTATAATTTCAATTATAGTATATAAGGGATATGAAATTACAAGCAGAAGAAATGAATATGTTATAAACCAAATAAAAAAATTCCTTCCAGTAGCACCTTAAAGACCAACTGAGTTAGTTCTAGGTATGAGCTTTCGTGTGCATGCACTGTGTATCTGAAGAAGTGTGCATGCACACGAAAGCTCATACCTAGAACTAACTCAGTTGGTCTTTAAGGTGCTACTGGAAGGAATTTTTTTATTTTGTTTTGACCATGGCAGACCAACACGGCTACCTATCTGTAACTGGAACTATGTTATAAACCAGAAAGGGAAGTTTGGGGAAGTCGCCCCGGGGGGCAGGATTGAAAACGTAATTTGTGATTCTTTTTATTAGCAGTGATTATGTTAAAATTTGTTGCAAAATCTTAATAAAAATATATATATATTTTTTAAAAAAATACAGTGTAAAAGGCACCAGCCCCTGTTCCAGAGGAGCTCAGGAATTGCGGGTGGGGTCATGAGCCACCGTTGTGGTGAAGACTGGTGAAGACATTTCACAACCGGGCCTCCCCTTTGCCAGAGGGTGGGCTGGCACATTCAGCCCTCTGGGCATTCCGGGCAATGCAGTCTCTTCCGTAGATTTAAACGAATGCAAAATGCAAAACCTGGTTTTAAGTGCCATTTGCGGAATGAACCATGTATGGCCTGACTAGTTTTGCAGCTTCTTTCGTCGTTGACACTGCAAATGCTGTTTTGTAAGCATTCTGTTCAATCTTTACTGTAGTTAAATAATCAGTGGCTCGGTATATGAAATGCAGGGTTTAAACACCCATTCTAGTGCAAAAACTTCCCAAGGGTTGTTGTTATATTACAGCCAACAACATTTCTCTCCTGTATTTTCTTCAATATAATTTTATAGATATTTTTATTATTATAAAAATATTTAAAAATATTTATATATTTTTATATAAGTTTGCAAGCCATGGTTTAGCATAGGATTTTATCTGGACCTGGGGCTCCTGGTTTTTCTCGCTCAGGAGGGGCTATTAACTATAGATATGGTTTGTTCTTGGTTTCCCACTTGTGGTTTGTGAAACAAGCTGGGTTCAGACATAATGCCAAGCCAAACCATGGTTTAACAGTTACAGATAGGTAGCCGTGTTGGTCTGCCATAGTCAAAACAAAACAAATTCCTTCCAGTAGCACCTTAAAGACCAACTAAGTCAGTTCTTGGTATGAGCTTTCGTGTGCATGCACACTTCTTCAGATACACACAGCTGTGCAGTGACAGCAGAGCTGCAAGAACCACAAAGTGATTGCAACCTGGTTGTCTTTGTGTTAGGTGCCGATCCGCTCACTGGGTAACCAAAATAAGTGATAGTCCCACTCTATTCTGCCTCGGTCAGGCTCACCTGGAGTCGGGGCTGGATTTCGGTTTGATGAGGCCCTCAGCTCCTGAAGGTAATGGGGCCCTTTCTATGTTCAGCTGCCCTTTGCGAACAACAAACTGTCACTGTTTTTTTGTGTTGAATATGTGCTATATGGCAATTGATGGACCTAATAGGTATCTCAAGCCATTTGCACATAACAATATGTGTATTTTATCAAAGTAACTGTTGAACTGAAATACAGTTAAGAAGAAGTATATTAATGTTGTTGTTGTTGTTGAGTCATTTAGTGGTGTCCGCCTCTTCGTGACCCCCTGGACCAGAGCACGCCAGGCACTCCTGTCTTCCACTGCCTCCTGCAGTGGATCACTGCCTTGCCGTGGCGAAGGGGCTTGAATAACTCAGAGAAGCTATGAACTATGCCGAGCAGTATATTAATAGTGAAATACAATTAAGAAGTATATACCAGTCCAAGCAGAATGTAGGCACCCTATATATAGAAAGGAGCAAACCAGTGATATTTGAGGGAGCAGGAGAGCAGGTGGGGCCCATGACTTACATCATAGCAGCCGACACAACACATTTGTTTTTTATCTTATATTTTGGAAATGTACATCCAAGTTTGTTTTTTCTTTAATTTTTTTGGGGGGTCCCCAAGAGAGTGGGGCCCTAAGCTAGAGCTTGTTTAGCTTATACGTAAATCCAGCACTGCCTGGAGTCCTGTGTCCAATTCTGGGCGCCACAATTTAAGAAGGATGCTGACAAGCTGGAAGGTGGGCAGAGGAGGGGGACCAAGATGACCCAGGATCTGGAAACTGAGCCTGATGAGGAACGGTTGAGGGCTTTGGGGATATTTAGCCTGGAGAAGAGAAAACAGAGAGGTGATCTGATAGCCACCCTCAAATACCTGAAGGTCTCCACCGGGGGAGATGGAGCCACTTGCTTTCTGTTCTTCCAGAGCTGTTTGACTGTGGAACAGACTCCCGTGGGAAGTGGTAGACTCTCCTTCATTGGAGGCTTTTAGGAAGTTTGGGTGGCCATCTGCTAGGGATTCTTTCGCTGTGCTTTCTTCATGGATGGGGTTTGGACTAGATGACCTTTGAGGTATCCTAGTCCACTGAAAAATCTAGGTGTGAGGCTGCTCAGTCCCCCAGCTGGTCGGGCAGAGCCCGCGGGTCCCTGCGGACTAAAGGAAGGAGTCCAGCCAACCAGAGCAAATAGCTGTAGACCAAAGTTTATTGTGCAACAGGTTCAAAGAGGAATTTTGAACCCCGAGGATGGGGCGACAAGGACTTTTAAAACTTTCCCACCATATCCCAGAATACAGTTCGTGCAGCATCATTGCTACATCACTGACATGTCACAAAAGTTTTACCTTGGCAAACATGTCCAGACAAGTCCTTGGTACAAGATTAGCATAAGCAGACATGGCGGGGCAAGACTCAGGTATAAGATTAGCATAGACAAATATGTCTTAAATACCCACCACCCAAAAGTACAATAGAAGTTCCTTTGCATGTCTGGAGCCTGAGGCGAGTCAGGTGATGGGATTTGGCTTCCTTTGGCTAACAATGAGCCTAGCAATTGTCACCTCTGGGAACTTCCTGGAGTCCTTTTTCAAGGGGAAAATAGCTTTGGAATGGAGGAAACTGGCAAAGGAGTTGATTTTATATTATTTTTAAAGCTAGGTAACTTCCCTGAGCTGTCAAGTTGAAAGGCATAATATTTGTAATATTTAACTTGAAAGATGTGCTCCCCCCCCATAATTTCCGTAACACCTTTGAACTCTACAATTCTATTTGTCTATGAGTCCCTGCTTTAGGCCTCTTGCTTCTAAGATGTGACCGCTTGGTTTGGGATGCAGTTCCTGCAGACCTCTCTTCCTGGAGAAGCTTTGACCTCCTTCCCTTCCCTCTCTAAGGGATCTGGCCTTCCATTAGACTTCAAAACTGCAAGCAGCTTAGCTTTTTAAATACTTTTCATTCTTTTCCGTGGTGCCTGGTGGTGTTTTTTTCTTCTTAAAAATGGATTTATAATTAAGTGTCGATGCAGACCTTTCATTTCCCAGCCAGCATCTTTAGGAAATGTCAAAGCGTTTTGCTTTGATTGCTGAACTTCTAAAATAAAGAACCCTGAGGGTGCCAAGAGGCAAGCGCTCCCCACATGCAGAAACATACCATACTTTTCCTTGTATAATACTAAGGTTTTTTTAACTAAAAAATAATGTTAAAAGGGGTGTAGTCTTATACACTGGGGCAATCTCTCCCCGTTTTCTGAATTTTGACTCTCCCAAAATAGGAGGCGTCTTATACACGGGGGCGTGTTATTCACGGAAAAAGATGGTATATATATTTTATGGCAATGTTGTCTAATCCCAGAGGAGGCTTGCCCTCTAGTGGCCGCCGCAAGTACTGCAGACTCGGGCCCCCCCCTTTATTTTAGCAGGGTTTCTATGTGCTCTTGAAACTTGCTAAAGTTATGCAAAGTACTGTTCCGAATAGTTGTGGTGGAGGAGAGGAAAGTGCTCTTGAGCGTCCTAAGCCTCTGGATCGCCACTGTGAGAAGAGGCCTGATTCATCAGGCTTTCCTTGTTCTTACACACAGACTTTAAAAAAATGTAAGTACAGTTAAGGCGACTGGGCATCCTTCTTTTGTTATGGATATTATGGCACAGAATGACTGGCTGATGTTGCTTCAATGGGAGCAAATTGCTGGAGACGATATGCTGGAGATCTGTCCTGAGTACATTGAATAGAGGAGCAGAGCTTTAGAAGGAGATGTACTCCCTGACCCATCCCACTTAGGGCTTCTTCTTGTTGTTGTTGTTGTTTAGTCGTGTCCGCCTCTTCGTGACCCCCTGGACCAGAGCACGCCAGGCACTCCTGTCTTCCACTGCCTCCCGCAGTTTGGTCAAACTCATGCTGGTAGCTTCGAGAACACTGTCCCACCATCTCGTCCTCTGTCGTCCCCTTCTCCTTGCGCCCTACATCTTTCCCAACATCAGGGTCTTTTCCAGGGAGTCTTCTCTTCTCATGAGGTGGCCAAAGTTTTGGAGCCTCAGCTTCAGGATCTGTCCTTCCAGTGAGCACTCAGGGCTGATTTCCTCGAGAATGGAAAGGTTGGATCTTCTTGCAGTCCATGGGACTCTCAAGAGTCTCCTCCAGCACCAGAATTCAAAAGCATCCATTCTTCGGCAATCAGCCTTCTTTACGGTCCAGCTCTCACTTCCATACATCACTACTGGGAAAACCATGGCTTTTACTATACGGACCTTTGTTGGCAAGGTCCTGTCTCTGCTTTTAAAGATGCTGTCTAGGTTGTCATCGCTTTTCTCCCAAGAAACAGGCGTCATGGAGCCCAAGAAAGTAAACCAGGGCAGGGGTGCCTAAACTTTTTTCAGAGGGCCAGATTTGATGAAGTGAACGTGCATGAAGTTGTTGAGCTTTTTTGGGGGGGGGATTTAGGGGGAGAGTCTCCTTGATGTAACTTGTGCAGGTGTTTGGATACACATTACAGAGGCAGAGAATTGACCGTGGAGCCTTCTTCCCCCATGCCTGCATTTCTGCAGTAAAACATTTACAAATAAAGCCAATGTAGTACTGCAAAATCCCACAAGTCTCCAGAACACTCTCTTCCTCCTAAAGGGAGCCAGACCCGGGTCTTACTGTCCCAGGAACTTCCCACGACTTGGGAGCAGCACAGAAGCAGCAGCTGCCAGGGCTCCTTCACCCATGGGTGCTGGTGGCAGCTCAGCAGCCAGGAAATAAGACTGGCCAGAAACAAGGCTTGCACACTGTTAAGTCAGGTAACTTTCCCGTTGAAAGATGCAGCTTGATAGAACCATTGGCAACTAATAACTCTTTTTGTTTTCAGAGGGAAGCACTTCAACTCTCAGATATGTTTCTGTGCTCCTGCAATTTCAGAAAGTGTTTCATGTTAATACATAGATTATAGGTTTGATAAAGGTAAAGAGGACCCCTGACCATTAGGTCCAGTCGTGGCCGACTCTGGGGTTGCGGCGCTCATCTTGCTTTATTGGCCGAGAGAGCTGGCGTACAGCTTCCGGGTCATGTGGCCAGCATGACTAAGCCACTTCTGGTGAACCAGAGCAGCGCACGGAAATGCCGTTTACCTTCCCACTGGAGCGGTACCTATTTATCTACTTGCACTTTGACGTGCTTTCGAACTGCTAGGTTGGCAGGAGCAGGGACCGAGCAACGGGAGCTCACCCCGTCACGGGGATTCAAACCACTGACCTTCTGATCGGCAAGTCCTAGACTCTGTAGCACAGCGCCACCCGCATCCCTTATTGGTTTGATATTTTAATATTAATTTCTAGCCGCCATTCTAATGCAAAGTGAGGAGCAGAAGGAGCAGGTTCATTTCATCAAGTTTTAAAAGTTCACTTATAAAATAAAAGTTCACATTGCAGGGGGTTGGAGACCCTGCAATTCTGTTTTCTCTCTCACACTTTTGGCTGATGCGCCTTCTAGCTCGGGCTAAGATGTCAGGAGTGGGTCTTGCTTATTTATTTATTTTATTACAACAACAACAACAACAACAACAACAACAACAACAACAACAACATTTTATTATTATTTATACTCCGCCCATCTGGCTGAGTCTCCCCAGCCACTCTGGGCATACACTCTGGGTGTACATTTAATTATATTATAATTTTATTTATTACATTGTAAACATTGCATTTATCACAGGAGCCCGACTGCTCTCCCTCCTCTTGCAAGGGACTAGTGCCCTTTTTATTCCAGGGGGGTACTCAAGGGTGTGCAGTACTGGCACCTCTTTTGTTGTTGCCCAAAAGTGTGGCCCAGAGTACCAGCACCTCTGCTCTTAACCACAGTTAATGCTAAGAGGGATTGCAAGCTTTTTGAAAGCGTCCAGCTCTGCTTTCAAGTCCTGGCTAAGACAGGGAACCTCGGTCAGGAGTGACACTGGCTCAGGCCGTTCAGAAGTTTGCTCCGTAGTTAAGGCCCTTGCAGGAAGGTGATCTCGTGGGAAGCCGATTCCACTGCAGGCAGGATCCCGGTCAAGGGAATATTTGCCTGGCGGTCGAGGGTCTGGATCTGCCCTAATCCCATGAATGTTTCTGCCTGCCTGGCTCTGCCACTCGCTTCTTTGGGTCTCCTGCGTTTGGGTACCAAACTGAATCCTCTCGTGTCCAATCCCTGCAGAACCTCCTTTTCCTTGGTCAGGTCAGAATGTAAATTGGACTCTTGGCACCACCATCTGGCTGAAAACGGAAGGGCGGCTGCTGATTCCTGCCTCGGACCGCACCTTGTTGCCATGACTTGCAGGTTTCTGAAGTTTAGGGACGGCCGTTTGCAAGGCTCTAGGTTTCTGATCTGTAAAAATGCCCTTTTGCTTGGGTTTTTGCTGGGTCTCATTGAGATCAGGCGTTTAACAACTGGCTTGCTGGACAAGAGACAGGAGACAGCGGTGGCAGCAAGCATGGTTGGCATCTGTCTCAGGAGACAATGGAGGAGAGAAGGGAAACCATTGGAAGTTTGCAGCGCCTGCTGTGGCCATAGAGACCAATGCGGGAGAGACATGTTTTGTTGCAGCCAGGGCAGAGGAAGGGGTCCAGTGGGGCTTTTGCAGATGCCCCATGGCTTTTCTTCTCTCTGTGCCCCTTTAATCTTGTATAAAGAAGGGACTGTATACTCAGAGCCCTGGGAGGAGATTTAAGGGGATAGATATTTAGATATCTAGATATTTAGATATTTGAAGATGGCTCTCGTATCTCTTCTCAGTCTCTGCCTTTCCAGGCTAAATATACTCAACTCCTTCGACTGTTCCTCATCAGGCATTGTTTCCAGGCCCTTGATCATTTTACTTGCCCTCCTCTGCACACCTTAGAAGATAAAAGGAAGGTCTTCTTCATGCATCACATAGGTAGATGGTGGAACTCATTCCTGCAGGAGCCAGTGATGGTCTCCAATCTGGGTGGCTGAGGGCTGGATAAATTTATGGAGGATAAAAGACTAGGAAAGGCTACTAGCTGTGCTGGCTACTCTCTGGATACAGGAATGCTAGCCTAGATGGACCATTGGCCGGATCCAGCAACCTCTTCTTATGTTCTTATAGAATCACAGAATTGTAGAGTTGGAAGAGACCCAAAGAGTCACCTAGTCCAACTTCCTACAGTGCAGTTATTTTGGAGTCAAAGCTGTCCATGGAGGCGCAGGTTAATTCTGTGTCCAGGACGGCTGTCTACCAGCTCCATTTGGGACACAGGATGACCCTCCCTGCCCGCAGACTGTCTCGCCAGAGTGGTGCATGCTCTAGTTATCTCTCACTTGGACTACTGCAATGCGCTCTACGTGGGGCTACCTTTGAAGGTGACCCAGAAACTGCAATTAATCCAGAATGCAGCAGCTAGACTGGTGACTGGGAGCAGCCACCGAGACCACATAACACCGGTCTTGAAAGACCTACATTGGCTCCCAGTACGTTTCCGAGCACAATTCAAAGTGTTGGTGCTGACCTTTAAAGCCCTAAACGGCCTCGGTCCTGTATACCTGAAGGAGCGTCTCCACCCCCATCGTTCAGCCCAGACACTGAGATCCAGCGCTGAGGGCCTTCTGGCGGTTCCCTCATTGCATGAAGTCAAGTTACTGGGAACCAGGCAGAGAGCCTTCTCGGTGGTGGGGCCCACCCTCTGGAACGCCCTCCCATTAGATGTCAAGGAAATAAGCAGCTATCTTTAAAAGACATTTGAAGGCAGCCCTGCTTAGGGAAGTTTTTGATATGTAATGCTGTATTGTTTTTTACATTTGATTGGGAGCCACCCAAAGTGGCTGGGGAAACTCAGCCAGATGGGCGGGGTATAAATTTGTTTGTTTGTTTGTTTGTTTGTTTGTATATCTATCCTGTCTTTCCTCCCAGCCTCCTTTCTAAATTTCATCATCATGTTTGCCGGGGCTGCTGTGAATTGTAGTTCAGCGCCTGGGGAGGTCCGGATGTTCCCCACACCTCCTGCAGTGCAAAAACCACCCTTTGGAGCAGGTCCCTGGGGGCCTGCAGAAGCTGCCCACCACCCTCCATGGCATCAGGGCCAGCCAGCCGAGCCTTCTCCTGGGCATCTAGGGGCCTGGGCACACCATCCTTTGGTGTGGCACCGTTGCACCGGCACAGGAGATTTGTGGCTGGTTGGAGGCACGTGGTTTTGGCCGTGCTTTCCTGCTGACGCTGCTGCCTCCTGTCCCCATGTGCCCTTTCCCCACCTGTGTCTGGTTTTGAAACTTGCTCAGCCCCCTTGTGCTGCCATGAGTGGAGGCTGCGCTGCAGAACGCACACCCCTTTCCTCTCCCCGGATCACGGACTGTAGGATCAGCTTGTTAATGAGGAATTTGAAGAGCCGTGCCAAATGCTCCCTGCGCACCTGTGATCTCACTCTGGCAGCAGGAGATAAGCTCATTGTGCTGCACTGAGCATCTCTGAGGATGAGGCCTTTCTCAGGTTCAGCTTTTGAGCAGGTAGGCTGTCGCCCGGTGAGGAAACTGGGGTAGCCCTCTCTCTGGGAGGGTGGAGGTGCAATGCTCTGCACACACACTCTATAATCACCTTACTCCAGGGGTGTTATTATTTCCTGACTCTAGACTCCCTAGCCCAGAGTTGGAAGGGACCCCAAAGGTCATCCAGTCCAACCCCCCCCCCCGGCAATACAGTGTTGGGATGTGTCCGGGGAGAGGGGGGCATGTGGCAGGCCCCCAGCTGGCTCCAGCCACTTGCCAGCAGCCGGGTGAACTCTGGTTATTGGAACAGCATCAATCAGCGACTCGAGCCTCCAAAACCTTCAGAAGCTGAGCACGCTCTTATCAGCAGAGTGAATCAATCTTCTCACAACGGAAGAGGTGGACAGAGACATGTGTAAGCTTATTTACAGGCGTTTATTCAGCAGGGATGCGGGTGGCGCTGTGGGTTAAACCACAGAGCCTAGGACTTGCCAGTCAGAAGGTCGGAGGTTCGAATCCCTGCGATGGGGTGAGCTCCCATTGCTCGGTCCCTGCTCCTGCCAACCTAGCAATTCGAAAGCACGTCAAAGTGCAAGTAGATAAATAGGCACCACTTCGGCAGGAAGGTAAACAGCATTTCCGTGCGCTGCTTTGGTTCACCACAAGTGGCTTAGTCATGCTGGCCACATGACCCGGAAGCTGTATGCCGGCTCACTCGGCCAGTAAAGCGAGATGAGCGCCGCAACCCCAGAGTCGGTCATGACTGGACCTAATGGTCAGGGGGCCCTTTACCTTTAAAGGGTATTTAGGACATGGATGGCACTGTGGTCTAAACCACAGAGCCTAGGGCTTGCTGATCAGAAGGTCGGTGGTTCGAATCCCAGTAATGGGGTGAGCTCCCATTGCTCGGCCCCAGCTCCTGCCCACCTAGCAGTTCGAAAGCACGTCAAAGTGCAAGTAGATCAATAGGTACCGTTCCGGCGGGAAAGTAAACGGCGTTTCCATGCGCTGCTCTGGTTTGCCAGAAGCGGCTTAGTCCTGCTGGCCACATGACCCGGAAGCTGTATGCCAGCTCCCTTGGCCAATAAAGCGAGATGAGCACCGCAACCCCATACTCGTCCGCGACTGGACCTAATGGTCAGGGGTCCCTTTACCTTCCCTTTACCTTTATTCAGCATAGTTTAGGAACAAAGGAAAAAACATGTCTGCTTCCCTTCGTGTCCAAGCAAACAGCAGTACAGCAAAAGCAATATACAACGGAAGTTCCCAGCAGACTGTGCTGGAAGTTAACAGACATGTGACACACAACAACTCCACAAGCCTGTTCTGAAGGTGGAATGGAAGTATATCCCAACATACAGGAATTGCAATTGAAGCTTCCACAACAGAGGGCCACCCAGGCTCTGCTTAAAACCTCCCAGGAAGGCAACCTGGATTCTTGTGACACCCCATTTCAGTCTCTCGAGTGGTGCGAGTCCAGGGGTTCCTTTGCTTATTTGGGGTTCGGTTTGCTTGGCATGAAGGTTAGCGGAGACCATGGTGTTTTTAGGGTATATAGTCCTATTTGCACGTATGTGCAACCTGAGCACAATAACGGAGGGGCTCACAGCGCCAGCACCCCCAAAATTGGAAGGGACTCAGGGCATCATCCAGACTGCCCCCCCCAAAACCCCAATGTTATTATCAATGACCATGCATTTTGAAAACCTAAACCATACGATGATAAAGTTTGGAACAAACTCCCAAGGCAGCCAGCAATAAATATTATTACAGAGTGGGGAAAGCAAAACCCTTAAAATATCACAGATTAAATTCCAGGCCCCCTCAGAATGGAAGAAAGGAGAAAAGCTGCCTCAGCAGTGGAAAGTAATAAAGCGCCAAGTAAAACTGTCTGTGCAGAAGTTTTCCACAGATAAAAAGCAGGCTGCTGTTCTTTGGCAATTTTAATAGTGCAAGTTTTTGTGGAGGGGGTGGCGCTGGGCTCGTGTCGGCTGCTGGGAGGCTCCAGAAAAGAGATGGAGGGCTGCAAGGGATGGATATTCAGGATGAGACCCGGCAGTTTCCAGGTCCTGAGGCCACGTGTTTGGCTCTGTTCCATTAAAGGAACACTGGGATTTTGTCTCTGGCTGGGACATGCCTGCTATTGGTTTATTGTTGTTGTTGTTGTTGTTGTTGTTGTTGTTGCATTAATTACCCCCCCCCATCTTTTCCTTTGAGGAGCTCAAGGTGGTAACATGGCTGTTCCCCTCCTCACTTTATCCTCACAACTCTGTGAGGAAGGTTTGGTTGAGAGGCAGCGATTAGCTTCCAAGGGCACCTAGTGAATTCCATGGCTGGGTGCGGATTCGAACTCTGATTTCTCCCAGGTCCTTCTCTGACACTCTAACCACTATTCCACACTGCCTCTTATTTATTTATTTGTCTACGCCTTTTCTGCCCCAAAGTGGTATTAAACAGCGTATTAAAACAATATATACTGTAGAGCACAGTCAAATGTCTTAAATCAGTCAGAAGGCAAACGGGTTGCAGCCAGTTGGAAGCCTTCCTGAGCTTCCAGGATGACTGAGCCCCTAAATCCCTCTCACTTTAGGGACTAGAAACCTGAGTAGACAGTGAGAAAAGCAAAGAAAGCTGACCCCTGGCGAGAAGAATTAAGGGCCTGGAGATTTTCTAAGCGTGCATAAAGGTAAAGGACCCCTGACAGTTAAGTCCAGTGGTGAACAACTCTGGGGTTGCAGCGCTCATCTCGCTTTACTGGCCAAGGGAGCCGGCATACAGCTTCCGGCTCATGTGGCCAGCAGGACTAAGCCGCTTCTGGTGAACCAAAGGAGCACACAGAAATGCCGTTTACCTTCCCACCAGAGTGGTACTTATTTATCTACTTGCACTTTGAGGTGCTTTCGAACTGCTAGGTTGGCAGGAGCAGGGACCCAGCAACGGGAGCTCACCCCATCGCGGGGATTCGAACCGCCGACCTTCTTATCGGCAAGCCCAAGAGGCTCAGTGGCTTAGACCACAGCGCCACCTGCGTCCCCCTTGTTTATGTTTAAATTTCTATCTAGCATAGCACTTATGCAGCCAGGCCATCTGATTCTGATCAGCTAGAAAGAGACGCATAAATCTTAGCAAAGGTTAAAATCTCTCTTCTCCCCACCAACCCCCTTGGGGTGTTGTTCAGAGAGGAAGCCGCAAGATGGCGCTGAGGGGTTTGCGAATCAGACCCCAATGAGAGATTTCGGCTTCGGCTTCTGTGCCGCTCACTCCATACGGAAGTGGTTTTCCTTCTATGCTTCCAAGGTGTTTGACTGCAATGCTCCCATAATGCTTGGCTTTCCTGCAGATACCTCACCTGGAAATGAGACAGTTTGGCTTGGGGGCAGAAGTAGAAAGAAGCATTTGCCATGTAATAATAATAATAATTTATTTGTATCCCACCCATCTGGCTGGGTTTCCCCAGCCACTCTGGGTGGCTTCCAACAAAGATTAAAAATACGTTAAAATGTCACACATTAAAAACTTCCCTGAACAGGGCTGCCTTCAGATATCTTCTAAATGTCAGGTAGCCGATACTGGCAAGAGGGGGAAATGAGCAACTGCTTTCATTGGTAAGAGTTTTTTTGGGGTGGGTGTATAACAGGGGTCAGCAGACTTTTTCAGCAGAGGGCCGGTCCACTGTCCCTCAGACCTTGTGGGGGGCCAGACTATATTTTGAAGGGAGGGGGGAGAACAAATTCCTACGACTCACAAATCACTGGTGGAGGAAGAGGAGTGGGGGGGGAGCGCACTGCTCCTGGCAGCGCGATCCTGGTGGGGTGCCATTGCGGACTGCCCCCCCACCTGCGCAGGGGGCCACACCCCCACAGGCAGCATGCCACGACCCCAGGACAAACACCAGCCCCGCCTGCTCTCCGCCACTGCCACAAATAACCCAGAGGTGCATTTTAAATCAAAGCACACATTCTACAGTCATACCTCGGGTTGAAGTAGCTTCAGGTTAAGCATTTTCAGGTTGCGCTCCGCGGCGACCCGAAAGTAACGGAGCGCATTACTTCTGGATTTTGCCACTTGCGCATGCGCAGATGCTCAGTGACGTCACACGCATGTGTGGAAGCGGCGAATCATGACCCGCGCAGACACGGGTTGCTTTCACGTCAGGATGCGAACGGGTACCACTGTACTTGTGTAAAAACACCAGGCAGGCCCCACAAATAACCCAGAGGTGCATTTTAAATAAAAGGACACATTCTACTCATGTAAAAACACCAGGCTGCCCCACAAATAACCCAGAGGTGCATTTTAAATAAAAGGACACATTCTACTCATGTAAAAACACGCTGATTCCTGGACCATCCGCAGGCCGGATTTAGAAGGCAACTGGGCTGGATCCGGCCCCCGGGCCTTAGGTTGCCTACCCATGAAGTATAAGGTCTTGCACCTTAAAGGATGTGCTCAACATAAAAGAAAAGAAAGTACCCAGCATGATCAAGTATTCCAAAAGGACTGGAGCAAATTCATTCAATATTTGAAAGATCAGTGTAAACAGTTAACATCACTTTCAGGGTTGTCTGAAGACTCGTAATGAGGAGGTTTTTTTTACCTTTCTATATTCATGTAAATTTTAACATCCTAAGTAATGAATGAATTAGAATTGGAAAATGTATACAGTGCAGTGATACAAAGGTTGACTGTGAAAGCCACGAGGTGGGAGGGAAGGAAGGCGATTGGCTCTCAGGAGCCAGAGGGACAAAGCGGATCAGAACGATGTGAATGTATATTATGAAATGGAAAACCTATAGAAATTATTTTAAAAAGAGAAGAAAAAAGTACCCGTGTGCCTGGGTTAGCAGTTGGGGGGGGGTGTGAAAAACGGCCCAAGCTGTCAAGGCAAGGCCTGGATGGCGTCAGCAAGGAACACAAGCCAAGCTGCGAAGGATTTTTAAGGGATTATGGGATGTCCTGGGACTGAATCACAAGAGGGTAATCCACACTCGCTCCTAGAGAGGAGCCACAGTCCACATGCAGAGGACACGTGAACTGGACTGCCCTGGCCGGGCAAAAGCTCTCTCTCAACAGGAATGTCTGAGGACCAGATCTGTGGTCAAGGTGCAAATTCAGGAATGGGGGGTAGGGTTGCCCCTGTGGCGTGATGGAGGGTTGGGGAGAGGGAGACCTGAGTGCTGCCCATTAGGGTGGTTCATAAATTATTATTATTTTTTGAAAATACCTGCTCCAAAGGTCTTATTTTACTCCAGTAGGGATTGTATAGCTATGTCTAAACTTTCATGCGTATCAGTTAATTGAAATTGAAATTGAAATTGAAATTGAAATATCTTCACCCTCCGCCACTGAGCTGAAATTTCAGCCTTTGCGACATAGGAAAACGCCCAAGTAAACAGCTATTTTTGTCACTTTATGACCGATTCAGCTTTATTTTGCAGGAATTGCATTTTTTTTAAAAAAAGAACAATAAAAGATGCAGAATGCAAATTGATACAACAGCAACCAGTACTTTTAATGATGATAGTATTGATATTGAAATCAAAACGTGACTCATGCAATCCTACGACAATTCTACATTTAAGCAACTGGATAGGTGAATATTGAATACCAACTTTTATTATGACATAACTTAATACTAATAATGACATGTAAAGTTACATTTACATTACAGTGGTACCTCGCAAGACGAATGCCTCGTAAGACGAAAAACTTGCAAGATGAAAGTTTCGTTTTTTGAGTTGCTTCGCAAGACAGATTTCCCTGTGGGCTTGCTTCGCAAGAGGGAAACGTCTTGCAAGTTTGTTTCCTTTGTCTTGCAAGTTTGTTTCCTTTTTCTTGAAACCGTGCATCCACTTCGAGGAGCAACTCATAGCACGCGGTGTGGTAGCCTTTTTTGAGGTTTTTGAAGACTTTGGTGATTTTTGAAGCTTTTCCAAAATCCGTGCTTTGCAAGACGAAAAAAATTGCAAGACGAAAAAACTCGCAGAACGAATTAATTTAGTCTTGCGAGGTACCACTGTACTTCAATAATAATAATAATAATAATAATAATAATAATAATAATCTGTGAATGTGAACTATTTTGGGACAAAACCCTTCTTTGATTCCTTTTTCGGGTATTTGGCCCGATTCTCCATTGATGTCTTTATAGTTACCTCACGTCGCTTCATACCAACTACATTCTGTCTTGCTTTTGTCACCTCCTTGACAGCTCTCTCCACCATTTGTGCGTGACACTTAAATTTAGATGCCCATGCACACATGGTGGGCTGGGTGTGCATACGAGAAATTCCCTGAAGAGAGGAGAACTCTATGCCAGGAAGAATAACAGGCTTGATGGTGTTCGGTTTTGTGGGAATGTTCAGGGATGCAGGAGAGGATATATTGTCTGATTATAGCCTTTCCAACTTGTGTTAACAAGTTCACAATTTAGCAGAGAAACATTCCCCCTTTTAAACTCACAGCGGATGCGTTTGTTCAGCTAAAGCCTCTATAATAACTGTTCTGGTATTTTCCCCTTATTCCCTCATAAAAGATAAGACGTGACACAGTCTTCTATAGAAATATAAAAAGGTTTACTCACACACCATTCTGTTCACAATCGGATCCCAGAAGGCAGACTTGTCTTAGAAAAGTAGCATACACCTGGAAACTATCTCATAAGGACACCGTCCCTTTGTCCTTTCTTGGCTGGAGCCAAGAGAGCATCTTTGGCTAAGCAGATGTTGCTTCTTGAATGTCAAAGAGAGAGATGGCTGCCCTGCCCTATGCTTTTGTTGTTACCTGCACAGGTGAGGCCACGCCCACCTCTAGTCACATGCAGAGGAAGTCTGTCCCAGCCCAGAAGGAAACAGGAAGTTGACCTGCTGGCTGGACAAACATTCCTCCTCATGTGTAAACATGTTCACTCTAGGAATGTTGTACTTGACTGCTCTTGTGTTTCACATCCCACGGGTTTTTGGATACAGAAAGCTTTGTTTCCCCACCCCACCCCCTCTTGCAATGAGGGGGGCGTTCAAATATGCCATACTTCAATCTATGGCCTGAAGTAGTGTCGTCCACCAAAAACAAACCCTCCTGGCTTGGTTCTGCTGCATGTCTAAAGAGCCTAGTGTAGAATTTTAGGGTTGGAGAGGGACCTCTTGGGGCCATCTAGTCCAACCTCCTGCAGTGCAGGAATCTCAGCAAAAGACTCCCTGGCAGACGGTCGTACAACCTCTGCTTAAAGGAAGGAGAGTCCACCACATCCCGGTTTAACTGTGGAACAGCTCTAACCGCCAGAAAGTTCTTCCTGATGTTGCACCAAAATCTCCTTTCTTTGCAACTTGAAGCCCTTGGTTTGAGTCCTACCCTCTAGAGCAGGAGAAAACAAGCTTGTTCTCTCTTCCTTGTGACAGCCCATTAGATATTTGAAGATGGCTCTCCTAGCCTCTTAGTCTCCTCTTTTCCAGGGTAAACATACCCAGCTCCTTCAACCGTTCCTCATAAAGCACCAGGCCACAAGAGAAATTTTCTGCTTGCTTTAAACTGGTCCCTGGCGTGGTTGCAAAGTATAGCGCAGCTTTCTGACCTCCAGTGCCAAGGGGAAGATCTGCTCCTAACTCTTCCTCTTTTCCTTCGGATGCAAAAGTTGCTGTCGGCTTTTTGTCCTAAAATAACAAGGTGTCTTGGCTTGGCTTTGCATTGAGCATTCTGCTTAATGGCGCTTAATAAAGATTTTATATATATATAAAAAGGTAGACCTTGAACAGCATTTGCTATTTTAGGGAAAAAATCATTGCAAAATTGCTGACTCCCCCTGAATGGAAGAATTTGGTGGGAACAGGAGGGGTGTGTGTGTGTGTGTGTGTGTGTTTGGGACGGGGTTTGAGGGCTGGGAGAAGGTTGCTGGCAGGATTTCCCCCCCTCTGAACCACGTGTTAGAGCTCCTTTTGTTGCATCTTGAAAATCTCCGGCAGGGAGCAGAGCGTCACATTCGTTGGGCATGTGATTTTAAAAATAGTTTCCCAAAAATAACTTCAAACCATCCCATAGGGCTCTTTTTTTCAGAGGCATGTTTATTTAACAGCACTTAAAAAAACCCAAAAAAACCAAGCCAGCAATGTAAGAACCTCGAAAGGAGTTCTTTCTGCCTGCTTTCCCCTTTTCTCCTACACTGCTCTTGCGTGAGAAATTTCGGGATGCCTTTCTCCTCCCCTTCCAAATTCTGCTTTTCCACAGCAGACTTCTGGTTTAGGTTTTTTTTAACCCAGAAGGCTGACATTCCAGAGAAACCAACAGCCTCTCCCCCCCCCCCCCGTATTAATTTATTTGCAATATTTATAGTCTCTTCTTCATTGAGTGTTTTCAGTCCCCAGAGCAGGGAACAAAGTCATAAAAATAAACAGAGGAAAGCAACATACGGAAAGTTCTGTTGTCATTTTTTCTTGATTTTATGGTTTTGCAAACTGCTTTGAGGTTTTTTCTTTGTTACAGTCTAGCAATGTATACATTTAAAGAAATAAAATAAATAAACTACGATGCCACGTAGACAGGACCAAGAAACGACCAAATGATTCTCTTACAAGATGCACAAGCAAAATTACAGCAACATCAATTAATATTTCCAATTTAATTTTAAACTGCAGTTGTCTGGCTCGCGGCTTAACACTTCCAAAATGCAGCTGGCTGTGAATTGCGGTCCGTGTCCTTGAGCCATTTGTATTGGGATGGTTTGTCTGTGCATTGATACTGTCAGAGACTCAAGAGAGGGAGCACAGGGAAGGGAGGAGATGGAGAGCGAGGGGGAGCAATCCGAGGGCAGCGTAGGAGAAGATGACAGTAGCCCGAGAGATTCCATGAGCCTCTCCAGCGAATCGGAAGATTCACAGAAGGGGGCGCCGGTGGCCAGGGCAAGGGGGGCCCCAAGGGGGACACCCCAGAAGCAAGGGGCCAGCGGGGACTCCCAGAGCAGCAGTTGGAAATCAGGACCAGCTTCCCCACCAGAGCGTAGTGGGGGGGAGGAGTCCCAGGTATCAGGGCCAGCGTATTCACCACCAGTGAGAGAAGATGAGTCAGGGTTGACCACGCCTCCATCGGAGAGCGAGGGAACGGTCAACAGGAAGGTTGCCGGCTGGGCGCGCGCGCCAAGTTCAAATGTACAGGCGAGCGGCACAGCAGGTAGCCCGGATAGGGAACCAGGTCCTAAAGCCCGCCGGAAGGAGGGGCAAGAATCAGGGGGGTCAGCGTCAGAAGAGTCCAGAAAGGGGGAAACCCCAGCGGGCAGGAGGGCCCAGAGGAGGAAGGAGCTAAGGAAGAGGTGGAGCAAGGCTAGAGTCTTGAACTGGTGTCAGGGGGGAGGAGACTCAGACGGAGCTTCGCCGGTCTAGGGTTTAAGACGTAGAGTTGCACGCTGCGGCTTTGAAATGGAAACCGAACTTCAATAAAGACTTTTTGTACATAACGACAGCCTGGCGTTGGTCCTCTGTGAGCTGGGACCGAGGGGCGGCTCTGACAGATACGCTTTCAAGATGGGGGGGGGAGGGAGAGAGGAGAGTCCTTTTGAGGAGAATACACTAATCTTTCTTTCCAGTTTGAGATGGGTTAGGCCAGGGGTGCCCAAACTTTTTTCAAAGAGGGCCAGATTTGATGAAGTGCATGCATGAGGGCCAACCAAGAGTTGACCTATTTTTAAGATTAAAGTTGTTGACCTTTTTTTACGATTTTACCCAAAGTTGTTTAGCAAAGAATTTAATTGTTGAGCTGTTTGAGGGCGGGTGGCGCTGTGGGTTAAACCACAGAGCCTAGGGCTTGTGGATCGGAAGGTTGGCAGTTCGAATCCCTGTTTCCGTGCGTTGCTCTGGTTCGCCAGAAGCGGCTCAGTCCTGCTGGCCACATGACCCGGAAGCTGTACGCCTGCTCTCTCGGCCAAAATAGCGAGATGAGCGCCACAACCCCAGAGTTGGCCACAACTGGACCTAATGGTCAGGGATCCCTTTACCTTTAAAGGGTATTTAGGACACAGGTGGCACTGTGGTCTAAACCACAGAGCCTAGGGCTTGCCGATCAGAAGGTCGGTGGTTCGAATCCTCGCAATGGGGTGAGCTCCTGTTGCTCGGTCCCTGCTCCTGCCAACCTAGCAGTTCAAAAGAACGTCAAAGTGCAAGTAGATAAATAGGTACCACTCCGGCGGGAAGGTAAACGGCATTTCCGTGCACTGCTCTGGTTCGCCAGAAGCGGCTCAGTCCTGCTGGCCACATGACCTGGAATCTGTACACCGGCTTCCTCGGCCAGTAAAGCGAGATGAGCGCCACAACCCCAGAGTCGTCCGCAACTGGACCTAATGGTCAGGGGTCCCTTTACCTTTTACCCCAGGAAATAAACTGCCACAGGGGCTGGATTAAACCGAACAGCGGGTCGCATTAGGCCCCCAAAACGGACTTTGGACATGCCTGGGTTAGGCAGAAGAGGGGGAACGCACTGGAATAGACCCACCCCTCCATCTAAGTAACCTGGGGAGGCTTTGATTATACCTCACCTATCAAGAGGGACTAGAAACTTGATCTGTCGCCTGACAACCCACACCTTTGTGCAGGGCTCTTCACGTACACATAGTCTCAAAAGGCAAAAGTGCACTGAATGTGCCCTCATCTAGGTGCAAGGCTGATTCTCCTGAGCACCAGATTTCAGTAGTCATTTCTGAGTTACTCTGGAGGAGGCAAAAAACAGCTTACCTAGAATCATAGAACTACAGGGTCAGAAGGGAGAGATTTCTTCTCCCACCTCCTTCCTGCAGATGCTGCTGCTGGCGGCATTTGAACCCAGGACTTTTCTGCCCACCAATCTGGTGCTCTGTGCTCTGGTTAAAAACCAGCAGAAGTTGTCCGAGAGGACAAAAGGGAGGGGGCAAGGTCGTGCCGCCCTGTAAGGCAATCTCCTGCAGAAAATAGTTTAGGTCAATGGGTTGGAGAGAGAGCAGGTTTTAAATACAACTGACATGTGGCCTTGGCCTCTGGAGTCGGGTGCCTGCGATCGATCGCGGAGCTCCGAGCCTGAAACCGCCCTGGTTTCGAAGATTTAATTCCCTGCAAATTGAAAAAAGCAGGGAGGGGAAGCGTCCCAGATGATCAAAGCGCCAGCTCTGCGGGTGGATTTCTTGACAAGCTTTTCAGTCTCTCCACTTTTGATTCTCTGAGCGCATGAATGCTGTTCCGACACCCAGCCTGGGAGGGAGGAGGGTGGCGGCGGTGGCAGTGCCTTATGAAGCGTGCACAGCTGAGTTATCCTAACAGGGGCCTGTTAGTCCTCTGTGAACATCAGGAGAGCCTGCTGGATCAGGCCTGTCGCCCATCGAGTCCATAATCCTGAGGTTCAACTGAGATTCAGAAGCATCTCTGCCTCTGACAGTGGAGGGAGAGCAGAGCCATTATTCAGGATCTTAAGGTCCACAAATAACCATAGTTTAGAGGTCCCAGGCCCTATGGAAGTCAGACTATCCTCCGCCAGGGCCAGGGCCTTCTCAGTGGTGGCTCCGACCTGGTAGAATGCTCTGTCCCATGAGACCAGGGCCCTGCAGGATTTAACCTCCTTCCGTTGGGCCTGTAAGACAGAGCTATTCCGCCTGGCCTTTAATTTGAATTCAGCCTGATTTTTTATTCCCCTTCCTTCCCTTCCCCTCCCCTTTTTATGAAGATTCCCCGCCCTGGGATCCCACAGCCAATTCTCCCCTGGCCTCCTCGGTGGCCCAAGTAGGACCGATTCAGCCAGCTAGCCCTGGGGATCATCTAATTGATTTTTGATTTTTATATTTTATTGTTATTCATGTTTTTATACTGTATTTTATGCTGCTTTTATAATTAAGTGTTTTAGAATGTTTTAAATTTGTTGTTAGCCACCCTGAGCCCGGTTTTTGAACCGGGAAGGGCGGGGTATAAATAAAATTAATATCATCATCATCATCATCATCATCATCATCATCATCATCATCACCACCTTGGCAGCCTCCTCCTCCTCCTCCTCCATGAATTTTTCTAATCCTCTTTTAAAGCGATCTAGGTTGGCAGCCACCACTGCGTCCTGCAGCAGGGAGTTCCAGAGTTTAACTAGGCGCTGTGTGAAGAAACAGGCAGTGATGTCCACCTTCTTGGATGGCTTTAAAAGAGGATGCGAAAATATCATAGAGGAGAGAAAGGTTCCTAACTCTCAGGACTGGGTTCTCACTCCCCTGTCAGAGGCAGCAAATTCTTCCAAATGCCACCTGGTAGAAACCGCACAAGGCGAGGATGTTGCTCTTGAGTTTGAATCCTGGCTGTGGGTTTCCCATAATGGGCATCTTGTTGGCCGCTGTGAGGAGAGGGTGTGTTCCGGTCTTCTCATTTGGACTTTCCTGGGGGGTACATGGGGCCAGAGTGCCTCCGGGATAGAGAGACAGATTGATCCAATAGATCTGATACCACCTGAACTAATGCCATGACCCCCCCCCCAAGCATGCAGTCCAGACCAGCGCCCATCTCTACGGCCTGATTTGACCAGCAGGCCAGAAGTTCCCCAACGCTGCCAGTTATTTATTTGTTGTAGAACATTTACACACCGCTGTATAAAAACGGTTTACCAAAAAGGAGAGAACGATAAAATTATCCAGCTGACCGTGATAATTTAAGACATACTAAAGCTGCAATTCCTGCATTACAGGGGATGGACTACAATTCTGTGAATCTGTAAATAGTTTAAAAATACAGGCGACTGGAACTTGAAGCTCATATTCCCTTTAATAATGGTGACCTAGTTCTGATGACCACAGCAAGGAACTTGGCGGGATCGTAGAATTGGAATTTGCCATGAAAAAAACAGAGGCATTAAAACCACCCGACTTCCCCAACTGTAGAGAAAGCAGTGGTGAGAGAAGACAAGATCTAATATCCCTATAAAGGTTGCAGCAGACCCAGATTGTACAATTCCTGTAACTCTTTGTGCTTAACGCTTAGATTGCTACCATTTCCCACTGAGATGGGATTAGGTGAAGATGTTGCCCCTTCATGGTGGATGACAAAGGGAAAAATTGGGTCCAGCAACCTTTGAGCAGCAGACATTCCCACCCCATGTGGAGGAATGTGCCTTTAGGCAGACACCCTCTCCAGCATAAGGGTTAACTCTCTCTCTTTTAAATTCATTCTCATTTAGACTTGAAACACACACAACACGATTAATATTGACTCCCCTTCTTCCCTTTCCATGGTGCATTTTATTACTTTCTTTCCCATTACATATTTTAATTCTCCCTACAAGCGTGAGCTCTTGAAAGGCATAAGGTCTTTCCGCTGCCATCTTTTTTTTTTTTAAAAAAATAATTTTTATTGATTTTAACTTATAAATTATAAAATGTACCACAAGACTTATCACTTATACAATCTTTTTAGACTTCCATCAGCACCTCTGATGATCCACCATTTTAATCACTTCTTGTGCATTTCTTAACTTTATATTGCCTTTACATCTCTTAACAAATTGTCCTTCCCCTTCTCCATTTTTGCAATACTTCCAATAATACTCCTCACAAAACTTCTTGCAAATCTACAAACGTCATCTGATCTTCACAAATACTTTTCAAATAGTCCGTAAATTTACTCCAGTCTTCGTGAATTTCTGGCCCCGCTGGTTTCGAATCCTTCCTGTTAGTTTATCTAGTTCTGCATAGTCCATTAACTTTCTGCTGCCATCTTATAGCAAACCAGCGAGGCTGAGGACGCCCTGCTCTCCTCTTTCTGAATTTCTTCTCCTTCCTCTTTGCAGGCATGGTGCAGAAACTTGACCAAAAGCTCCCGGTTGCCAATGAGTACTTGCTCCTCTCTGGGGGAGTCCGGGAAGGCGTGGTGGACCTGGACCTGGACGACCTGAACATCTACGCCCGCGGCACCGACTACGACATGGACTTCACCCTCCTGGTGCCGGCGCTGAAGCTCCACGACCGCAACCAGCCCGTCACCCTGGACATGCGCCACTCGGCCCTCTGCCACTCGTGGCTGAGCCTGCGGCTCTTTGACGAGGGCACCATCAGCAAGTGGAAGGACTGCTGCACCATCGTGGACCACATCAACGGGGCCACCAACTACTTCTTCTCCCCCACCAAGGTGGCCGACTGGTTCCACGACTCCATCAGCGTGGTCCTGTCTGAGATCCAGAAGAAGCCCCAGAGAGGGATGCCCAGGGTGGAGAAGGTGGAGAAAAACGGAACCATCATCTCCATCATCCTGGGGGTGGGCAGCAGCCGCATGCTCTACGACATTGTCCCCGTCGTGTCCTTCAAAGGTTGGCCGGCCGTGGCTCAGAGCTGGCTGATGGAGAACCACTTCTGGGACGGGAAGATCACCGAGGAGGAGGTCATCAGCGGGTTTTACCTGGTGCCCGCCTGCTCCTACAAAGGGCGGAAGGACAACGAGTGGAGGCTGTCTTTTGCCCGCAGCGAGGTCCAGCTGAAAAAGTGCATCTCCGGCAGCCTCATGCAGGCCTACCAGGCGTGCAAAGCCATCATCATCAAGCTGCTCTCTCGCCCCAAGGCCATCAGCCCCTACCACTTGCGCAGCATGATGCTCTGGGCTTGCGACCGGCTGCCCGCCAGCTACCTGGCGCAAGAGGACTACGCCGCGCACTTCCTCCTGGGCCTCATTGACGACCTGCAGCACTGCCTGGTGAACAAGATGTGCCCCAACTACTTCATCCCCCAGTGCAACATGCTGGAGCACCTCTCCGAGGAGACGGCCATGCTCCACGCCCGCAAGCTCTCCTCCGTGCGCTCGGACCCGGCCGAGCACCTCCGGACTGCCATCGAGCACGTCAAGGCGGCCAACCGGCTGACGCTGGAGCTCCAGCGGAGGGGCAGCACCACCAACATCCCCTCCCCGCAGTCGGATGGCGGAGACCCCAGCCAGCCGGATGACCGGCTGGCCAAAAAGCTCCAGCAGCTGGTCACTGAGAACCCGGGCAAGTCCATCTCCGTCTTCATCAATCCGGACGATGTCACGCGGCCGCACTTCCGGATCGATGACAAGTTCTTCTGAAGGACGGCTTCTCTCCCCACCCCAGTTTCAGACTTGAGCCTCGGCTCACCGCCACCCCAAGACCCTCTCCTTCCCACTCCCCTTTTTGGAATCTTTTTTTAAAAAAACATATCCAGCTTAGATTGGATTTGCGGAGGACAAAATACAGACTTCTTCCTGGTTCTGCAGGATGGGGCAGTTTCTCACTGTTTCGTTTGCTGCTACTTCCCCCCTTTCCGGCCTATGTGTCGCTTTTGAGGAATACCTGAAGCCACACTTCCTGGGTTTCCCCCTCTTCCTCCTTTTTTTGGCAACCTTCCTTTCCGTGTTGATCTTCTGTTGCTTTTTGTTCCCGGAGCTCCCTCCCTTAGCTCCGAGGTCATGAGTACAAGGAGTTCCAGAAGGGGATTTTTTTGGGTGGGTGGGTGGGGGTGTTGTGGCTTCCTTTCCATTGCTGGGGGGGTGTCCCATTTTCATTTGCTTCATTTCCTCTTTTGCTCCCCCAGAAGGACCGAGGCGGCTTTGCAAACAGTGACGAAACGTCCCAAAACGATGGGGTGTTGCTTCCCACACACAGCCCCCCCCAAGTCACTTCTTCTTGAATGTAATAGCTCAGATTTGGACTTCTCGTGGCATAAGGAAAGGTGCCTCGGCCCACTTTCCACGCGGGGGAAAGGAAAACGGTTCTGGAATGTTAGTTTTTAGTGCGTGTAATTATTCAAAGCCTTATTTAAATGCTATTAAAGAACGTACCATTATAAATGTTAATTTGCACTAATGACATCATCTGCCGGCTTCTGGCTTCTTCTAAGGATTTTGCATCTGGGGTGGGGGGGTCCCCTCTTCCTGGTGCTCAGTCCCTGCTGCTTTCCTGGATCCACTGAGAGATTCTCCCGGCTGGCAGATGACCCCGTGGCCAGGATAGAAGGGCTTTGCAAGGGAGCCCATGGATAAAGTCGCCTCCTCGCTTAGCTTCTCCTAAGCCCCCTTTTGGTTTCTTGCATCCTTGAGAGGCAGCTGTACCAACAGCTCCTGCTCTGCAGCCTCACCAATCTGGCTGCAGAGAATCCATGGGGGGGGGGTCTCCCTGCTGGCGGAAGAGAGGGGGCCTGGGGTGCTTTGACGCAGGAGACCCAGCTCTGTGGGAGAGCCAAAGGGACTGAGTTCAGCTCCCAGCAGCATCTCTGGGGAGGGGTGGGAGAAGCTCTCTGGGGCGCAGCTGCCGTCCGTGCCCACAATGCAGAGCCATGGCTTCCAGTGTCAGCCAGCCCTTCGGAAGCAGGAGGACTAGAACCTTGCGTTGCTTTAAGGCAAACGGCTGTAGCTGCAGGCATTTGATCTGCCTGAAGAAGGCCTGGACTTCAGCCCTCACTGGGGTCTCAGAGAGAAGCCTGAAACCCTTGGAGAAGCTGCTGTCAGCCAGTGTAAACAATATTGAGCTAGATAGACACACACACACCCAGGCCTGGCTGGGATAGGGCAGCAGGCAGAGAGACAGGTATCAATGGCCACTAGCCAGGCTGTCTCTGCTCTGCTTCCACAGCTAGAGGCAGCCATGCTTCTGAATCCCAGTTTCTGGAAACCACAGAAGGGGAGAGTATTGATCTCGTATTCGAATTCTGCTTGGGGGTCTCCCATCAAAGCACCTGGTTGGCCACTGTGAGAACAGGAGGCTGGACTGGATGGGCCATTGGGAACCTCTCATGCCATTATTATTATTATTATTATTATTATTGCATTTAAATCCTCCCTTCCTCCTCAAAGAGCCCAGGACGGCAGATAATACATTTTTTTTTTTTAAAGGCAGTTCCCTGTGCGTTGCACCTTCTGGAGCGGGCAGTGGTGTAGTCTAGCCTTGAGGTTGCAGATTAAAAAGATGGGGAGGAGGACCACGGAGGTACCAAAGGCCACGACAGCCCCCCCCCTTTTCATTTATAGTGTTGATCGGCACACATTTTCAAGGAAACACCCTCGTAAACTGAGCTCAGGCAAGGAGGGCTCCGTCCCAGAAGGACCACAAGAAATGGCAGGACGAAGTCTGCAGCCCCAACAGAGAGCAGAGCCCTTTTTTCAGCCTGGCTGGGGGGGGGGGCTATCTTCAGGGGCCTGTTTTGTGGTTGACATGGCTGCCTGCTTGAGGTTCCCTGCTCTCATTTCATCCTGGCTCGTTGAGGGGCAGAGATGGCGTCCAGTGTCCCTCCCTAGAGGGGGCTCCCTGTTGCTCAGTGGGGGGAGACCATGCACCAACACCCCCACTTAAAGGCATAGCTGTCAACTTACAGATTTGAAAATAGGGGAACATCAGCCTCGAAAATAAGGGATCAGCAGCCAAAATAAGGGATTTTCCCGGCACAGGTATGTTCAACTTCTGAGCCCCTCCGAGCCAAAGGCAGAAAGCCCAGCCAGCAGCCAAACGAAGCCTCAAGCGGTGGTTCCCACAGCGCAGCAACCCGGCAAAGGGGATGCAGCAAGGAAAACCACCGTCACCTCTCCGCTGGGAAGCGCTGAGCAAAGGCGAGTCCCCAGACAACGCGGCCGATTTGATTGGCACAAGGCAGGCAAGCTCCACCCCCCAGTCGTTCTTAGGTTCCTTATTGGGTGAGCAACGCAGCCAAGCAACACAATTGGAGCCTCCCTCCTTCCTGGCTGCTTCCTTTGAAACTCGGGAAATTTAAGGGACATCATCAATAAGGGACAGCAGCGGGACACGGAGCTGGGATAAGGGACTTTCCCGCCAAATAAGGGACGGTTGACAGCTATGCTTAAAGGAAATCCCATGATGGGGAGCAGCGGAGACCATTCTGGTCCCAAGAGGCTGGAGATCTGCTGCCCATCAGAGCAGGCTGGCCTTTCACCTGGCCATGTGCCCCCTCCCCGCTGCTTTTGGACAGCCGCTCTCATCAGCCAGCCTGGCCACGTGGAGCTGAGGCTGATGGGAGTTGTAGTCCGCAGCAGCAGCAGCAGCAGCCACTAACTGGCAATGGCTGGTGAAGACCCTTCCTTTCTGGGCTGCGTCTTTTAGATTGTGAGCCTGCGGGCAGGGGCTGTTTTTCTAAACGCTATTTTGTAAGCCTCTCTGGGAGCCTTTTTGGCTGAAGAACAGGGTCAAAATGACTTTAAATAAATTGGTTCGTAAATGAAAAGGCAGCTTTTTCTGTTCTTTGGAAAGACAAAGGGATTCACCCGCTTGATCTCCATCGTACGTGAAAGGTAGGTCACTATCCCTTCTCTCCCCCCCCCCTTTGCAAATAGGAAGGCTCAGGGAAGACTGCAGTGGTCCTCGCTGTGCAGAGATTCGAACTCTGCTCTCTGAAATCCCTAATTGTACTATGCAAACTCCCCTCCTTATTTCCCCCCACACCTCTCTGCATTCTCCAGCACACACAAGTCTGCCTCGAAACATTTTTCCTTACTACCCACCCATTCCATGCTTGCACCTTTGCCTCAGAAGAGTCAGCACCCTTTCTTAGCCATTGAACTGTAGAGCTGGAAGAGACCCAAGGGGTCATATAATCTAATCCATTGCAAGGCAGGAATCTCAGGGCAGAGGACCATGATAATCGGAAGGGACTCAGGGCATCATCCAAACTGACACCCCCCCAAATAAAAACACACCTCACAACAATATGGCTCTGCTGTCTGGGGGGGGTGTGTGTGTGTGTGCGTGTAGTCCAAAACAGTTGCAAGAGCGCCAGGGTTGCAAAGACTACTTTTTGGGGAATGCGATGAATAGCCTCATTTGCATTGCGATGCTATTGGTTTTTTTTGAAAGCTTCTCTCCCCCCCCCCCCAAGAAATCTGAGATCTCCAGCCTCCCTCGTCGGGGCCCTTCCATCCCACATTCTCTCCCAGAGAATGCTCATTAATCTCTTTAAAAATAGAAAAGGGGGTGGGAGGTTTGTTGGAAGTGCAAAGTCTTCTCCTTGGCTCCCACCTCTGAGGCATCTGCGCGCACCTGGAGGTCAAACGGGGACATGGAAGAACATGGCCTCAGAAGGTCAGAGAGATCAAAGGAGAGGAAACACACACACACACCCCACCGCCGCAAGGGCCTGTGGGAACAAGACTTGCTCTCCGGCCTTTTCAGCCGAGCCCCTGCTGTTGGGCCACGAACAAAACCTCTCCAAAAAAAGGTGCTCAGATCAACCCCAGCAGAACAGTTTTAACAAAGGGCTGAGCCACAGGGAGTGTGACAGCGGCAGGTCAGGCTTTGGTCGCTGTTGCTGAGCGTGCTGAAAAAGCCTGGGCAGGTGATGTTCTGTTCTCGCTGGCCAAGGTGTGCTATATATAAACTCCCATCTCCCTAAAATCTAAAGCACGAGGCCCTGGCCCAGAGCAGCTGGGAAAGCAGAAACTCACTTCTCTGCTCCCCTTCTCTAGCTCTCCCTGTTTCTCCCCCTGCACTGCTTTATTCCTTTTTCTCTCTCCCTCCCTCCCATCCATTTAAAAAGCAAAACTTTGACAGTGACTGGTTTTGCAACTATGGAAGAAGCAACTTGCAGGTCAATTCTGTGTCCTGGGCAGCTGTCTATCAGCTCCATCTGATACGCAGGATGAGACCTTCCCTGCCCGTGGACTGTCTCGCTAGAGTGGTGCATGCTCTAGTTATCTCCTGCTTGGACTACTGCAATGCGCTCTACGTGGGGCTGCCTTTGAAGGTGACCCGGAAACTACAACTGATCCAGAATGCGGCAGCTAGACTGGTGACTGAGAGTGGCTGCCGAGACGACATAACACCGGTCTTGAAAGACCTACATTGGCTCCCAGTACGTTTCCAAGCACAATTTGAAGTGTTGGTGCTGACCTTTCAAGCCCTAAATGACCTCGGTCCTGTATACCTGAAGGAGCGTCTCCACCCCCATTGTTCAGCCCAGACGCTGAGGTCCAGCTCCGAGGGCCTTCTGGCGGTTCCCTCCCTGCAAGAAGTGAAGTTACAGGGAACCAGACAGAGGGCCTTCTTGGTGGTGGCGCCCGCCCTGTGGAACGCCCTCCCATCAGATGTCAAGGAAATACAGTGGTACCTCGGGTTACATACGCTTCAGGTTACAGACTCTGCTAACCCAGAAATAGTGCTTCAGGTTAAGAACTTTGCTTCAGGATGAGAACAGAAATCACGCAGCGGCAGCAGGAGGCCCCATTAGCTAAAGTGGTGCTTCAGCTTAAGAACAGTTTCAGGTTAAGAACAGACCTCCAGAACGAATTAAGTACTTAACCTGAGGTACCACTGTAAACAACTATCTGACTTTTAGAAGATCTGAAGGCAGCCCTGTTTAGGGAAGTTTTTAATGTTTGATGTTTTATTTGTTTTTAATCTGTTTGGGAGCCACCCAGAGTGGCTGGGGAAACCCAACCGGATGGGTGGGGTATTAATATTAATAATATTAATAATAATAATTTTTTTTTTTTATACCCCACCCATCTGGCAGCCTCCAACAAAATATTGAAATACAGTGGTCCGTTAAACATTTAAAACTTCCCTAAACAGGGCTGCATTTATATGTCTTCTAAAAGTCTGGTACTTGTTTTTCTCTTTGACATCTGGTGGGAGGGCGTTCCACGGGGGGGGGGGGGGAGCTTCCAACTATAATTCTAGGATTCCACGATCTGCCTTGGCAGCAGCTGTCTCCCTCCCTCGGTGCAAGCCCAGGGCGAGGCGGCCACGATGTCTCCCCGTCTTCAGAGAAAGCCATTGCACCACGCTGGGCTGAATCCCCCTGAGCACCGGCAGTTTGCAAGCCCCTGGGCCCCTGCAGCTGTTCTGGCGCCAGCCCCTTCCTGCCATATGGAAGCACTGGCTGGGAAGGGGAGGCTGGTGGCAGAAGTCCGCCCGCGCCTGCACCACGCGGAGCTAATCGGGAGTAAAACGCCGCTGCTGAGAGGGACTCGGTAAACGTCCTGTCGCCTCTCGTTAAAGTCATGGGATGCAACTTCCTTGCCTCGCTGCCTCTCGCCTGGCGGCTTCCAGGGCGTGTGACTTGGCAGAAAGGAGATTGAGGCAGAAGGGGGCTCCCACGGAATTCTAGAGGGGGAAGAGTCTTCTAGTCCAATGCAGGAATCACAGGAAAAGAATACCTGATGGCTGACCACCCAACCCAATCTCCCCTGTGAAGGAGATTTCCTTTGTTGTTGTTGTTGTTTAGTTGTTTAATAGTGTCCGCCTCTTTGTGCCCCCCTGGACCAGAGCACGCCAGGCCCTCCTGTCTTCCACTGCCTCCCGCAGTTTGGTCAAACTCATGCTGGTAGCTTCAAGAACACTGTCCCACCATATCTCGTCCTCTGTCGCCCCCTTCTCCTTGTGCCCTCCATCTTTCCCAACATCATGGTCTTTTCCAGGGAGTCTTCTCTTCTCATGAGGTGGCCAAAGTCTTGGAGCCTCAGCTTCAGGATCTGTCCTTCCAGTGAACACTCAGGGCTGATTTCCTTCAGAGTGGATAGGTTTGATCTAATAATAATAATAATAATAATAATAATAATAATAATAATAATAATAATAATTTATTATTTGTACCCCGCCCATCTGGCTGGGTTTCCCCAGCCACTCTGGGTGGCTTCCAACAAAGATGAAAGATACACTAAAATGTCACATATTAAAAATTTCCCTGAACAGGGCTGCCTTCAGATGTCTTCTGAATGTCAGGTAGATGTTTATCGCTTTGACATCTGACGGGAGGGCGTTCCACAGGGCGGGCACCACTACCGAGAAGGCCCTCTGCCTGGTTCCCTGTAACTTGGCCTCTTGCAGTGAGGGAACCGTCCGAAGGCCCTCGGAGCTGGACCTCAGTGTCCAGGCAGAACGATGGGGGAGGAGACGCTCCTTCAGGTATACAGGACCGAGGCCGTTTAGGGCTTTCAAGGTCAGCACCAACACTTTGAATTGTGCTCGGAAACGTACTGGGAGCCAATGTAGGTCTTTCAAGACCGGTGTTATATTGCAGTCCATGGGACTCTCCAGAGTCTCCTCCAGCACCAGAATTCAAAAGCATCCATTCTTCGGCAATCAGCCTTCTTTATGGTCCAGCTCTCACTTCCATACATTTCCTTAGGAGGTCCTAGAATTGTAGAGTGTGAAGGAAACCGTGAGGGTCATGCAGGCCGACCTCACGCTATGCAGGAAGCAGAGCTAAAGAACCCATTGCAGGTGGCCATGCAACCGCTTGAATCACAGAACTGTGGTGTTGGAAGAGGGTCATCCACACAGCTGCCTCTCATGTGGAATGCCCTCCCATCAGATGTCAAGGCAAGAAGCAACTGTCTGACTTCTGAAGGCAGCCCTGTTTAGGGAAGTTTTTAATGTTTTATCATTACTTCCTGAAAGAAGACGGTTGTGTCATAATTGTTTTTAAGAGGGAGCTAAAGGGTATTTAGGGACACGGGTGGCGCTGTGGGTTAAACCACAGAGCTGAGGACTTGCCGATCAGAAGGTCGGCGGTTCGAATCCCCGCAACGGGGTGAGCTCCCGTTGCTTGGTCCCTGCTCCTGCCAACCTAGCAGTTCGAAAGCACGTCAAAGTGCAAGTAGATAAATAGGTACCGCTCCAGCAGGAAGGTAAACAACATTTCTGTGCACTGCTCTGGTTCACCAGAAGTGGCTTAGTCATGCTGGCCACACGACCCGGAAGCTGTACGCCAGCTCCCTCGGCCAGTAAAGCGAGATGAGCACCGCAACCCCAGAGTCGGCCACGACTGGACCTAATGGTCAGGGGTCCCTTTACCTTTACCTTTTTAATAGGATTTATAGACCATTTGATTATTTTTTTAAAAAAAACCCTCAAAGGAGTTTACAAATAGAAGAAAACAATAGAATTCTCAGTAAAAACTGTGAAAGCCATCCTTTGCAAAAGAATTCCAAAGATAAAATCAGGAATAAAGTAAAAGCAGATTAAGATTTGAACCAACTTTCAAAGTTCCTGGGTAGGCTTGTCTAATGTTTTTTAGCCCCAACAAAAAATGCAGCCACGGCACCTGCCTGGTGTCAAGGGGCAGGGAGTTCCACAGGGCAGGTGTTGCTGCACCAAAAGATTAAGTTATCCCCCCCCCTTTTTTGAGGATATAAGTTTGTGTGTGTGTGTATACACACACACACACACACACACACACACACACACACTCTCTCTCTCACACACACATATATACACACACACTTTATTCCAAAACCGAAAAAGAATTACAAAGATCAAATTCAAAATCCATATTCGTTTTGTAACATAAGCCTATTACATAGTTGTCTATATTAAAATATACCTAATTGCTATAGACTTCCCTTTGCTATATATAAATGCAAGTCAATTAGAAATAGTATATTATACACCCATGTGTGATCTCAATATTTGTTTTTTTACTTCTTCCGTCTTGTTGTGTTGTTGTAGTTTAATAATTATTCAATAGATTCTTTTATTATTTCCTTGCTCACCCCTGCACGTTTTACATGAAAAAAGATGGTTCCGGAACTGGAATATTAATAGATAATGTGCAAAAAGATCGAGTTCTTATAAAAAGTGGAAGGGATGTTTTGTGGCACCTGTGCCAGCATCTCCTCAGCATTGGTGTCCCTCCTCCCATGTAAAGGGGGGCTGAAAGAGAACGGCGACCTTGCAAGTTGGTTGGCAAGGGCAGCACAATTAACGGATTTTAAGGAGCTGGTGGAGTCCCTGACCCTCAGTCCGCCTGGGGGACTCCTGCACCACCAGCACATCCATGGAGATGGCAGGAGGGAGTCACACAAATGTCCCCCACTCCAGGGCTTGACACAGCAAAGTTTCTTGGCAGGTAGGGGTGTGTGTGTGTGTGTGTGTGTGTGTGTGTGTGTGTGTGTTCTCTTCTTGGATGAGCCCCTCACTAGTTGGTTGCTGTTGTTTTTCGTAAATAATTTTTATTAAGTTTCACATTTTTATCATGTTGTTGTTTAGTCGTTTAGTCGTGTCCGCCTCTTTGTGACCCCCTGGACCAGAGCACGCCAGGCACTCCTGTCTTCCACTGCCTCCTGCAGTTGGGTCAAACCCAGGTTGGTAGCTTCGAGAACACTGTCCAAACATCTCATCATCCGTCATCCCCTTCTCCTTGTGCCCTCCATCTTTCCCAACATCAGGGTCTTTTCCAGGGAGTCTTCTCTTCTCATGAGGTGGCCAAAGTATTGTAGCCTCAGCTTCAGGATCTGTCCTTCCAGTGAGCACTCAGGGCTGATTTCCTTCAGAATGGATAGGTTTGATCTTATTGCAGCCCATGGGACTCTCAAGAGTCTCCTCCAGCACCACAATTCAAAAGCATCAATTCTTCGGCGATCAGCCTTCTTTATGGTCCATCTCTCACTTCCATACATCACTACTGGGAAAACCAGAGCTTTTACTATACGGACCTTTGTTGGCAAGGTGATGTCTCTGCTTTTTAAGATGCTGTCTAGGTTTGCCATCGCCTTTCTCCCAAGAAGCAGGCGTCTTTTAATTTCGTGGCTGCTGTCACCATCTGCAGTGATCATGGAGCCCAAGAAAGTAAAATCTCTCACTGCCTTCATTTCTTCCCTTTCTATTTGCCAGGAGGTGATGGGACCAGTGGCCATGATCTTCGTTTTTTTGATGTTGAGCTTCAGACCATATTTTGCACTCTCCTCTTTCACCCTCATTAAAAGGTTCTTTAATTCCTCCTCACTTTTTATCATAATAACATCAAATAACAAAATATACAATTTCCCCTCCCCCCCGACTTCCCTCAACTTCCTCTTCTGGTTTTTTAACACACAATTTCCCCCTGTATTTTTTTGTTTGTTAAATATTAATATTAAATTCCTTAACTGTTACTATCCTCTTATCATTCTAACACTAGGTTGTATTTTCTATATTTATTTTGTCCATTGTAAGTGTTTACTCAAAACCTGCTAGTGAGTCCATTTCTTTACATTGTTTCTGTAAATACAACGCACAGTACAGTGGTACCTCGGGATGCGAACGCGATCCGTTCTGGAGCCCCATTCGCATCCTGAATAGAATGTAAGACGCGACAGCACATCTGCGTCTGCACGGGTTGCATTTTGCCGCTTCCACGCATGCGTGTGACATCATTTTGAGCGTCTGCACATGCGTGAGCGGCGAAACCTGGAAGCAACGCACTCAGTTACTTCCAGGTTGCTGCGGAGCACAACCTGAAAGTGCTCAACCTGAAGCACATTCAACCCGAGGTATGACTGTACAGTGGTACCTCAGGTTAAGTACTTAATTTGTTCCTTAGGTCCGTACTTAACCTGAAACTGTACTTACCCTGAAGCAAAACTTTAGCTAATGGGGCCTCTTGCTGCTGCCGCGCTGCTGGAGCATGATTTCTGTTCTTATCCTGAAGCAAAGTTCTTAACCTGAAGCACTATTGCTGGGTTAGTGGAGTCTGTAGCCTGAAGCGTATGTAACCTGAGGTACCACTGTATATGGTTCCCCATCTTTTTAAAAGTCTCTAATTTCTTAGTCTTTCAGTTAGCTTTGCCATTTCAGCATATCCCACCAGTTTTTCTTGCCATTGTTCTTTAGTTGGTAACATCACTAGTTAACCATATTCACCTTCCTTGAGGGTCTCTTCCAACTTTAAGATTCTACAATTCCACGATTCATGTATTTTTATTTTTTGGTGTGTATGTGTGTTTAGTGCTGCTTTGGCCCAGCAGAGGGAGCTGAATCCAGCCGCTGAAACAAGTTCGCTGTGTGCAGTCTTCCACAACACACACACCCTGCTGGGGAAGACTGCGCCACTATTGTACGTGTGTGTGTTATTGATTGATTGCATGAATACCCCCCTCCCCCCCCCAGTGAATGTGCGGTGGTGTCAATGCTTTTATCCATCTCACCATTTAATCCCCACAACCCTGTGCAGGAGGCCCTGAGGCAACCCTGACCTCATCCACCCACCCACTCAGTGCTTGGTCCTTCCACACTGAGCAAAACCAGGCAAAGCACCCAGGAGCTGGAGGAGGAGGAGGAGGGGAGAGGGCTGTGGGACGAAGGCCAGGGAGACCCAGGAGCAAATCCCACCCAGCCACGGAGCACACTGACCTTGGGCTGCTTGCTATCTCCCAGACTGACCTACTTTATGGGGTTGTTGTGCGGTTAAAAGCAGGGCGGAGCCATGAATATTGCCCCGCGCTCCTTGGAGAATTGAAATCAAATAACTGAAAGGTGAGTTTGTCAAGTGAAGGTGGGCAGGTGCCCATCAAAATACCCTCCACAAAAGATATAGGTCATAACATTATGATGGAAGATTGGGAAAGGTTATGGAAAATTGATTAAAAATTTACAGCTTGTTTTTTGCTGAAAGAAAATTACATGAAGATGATGTATAGATGGTGTGTGACACCAGTGCTGTTAGGAAAAATGTACAGAACTAGCTCCAATTTGTGTTGGAAGTGTAAGAAAAAGGAGGGGACATTTTATCATATGTGGTGGGATTGTAATGAAATTAAGAAATTTTGGGAAATGATATACAATGAATTGAAGAAAATGTTCCATCTAACCTTTGTTTAAAAACCTGAAGCATTTTTGTTAGGGATTGTAGGAAAAGACCTGCCAAAAAAGTTGAAAAACATCTTCATGTATGCGGCAACAGTGGTGAGAGTCTTAATAGCACAAGGATGGAAGAATGAGGAAACTCCGACTAAAGAAGCATGGCAAGAGAAACTGATGGATTATGCAGAATCGGCAAAACTGACACATAAACTACGGGACAAGGATAACTGTGACTTTAAAGAGGAATGGGAACCTTTTACAAAGTATCTAAAGATGCAACTAAGTGAATTGGACTCCTTGGCAGGCTTTGAATAAACACTCACAAACTTTTTATTGATAATAATCAGTTAGATAAATTAAGGACTTACACAATTCTGTGACATGCAGAGAATAGCATTTATTGAGAAACCAGAGACTGGAACTGAGGGAAGTTGGGGGAGGAGGGGGGTTGTTTTATGGGAGGGAGGGGGGAAATGGGGGGATATGTTTTAAGATAATATGTTTTGTTGAATTACCTAATAATTTTTTAAAAACAACAACAAAAAACTCTCCACAAGAATTCATTTTGGAGCAAGCCAATCAGGCAAGCCTTCGAATCAGGCATTTGGTGGAGGTGAGCCTTAAGGTCTTCTGCCAAACCTGGGAACTCTCTCTATGCTTGCCTGGACACACCCCTCCCAACCAATATGCTTAGGAGAGTGTCCAAGTGTGTGCTAATGGCCTCTGCTTGATTATTTTTTTAAAAAATTTTTGCAAGCTTGTCTCTAGTGTTGGGGGAAATTCCCTTTGGGGGTTGAAGTACAGAGACCCACACCAAACTCCCAATCAGTCAGACTTTCTTCAGGATTGCATCACTGGAGAGAGTCCAGAGTGAGAGCGGTTCCATTAGCACACACCCGGTACAGTCATACCTCGGGTTGAAAGCGCTTCGGGTTGAGTGCGTTCAAGTTGCACTCTGCGGCAACCTGGAAGTAACGGAGCGCGTTACTTGCGGGTTTCGTCGCTTGCGCATGCGCAGATGCTCAAAATGACGTCACGCGCATGCTCAGAAGCGGCGAAAAGCGATGTGTGCGTGTGCAGATGTGCGGTCGCTAGTTATGTTTGCTTCTAGATGTGAATGGGGCTCCGGAATGGATCCCGTTCGTATCCAGAGGTAGCACTGTATAAGAAAAATATGTCATCTTGGCTATGTATTTTTTGGCTAACCAGCTTTTGTCACCACAGCACTTCACAATCTCCCAGGCAACCACAGCCCTTGAAAACACTTACCCAACCCAGTTGTTTTTGATGTACATGCAGAGCCCTCCTTGTTCCTTATCTAGAGTTGCTCTAGCAGTCAGCATTAAAAAGGTAAAGGGACCCCTGACCATTAGGTCCAGTCGTGGATGACTTTGCGGTGCTCATCTCGCTTTACAGGCCGAGGAAGCTGGCGTTTGTCTGCTTCCGCAGACAGTTTTTCCAGATCATGTGGCCAGCATGACTAAGCCACTTCTGGCAAACCAGAGCAGCGTACGGAAATGCCGTTTACCTTCCCGCTGGAGTGGTACCTATTTATCTACTTGCACTTTGACGTGCTTTCGAACTGCTAGATTGGCAGGAGCAGAGACCGAGCAACGGGAGCTCACCCCGTCACGGGGGGTTTGGACCACCGACCTCCTCCTCCTCCTCCTTCTTCTTTAAATATTTTTTATTGGTTTTTCAGTATATGCATCCTCTAACAACATTTCTCTAACAGTTTTCCATATTTTCCTACCCCATCCCCTTGACTTCCGTCATACTCCCATTTTGTTTTATTTCCATATTGTTCACCCTGCATATTGTTTCCCCAAAATTTTCCCAATACATATAATCTTATTTTTAAAATTATTATTATATACAATTGTGAACCGCCCACCTTCTGATCGGCAAGCTCCGTGGTTTAGATGACAGTGCCACCTGCGCTGTTAGTATTAGGCTCCTCCTAAACTGGTGCTTACCAGTTTTGTGGTCAGGCTGTACTGCTGCAGAGAGACACTCACCTTGCTGATAATGGGTTTTTGCAGAATTTCTACCCCACTCGCCCCCCCCCCCAAAGCCTGTTTCCATGGCACACAAGGACCCTCTCCAAACTCAGTGGGCCTCCCTCCCTCCCACCCAAGCGAGTACGTTTGGATTGAGGCCCCTGCTCAGATCCACCAAGTGCCCTTCAGGCGACATGGGAATAATGCTTCCTCTCTCCTGCTTTGCATCCTCTGGCTGGCTGCAAGGCATTGACGGATGGCCGGTGGGGCAATGCTACATATCATTACCCAGTTTGTACATTTCCATTCCCGTCTCTTTGTCCAGCTCACCCTTGTGGGCTTCGGAGATAAGCCCCAGACATCTCCATTGTTCAAAATGCGAGCTGGGCCTGGATCTTTTCTTTGAAGGACACACACACACACACACACACACACATGGGCAGTGTTGCAAGAGAGGTTGCCAGCACTGAAAACTTGAGCTATTGGTAGCCTCCAGCCGGGAGGACCCAGGGGCCAGGAGGGGGGCAACCTGATCGTACCCTGCAGCGCAGATTTGCTCAAGGAGAACAACTCACCTTTGCTTCTGAGTGAATTTGGGAGGGGGGAATCAAGGGGGAAAGCGGGGAGGGTGGAAAACTACAACCAAAGTCCTTTTTATGACTCACTTTTGGAACAGAGCAGGAGGGAGCAGAGCGGAGGGGGGCTCCCTCCCTCTTTAAATCCCAGGCAGGTCAGCTCCTCCTCTCTGCAAGGTGCATGCCGTGCCACAGACTCCCAGTGAAGGGATCCTGAGAACCTGGAGGCCCAGGAGTAGATCCTGCTCTGCCCTGGAGCCTCCCACCACCAAGCTGCTCCAAAATATGACTTTTTTCTCCTCCCTAAGTTAAGTGGGGGGGACTCTAGATCAAGGTGGGGTCTCATCACACCTTTGCAAGAAGGAGATCTTCCTAATTTCTAGCTGGACTTATGAAGGCATTTCTGGGCATTGGCTGACTGGTTCTTCTAGTCCAATATTGCCTACTCTGACTTCTGACTTTATTGATTCCTGCATTTCGGGGGGGTTGGACTAGATGACCCTCAGGGTCCCTTCCAACTATACAATTCTATGGTTCTGTGATTTATATCCAAGGAGCTCAAGGCAGTATATATACATAGGTAAAGGTAAAGGTACCTCTGACCGTTAGGTCCAGTCGTGGACAACTTTGGGGTTGCGGCGCTCATCTCGTTCTATAGGCCGAGGGAGCCAGCGTTTGTCCGCAGACAGCTTCTGGGTCATGTGGCCAGCATGACTAAGCCGCTTTTGGCGAACCAGAGCAGCACATGGAAATGCCGTTTACCTTCCCGCCGGAGCAGTACCTATTTATCTACTTGCACTGGTGTGCTTTCGAACGGCTAGGTTCGCAGGAGCAGGGACAGAGCAATGGGAGCTCACCCCGTCGCGGGGATTCAAACCGCCGACCTTCTGATCGGCAAGTCCTAGGCTCCGTGGTTTAGACCACAGCGTCATCCGCATCCCTATATACATACAAAACCTAAAAAGAGACAGGACATCAGAACTTACATGAAAACCTCTGCTAATAAACTGGTCACCTAACATTCTAACATTCTCCACCTGGCGCAGAATAGGAAAGCTCTGGGCTCACCTGAGCTCTGATTTTTCTCTCTCTCATTTCAAACTGTGCACAAATGGTCCACTGTTTGTGATTCACTGACCCCCACATATCCCACCCCACCCCCCCAGCCTGGGAACAGCACCTCTGAAGAGGAGGACCAGTTTAGCCATTTTCCCAAATGGTAGAAGCATTTGAGATGGGGTGCTCCTGTGCGCAGACAAAGGCAAGAGGTGCATTCAGAGGAGGGCGACCAAGATGATCCAAAGTCTGGAAACTAAGCCTGATGAGGAATGGTTGAAGAAGCTGGGCATGTTGAGCCTGGAAAGGAGGAGACTGACAGGGGACATGATCGCCATCTTCAAATATCTGAAGGGCTGTCCCATGGAGGAGGGAGCAAGCTGGTTTTCTCCTGCCCCAGAGGGCAGACCCAATGTATTCAAGCTGCAAAAAAGGAGATTCCAACCAAACCTTAGGAAGAACATTCTGATGGCAAGAGCTGTTTGACAGTGGAGCGGATTCCCTCTGAAGTTGGTGGACATGCCTTTGAGGTTTTAGAAAAGAGGTTGGATGGCCATCTGCCAAGGATTCTTGAGATGCGACCTCAGCATTGCAGGGGGGTTGGACTAGATTCCCTTTGGGTGTCCCTTCCAACCTGACAATTCTGAGCAATCTCTGATGAATGCTCAGGGCTTGCTTGCATTCCTCCTCACATGTTGACTTTCCCTTATGTGCCCAGACTCGGTGCCAGAGTCAAATCCTGTGTTGCGTGGCTCGTTAATGTGGGTTTATCCAGATAAAACATGGCATCTGGTTATTCATCTTGCTGATAATCCTCACCCTGGCCCAGTAATTTAATCAGCGCAGGGATTGGAGAGGCTGGGATTAGGCAGCAATAATGGACCACTGCCCCCTTGTACATCTGGCGCCTTGGGAAGGGGGGCTTCCAGAAGCAGCTTCTTTCTGGCCCTGTGGAGTGAGGTGCCAAGAGGGGAGGAGACTGCCAGGGGCTGACCCTCATCTCTGAGCTTCTCTACATTGGAAAAGCACCAGTTTCTTCTGCGATTTGAGCAAGTGAGGGGTTCTGGGCATCATATCTCCCGCTTGGACTACTGCCATGCACTCTACGTGGGGCTACCTTTGAAGGTGACCCGGAAACTGCAATTAATCCAGAATGCGGCAGCTAGACTGGTGACTGGGAGTGGCCGCCGGGACCACATAACACCTGTCTTGAAAGACCGACATTGGCTCCCAGTACATTTCTGAGCACAATTCAAAGTGTTGGTGCTGACCTTGAAAGCCCTAAACGGCCTCAGTCCACTATACCTGAAGGAGCGTCTCCACCCCCATCGTTCTGCCCGGACACTGAGGTCCAGCACCAAGGGCCTTCTGGTGGTTCCCTCATTGCAAGAAGTAAGGTTACAGGGAACCAGACAGAGGGCCTTCTCGGTAGTGGCGCCCACCCTGTGGAACGCCCTCCCTTCAGATGTGAAGGAAATAAGCAGCTATCTTCTTTTTAAAAGACATCTGAAGGCAGCCCTGCTTAGGGAAGTTTTTGATATGTAATGCTGTATTGTTTTTTACATTTGATTGGGAGCCACCCAGAGTGGCTGGGGAAACTCAGCCAGATGGGTGGGGCATAAATAATAAATTATTATTATTATTATTATTATTATTATTATTATTATTATAGGACTGCAGAATGCTTTCCTTCTGAAAATGTTTACCTGCAAATGCTTTGCCTCTCATCTTCTCTTTCGAATGTAACAAAAGCCTGCAGGATCAGGCCAACGACCCATCTGGCCCAGCATCCTCTTGTCACAGTGGCCAACCACACGCCTGCAGGAAATTGGCAAGCAGGGTTTGAATACGAGAGCAGCACTTCTCCTGTGGTTTCCAGAAACTGGCACTCAGAAGTATTCCTGCCTCCAACTGCGCAGGCAGGGCACGGACATCCTGGCTAGTAGCCATAGATATCTTTCTCCTCCATGAATTTGCCCATTGGCTCCTTTAGAGCCATCTAGGTTCATCATCATCATCGTAATAATAATAAATTTAATTTATACCCTGCCCACCCCAGCCAAGACCGGGCTCAGGGCGGCTAACACCCGATATAAAAGCAAATTGATTGAAATACAACTTAAAAACAAGATTAAAATACAACATTAAAAGATTAAAATACAGCCTCATTTCAATGGAAACTCAAATCAAAAACTTTTTGGGGGTCTTCACCAAGGCTAACTTTCCAGACTGGTCCTACATGGGCCAGAAAAAAGCCAGGGAAGTCCCCAAAAAGGAGTTCCATCACAAGAGGAGAAAGGAAAAGGAATAGGGGGAGGGAATCAAATTGATTCCAAGCTGAAGGCCAGGCGGAACAACTCTGTCTTACAGGCCCTGCGGAAAGAAATCAGATCTTTCATAGAATTGTAGGTTGGTATCTACTACTCTTCTCAGCTCCACAATGACTCTATGGGGCTAGTGGGGGCCATTCCATTTTATCAGTAGGCAGCTGGAGTATAGGAGAGCCTATCTGATAGAGTCTCTGCCTCCCATGTAGGTGGCCAAAGGCCCATCTCCCCTCCAACATTTCGCAAGCAGAAGTGAGTAGGGACAAGCTTACCAGCAGTACCCCAATTTGTATGCCAAGCATCGCTGCCCATCAATCTCCCCTCTCCTGGTCAAGCTCCCATTTCCTGTGCTTGTGCCCCAGCTGTGGAGCTTCATTTCATGGCAGCTTCAGCCCGCTTTCATTAAAAATATGTATTTATTTCACCCATTTAAGGTGTGATTGTTCAGGTGAGTTTTCTACCCACTAGTCACAACAGAGGGTGGTCAATTCGAGCGATGAGGGCACTGCCCCACCAACCTCCACATCTTCCCTCCAGCATGCTGCAAAATGCACCACGAAGCCCCCACCTCCATGGCTATCTGCATGCGTGGCTGTTCTTGGTTCTTTTAACTGGGAATGCTTACTTGTGAGAAAGAAATTCTGCAAAAGCCATTATCAGTGAGACCGGCATTGCAGTGTGGTCTGGCCACAAAGCTGATAAGATCCAGTTTAGGAGGAACCTAATGCCAAAGATTAAGAGTTAGAAGTAAGTTCAGGTAAGGTACAAGGAAGGCTCTGCACATGCAGTAAAAAATGTCAGTTGCCTAAGTGTTAGATGAAGAGATGGTGAAGAGTTGGGGTGGCAGAAAGGGGTTGGCTGCCCTGAACCCTGGCAGAGCCAGAGGTAAGTTCCAATAGTGCCCATGGTCCCAAGGGCAACAGCAGAGAGTAGTCAGACAGTCCAAATAGCCAAACACAATGAGGATGGGGTCAGTCCCAAAGTCACAGTCTAGTAGTGTTCCCAAAGCAGTGAGGCTATGGTCTGTCAATAGAGAAAGTTGAGCAGGCACAGAGTCTCTGCCTTGTTTCCTTTTTACCCCTTCCAAATTTGATTGACGCGGCTTCCGGTTCTGCCTGCCTTAATGGAGGCAGCCCCCACGACAGCAGGGGATCGTCGGTGAATGGAAATCAAGGATGGCAGAAGGTAAATCATCCTTGCAAATTCCCCCCGGGGACAGGCAGGGGCGTAGGAAGGGGGTGGGTGGGGGTGGACCACCACGGGTGCCCACACTGAGGGGGGTGACGTTTGGTGAGCTGCCTGCCCGTGACTCCCAAGCCTACCCCGAGCCGTTGGGGGAAGGGGAGGAGCTGCGCCGCTTTGCTGGAGGCATCCTCCCTCCCCCTTTGCTTTGACAGCTTGTGGGTGGCGTGCCAAATATCTGCCATGGGTGGAGCCCTGTGGGTGGCTTGCTGTGCCCCCAGCTGCAGGGCGCGCACGCCCCTCCGGACACCTGAGTGGCTTTCCTGCACCTGGGAGGGCACTCTCCGCAGCACGCCCCCCTCGACAGCATGTCTGTCCTGGGCAGCGCAGGCATATGCTCTGCCACTGGGGACAGGGGGAATGGGCTTCACTCACAGTTTGTCTCGGTACCTGGCTCTCACTCCAGCATGGAATGTGGGAGGCAGGGAGGCCCTGGATGCAAAAGCATTTCACCTGCTGAAAACCCTCCAACGCCCCCATTAAGAAGCAGAGGTTCTCCATTTAATCAGATATTTATTTGGCTTCAAAGTACCAGCCCGTGATGGGAAAGGGTTGCAACAACATACTGCCGAACATTTCAGCTACATGGAACAAAGGTTTGAATTGAGGTAAGATTTTCTTCGGTGTGAGAGTCGACTGGGGAGAGGGAAGCCCATGGTTTCTTTATTCCAGGCTTCTTTTCTATATTTACGATTCTCTGAAATATAAGATAAAAAGATATTTACAAGTGAGGGAGGAACGTTGGAGTAATATTGACATTAACAAGCAAAAATGGAAACTCTGTGTGATCTGAAATGAAGAAAGGAGGAGAAGCTCAAGTATGACTGCATTGGAGAGAGAGTAATTCCCCTCAGCTCTGTTTAAAACCAACTGACAAGGAAAAAGAGATTGAGATTTTTGTGTGCTGCTGATGGAATGTAATTGAAGATAAAGTTTAATTGGGTCATAAATCTCTTACTGGAAGGAAAATAATTTTGGGCTGTGATAAGAACCATGTAGAGATTCTGGGAGTTGGAAAGCTGTATGAAATCTTCAGTACTTTCAAAAATTGCCCACCTTTTCCTAGGCTGAGGGGGAAATGGTGAAGATCTGCAACATGTTTTACCAGTGAGTCAGAATGGTTTCTAGCAGACTGTCGCCTGTTTCGAGACATTCTCAGAGATAAGACCTCTGAGAAACTTTGAGATTCAGTTCCGCCCGGAGCCACGATGGGAGAAAACAACAGCTGGGAAGGGAAAGAGACAACACCATAGATGGACAGAAGGAATCTCCATGGACATAACAATTTTTACACGCAGGGCAGAATAAAGATAATAGTTTGAGTTCCTCACTTGAAACTTTATAAATTTATATACTGTAACATCACAAATGGAAATCATTAATTATGTAGCTGTTGACTAAGGGATTATTATTTTTATAACTGAAATGTAACTGCCATCAATTAAGTTTATGGAACGCAGTGATATAAGATCGGAAATGCACCCAAACCATCATGCTGGGAGCCACTTTAACTAAGATGTATTAAATGGAAGTTGATTGGCCCTTTGATAATTGTATCATCTGGGAATTAGTCGTTATTGTTGTAATTTGGCTATTATTGGGGGTATTTTGGAAAACTAATAAAACATTTATTAAAAAAACAAATTTGATTGACACACCTGAGTTTGCTCTAGTTGAGCAGTTGTGTCTCTCCACTTGATGAGTCATGTGATCTTCACCAGGTGAGGGACCACGGTCTCCACCCAGACCCGATGAGCTCCATGGTCACCTGGTCACTCGTGAGCTGGGCAGGTTCCCTTGCTTGCCTCAGTCTCCTGGGGTGCCTTTTCTGCTGCTCCTAATGCCCCAGAGCCCCCCGAGTCTGTGGAGATGGGCCACCTCCAGTTCTGGCGTTGCGCTGTGAGCCACCCGGTGGTCTTCAGATGAAGGGTGACATACAAATTTAATAAGTAGTAGAACAATAATAATAGCAGAACAGCAGTTTGCACGACCCACTAAGGAGGGTAATAACACCATAAAATTCCAAACAACAACACCTGATTGTGCATTTATTCAAAATCCAATTACAACCATCTCGTTTAATTAACTAAGCCACATGGAACATGGTTTGAAAACTGGACTGTGATGTTCTAGTTTGTGGCTTATCCGGCAGCCACAATTTCCAGTACGTCCCCCCCCCTTTCCTTCGTTAAAAAAGGAAAAGGCATCTTGAGAAGCAGGTGCCATGACTCTCACAGGTAGCAGCAGCAGCCCTGCACCTGCCCTCTTCTCCACCTCTTGCCCATCTTGGAGCGGCCAGAAGACCAACCGCCTCCTTTGACTTCATAGCAGCCTCTTAAATATTTCAAGACTGCTCTTATCCACTTTTTATTGGCTCGGTTCTCAGCAGCGGCTGACACCAGGAGCAAGACATGACAGCCTCTTCAGCCTTTATCCCTTTTGTGGAGCATCATATTTTTAAGATCTTCTTTTTCTCTTTCTCAGATATTGGTGCAATGCCTGAATCTGGGGTGTTCTTCTCTTGCTTCATCCCAGTGCCCAGTAAACTCCTGTTGGACTTCATCTCTTTTTCTCCATTGCAGGGGGCTGGACTAAATGCCCCCTTGAGTCCCTTCTTACTCAACAATTCTATTCTCTCTCCCCCCCCCCTCACACACTGCAATGCCAGATTTACATGTAAGCTAAACAAGCTCTAGTTTAGGGCCCCACTCTCTTTGGAGCCCCCCAAAAAATTAAAGGAAAAACAACCTGGATGTACATTTCCAAAATATAAGATAAAAAACAAATACAATAAAACCTACATCCAGCAACAGTGTTTTGTTTTGTATAGGCTCCTATGATGTAAGTCATGGGCCCCGCCTTCTCCCTCAAATATCACTGGTTTGCTCCTTTCTATATATAGGGTGCCTACATTCTGCATGGACTGGTTTCATGGAAACATGCGCAAATGGCTTGAGATACCTATCAGGTCCATCAATGACCATCTAGCATATATTCAACACAAAAAACCAGCAGTAATTTGTTGCTGACAAAGGACAGCTGGACATAGAAAGGACCCCATTACCTTCAGGAGCTGAAGGCCTCATCAAACCTAAATCTGGCCCTACACACACACAGAGAGAGAACAACAACAACAATTATACCCCGCCCATCTGGCTGGGTTTCCCCAGCCACTCTGGGCAGCTTCCAACAAAATATTAAAATACAGTAGTCCATCAAACATTAAAAGCTTCTCTAAACAGGTCTGCTTTCAGATGTCTTCTAAAAGTCTGGTAGTTGTTCTTCTCTTTGACATCTGGTGGGAGGGCGTTCCACAGGGCGGGTGCCACTACCATTAAGGTGTCCCTGACTCAGATATCTCCATGAAATCATAACTTCAGTGGGACAGGCCTGAGAACTTTTACTCCCAGCTCTTGGGATCCCACTGTCCTGGTGCCAAGAAAATCTACCCAGAATCCTAGGGAGATTTGGCCCCTGCTAGAATAGGATGCTATGCTAGAAGGGCTGTTGGCCTGACCTTCTTATGTTCCTCTGGAAGCGAAATGGTCATTGTGCCATGACAGGCATCCATTTAACATCCTCTCACGCAGAGGGACGGGGAAGGGCTTGCCTGATCGGCTTCTACACACTGCTGTTAAAGGTGCAGGAGCTCTTCCTTTAGGAAAAGGTGGCAACCCCAAGCAGGCCTCACTGACTTGAAGGAAAGAGCAGCTTTCCCTTGTGGGAATGTTCAGGGATGCAGGAGAGGATATATTGTTTGATTATATCCTTTCCCAACTTGTGTTAACAAGTTCCACAATTTAGCAGAGTAACATTCCTTCTTTTAAATTTGCAGCAGATGCATTTGCTCAGGCTTGCTAAAGCCTCTAAAATAACTGTTTTAGTATTTTCCCCTTATTCCCTCATAAAAGATAAGACACGACACAGTCTTCTATAAAAGTATAAAAAGGTTTACTCACACATCATTCTGTTCACAATCGGATCCCAGAAGGCAGACTTAGCTTAGAAAAGTAACATACACCTGGCTGGAGGCCAAGAGAGCATCTTTGGCTAAGCAGATGTTGCTTCTTTGATGCATGTAGTCAAAGAGAGAGAGATGGCTGCCCTGCCCTGAACTTTTGTTGTTACCTGCACAGGTGAGGCCATGCCTACCTCTAGTCACATGCAGAGGAAGTCTGTCCTGCTGGGTGGACAAACATTCCTCCCCATGTGTAAACATGCTCACTCTAGGGATGTTGTACTTGACTGCTCTTGTGTTTCACATCCCACATCCCTGGCCTCCGCTGTGACACTGGACCGTCTGAGGACTGAAGAACACTGACTATTTATTTAATATTTTTACCCTTCCTTTCCTCCAAGGAGCACACGTGGAATACCTTGTTCTCCTCCCCATCTTATCTCCCTAACAGCCTTGTGAGGTAGGCCATCCTGAGAGTGAGTGACTAGCCCAAGGTCATCCAGGGAGATTCACGGCTGAATGGGGACTTGAACCCTGGTCTCCCAGATCCTAGTCTGATGCTCTAGCCACTACACCACTACTGCCTCTGTCCAACATACAGGTCCACCCTCCAACCTCTTGCTGCTGCTCCCCATCCACCAGCTTTTGCCGCCTGAAGCAGCAGCCTCCTTCTGCCTGACGGCAGAGCCAACCCTGCCTGCTGTGGAGTTGTGGCTCTGAAAAGGGCCACCTGCCTGCTCTGCCTAATCTTGTGTTATTTTCTGAACTGCACCTATAGATACAACTCTTCCATTGTAGGCTCATTCGCTGCCAGGAGAGGTCAGAAGGACAGGGGCACCTGGCAGCCGCTGAGAACACCTGTTCCTGCGTTATGCCAAGCGCTAGGATCTCCCTGGCACTGCTCTGCCTTTGTCTCTGCCTTTGTCTCTGCCTGACGAAATTGGAGCTGATGGAACTAAAAGCACCCCTGCCTGAATGGAAGGTGTACAGTTACAGATAGGAGATTTGATACAAAACTGGACAATAATGGGGACCCCCCTGGTGATTTGAAAACCTCAGAAGCTTACAGGGATTGAGGGGTGTTGAAGAATGGGTGGCTCAGGCACTTCCTGCCAGATGGGGGTTATAATAATAGAATTGCAAAGTTGGAAGAGACCCCGAGGTTCATCTAGTCCAAGCTCCTGCAATGCAGGAAGATAATTGTTGTTGTTTAGTCGTTTAGTCATGTCCGACTCTTTGTGACCCCCTGGACCAGAGCATGCCAGGCCCTCCTGTCTTCCACTGCCTCCCGCAGTTTGGTCAGGCTCATGCTGGTAGCTTCGAGAACACTGTCCCACCATCTCGTCCTCTGTCGTCCCCTTCTCCTTGTGCCCTCCATCTTTCCCAACATCAGGGTCTTTTCCAGGGAGTCTTCTCTTCTCATGAGGTGGCCAAAATATTGGAGCCTCAGCTTCAGGATCTAACCTTCCAGTGAGCACTCAGGGCTGATTTCCTTAAGAATAGGTTTGTTCTTCTTGCAGTCCATGGGACTCTCAAGAGTCTCCCCCAGCACCAGAATTGCAGGAAGATAATAGGGTTCTTGGGTTGTTGTTTTTTTTTTTTTTAAAAAAAGTCATGGGATGTAGTTGGAATGGCACCAGGGAGCAGAGTCTGACTGTGGTGGCTATTTGGCTGTCTTTGGCCACTCACATTCTGTCTGTCTGTCTGTCTGTCTCTCTCTCTCTGACCAACCTCATGAGGGAGTGAGGGGGAACTACGGATGTCGTCTTGAGCTCTGGTAGAAGCTGAAAAAATGTGCTGCTTCTGCTGTCTTGGGCCCTTGGGGAATTAAAAGCAAACAAACCCAGTAAATTTGGTAATTTTCCTGCAATGAATTATATTCTGCTGCTGGCACACACAAGTCAAAGAGGTGAAAAAGTTTGTCCATCGTTTTATCTGGAGAGGATGCTCTGGCCAGATGTTTGGAAGGGTTCTCAATTGTCGGAGTGCACCACCTGACATTTCAACGTGCCTTGAGCTCATCTCTCCAGCCCTCCAAGCAGCTTAGAGCAGCTTTGCCCTGGGAGGTGATCAGCAAGCTCAGCTCTCGTGGGTTTTGCAAGGAATGGTGGTTGCCCAACGCTTCTCCGGCAGCCTTCCAAAGTATGCAGAATGGACGGGATCCAGCTGCAATTACAGCAGATGCACAGCCTTCCATTGAGTTTAATGGAGGCTGGCTGATGACTTGACTTTTAAGCCAGTTGCATAATGCATGGCACAGGTATTTGCAGCAAGCATCAACAAGGGTGTGGCAAGCAATAGTGCCTTCCTGTCGTAGTTTCGGAGATGGAAGCCTTGTATCTCTTCTCTCCCTGCTGCTTTCATGTGCTTTTAATGTGTGGCTCCTTGGAATTGATTCTTGACGCACCTTGTCCATTATTGTTCCTGCAAAAGTGGCCCTGTTCTTCCAATCCATTAAGAGAACATCTTAGCAATGGAACAAAGCTGGCTTTGCTTTCTCTCTGCCTTGAGCATTCTCAAGAAAAAAGACTGGACAAGCCCCTCATGGAGACTGCAAGATATTTTATAAAGGATGCGTTTTCAAAGTTGTTTCTAAGGAAAACTGGAGCATTTCTGTTCCTCCAGGCAGGGAGCTGGGGTGAAGGTTTGAAGATCCTTTTCTCCCAACAGAATGTTAAAAATGCGATAAAACATAAAAAATTAAAAACTTCCTGACCCTAACTTCTAAAAGTCAGGTAGTTGTTTCTTTCCTTGACATCTGATGGGTGTTCCACAGGGCAGGTGCCACCACCGAGAAGGCCCTCTGCCTGGTTCCCTGTAACCTCACTTATCGCAGGGAGGGAACTGCCAGAAGGCCCTCGGAGCTGGACCTCAGTGTCCGGGCTGAATGATGGGGATGGAGACACTCCTTCAGGTCTACTGGGCTCAGGCCATTTAAGGCTTTCAAGGTCAGCACCAACACTTTGAATTGTGCTTGGAAATACAATAGCCATTAAAAGAAACCCCAAATGCTGCAACCATTCCGCATAGGGCAATCATAGAATTGGAGGGACCTGGAGTCATCATTTGGGCGATCCTTTCCGTCATCTCCATTGCTCTTTCCCCTACCTCCCCAAATCTTTTTGTGTGTTGTCTTTGGGTTAGATTTGGCTCCCATTGATTGGCATTCTCTCTTTTCGCCAGCATTATTTGATTCATTGTGCTGTTGAATCAATTACTGCTTTTACGACATTCATTACATCCTGGCTGCCTCCTCCTTCTGGCTTGGCTCTATAGAGAACATGCTGGCTTCTTCTGCCTTTGCTGACTTCCCTCACCATAGAAGCAGAGAGGGACCCCAAGGGTCATCTAGTCCAACCCCCGGCAACTACAGCTAACCCCTTCCCTGTGATAGTTTTCAATGGGTGTGAAAATGTGGAACCATTTTTGCGCCGTCCTATTTGAAAAGCTGGATGAACTTTGACTTTTGAAAGGTTATTTCTTCTCACCCCAAAATCTTACTCCAGTTCAGGTGAATTCTGGTCAACTGTGCCTCCTAAATGTGGGAATTCCATAATGTCTCAAGGGAGCCTAATCTCAGTGAAAGTGAGCTGGGAGTGGGGACAACAATAATGAGATTTAAACTTATCGATTAAATACTGTTTTCAGCCCTGCTATGCATCTTAAAAAGCAGAGACATCACCTTGCTAACAAAGGTCCGTATAGTTAAAGCTATGGTTTTCCCAGTAGTGAAGTATGGAAGTGAGACCTGGACCATAAAGAAGGCTGATCACCGAAGAATGGATGCTTTTGTATTATGGTGCTGGAGGAGACTCTTGAGAGTCCCATGGACTGCAAGAAGATCAAACCTCTCCATTCTGAAGGAAATCAGCCCTGAGTGCTCCCTGGAAGGACAGATCCTGAAGCTGAGGCGCCAATACTGTGGCCACCTCCTGAGAAGAGAAGACTCCCTGGAAAAGACCCTGATGTTGGGAAAGATGGAGGGCACAAGGAGAAGGGGACGATGGAGGACGAGATGGTGGGACAGTGTTGTCGAAGCTACCAGCATGAGTTTGACCAAACTGCGGGAGGCAGTGGAAGACAGGAGTGCCTGGCGTGCTCTGGTCCAGGGGGTCATGAAGAGGTGGACATGACTAAACGACTAAACAACAACAAATGCAAGTCAACATACGTAGAGAGGGAGTGTGGTTTGGAGTTGGGTGTGTGAAATTCATTCAAGGCCAGAGCTGACAAGATGCAGGATTAATGCATGCAAATGATGTTTTAAAATAAACCACTCCCCCCCTTAAGATAATTTTTTCATCCTCACATGCATTCTACAGGAGTTCTGCTTCATCATCCTCATGTTACTAATCTGAAGTAAGTGTAGCTAAATAATTCCACTGTCAGGTGTGGGAATATTCAGGGAGGCAGGAGAGGATATATTGTTTATTAATATGCTCCTAACTTGCACTAGCAAGTTCTATAACTTAGCAGAGTTTTACACACACACACCCCCTTTTAACCCACAGCAGATAGCTGGTTGGAGGCTTGTTTAAGCCTCTCAGTATTAGTGACCTGGTAAGTTCCCTTATATCCCTCCTAAAAGAATAAACACGCCACAGACTTATTTAAAGTCAATAAAAGAAGCTTAATCACAGCATCATCAGTTCACAGTTGGATCCCTGAAGGCAGACTTGGTTACAAAGTATATACATGTGGTGCTGTCCCTTATGGGGATAGTTGTTTCAGTGTTTTCCAGTGTTTTCTGCTGGCTGGAAGCCAACAGAACATTTCTAGCTAAAAAGCTGCTCCAACAACAGAGGAAGTCAAAGAGAAAAAGAGAGAGTGCTGCGTGCCCTGCCCTTTTGTTACCTGGACAGGTGAGGCCACGCCCACCTCTAGTCACATGCAAAAGGGAGCATGCTCCAGCCCAGGAGGAAACAGGAAGTTTTCGACTGGCTGGACCAAACATTCCCCCGCATGTCCACTCTAGGAAAACAAGGAATGTTGTACTTGACTGCTACTTGTGTATCACATCCCACATAAGAGGCTTCTAAATGTCTGCTCTGCTCAGATCCTGCTCTGGGGCTTCCCATGGGGGCCCCTGGTTGGTCCAACAGAATAATAATAATAATAATAATAATAATAATAATAATAATAATAATTTTTATTTATACCCCGCCCTCCCAAGACAAGGCCGGGCTCAGGGCGGCTAACAAACAATAATAAAACAAGTTGAATGAATAAAACTTGAAAACAAGATTAAAATACAACATTAAAATATCGAAACATTAAAATATTGAAATGCAGCCTCATCACAGGAGGAGAAAGGAAAAAGAAAAAAGAAAGAGTGGGAGGGAATCAAATTGGCTCCAAGCCAAAGGCCAGGCAGAACAACTCTGTCTTACAGGCCCTGCGGAAAGAAATCAGATCCTGCAGGGCCCTGGTCTCATGAGACAGAGCGTTCCACCAAGCCGGAGCCAGTGTTGAAAAGTCCCTGGCTCTGGTTGAGGCTAATCTGACTTCCTTAGGGTCCGGGACCACTAGGGTGTTGCTAGATATGGACCTTAAGGTCCTCCGTGGGGCATACCAGGAGAGGCGGTCCCGTAGGTACGAGGGTCCTAGGCCGTGAAGGGCTTTAAAGGTCAAAACCAGCACCTTAAATCTGACCCTGTACTCCACTGGGAGCCAGTGCAGCTTGAAAAACACTGGGTATACTCCCATGGCAGGGACCCCGTGAGGAGCCTCGCTGCAGCATTCTGCACCTGCTGGAGTTTCTGGGACAGCTTCAAGGGCAGCCCCACGTAGAGCAAATTGCAGTAGTCAAGCCTGGAGATGACTGTCGCATGGATCGCTGTTGCCTGGTTGGGGCGGGAAAGGTAAGGGACCAACTGCTTGATGTGGCGAAGGTGGAAAAATGTCGCCTTGGCTGTTGCTGTAACCTGCGCCTCCATGGAAAGGGAGACGTCAAGGATTACACCCAAACTCTTAATGGAAGGCAATGGCACTAATTGGGCCCCTGCAAGAGATGGGAGTTGGCCCCCCAACCCCATGCCCTCCCGGCCCAGCCATAGGACCTCTGTCTTCGAAGGATTTAGTTTTAATCGGCTCCCACGAAACCATTCAGCCACAGCTTCCAACAAGAGGGGCCATTGGCTACAGGTTTCTTCTTACATTCTTAATCTTTCCCCTGTTTATCCCAGCTTCCATTTCACATTCACAGAGTTTCACTTTAGACTGTAACAGCCTTGGGGCAGAGACCTTTCACACCTATTCTAGTGAAGTTGCCTTAAAAGAGGAAGAAGTTTAAGAACAGCAGCTGAGAAGATGTATCTGGGCTAATTGGAAAAGTGGTTAAGCAATTTATTTTTTTTCATATTGTTTGAATCAGAACTGAATCCGAAAGTTAAGAAATTCTATTTTTAAAAAATAGCATTTTTTAAAAAAATAATTTTTCTAAATTACATTTCAAAATATTCATTTAAACAACCTTAAGTCAATGACATCCCTTCTTCTCCTTCCATCATTCATTTTACATAAAATGTTTACTGTATATATAGGTGAAAATTGTGATTATTTAAAAATGCTGGTAGCATTAAGATATATATTCATCAGTGTAAATAAGTTTTGATGGATGTAACAATGGATTACTGAATGGTTTAATTCATGTAAAATATGCAGGGATGTACAGAAAGTTAAGAAATTCTAATGAACCAGAACAGAAGCCACATGTTTATTTATTTTGTAAAATGTATACACCGCTCGATTGTAAAAAAACAAAACAAAACAACAACCTCAAAGCGGTATACAAAAAACAAAACAATAAAATCAAGATTATTATTTTTTACAACTATACAGTGGTATCTCAGGTTAAGTACTTAATTCGTTCCGGAGGTCCGTTCTTAACCTGAAACTGTTCTTAACCTGAACCACCACTTTAGCTAATGGGGGCTTCTGCTGCCGCCGTGCTGCCGGAGCACGATTTCTGTTCTCATCCTGAAGCAAAGTTCTTAACCCAAGGTACTATTTCTGGGTTAGCGGAGTCTGTAACCTGAAGCGAATGTAACGTGAAGACTATGTAACCCGAGGTACCACTGTACTTTAAAAACATACAAAAGTTAGAAGACTAAAACAGATGAAATTTACTTCACCTTTCTAAGCATCTAGCTAGGCTTGTCTAAAGAGGATATTTTAATGGCTTGACTCTGCTTGGGAGGGTGATGGAGACATCTGCAAATATCAGCTGGCTTTCAGAGGGAAAACTCCTCTGTTAACATTTCCGTTTGCTTGCTTGTTTAAAGTGGGGGCAGGTAAGAGACCCATGTAAGAGACCCAGGCCCCTGAGTCTAACGATGCCCCTGTCTATTCACCGTCTGGCTCTCCAGAGGCCTCTTCATGTGATGGTTCATTGCAGGTCTCCTCTGCAACACGTTCTTTACACAATAAAAGTGCATTAGTGTGGGAATGTTCAGGGTGGCAGGAGAGGATATATTGTTTATTAATATCCTTCCTAACATGCATTAGCAAGTTCCTTTACTTAGCAGAGTGCATTCCCCTTTTCACAGCACAGCAGATAGCTTGTTGCAGGCTTGTGTTAGCTGCTCACTATCATACAATTCAGTACTGAATTGTATATTCCTGGTATGTCCCCTTTTAGGTAAAGGTAAAGGGACCCCTGACCATTAGGTCCAGTCGTGACCAACTCTGGGGTTGCGGCACTCATCTCGCTTTATTGGCCTACAGGTCATGTGGCCAGCATGACTAAGCCACTTCTGGCGAAACCAGAGCAGCGCACGGAAATGCTGTTTACCTTCCCGCCGGAGCGGTACCTATTTATCTACTTGCGCTTTGATGTGTTTTCAAACTGCTAGGTTGGCAGGAGCAGGGACCGAGCAACGGGAGCTCACCCCGTCAAGGGGATTTGAACCACCGAACTTCTGATCGGCAAGCTGCTGGTCCAATGATGGAGGAAGTCAGAGAGAGAGGGGGTGCCTTGTGCCTTGTGCCTTTGTTACCTGCACAGGTAAGGTCACGCCCACCTCTAGTCACACACTAAAGGAAGTATGTCCCAGCCAGGAGGAAGCAGGATGTTTTCAACTGACTTGGACCAAACATTCCCCCGCATGTCCACTCTAGGAAAACAAGGAATGTTGTACTTGACTGCTACTTATGTATCACACCACACAATGCGCACTGTTGGGAAATGGACCAAGCTGTCCACCCTGAAACTTCTGCAAGAGCAAACGGTATTGAAAGTTGGATTGCATACATCTGCCTAACAACATCCTGAGCCCAAATCCTCATGAAGCCACAAATTAAAAGATGTTTGGAGGGGCCCTGGCTCCATGGACCTTGGAATGAGATTGTCTCCCTTCCTGTCTTGGTTCTATGGCTTTTAGGCTGTGCTGAGGAGAAGAGGTCCCTTGTGTGTTCCCTCATGAGCCAGCTGAGATTCCTGCCTTGCAGGGGGTTGGGCTGGATGACCCTCGGGGGGGGGGGGTCCCCTCAAACTCTACAGTTCTGTGATTCTACAACAGGTTTGGGAACTGTGCCAAAGTTGCCAATCTCGCTTTTTGTCAAGGCAGGTTTGGGGAGGGCTTTTTTTAAGAAGGGAGGAGGGGGAAGAGCATGGGACTGTGATCTCACCCAGCACCGTGTTCAATCAATGCCAGATCTAAAAGGGGAGAAAATCGGAAGCATCGAGTCACAGCGTGGTGTCATTTGACACTGACGAGTGCCGCTGAAGGTGACCCTGCGCTTCCAAGTGCCAGGAGACTCTCTGGATCACGGCAGAGTGACACACACACCGCCCTACATAAATATATACACAACACACACCGCCCTACATAAATATAATTGCAAATGTTTTATGACCATTATGGCAGGTCAAGTGGCCTTCTCTAGCTTTCCTTAACCTGGTCCCTCGCAGAGGTTTTGGACTACAATTCCCATCAGCTCCCAGGGTGCAGGGCCATGCTATGCTGGGGCTGGCAGGAGCTGTGTGCCAAAAACTGGTGCTGTGCAAAATAGTTGCCCTGCCTTCCGTGCTCCACAAAACGTTCTCCGCCACTAAAGGAGAAAATAAATGGTATTCAAATATTATCAAAGGGGAGAGAGAACTTTGGTGAAGTTCTCACAGGTGTGGCACAGGGTCTTTGTTGCACTTGCCTTCCTTTTTAGATGGTTAAATCATAGAATCATAGAATTGTAAGGTTGGAAGGTGTGGAGTGTAATTCAGTGGGAGCAGTCAAATACAACATTCCTTGTTTTCCTAGAGTGGACATTGAAGGGTATGTTTGCTCTAGCCAGTCAAAAGTTCCTGTTTCCGCCTGGGCTGGAGCATCCTTCCTTTTGCAGGTGATAGAAGGTGAGTGTGACCTTACCTGTCCAGGTAACAAAAGGACGAGTCATGCAGCACACCTCTCTCTTTTTGACTTCCTTCTTCGTTTGACCAGCTTCTAGCTAGGACTGCTCTGCTAGCTCTCAGCTGGCAGAAGCACTGGGATTATTCCCACATATGGGGTAGATTCACATGTACATATTCATAACTAAGTCTTCCTTCAGGAATCCAACTGTGAACTGATGTAAGTAAACTTCTTTTATTGATTTTGAATAAGATTGTGGCCTCTTTATTCTTTTAAGAGGGATTCAAGGGAACTGTCAGGGAACTGCCATCAGAGCCAGAGGGAGAGGGAGGGCTCCAGAGGGATTACGGAGAGCGTCCCGGGAGGGAGAGAAGCAGCCCATCTTCTGGGGACGGAAATCAGCATAACACCAGTGGAGAAGGGGGGCAGATGGGGGAAGTGGCGAGGCGGTCCCATGACTCCTTGCCGGGGACCAGCGGGGAGAGTAAGGGTCCTCCACTGCCCACACCCTTGTTGCGCAGAAGGCTTCTGCGCAGGGAGACTAGGCATCAAATAGCTTCTTTGCTGGAAGAAGTTCAAGAAACACCCACTGACGGATTCTGCCAGCGATTGAGAAAGGGTTCACCCAGGACAGAAAGGGTTCACCCAGGTAACTCAGCCAAGCGTGGCGCTGATTTACGCACGAGCAACCCCTAGAACCATTACAGGAAGTTACCAGGAACATACAACTCAATCTGAGACAGACTGAATTGTATAATAGTGACAGGCTCACATGAGCCTGCAACCAGCTATCAGCATGTAAGAAGGGGAATGGAACTCTGCTAAGTAAAGGAACTTGCTAGCGCAAGTTAGGAAGGATATTAATAAACAATATATCCTCTCCTGCCACCCTGAACATTCCCACAGAAGTGACCCCCGCCCAAGGGTCATCTAGTTCTGCTGCAATTTGGGAATCACAGTGAAGGAATCCCTGACAAGTGGCCATCCGATCTCTGCTTAAAAACCACCCGTGAAGAAGAGAGCCCACAACTTTCTGTTCCTCGATACAAGAAGCTGGCATAAAGCAAGGTGGGGGGGGGGGTTGTGAGTGTCCCTTCCTTCATTCTGCAGCTCATCCCCTAACTGGTCTGCACTCTGAATCCCAGTTAAAGCCCAAGGGAAGACGTCAGAAGCCTTCAGCTGCTGGGCTTTTTCTGATCAAGAAGGGATAGGAGTGGAGCTGAATGCTCAGAGATCCAGGGCTGAAGAAAGGAAGCACCTCCTCATAGTGTGGTGTAGTGGTTAGAGCATCAGACCAGGACCTGGGAGAGACCAGAGTTCAAATCCCCACTCAGCCATGAAGCTCACTGGGTGACTTTTAGGGTCAGTCACTGCCTTCTCTCAGCCTAACCTACCTCACAGGGTTGTCGTGGGGAGAAGGAGAACTACGCAGACCATTCCGAGCTCTTTGGAGGAAAGGTGGGATACAAATGTAATAATTGATGATGATGAAGAAGAAGAATTCACTCCCACAAGAGGCAGTGATGGGCACCAATTTGGAGGTCTTCAGAAATGGATTGTTTAAGTCAATAACAAGCGTCTGCAGAATCAGGCCAGTGGCCCATCTATTCCACGATCCTGTTCTCACAGTGGCCAACCAGATGCCCATTGTGGGAAAACCGCAAGCAGGCTCCCAGCATAAGATCAACACTCTCCCCTCCTGTGACTTCCACCCTCAGGTGGCACAGTGGGTTGGCGCACCAGGCCGTTAACCAGAAGGTTAGTGGTTTGAGCCCCCCCAGGGATGGTTGTGGGCAGGATTCTTGCACTGTAGGGGGTTGGACTAGATGACACTGTCCACCATTCTGTGGAATTCGTGGAGGTAAAGGCAGTTTGTGACTCCCAGCCAGGATAGCTCTGCCCTGCCTCCTCTGTCAGGATATTATTATTATTATTATTATTATTATTATTATTATTATTATTAACAATAATTATACGAGCTGCTGGAAACCACAGGAAAGGCGAGTAATTTTGTGCTGCCCAAGTCCTGCTCATGGGTCTCCTATACCTTCCATTGTGCAGAAGTTTGGTGCCTGAAATGTATAATTTCCCTGCTTTGGGTTGAATTTGTAATGAAGTCTTAATAATTCTCTTCCTACTAAAGGTTTTTTTTGACCCTAGACCATGAATCAGTGTCCAGCTGTGAATCCCATGGCCATCTCACACATTTTTCTCAGCAGAGAGAAGCAGCCAATCCCAGCACCTCAATGTGTGTGATGCTCATGTTTGTGTCATCACAATTTACATTTTTCTAAGGCTGCAGTTTGAAACAGGGTAAAGCAGCTCTCTGTGGGCTACGCAGCATCACAGGCCATGATCCTAGACCTGTCGGTAGACAAAGAACTTTGCTTGGTAAAATCATTGAGCTAAACAGTACAATAAGCTCAGTGCGAAATCGCTCTCTTTCCTGACACTTGTGAGATTTAATAAAAGCTGCTCAGATGCAAATGCAAGCTTACTTCACAATTGGAATAAGAGGTGTTAGGAATTGCAGCAATAACTGTCCTGTATTGATACAGTTTAATTGGATTGAGGCCGCTATTCCAGAGGAAAGGAAATCTTTAATAAAGAATCTACTAATCTCATCAGAAAACCTGGGGTCACTTCAGTGGAAGAATCCACACTTTCCAACTTCATGGGAATGGTTATGGAAGCATTTGGCTCTTGCAGAAACTTTATTCAGAAAAGAAATGGCGGTGGAGGACATGTTTTGCAAATGACTGGAGAGAAAATCGTGGCAGTGTTATAGGAGCTTACAGCAGCAACTTACTGGTATAAGAATAATTAGTGAATTTTGAAGAAGAAGAAGAAGAAGAAGAAGAAGAAGAAGAAGAAGAAGAAGAAGAAGAAGAAGAAGAAGAAGAATAATTTAGGAAAGAGAGAACTATATGAAAACAGCCTGCTGGCTCAGGCCAAAGGGGCATATCTAGTCCAGGATCGTGTCCTCAGAGTGGACAACCAGATGTTCTTGTGCAAGCAGGATTCAAGCACAAAAGCAACTCTCCGCTCCTGCTGTTTCCAGCAACTGGAATTCACAAGCATTTATGCCTCCAGCCGTTATGGCTACTAGCCATCGATAGCTTTCTCCTTTGCAGGCTATTTTTCTATTGTTCTTACAAACATGGCCAGTACAAGTGATTCTCCAAGGAATCAGGTGCAGATGGAGGGGTTGAAGAGACCACTAAACCAACATAGTTGTAGGAGTGATTTATTTATTTATTTGGGGCATTCGTACCCCATTCTTCAGCCAAAAGGGCTTCCAGAGTGACCAATAATCAATTCATAGGAACATAGAATTGCAGAGTTGGAAGGAAACCTGAGGGTCATCCAGTCCAACCCCCTGCAACACAGGAATCTTTTGCCCTATGTGGGTCTCCAACCCATGATCCTGAGGTTAAGAGTCTCTTTTTTTATTAATATAGCTTTATTAATTTAAAATAAATACATTTATGAAAAACAGACATCCATACAAGTGAACAAACATACAATTGAACAAACAAATAACAGAAAAATCAGACAAACCAACACACTATAAGATATAAGAAGATTAATATAATTATCATCATATATATGATATACTGTATATGATATATGATGAGATTAAGAGTCTCATGCAGTACTGACTGAGCTATCCCAGCAATTAAAACAAGACAGCCCCTACCCACAGGCTTACAATTTTAAACACCCACCCACCCAAGGGAAAAGGGACAGGAAAGGAGGAGGAGGAGCTATACCTGCACAGGTGCCACCACGGCAGTTCATTTCCACTGTGCAGGATCTTGAAAAGTTGCTGGAGAGGAGTCTTCAGGCAGGATGCTGGAGGCGGAGCAGGACAGCCGGGGTACAAAGGGCCATGAGACGCCCCCTTTGCGCTAAGGCCACACTGCAGCCACAGAACATGAGACTTAGTGGTGGAGTAGAGGAGCTTTTACCCCATTCTCAGAACCCCAGAACACATGGACATCCGATGAAGGTGAATGTTGGAAGATTCTGGACAGATAAAAGGATTTAAGCCCTTCTTCACACAGCGCATAGTTAATCTAGGGAACTCTCTCCCACAGAAGGCAGTGACGGCCATCAAATTGAGATGGCTTTAAAAGAGGACTGGACCAATTCCTGGAGGAGGGAAGGGCTATTGGTGGCTGCTAGCCACAATGACTGTGCCCTGCCTCCCCTGTTACAGGCAAGAATTCTTCTGAATCCCAGTTGCTGGAAATCACAGGAGGGGAGAGGGCTCTTGTGTTCAAATCCTGATTGCTGGCTTCCCACAGTCAACAGTTAAACGGCCTTGGTCCTATATACCTGAAGGAGCCTCTCCACTCCCATCGTTCAGCCCGGACACTGAGGTCCAGCTCTGAGGGCCTTCTGGCGGTTCCCTCATTGCGAGAAGTGAGGTTACAGGGAACCAGACAGAGGGTTTTTTACACTCAATTGGGAGCCGCCCAGAATCATAGAATCATAGAATCATAGAATCATAGAATCATAGAATCATAGAATCATAGAATCATAGAATCATAGAATCATAGAATCATAGAATCATAGAGTTGGAAGAGACCACAAGGGCCATCGAGTCCAACCCCCTGCCAAGCAGGAAACACCATCAGAGCACTCCTGACATATGGTTGTCAAGCCTCTGCTTAAAGACCTCCAAAGAAGGAGACTCCACCACACTCCTGGGCAGCAAATTCCACTGTCAAACAGCTCTTACTGTCAGGAAGTTCTTCCTAATGTTTAGGTGGAATCTTTTTTCTTGTAGTTTGGAACCATTGCTCCGTGTCCGCTTCTCTGGAGCAGCAGAAAACAACCTTTCTCCCTCCTCTATGTGACATCCTTTTATATATTTGAACATGGCTATCATATCACCCCTTAACCTCCTCTTCTCCAGGCTAAACATGCCCAGCTCCCTTAGCCGTTCCTCATAAGGCATCGCTTCCAGGCCTTTGACCATTTTGGTTGCCCTCCTCTGGACACGTTCCAGTTTGTCAGTGTCCTTCTTGAACTGTGGTGCCCAGAACTGGACACAGTACTCCAGGTGAGGTCTGACCAGAGCAGAATACAGTGGCACTATTACTTCCCTTGATCTAGATGCTATACTCCTATTGATGCAGCCCAGAATTGCATTGGCTTTTTTAGCTGCCGCGTCACACTGTTGGCTCATGTCAAGTTTGTGGTCAACCAAGACTCCTAGATCATTTTCACATGTACTGCTCTCAAGCCAGGTGTCACCCATCTTGTATTTGTGCCTCTCATTTTTTTTGCCCAAGTGCAATACTTTACATTTCTCCCTATTAAAATTCATCTTGTTTGTTTTGGCCCAGTTCTCTAATCTGTCAAGGTCGTTTTGAAGTGTGATCCTGTCCTCTGGGGTGTTAGCCACCCCTCCCAGTTTGGTGTCATCTGCAAATTTGATCAGGATGCCCTTGAGTCCATCATCCAAGTCGTTGATAAAGATGTTGAATAAGACCGGGCCCAAGAGAGAACCCTGTGGCACCCCACTAGTCACTCTTCTCCAGGATGAAGAGGAACCATTGATGAGCACCCTTTGGGTTCGGTCAGTCAGCCAGTTACAAATCCACTGAGTGGTAGCATAGTCAAGACCGCATTTTACCAGCTTCTTTACAAGAATATCATGGGGCACCTTGTCAAATGCCTTGCTGAAATCAAGGTAGGCTACATCCACTGCGTTCCCTTCATCTACCAGGCTTGTAATTCTGTCAAAAAACGAGATCAGGTTAGTCTGACACGACTTATTTTTCAGAAATCCATGCTGACTATTGGTGATCACAGTATTCCTTTCTAGGTGCTCACAGACTGTTTGCTTAATGATCTGCTCCAGAATCTTCCCTGGTATTGATGTCAGACTGACTGGGTGGTAATTATTTGGGTCCTCTCTTTTCCCCTTTTTGAAAATAGGGACAACATTTGCCCTCCTCCCGTCTGCCCGGACTTTGCATGGCTGGGGAAACTCAGCCAGATGGGCGGGGTATAAATAATAAATTATTATTATTATATATTATTAACTGCTTGGCCACTGTGAGAACAGGAAGGGCCACTGGCCTGGTCCAGCGGGCTATCCTTATGCTCTTATGGCAGCCGCCCCCCAAAGCCCACTACCCAAACAGCCTCAACAAAGCATGAGTGGGCATGACTATGCCATTTTCCTGCCAAGCACCCGGGGGTGGCTTAGACCTGCCCTGATCCTTGGCTGTCCTCATATCACCATGAACAGAAATTGCTGTGAATGCACAACAAAATGGACAGTGGGAGGCCATGGGCATGTGAGCATCCAGAGGCAATGTTCATTGGGAGCCACAGTCAGGTTGTGTTACACCAGTGGCGGACTGACCCTTCGGTACGTGTGTGCCACTTGAATTCTTCCAGTGGAAATCAGACCGGCCTGCTCCCTGTTGAACTTCTGGCGCCCACGGGAGACCTTTAGTCTTCTATCAGGCATCTTAACAGAACTCTGGTTTCGTTGTTTCAACTGATCATTATTCTTTTTACCTCTTTCTGCATTTTATTTCTTGTGCACCAACTGCAGTTAAGTGGCATATAAATTCTTTAAATGATAATAATAAAAAAACTAGTACCAATCCCCCCCCCAAGCCTAGACTGCTAATTTGGGTTAGAATGGTGGAGCCCCTCCCTTGCCCACCCCTCTTAAGTCTGGTTCCAGCCTCCTTACATCTCTTTTGGAGTTTTGTCTTCTCCAGTTTAGCAGTGAGGTCCCAGTATGCTGGGACGAGGCGGAGCTTGCAAATGGGTTCGGTTGGAAGCTTGGCTAGGTTCGATCGAGCTGTGGAAGTCCATGTCTGGCTTCCTGAGAGCGGCAGCTGTAAAAATGCAAAGAAAGGCCCTTGCCTCCTTCCTCCGGGCCTGGTTATCGGAGAAGGTCCTCCTTCTTTGGCCCATTTCGCAGAGCAAGGCGAGCCTTGCACGAGGCGGCGAGGTGCGGCAGCGCTCGCCTGCCCGCTCAGCGCTCTCCCTTCTCTTCCGCCGCGATGCTGAGGCAGCACCGAGCTTCGCCCCCAGGGGCTGAAGTCAAGAGCATCGCCATCCCGGGACCCGCGGGCCAGGAAAAGTGTCGTATAAACGCTCCCGGCGCGCGAGGCCAAAAGCCTCGCAGCAGCAGCAGGAGGAGGAGGAGGGGGGGGTGGTGGTCTCCAACCGAAGCCCTCCTCCTCCTCTTTCTCCGAACAGAAACTCATCCCGGGGCGCGGAGAACCCCGGAGTCCCCGGCCACTCCCCGTCCCGCTGGATTCCGCTCTCCAGTGCGCGCTTTCTCCCCGGCCGAGGCCTCCCAGGGACCAAAGCGCCGCGCCAAGCGCTTTTGGCGGCTCCGGGAGCGAGCGCGCGGCCGGAGCGAAGAGGAGGGGAAGGGAGGCGGCGGCGGGGGGGCGCATGCGCCCTGCCAGCTCCCCGGCGCCTGTGCCGTGCGTACAACAGAGGCAGCCGAGTGGGCAGAGCCGGCAGTTGTACCTGCAGCACCAGCGCCGGCGGACAGCTCCTCTGCGCTCCGCCCGCCGCCCGCCGCCTCCGCCTCCGCCGCCAGGTAACGCTCGCCTCCTGCGCCAGCCTCCATCCCTGCATCCCTGCATCCCTCCATCCCTCCATCCCGGGGTCCCTGCGGGTTGCGCAGCGGCGCGCGGCTCCCTCCCTGCGGGCGCTCACCCTTGCGGTGCTTGCTTGCAGCCTCCGGGTGCCGGGAAAGCCTTCGCCGAGGAGGAGCCGGAGGAGGAGCCGGAGCCGAGCAGGAAGAAGCGGAGAGGAAGCCCCGACGCGCCGCCGGGGATCCGGGCTGGAGGAGCTGCGGAAGCCGGAGGAGGAGGAGGAGGACCAGCACCCGCCGAGCCCACCAGCCCTCCCCAAAGTTCCCGGCAACTTCGCGGCGCCCGGACAGCTCGGCCATGGAAGGTAAGGGCAGGCGGGCAGGCGGGCGGGCGCCCACGGTTTCTCCTCGCCCGAGCACCGCAGTGCGAGCGGAGGTCGAGGCTGGGCAGAGCCCTTTGCAGCAGCAGCGGCGGCGGCGGCGGCGGGCGAAGGAGGCTCCGCCGCCGGGCTCTGGGCTTGCGCCGCACGCCGGCCAGGGGGCGAGAACGGGGAAAGGCCTTCGCCCCGAGCGCCGAAGCTGGCTCCCGGAGGTGGATTTCCGGGGCGACTCCCTGGCTCTGAGCCGGGAAGCGATTTAATTAATGTTTTGAATGCAATTGTAAATTGTAGGGCGTGTGTCTTAGGAGGGTTGCGGGGCGCCTCGTTTTGCTGGGAAGAGACTCGCCGTACAAGCCCCGTCCTTACCCCCACGCGACGAGGCATCTGCTGCATGCAGGACCCAGTGGCGCCATATGGGGGGGGGGAGGGCAATGCTGAACCCCCACCCCACCTTCCAGAAAGGGGGAAGCCGTGCAATGTTGTTTTGGCTGCTTAAGGAGAGTCCCTTGATCTCGCGCTCCCCCCGCCCTCCGCGCCTCCGTCAGTGCATTTCATCCTTGCTCATAAAATATTTCACACACACACACACACCCCGACCCACCCAGGTTTGGGGGCGCACCGTGGGGGGGGGGGTCGTGTCTCCTGCATCCAAACAGGCGTATACAAATTGCATCCGATTCGATTTGCTTTGCTCGTTTTGCATAAGTACGTGAACTCTCCAAATCTCTAAATATTAATTACTGATTGACGTTGCTGGTGGCCCATCTCGCCGGCCAATGGAAAAAAAGCGTGCAGGGAGACGCTGCTCTTATTTAACACCCCCCCCCCCCAGTCTCATGCTCCCCCCCTTTTATTACACAAGGTGGCTGGGAAGCTCTGATACAGCAAGAATGAGGAGCTGGTGTACCCAGGGCTTCCTTTAAGACGGAGGCTGCCTTTGAAACCCCGGGCTCCGTTTTAATAACTGCCCTGTCAATCAAAGGCAGTTTGGGGATATCTGATTATAGGCGGCTTCAATCCCACGGAGGGATCCTACCCTCTCGAGCGGCAAGGGGGATGTACCTGAGGTTCAGAACAGGCCCCGCAAAATGAGTGATTCCGTTATATATGAACAGCAGCACCAGGGAATCTCATTGACTCCAACACCTCGATGAAGGCTTGTTTTCAAAGCAGACTGCTCCCCCCTCCCCTGTTGTGATGTAGGTGTGTTGCTGGTCTGCACGTTGGATGCCATAAAAATCGTGGGGTGGGGACATAATAACCCATTATATGCATAGTCATGCATCCAGAAGCAGATGGATGCCTCTCCGTGTTGCTGGCGGGCGGGCGGGCGAGCAAGAGGCAGCCTCGGGAAGGGAGGCGAGCAGCCTCTTCCCTCGCCTTGGCAGCCAAAGCAGCGCTATTACCAGAGATTCTGCGATAGCGTGGCGCGATAGCCCTCGCCTTCTTGGATCTTGAGCGGCGAGAGGGGGAGGGAAGGAGCCATCTGGCCGCGGTTTCTGCCTGGCCATCCTAATTCGGTGCTCACGACTTGCAAGGATGCGCTTTATTGCTGTCGAAGTTCTTGGAGCCCTTGGCTTGGCGGAGAAGGCTCCGGGGAGGGGGGGGATTCAGGGCTTCGGGTACTCCGAGATGTTTTCCGCCCGGGGGTGGCGGCGGGGTCGCCTTGCCGGAATCTTCAGTGCGAAGCAGGCTCAATAAGGCCTTCGAGGAGGACGGAGACGTTGGGGAAAGGAAGGGGAGAGGGAAGGAAAGGAGAATTCGGTGGGGCAGCAACTGCTGGTTCCTTCTTGGCGGTTCCAAAAGGGAAGGCGGGTCCCAGTGCTGGGCCCAAGAAGGGCACGTTCCTCTGCTGAGGGGGCTCGATTTGTCTCTCCCTGTAGCGAACTGGCAAAGCACTCTTGACATCGGAGGGGGAATTGAAGGGTTAGGCGAGGGTTGGAGCAAAGGCTGGAGGTTGCAGGATCTAGAGCAACTATTTTCAGCAGGCAGGTTTCCCTACAAGCGATGGTCTGCTGTTTCAGGATTGACAACCACATTGAAACCCCCTCCCGCATAACATATTCCAATGACCCTCAAGGGCCAGCAACTTGGAATAATAGCATGAAAAGCTGGTGAGATCCCCAGAAGGGCAGGGCACTCCTGCGATCTAGCTCACCTCTGCCCCAGACTAGCCCAAATTTTGGTGAATTTCCATTCTCGCTCTCTCAGATTTCACGCACAGAAACTAATCTGTGATTGACCATGCACTTAAAAGGGGGTTTCATCTAATAACCTGCAAAGCGGTGTTTGTGAGGACTGAATTCCGCCTCCTCGCTTACAGCCTATCATCCCTGTATCACCATTCATTCTTCGGGGTGCAAGAACGGTGCTTCGTTAAGGAGAACCTCCCCCCTACATTTATTTATTAATTTCAAAACTTCAGTGCTTGCAGTTTCCACAGCGTTCCTTCCTCGGTAACACATTCCCCTGTGTGTGGTCGCCTCTCAGGCCTGCGCTGGCCTCACCTTTGGCCCTGTCGATCCTGCGCGGGCCACCTGTGCGGCCCTTTGCGCCAGGGCAGGTGATGCTGGTGTTGCAGTTTGCCTTTCTCGCGTGGACTGTGCCATTTCAGGCCACAGGTGGGTGAGAGGGGGCCTTGCATGGAAAGCTCGGAGATCAGAACTGGGTTGGGCCCTCCTGATTGCTTTGTTTTCCATCGGAAGGGAAGCCTTCCATTTTGCGCTTTCTATTCACTTTTTACATGCCTTGTCGATAATAGCAGCATTTCAATACATATTTCCCCTCTCTGTTCATGCAAGAATGGGAGAGTCCCAGGAGTACTGATGAGTCTGGATGTGCCTCTCTAACACACCAGGGACTTTAAGGATAAAGCTCTCAGGGCAAAGAGCCTGGTCCCCAGGCTAATGTACACTTTGCTTTTTAGAAAGGTATCTTTCCCTGGGAAATCTAGAAAGTGGCCCTGGAGGGGGTTGACGTAGGAGATTTGTGCCGTGACACCCTTGCTGCCCCTTTGGTTTTCTGAAGCTGGTTTTAAAGTTATGCTGCAAGCGGGTTTATAGCTTTTCCCTTCTCCCCAGAGGTCTATAGAGGTTGGGGTGGCACAGCAAAGATCCCTAACACAAGGAGACTCAGAACCCTCCCCAAACTACAGTTCCCAGAATAAAAGGTAAAGGGACCCCTGACCATTAGGTCCAGTCGTGGCCGACTCTGGGGTTGCGGCACTCATCTCGCTTTACTGGCCGAGGGAGCCAGCATATAGCTTCCGGGTCATGTGGCCAGCATGACTAAGCTGCTTCTGGTGAACCAGAGCAGCGCACGGAAACACTGTCTACCTTCCCACCGGAGCGGTACCTATTTATCTACTTGCACTTTGAGGTGCTTTCAAACTGCTAGGTTGGCAGGAGCAGGGACCGAGCAATGGGAGCTCACCTCGTCGTGGGGATTCGAACCACCGACCTTCTGATCGGCAAGTCCTAGGCTCTGTGGTTTAACCCACAGCGCCACCTGTGTCCCTTGTTCCCAGAATACTTTGGGAGAAAACATGACCATCAAACTGAGCCAAAACCAGTATATCTTGGCAGCAATCATGGCCATGTGGACTAGTCACTTAATGCAAGGAGTAAGGCGTAGGAAGGCAGGGAGGAGAGATGGGATGTTTGCAGCCTCCACTCTTGGGTCAAGATGGAATATTTCTCCAGTTCACTTTTAATTTGTTTACCACCTTTCAAGGCACTTTACAAGCCACAGAAACAACCAAATGTACAACAAAGACCACACATCCGATAACAATCCATTGCAATGGAAATAAGTCAGAATTTTTAAAAAATGACTTTAAAATAAACAACTTATATAAAATGCAGTAGTGTTCAACGATCCATTTAGAATATAATATTATGCAATGAAATTAGCTCTCAGAGCATCAGCAACTAATAATTAAGCAGAAACTCAATCTCAACTATTACAATAAATCATTACCGATTAATCACATAATGCCTTCTTTATATTCTGGATGCATGTTCTATAGTATTATATTAATACTATGTTTGCAGGTTTGCAATTGTCATGGCCTCTGGTTAGTATGATATACTTCCAGAACTGAGTACCAGACTATAATCAATAAAAACAACAGCAAAGTCGCAATACACAAAAGACCATGTCAAACGCATGTGTCGGCTGTGCTGCACTTTCTCCCTTTCTCTCTCTCTCTCTCTCCCTCGGTGGACTCCAGCAAAATCTCTGAAGACTTGGCATCGCTCTGTCTTTTCTGCTCACTCGTCACTCTTAACAGCAGCTTTGTTTGCTGGGATGGAGCAGAATGCAGCTCCAGCCCACTCATCAGCTTTGCCAAGGCTAACAGTAGTTAACACTGGAGATTAGGGAGGCCTTGGCCTTTGGCCACGGCCTTTGGCTGCAATAAAAAAGGACTGGCCCAAGGAAGGAAGGAGGGCTGCATGGAGCCAGAAAGACAAGTTTCCAGCCCGATCCCAGTGGCTGATCTTGCAGTCATGGATCATGCGCTCCGAAGAAGGGCGAGAGGACTTCAGAAGGCTCATTGCTGTTGCTGCTTTAGGAGCCCTGCATGGCAGGAGATGACACTAATCCACAGTCCGTGTATCTGAGGCATAGCCAAGTCCCCCAGGTGCAACCCTGGGCAATGACCCCTCACATCCCTGCAAAGCAGTGAGCAACCGTCCCACTCGCTGGAAAGGACAGAGGGAGAGTGTGATCTTGTGCTCGAAACCTTCTTGTGGCTTTCCCAGAGGCCTCTGGTTGGCCTGGCCTCAAAAAAGATATTGCACAGTTGGGAAAGGTTCAGAATAGGGCCACCAAAATGAATGAGGGGCTGGAGCGGCTGCCCTGTGAGGAACAGTTGCAGCCTTTAGGGCTTTTTAGCTTAGAGGGAAGGCGAGGGAAGTTTGTAAGATTATGCATAGAGAAAGAGGGTGGGGGAAAGCTTTTCTCCCTCATAACGCTAGAACTCGTGCACATCTGATGACGCTGAATGTTGGAGGATTCAAGACAGAGAGAAGAAAGTCCTTCTTCATGCAGTGCAGAGTTCGAACGATGGAATGTGCTCCTGGGGGGGGGGCAGGAATGGCCACCAATCTGGATGGCTTAAAAGAGGATGGGACAAATGCATGGAAAAGGAGAGAGCGATCGGTGGCTCTGCTCTGTCTCCACAGCTGGAGTCAGCGATGCTTCTGAATCCCAGTCGCTGGAAACCACAGGAAGGGAGAAGTGCTCTTGTGTTCGAATCCTGCTCGTGGGTTTCCCACCGAAGCATCTCTTTGACTTCTGTGAGCACTGGATGCTGGCCTAGATGGGCCACTGGCCTGACCCAGCAGGCTGCTTTTATGTCCTCCTTTTCTCCACCAGCATTTCTTACTTCTTTTCCCACCTGTGCTTTGCACCTTCTGGGCAGGACAATTGTTAAAAAACTGGCCACACTACAGTCCCTGATGTGGACAGAAAAAATGGTGAGAAGGCAGTGACTCCACCTTCATCTCTGATCGGGGTGCTGTGTGCTGCACTGAACACACACCGACTCTGCCCTGGCAGTTTTTTTAGGGCCTAAGTGGGCGTCATCATAGAATCATAGAATGGTAGAGCTAGAAGGAACCCCAGGGGTCATCTAGTCTAACCCCATGCAATGCAGGAACCTCAAGATTCATAATTTTGCAGGAGATTCATAATTTTATTATTCGAAATGCACTTTTGTGTGCATGTCTCTGAGAAAGTGATTAGGGTTGGGGAAGGGGGGATACAATCATTTTTTTCCTTTGTTGTGGCCCTAATTCTACCCCCACCCCTGTAGCTGCTATTAGTTGTGGAAAGGAAAGCACGCAGGCATATAGCAGCTGAATAAATGGATGGAGGAGTCGGATGTGTGTTGGGGAGTTCCAAAAAGAGAGGACTAGGACCTTGAGGATAATGTGGCGTGTAGGATGTAGGGATAGCGGCAGCATTTCCATGGGGCAGAAAAAGAACAGACTTAGGGGGGAAAAGACTATCCTTTGACCATGGACAGTCCATACTAGGGGTCACTGTTAATTTTTGGGGGAGAGAGGAACAAAGCATTTATTCTAAAACGCAGGGAGCACATGTTGTCCCCCGCATACTTCTCATCTGTAGGAAACCCCCCAGCCTCCCTTCCTTCTTTAGGTCCCCAGCATGTCCATGTGCAAAGACTTCACCGCAGGACTTTTTGTCCTGGGACAAAAATGTATAAACCCAGCAACCTGTGTTTGCGTGATATTGAAAATATAAGCTGCTACAGTCTACTTTGAAAGCCGTGACACGCACAACACTGCAGACTTTGAGGGTCAGTGTTATTCGCGGGCTGGAGTAGGACTTGGGAGACCAGGGGTCAAATCCAGACTCCGGAAGCTGGCAGGTTGAATTGGGCCAGCCTCCCTCTCTCCTGCCTTGCAGGCTTCTTGGGAGGATAAAATGAGTATGTGGAGAAGGGGGCTGTGTCCCACCTTGAGGCTTCCTGGAGGAAGGGCATGGGGCAAGACATGCTGGGGGGGGGGTTCATTCTCCAGGCTGGGGAAAGGTAGCCTAGACACGGACTCTGAGAAGGGGGCCAAGAAGGGTGGGCTCAGTCAGTGCCCAGAGCACTGTGGCATATTAATAATTCTTCATGAGTTCTGCTCTCCCTCTTTTCCATAGCAATAAATGCCAGGAAATGCCATTTCCCCAAGAGCCATGGAACAAGCAAGGGGAAGGGGGGGGATCTATTGATGACAGAAGTTTGTACAATTATGCCTGGCATGGAGAAAGAGGATAGAGAATAGTTTTTCTCCTTCTCTCCTAACGCTTGCACTCGCGGACACACAATGAAGCTGAAGGTTAAAGAATCCAGGACAGAGAAAAGGAAGTACCTCTTCATGTAGTGCAAAATGAAACTGTGGAACTCCTTGCCACAGGAGACGGTGGGGGGGCCCCCACCAACTTGGAGGGCTTTAAAAGAGGTTTGGACAAATTCATGGAGGTGGAGAGGGCTGTGAATGGCCGCAATGCTTCTGAATCCTGCATGCTGGAAACCACAGGAGGGGAGGGAGAGTAGCTCTCGCACTCAGGTCCTGCTTGTGGGTTTCCCACTGCGAGGACAGTTGGACTGGATGAGCCACTGGCCTGATCCAGCAGTCTCTCCTTATGGTCTTATGTGCACAAGCAGCGCCAAGCCTGTAAGGAAGCCCCCTTTCCAGGAAATGCTGTCTGTCCATAGGGCTCCCTCTTCTCTGACCCACACTTCTCAACCCCCCCCACTCCTTCCCCTCCAGTTCTCCCCCCCCCTCTTTCCCTCCCACCCTCCTGCTATCTCACTGAGGTCCTTCTCCTTTATCTTGGCCGGAACTGAGTAAACTTGCTGACGGAGATGAGCGATGGATGAGGCTTCTGGGGGCTGATGTAGCAGGATGGTTTTCTGGCGAGAGGGAAAGGCGGCTGTTTGCTCAGCACAGTTGGGAGACAAAGGAAGGGCAAAGGCGCAGAAGGGGGGTGCTGAATCAAGAGGTTTGGGGGCTGCCGGGTTCGCGCTCCAGGCCTATATGCAGGGAACTGGCACGACAGCTTTCTTACCCTTGACTCTTTCCTTTCTGCATCACTTTGGAGAACGGGAATATTTCATTCCTTCTCCTGGAGTTGTTTTTATTTGTGTTCTCCTCTGCTGCATATCTGATGGATGGAGTTAATCTGCGGGATGTTTCTGCCCTAAGGATTTATGGAGGGCAGCCCACAGCACTCCGTGTTTTATGGGCACAATAGGATTGGCGTAGATGGCCTGCCTGTACTTCTCTGGAGCAGAGAAGGGTCCTTTCCGGTTCTCGATTGTTCGTGATACATTATTAATGCAAATAACGTTTATCCTGAACTTGAGGACTGCGTGTGAGAGAGGGAAAGCAGCCTCTTCAAAGGGGCAGAAGAGTGCAGATAGCTCACAGAATCATAGAGGTGAAGGGTTGGAAGGGACACCAAGAGTCATCTAGTCTAACCCCATGCATGTAGGAATTGCAGCTAATCTTTGTGCAAAACTTCCAGGCATTGGGAACCCAGCTGGCTACTGAATGGGAGTATAGCATCTGGGCTCGGGCAGAAGGGCCTCCTATAGCTCAGTGGCAGAGCGGTTGAAGGAGCTGGGTATGTTTAGCCTGGAAAAGAGGAGACTGAGAGGAGATAGGAGAGCCATCTTCAAATACCCCAAGAGGTATGGAAGATGGAGCAAGCTTGTTTTCTCCTGCCCTGAAGGGTAGGACTTGAATCCATGGCTTCTCATTACAGGAAAGGAGATTCCGACTCAACACTAGGAAGAACTTCCTGGCAGTAAGAGCTGCTCCACAGTGAAATGGACTCCCCCGGGAGGTCTCTCCTTCCTTGGAGGTTTTTAAGCAGTGGTTGGGTGGCCATCGGTCAAGGATGGTTTAGCTGAGAGTCCTGGATCGCAGGGGGTTGGATTAGATGACCCTCGGAGGTCCCTTCCGACTCTACGATTGTATGATAAGCCAGCAGTGCCTAATCACCTCAACTCAAGAGAGGATATTGCAGAGTTAGGAAAAGGGCAACCAGAGGGATAAGGTGGTGGAGCACCCTCCTCCCCTATTAAGAGAAGCTGCAGCGCTTGGGAAGATCTAGTTTAGAGAAAAGACACCTAAGAGGCAGCCCCCATCTCATAATGCTAGAACTCATGGAAGGAGAATGCTGGAAGGTTCAGGACAGATATAGAAAAGTCCTTATTCAAACAGCATATAGCCTGTGGAACTCACTGCCACTGGAGGCTGTGGATGGCTTTAAAAGAGGATTGGACAAATTCATGGAGAAGGTGAGCGCTATTGGTGGCCGCTATCCAGAACAGCTCTGCTCTGCTTCTGCAATTGCTTGCTGGTTTCCCATTGGGGCATCTGGTCGCCCCCTGTGAGAGCAGGATACTGGATTGGATTGGCCTGATCCAGTGGTGTTGGTGGGGAGAGAACCTTCCTGGCTCCAAAGGCACAGGGGTAAATCTCTTCTTCCTGCTCCTGCAAAGCGAGTGTTGGAAAGTCCATTCCTGGCCTCTTGCTGAATCCCTTTCTTTCCCCTTCTTTCCTCTCCCTGAGTGGCTGCAACACCTGCAAATCAGCGTGTGCCCCCCCCCCTCTTCCAAAAGATCCAGAGAATTCAGAGATGCCCTAATGGCGATATCTGAGCGAAGAGCGTTCAGTATGCACACTCTCAGGTCCGTGTAGGGAGAGAGAGGAACGGGGAAATATCAATTTTTCATTCAAAGGCCCTTCTGCCGCACTTCACGGTGGATTTGGTGCGCCATCAACCACTATATCACGGATGGGGTTTTCAAAAAGAGGGAGCAGGAAAGGCCAGGCAAGACGTGGCCTTAGAAACAGCGACTGATCGGTGCAAACTGCACAGCTGTGGAAAAAAGAGATACAACAACAGGGAAAGGACGGAAAAGCCACAATCTGTTGAGATATCAGCAGTTTTTGCTTCAGTTCTTCCTTTGCTTGTGGCAGAGTATAGAATCATAGAAGTGTAGTGTTGGAAAGGACCCCCGAGGGAGTCTGTTACACCACCAAACAGCTCTCACAGTCAGGAAGGTCTTCATCATGTTTAGTCAGAGTCCACCTTCTTGTTGTTTTAATCCATTGGTTCAGATCCGGAGCCTCAGGAAACAAACTTGCTCCATCTTCCATGGTTCAGCCCTTCGGATATTTGCAGATGGCTCTCATGTCCCCTGTTCAAAATCACTCCAGTGCAAGTAGATAAATAGGTACCACTCCTGCGGGAAGATAAACGGTGTTTCCGTGCGCTCTGTTTTCCGTCATGGTGTTCCGTTGCGCCAGAAGCTGCTTAGTCATGCTGGCCACATGACCCGGAAAAACTGTCTGCAGACAAACACCAGCTCCCTCAGCCTTTAAAGCGAGATGAGCACCGCAAACCCAGAGTTGTTTGTGACTGGACTTAATTGTCAGGGGTACCTTTACCTTTACCTTTTACTCATGTCCCCTCTCAGGCTCCTTTTTTCTCCTGGCTAAACATACCCAGTTCCTTCAAGCGTTCCCCATCAGGCTTGGTTTCCAGACCCTTGCTCATCTTGGTTGCCCTCCTCTGCACACCTTCCAGCTTGTCAAGAGCCTTCTTCAGTGGAGCTCAGAACTGGATGGAGTCTTCAGGTGTGTTCTGAGCAAAGCTGGGTAGTCAAATTCCTGGGATGGGTCTAGCCTTCTTTGAATGCATCCCATGGATTTTATCTTCCCCCATTTCCCATTGTCATAGGCAGGGGTGGAGGAAGGGGGCTGCGGTAGGTGTGGTCTGCCCCGGGTGTCACCACTGAGGAGGGGGGCAAAATGCCCCGCGGCACTCACTGTGGGGCCTGCAGCGCACCCGAGCCACACATCTCTCCTGCCCAAACAGTCCGCCCGCTGTCTCCTCCCCAGCTGTAGGGCAGCTGAGTGTGTGGGAATGTTCAGGGGCGCAGGAGAGGATATATTGTTGAATTATAGCCTTTCCAACTTGTGTAAACAAGTTCACAATTTAGCAGAGTAACATTCCCCTTTTTTGTAAAATTAGCAGATGCGTTTGCTCAGGCTCGCTAAAGCCTTTATAATAACTGTTCTGGTATTTTCACCTAATTCCCTCATAAAAGATAAGACACGACACAGTCTTCTATAAAAGTATAAAAAGGTTTACTCACACATCATTCTGTTCACAATAGGAGCCCAGAAGGCAGACTTAGAAAAGTAACATATACCTGGAAACTATCTCATAAGGAGACTGTCCCTTTGTCCTCTCTTGGAGAGCATCTTTGGCTAAGTAGATGTTGCTTCTTCGATGCATGTAGTCAAAGAGAGAGAGATGGCTGCCTTGTCCTGTGCTTTTGCTGTTACCTGCGCAGGTGAGGCCACGCCCACCTCTAGTCACATGCAGAGGAAGTCTGTCCCAGCCCAGAAGGAAACAGGAAGTTGACCTGCTGGCTGGACAAACATTCCTCCCCACTCCCCATGTGTAACATGTTCACTCTAGGAATGTTGTACTTGACTGCTCTTGTGTTTCACATCTGACAGAGTGGGAGGAGGCAGGCAGACTCCGGAGGCCCCACGGTTCGCCCCACCCCTGTGGACAACTCGCCCTGCCCTCGCCCCACTCCTATGGGCTGCTCGCCCTGTCCCTGGGTGCCCCACTCCAGGCGCCCGAGTGGCTTCCTCCATTGCTGGTCATAGGGGCTTGGAATACTTCCATGAGGCTCATAAAGCAGCACAGTGCAGGAAGGTGTGGATGTTTCCAGCATGGCAGTGTTGGGGAGTCACAAACAGGGCTGGAAAAAAGAAACCTTGCGCAATGAGAGCCACCGCTAGCATATGTCTCCTGCGCAAATCACCTTGGAACGAGTCAGAGATGGACACGAGGGCACTGGTGCACATGTCTAAAGTCACCTTCAGAGATTCTTTTCTATGCTCACCTGGCACCCACACGAGAATGTAAGAACATAGAGAAGAGCCTGCTGGATGTAGGCTCAGGGCTCAGGGCCCAGCAAGTCCAGCACCCTGTTCTCCCAGTGGCCGGTCAGGTGCTCCTCTGGGAAACCTGCAAGCAGGACCCAAGCACAAGAGCCCTCTCTCCTTCTGTGGTCTGTGGCAAGTGGTATTCAGAAGCAGTGCTGCCCCCCAATGCGGTGGCAGAGCCGAGCCATTGTGCCTAGGAGCCACTGCTGGCCTTTTCCTCCCCCATGACTTTGTTGTGTGGTGTAGTGGTTAAGAGTGGTAGTCTCGTAATCTGGGGAACCGGGTTCATGTCTCTGCTCCTCCACCTGCAGCTGCTGGGTGACCTTGGGCCAGTCACACTTCTCCGAAGTCTCTCAGCCCCACTCACCTTGCAGAGTGTTTGTTGAGGGGAGGAAGGAAAAGGAGATTGTGAGCCGCTTTGAAACTCCTTAAGGGGAGTGAAAGGCGGGATATCAAGTCCAAACTCCTCCTCCTCCTCCTCCTCCCCTCCTCCTCCTCCTCCTCCTCCTCCTCCTTCTCTTCTTCTTCTTCTTCTTCTTCTTCTTCTTCTTCTTGTAAAGCCATCTAGTTTGGAGGCCATCACTGCCTCCAGTGGGAGGGAGTTCCAAAGTTTATCAATGTGCTGCCTGAATAAGTTTTTTCTTTCATCTGTACTGAATTGTCCAACAATCTGTGTCATTGGGTGTCCACGATTTGTAGTGTTATGAGAGAGGGAGAAGAACTTTTCTCTGCCTGAATTATAATCTGTCCTCCTTTTTCTTTCTTCTTTGGCCATCCCTCGTAGCCGAGTAAGATTGTATTCCATAAACACGGTTTTACCAGTGAATCCGTAAGTGACTGTAGAGGCCGATTCTGGATCCACACGCAAACGTTACACCATTGAATTGGATTTGTGGCACTGCAGATGGATTATTTTGTGCTTGTTGGTGCAGCACTTTGGTTTTTGGGATGTTGAGCGATAGGCCAAGCTTTTCGTAAGCTTCTGCAAAGATATTTAGGATGGTTTGGAGGTCATCCTCTGAGCGTGCGCACACTACGTTGTCATCAGCATACTGAAGCTCTATGGCGGAGGTTACGGTAACCTTACTCTTTACTTTCAGCCTGCTCAGATTGAAGAGCTTTCCATCTGTTCGATATATGATTTCAAAGACTTTGTAATGTTCCTAATTGTTTTAAATTATTAAATCACTGTTAGTATTTTTTATTTTTATTGTGAAAGTGGCTCCCCCCGCCCTTTTTGGAAAACATGGCTAGTCAGTTGTATTCTTCCCCACCCAGAGAACACCAGCTATTGGGCATTGTACAAATAATAGATAAAATAGTCTTTCATGGTCCCCATTCTAGGTGGGTAGCAAGCTTTGTCACCAAGGCTGTAGTTTGAGCTCACCTCTTGAAATGTAAATCCTGTTGATGGCTCTGGTCACTTGCCTACGGGAGCCTAAGATTTTGAACAGGGCCTAACATCTCTGGCAGAAGCTCATAGAATCACAAAATTATGGAGCTGGAAGGGTTGCCAAGGGTCATCTAGTCCAACCCCAGCAAGGCAGGAACTCCAGTGAAAGAATCCCTCGCAGATAGCTCTCCAATCTCAGCTTAAACCTCCTGGGGGACTCCATTCCACTGCTCTTACACTCAGAAAGTCCTTCCTAATGTTTAGCTGGAATCACATTTCTTGTAATTTGAATCCACTGGTTCAGATTCCCCCCCCAAACTCTGGAGCAGCCATGGGGGGCAATGAATTCTCAGCAGACTCCTCCAAATTTTGCCCCAAATTCTTCAAATCTATCAGTCTATTGGTTTGAGGCCTTTGGGAAACAGTGGGCTTTTGATTAACATAACCCTCTCTTTAGGGTGTTGTGGTGGTGATGGGTGACGTGCGGTTTGAGAACGTCTAGCACAGGAGTTGGCAAAAAAAATTAGCCACAGGCCAGTTCACTGTTCCTCAGACCTTGTGGCGGGCCAGAGAAACAGCACGGGGGGGGGGGGCTGGAAGAAGAGGTGAGGGGGCCAAGTTGTCCTCTTCACCTCCCAGCACTGCTGCTGCTTCCCATGGGTAGGCAGAGCGAGCTTGCCCATGGAGGGAAGATGAGCGGCGTGAAAGGGCTGTCTCCGTAGAGGGGCTGCTTAAAATGGCGCTCAGCCAGCTCAGCCCAGCCCCCTTCCTCCTCTAGGCAGGGCAGGGAGAAGCCAGGAGGAGGGAGGGAGGAGACGCCGCCGTGGTGTGTGTGAGGGAGAGGGGAGGGAATGGAATGGAATGGTGCGGGGGGGGGGGAATGGTGCAGCCCAAACGAACAGAATCTCCACACCGATCCACCGGCCAGATCCTGAAGGCAATTGGGTCTGATCCGGCCCATGGGCCTCAGTTTGCCGACACCTGGTCTAGCTCATAGGAGGTTACTGAGCAACCTCTTCACCTGTTTTCAGCGTAAGCTGCAAGTTGTCTTGGTGCAGAAATATATTTTTTCCAATATCCAGCAATAGCTAGGAGCATATCTATCTATCATCTATCTATCTATCTATCTATCTATCTATCTATCTATCTATCTATCTATCTATCATCTATCTATCTATCTATCTATCTATCTATCTAATCTATCTATCTATATCTATCTATATCTATCTATCATCTATCATCTATAATGGACCTTGAAGACAGTTTTGGAAAGCATCCAAACATCTCAAGGGTTGTCACATGGAGGATGGAGAAAGCTTGTTTTCCCCTCCTCTGGAGGGTAGGACTCGAACCCATGGCTTCAAGTTGCAAGGAAGGAGATTCTGGCTAAACATCAGGAAGAACTTTCTGAGGGTAAGAGCCACTTGACAGTGGAGTGGACTTCCTTAGAAGATGGTGGCCTCTCCTTGCTTGGAGGTTTTTTAGCAGAGGTTGGCTAGCCATCTGTCAGGAATGCTTGAGCGGAGATACCTGCATACCAGGGGGTTGGACTAGATGACCCTTGGATCCCTTCCAACTCTACAATTCTATGATAAGCCAGCAGTGCCAGAATCCTGTTCTGTTTATGCCATTTGGGAGGCTGGGAATTACACGTAGGGAGAGCACAGTCACACTCATGTCCTTGGGGATCTGGTGGTCCAGTGTAGGAACAGACATCTCAATGAGATGGGCTGCTGGTCTGACCCAGCTACGCCTCTGTTCTTATGCTCTTACATTTTTGGAGTGTTACATGCAGGGCCGGATTTAGGTCTGATGAGGCCCTCAGCTCCTGAAGGTCATGGGGCCCTTTATATGTCCAGCTGTCCTTTGTCAACAACAAATTGCCACTGTTTTTTGTGTTGAATATACAGTAGTACCTCAGGTTAAGTACTTAATTCATATGTAACCCAAGCTACCACTGTATGCTACATGGTAATTTATGGACCTAATAGGTATCTCAAGCCATTTGCACATGCAGATTGTAGGCACCCTATATATAGACAGGAGCAAACCAGTGATATTTGAGAGAGCAGGCGGGGCCCATGACTTACATCATAGGAGCCTACACAACACAAAACACTGTTGCTGGATGTAGGTTTTATTTTACAGTGGTACCTCAGGTTACATACACTTCAGGTTACAGACTCCGCTAACCCAGAAATAATACCTCGGGTTAAGAACTTTGCTTCAGTATGAGAACAGAAAACATGCTCCGGCGGCGTGGCAGCAGCGGGAGGCCCCATTAGCTAAAGTGGTGCTTCAGGTTAAGAACGGACCTCCAGGGAACTGGCGGAAATGACTGGCAGAATCCGAGACCAGGGAGGAGAGTCGGTGGAAGAAGACTGGAAAAAGTTTAAAGACTATCTACAGAAATACTGTAAAATTAATGAATGTTAGAAAAATGTTGGAATGAAGATATATGGCTTTAGTAGAAATGTTATAAGGAACTAAGACCAAATAGATTATTAATGTATTAAAGGGAAAAAATAAGGTTAGAATATGTTAAGATAAATTATAGGACAGAAAACAGAGGAAGATGGAAAGGAATTGCTGAAACAGTTATTTGAAGTGGAATACAAAAAGGGAGGTGTGAGGAGGTCTTTGAAATAAGTGAATGAAAGATAAGATATTGAAATTATTGGATGTGTTTTAAATTGTTTTTGTTTTGTTTTGTTAGTTTAATGTCTTAGTGTTAGTGTTATGTAGTGTCTTTGTTTTAGTATTGCATTGTTTTGTTTAATTTTTTTTCTTTTTTGTAGTGTTTAAATTGTTAATAAATATTATTATTATTTTTTTTTTAAAAAAAGAACGGACCTCCAGAACGAATTAAGTTCTTAACCAGAGGTACTACTGTATTTGTTTTTTTTATCTTATATTCTGGAAATGTACACCCAGGTGTGTTTTTTCTTTAGTTTTTTGGGGGTCCCCCAAGAGAGTGAGTCCCTAAGCTAGAGCTTGTTTAGCTTATACATAAATCTGGCACTGAGGAGAGCTCGTGACCTTCTGAGGCCACCCATTCTCTTGTTGGACAGCTGTCACCATGGGGAAGTTCTTCCTGACATTTGGTAATTGGCACCCCTTGGTCTGAGTCCTCCTCTCGGGAGAAGCAGAAGACAAAGTTGCTCCTTCTTCCAGGTGACAGTCCTTCAGATGTTTGAAGATGGCTGTCAAGCCTCCTGTCAGTCTTCTCCAGCTCTTTCAACTGTTCCTCCGACTCTGGCTGCAAACTCGGGTGAGATGTGAGGCTTCCTGTTGTGGAGATGGCCACACAGAATGTGCTCCTGCGTTAAATCCCCGCAAGGCCCAGGCGGAAATGACTCGCGCTCCCGAAATCCCTGATTAATAGTGTGTTACCACGATAATGCTGCGTCCCATCGTCATCTTGGAATGAATGACGGCCGGTTGCCTTATTAATCACTAAAGCTTTGGGTTCCATATGTGCAGATAAGCCCAGGAATGGACTCTGTGCTTTCTGGGCCAGCAAAGGCTGGCTGGCACCTGTCTCTCTCTCTCTGTGTGTTTATGGAAAGGGCTTTTCGTGGGAAACTCCTTTTTGTGAATTGCAGGACATGCCGCCCTGTGGAACACCCTCCCTTCAGATGTCAAAGAGAAAAACAACTACCAGACTTTTAGAAGACATCTGAAGGCAGCCCTGTTTAGGGAAGCTTTTAATGTTCAATGGACTATTGTATTTTAATATTTTGTTGGAAGCCTGTCACGGTCTGGTCTACAGGCGATCAAAGTCCTGGCTGAGGACGTCGGGAAGTCAGGGGGCAAGATGGAGGGGTGGGAGCAGGAACGAGAGTCCAGAAGCCAGGGGTCCGAGGGTCAGGAAAAGGGGGTCACGAAGTCAAGGGTCCGAGGGTTGAGAAGCAAGGAGTCAAGGAGCCAAGGTCCGAGGATCAGGAAACAAGAAGCCAAACACAGCAAGGCAGGAAGCGTGTTGCTGTGGCAAAGAGCCGAAGGGAAATGCTGACCTTATATCCCTTCCGGCTCTAGCCACCAAGTGTAGTGAGTTACCAATCGGCCTCACCTGTGCGGCCGTGCCTTGCCTCTCCAGAACAAACTTAGGAAGGCCCCAGTCCTGCGAAGCCCTACTGGTCACAGGGCCCGGCTCCTGCACGCACTCCTGACAAAGCCGCCCAGAGTGGCTGGGGAAACCCAGCCAGATGGGAGGGGTATCATCATCATCATCATCATCATCATCATCATCATCATCATCCCTTGGCCACCAATGTTCTTGCTTAATGGAGGCCCCTGACTTTTGGCCAGTCTGCGCTTCTAGCATTCAGAAGAAAGGAAAGCTCTGCTTCTGGGTCCCAGTCCCACTTCCAGGACCCAGAGCAGTGGGTTCAAATGACAAGGAAGGGGATTCCGACTCAACGTCAGGAAGAACTTTCTGAACCTAAGATCTTCCTGGGGAGGTGGTGGACTTTCCTTCACTGGAGGAGGTCTTTAACCTATTGAATAAATGGAGACCTATATTCCAATGCAAATGCAACAATATCAGTCTTTTGGCCAGAGCAAGGGCACGGAGAGTCCATTTCCATTGTCCAGTTGTCAAATTCCATATAGTAGGTATGTATATTCGAAAGAATGTACCCTATTTTTTGAGCCCAAAATTAAGAAATAATTAATTGCAACATTCCGTGTATAAGATGACCCCCAATTTTAAACTTTAAAAAATTGGAGGGAAATATAGTCTTATACACGGAAAAATACAGTATATTCAAAAGAATATTATCTTCTGAAACTTTCAGCTCCTTTGCAAAACTTAGGAATCTTTCTGTTCTGCCAGGCAAAGAGCTCTGTGTAGCTTGTGAAGCTTGCCTTTGTTGACAGAAGCAATCATCATCATCATCATCATCATCATCACCCTGAGACTTAACAAGGAAACAGATCTGTACCTTGCTAAATTGCAGGGAGACATCTAGCCATCTCCAGTGCACAGTGGGGGGGGGGGGGTTGGTTTCTGGGAGTTATTTTTTGCTACCCTCATTCTCCCGTGCTGTCTTTTTCTCCCTTTCTGCTGTGTAATTAGAGCGCTTCATCACGGAAAGCCATTCCTTTTAACGGCCCCATTTTTAATTTGCATTCAGCCGCTCACCGCTCCCCCCCCCAACATGCTCGCACCCGAACTTGCCGGCAAGAGCCTGAGAGGCCCCTCGATGCTTTGCTGGAGGATTTGATGCAGGAGCTCAGCAGATGGAGATTTGGGGCGGGGGGGGGGGGGATGCCGAATGGTGGATGATGCCGACATCGCGTCAGATGCCTTCATTGCTACTTTACGTACGTTCAGCTGGTGTTTTGGGTGTCTGCTCGCTTGTTCAACCTGTGCTTCTTAAACTTATCTTAACTAGTAAATAAATCGAGGCTTTTCTCACCCTGAAAACTGGGGTCACGGCCCGCTTGTGGCCGTTCCCTCCTTATCGTATTGCCCTCCTCCCTGCCCTGAAAAAGAGGAGTTTTCCAGGATGGGCTATTTTGGAGGAAATTCCCCTGAGGGGTTGAAGTACAGTGGTAACTCGGGTTAACTACGTAATCCGTTCTGGAAGTCCGTTCTTAAACCAAAGCATTCTTAAACCAAGGCATGCTTTCCTATAGCAGCAGGGAAATTTACAAATGGAACACAATAGGAAGCAGAACATGTTCTGCTTCCAAGACAAAGTTCACAAACCAAAATCCCTACTTCCGGGTTTGCAGCATTCTTAATCCAAGTTGTTCATAAACTAAGCTGTTCTTAAACCAAGGGACCACTGTAGAGTGGTACCTCAGGTTAAGTACTTAATTCGTTCCGGAGGTCTTAACCTGAAACTGTTCTTAACCTGAAGCACCACTTTAGCTAATGGGGCCTCCCGCTGCCACCAGAGCACAATTTCTGTTCTCATCCTGAAGAAAAGTTCTTAACCCGAGTTACTATTTCTGGGTTAGCGAAGTCTGTAACCTGAAGCGTCTGTAACCTGAAGCATCTGTAACCCGAGGTACCACTGTCCCCCAAAGTCCCAATCAGAAACTTTATTCGGTAATGCATTCCTGGACAGAGTCTGCAAGACCATTTCCATCAGGACACAAACTGTATCACGGAATATATGTTATCTTTATCTGTTCATTTTCCAGCAACCCAGCACTTTGCCATCCCTCATCCAACCGCTGCCCTTGAAATGCAACTTTCATTGTTGTTGTTTGGTCGTTTATTCGTGTCTGACTCTTTGTGACCCCCTGGACCAGAGCACGCCAGGCACTTCTGTCTTCCATTGCCTCCCGCAGTTTGGTCAAACTCAGGCTGGTAGCTTTGAGAACACTGTCCCTCCATCTCGTCCTCTGTCGTCCCCTTCTCCTTGTGCCCTCCATCTTTCCCAACATCAGGGTCTTTTCCAGGGAGTCTTCTCTTCTCATGAGGAGGCCAAAGTATTGGAGCCTCAGCTTCAGGATCTGTCCTTCCAGTGAGCACTCAGGTCTGGTTTCCTTCAGAATGGAGAGGTTGGATCTTCTTGCAGTCCATGGGACTCTCCAGAGTCTCCTCCAGCACCAGAATTCAAAAGCATCCATTCTTCGGCGATCAGCCTTCTTGATGGTCCAGCTCTCACTGGGCTATTTTGGAGGAAATTCCCCTGGGCGGTTCAAGTACCCCAAAGTCCCAGTCAGTCAGATTTCATTCAGTAATACATTCCTGGACACAATGTGCAAAACCGTTTCCATCAGGACACAGGCTATATAGCGAAATATGTGTTATGTATCTTTATCTGTTCATCTTCCGGCAATCCAGTACAACCGCCATCCCTGAAATGCAACTTACTCAACCCATTTTTATTGCTATGCATCAGAACCCTCCTTGTACCATACCTGGAGTTGTTTTTCACTTTAACAGCCAGCCGTTAGGCTCCTCTTCCAGCCGGTCTCGTGGTCAGGTCGTATTCTGGGATATGTGACGCCAGCCTCCCTTAATTCTGGGTCTAACAGAAAATCCAGCTTGGCTTCGTAAGGTTCGGTGGAGTCCTGTTCATTTATATCGAACAACCTTGGGCTGCATCCTGCCTTCTGTCTCTTCTGGCACAAAGGCGGCAAACACATCTTATTCATAAGTGATAAGGAAAATAAAGGGAGGCTGACTCATTTTGCATTGCTGGGTGATGTTACTGGAGATTCGCTTTGAGCAGAAGTTGGTGGATAGGGAGCTAGGATTCTTCCCCCCCCCCCAGCAGCTGCAGAAGGCCCCAGTTAGAGACCTTGGAGAGCTGCTGCCAGCCAGTGTGGGCAGCACTGAGATATATAGACCACAGCTTCCTAAATACCCTCTTGTCATAAGGTTGCCAGTGAGGGAGGGTGGACATAAAAGTTTGCCTCTGGGGGAGAGGGCAGTTTTGGCCCTTGTGACTGCTAGCAGCTGACCCCCCTAATTTATTTGGATTATAGTACAGTGGTACCTTGGTTCTCAAACTTAATCCGTTCCAGAAGTCTGTTCCAAAACCAAAGCGTTCCAAAACCAAGGCATGCTTTCCCATAGAAAGTAATGCAAAACGGATTAATCCGTTCCAGACTTTTAAAAACAACCCCTAAAGCAGCAATTGAACATGAATTTTACTATCTAATGAGACCATTGATCCATAAAGTGAAAGCAAGAATCAATGTACTGTACTATAAAATAAATAAGATAGTATTGTAGATGATAAAAATAAATAAAAAAAAATTTTTTTCCTTACCTGCCCTGATGATAGTCATTGTTTGAATGGGGGGCTTTTATCCATTTCTGCAGTCTCACAATCAATCAATCAGTAGCCGAACTGGGTTCCACACAGTCACAAACACAAATAAACTGAAAAAGCCTCAAAAACAAAAATGCAAAATAAATGGCAAGAACAAAAGCACCAAAGTTAATCCATTCCAGAAGTCTGGAAACAATAGCTGAGAGCTGCATTGGACGTTCAGCTTCTGAAAAAACATTCAAAACCCAGAGCACTTACTTCTGGGTTTTTGGTGTTTGGGAACCAAGGCGTTTGAGAACCAAGGCATTTGAGAACCAAGCAAGCACCAAACTCTGTCTGTCCAAGGAAATGGACTCCCTCTGGAGGTGGTGGACTCTCCTTCCTTGGAGGTTTTTGAACAGAGGTTGGATGGCGAAATATCAGGGATGATCTAGTTGGGATTCCTGCACTGCCCGGGGTTGGACTAGATGACCCCAGGGGTCCTTTCCAACTCCAGGCGGTTTCTTCAATAAGTTTCCTGCAAATTGAACCATCTTCGTCCTTCCTCTCTTCCCCATGTGTCTGCGCACAAGATAACGGAGGAATCCTCTTCCGAGACGAATATTTGTAATTATTGCAAAAAGACGGCGCAGAGAAACACTGTCAGAATCGCTGGCATTTTGTTCTGACTAATTATATTCCCTTTCGCTGTGGGGTGGTGGTGGGGGGAAATGTTTGCTTTGGGAAAATTACTTTGTGTTTGAGAGAGGAGTTGACTGACACCAACACCATTATTTTAATTGTGATCCGCCATGCGTGCTGCTGCTGCTCATCATTTCCATGCGTGCCGCTCATTTTCATATATTTTTTGAGATGTCTTTCTCGTCCCGGATCTCAAGGCACTGGGGGGCGGGGCGGACAGACAGACAGACACATTTATATCTGCATTTCACCATGTCCTCATAACATCCTAGGGAGGTAGGCAATGGTGATTGGACCCACATTTCATGGCAGAGGAGAGATTCTCCTTCCTTGGAGGTCTTTAAGCAGAGCCTGGGCTCCCACGTCTTAAGGCAGCCTTTCTCCACCTGTGGGTCCCCAGATGTTCTTGAACTACAACTCCCATCACCCCTAGCTAGCAAGGCCAGAGCTCAGAGATGATGGGAGTTGTAGTCCAACAACATCTGGGGACTAATAATAACAATTTATTATTTATACCCCGCCCATCTGGTTGGGTTTCTCCAGCCACTCTGGGCGGCTTCCAACAAAGTATTAAAATACAGTGGTCTGTTAAAAATTAAAAGCTTCCCTAAACAGGGCTGCCTTCAGATGTCTTCTAAAAGTCTGGTAGTTGTTCTTCTCTTTGACATCTGGTGGGAGGGCGTTCCACAGGGCGGGTGCCACCACCGAGAAGGCCCTCAGCTTGGTTCCCTGTAACCTCGCTTCTTGCAGGGAGGGAACCGCCAGAAGGCCCTTGGAGCTGGACCTCAATATCTGGGCTGGACGATGGGGGTGGAGATGCTCCTTCAGGTCTACTGGGCCGAAGCCATTTAGGGCTTTAAAGGTCAGCACCAACACTGATAACACTTTACTGAGCAAACTGGACAAAAAAGGGGTATAATTTGGGGAGAAAGGGAACACAGAGGGCCTGTCTTTCTTAATTAAGGCCTTTTCCATGGCAGGGAAATACCGTATTTTTCAGTCTATAAGATGCACCAGATCACAAGACACACCTAGTTTTTGGAGGAGGAAAACAAGAAAAAAAATATTCTGAATCTCAGAAGCCAGAACAGCAAGAGGGATCGCTGCGCAGTGAAAGCAGCAATCCCTCTTGTTGTTCTGGCTTCTGGGATAGCTGCGCAGCCTGCATTCGCTCCATAAGACGCACACACATTTCCCCTTACTTTTTAGGAGGGAAAAAGTGAGTCTTATAAAGTAAAAAATACGGTAGTCTACCAAACACACTCAGAGCTACACAGTGAATCAGAGCACATAGTGAGAGTGTTGGACTAGGACCTGGGAGAGATGAGGGTTCAAATCCCCACTCGATCGTGAAGCTCACTGAATGACCTTGGGCCAGTCACTCACTGTCACCCCAGCCAACCTCACAGGGTTGTCGGGGGATTGAATGAGGATGGGGAGAACCCTGAGCTCCTTGGAGGAAAAGGTGGGGTATAAATCCAATAAAACAATAACAAAAATCAATGTTACCTCACTAGAGTTCATCCCTTACTAAATGGTTGCTAAGCAACCCCTCCACTCCTTGGGTTCTGAGCTCAGAATTAACCACTAAGTTACACACTGGATGATCCCTGTTGCTGCAAAGATTTAAGCGTTTTCACCTGCATGGCATTTTAAAATAGAGCTAATATAAGCAAAGGGGCGCGGGTGGGGCTGTGGGTTAAACCACAGAGCCTAGGCCTTGCTGATCAGAAGGTTGGCATTTCGAATCCCCGTGACGGGGTGAGCTCCCGTTGCTTGGTCCCTGCTCCTGCCCACCTAGCATTTCGAAAGCACCCTTAAGTGCAAGTAGATAAATAGGTACCGCTCCAGCGGGAAGGTAAACGGTGTTTCCGTGCGCTGCTCTGGTTCACCAGAAGCGGCTTAGTCATGCTGGCCACATGACCTGCAAGCTGTACACCGGCTCCCTCGGCCAATAAAGCGAGATGAGCGCTGCAACGCCAGAGTCGTTCATGACTGGACCTAATGGTCAGGGGTCCCTTTACCTTTAATATAAGCAAATGTCAAGCCCCTGTCCCAAACAGCTTACAGTCTGGAAGAAACAATGGCCGGGTGAAGGACGGGGTGGGGCGTGGGGACAGCAGCAGCAGGAAGGGAGAGGTCAGCACAAAAAAGGATGAATGAGCCTTGGTAGGTAGGAGAGCACTTCGCCCGGTGGAGGGAACGCATTTCCTCCGCAACATAATCATTACCTTGATGGAAGATGTCTGCGCTGGGTCCCCGTAATAGCTGAGTAACAGCTGCTCTGCATTAGGAGAGATGTTCGGATTCTGTCTCGCCAGCCATGGATCAAACTGAGTTTCGGAGCACGTCAGGAGGGCAGCAGAGGGAGAGAGAGGTCAAGCAGCTAGCCTTGGACTGGGGGGGGCAGGGAGTATTTGTCTTCCTCTCTCACACACTGGTTGGCTTTTCAGGTTCAGCCTTGGAGAGGCTGAGGGCGAGAGCATCACCAGAGAGGAATCACACCAGGCCTTTGCAGAGATGGCAGGCCAATTCCTTCCTTCCTTCCTTCCTTCCTTCCTTCCTTCCTTCCTTCCTTCCTTCCTTCCTTCCTTCCTTCTGTCAATATACTTCCTCCTTTTCTGTCTGCCTTCCTCCCTTCCTCCTTCTTCTTTGCAAACCCTCCAGAAACCTCAATTCTGCTGCATTGCTTGAGCAAAGTAAACAAGCCTCAAGCAATTGCCGGGCTTGTATTTTCTTGTCCCTTGCTTCTGCCTGCTAGGTAGTCTTTGTTTTGTCCTCCAATGAGGAGAGGGCAGCAGAGCAAGAGGGGACAGTGTCCCATGGCCGAGAGGCATCTGAGCAGAGAATCTCCCTGCCTTTCTGCCCCCTCCCCAGTGCTATCATTCAAGCATTCAGACGCTGAGCTGATGCCTTCTTTCTTGGTGAAAAAGCACTCCCCCCTCCCAAATGAAAATGAGCAGAGCTGCGTGCAATCCAGCTCTGTAGCTGAATATCACACCGAACCCTCAGGAGCTGCACTGTACAATCAAAGAACGGTAGGGGTGGAAGGGACCCTGGTGGTCATGTAGTCCAACCCCTTGCAATGCAGCGATCGCAGCTGAAGAATCCACAAACATCAGTCTGCTTTAGCCTTGTGGTCCCTACAATGCCAACTCAGCCGACTTCCACCTGCCAGTATCATCCAGCTTCTGCCAGGTCCATCACTAGTCTGCTTCTAACTGTGGATATCAGCTGCTGTCAGGCTGTGAACCCACTCAGCAAGTGAATCATAGAATCATAGGGTTGGAAAGGAACCCCCAAATATCATCTAGTCCACCCCCCTGCTAATACTGGTGCAGGTGGTGAAATGGCTGTTTGCAAATCCTTTCTTTGTGCAGAGGTTGACCAGGAGGTGCGAAAGAGCCTTTGGGTCCCATCTGCCTCTGCAGGTCTGTCCTTGGTAGCCCCGCCCCTTTCCACATCTCTGGGGTGGATCAAGGCCCCCTTATTCAAACTGTTGTCAACATGAGAGCCAGCGTGGTGTAGTGGTTAAGAGTGGTGGACTCATAATCTGGTGAACAGGGTTCGCTTCTCCGCTCCTCCATATGCAGCTGCTGGGTGACCTTGGGCCAGTCCCACTTCTCTGAAGTCTCTCAGCCCCACTCACCTCACAGAGTGTTTGTCGTTGGGGAGGAAGGGAAAGGAGAATGTCAGCTGCTTTGAGACTCCTTAGGGTAGTGATAAAGCAGGCTATCAAATCCTAACTCTTCTTCTTCTACTACTACTACTGATAGCCCTCATCTCCATGAACTGGACTAATCCTCTTTGAAAGCTATTCAGGTTGGTGGCCACTGATGCCTCCTGCAGGAAGGGTTTTCAGAAGAAACGTGTGGCTGTTTTCAGGCTACCGGTTTGACCAGCGCACAGCTGGGCTTTGGCTCATTTGCTCTCTGCTTGCTGACAGCGATGTGTGGACTTAAGAACTGCCTAGCGCGGCATACTGCCTAATTGGAGAAGAGAAGAATGATTTTAGCTCAGAGTGCAGAGCATCAAATTACCTGCTAAGTTGCCTGAAATCACATGGCCGCCTTTCAGGACACAAAATGTCACCTATGCAGGAAATACTGAGAAAACCAGGCATGTGCCATCTCGAATGCCACCCCTTCTCCTACCTGGCGCCATCCAGATGGCTGGTGGGAACTGTAGTTTGTCTGTGCTTTGTCCAGATGCCATTGTTCCTTTCCAGTTGGTGAGAGACCCCAGGAGTCCCAGGCCCTTGCCCAGCTTTTGGTTTCCTTGGAATGAAAGTCAGCAGAGCCAGTGATGTTTTCAGGATATATGGTTCTTTTTACACATTTATACAACCCGAGCATAGGATGGAGGGGTTCACAGCATTAACACCCCAACAGAACTTGCTTCTCACAGCTTTGAATCCGGCACAAAGCAAGCAGGTCTCTCTGTCTCCAGTGCCCAACCTGCTTCCAGCTCACCTCACACCAGGGGCTTATGAGGGAGGGGGCAGAGGGGGTGGGCCGTCCCAGGCACTGCCCTGGGGGGGGGGGTGACAAGATGGCCCGCTGCCTCCCCCCAGCTGTAGAGCGGTGGAGGGCACGTACGCAGTCAATGTGGGCACCGCTCGCACCATGTCTGCCCGGCGACTGCTGCACATGTGCAGTCCGTACGGACATCATGCATGCATCACCGGGCGGTTCGCCCCACCCCTTGGCGTCTTTCCCCGGGTGACGGAGAGGGTTCCTCTGCCACTGGCTCAGGCACAACTCTCTGACTCTTGTTCTCCTACCTAGTAGATAGGTGAGGGAGCTTTGGGACTACAGTTCCCATCATCCCTGACCACTGGTCCTGTTAGCTAGGGATGATGGGAGTTGTAGTCCCAAAACAGCTGGAGGGCCGAGTTTGGAGATGCCTGTTCTAGGCTGCCCTTCCCCCCCAAACCCCACAACAAGTAGTTGCAAGATTTTTCCATGCCTCAGTGTACTTACTATCTGTGAAATGGAAATAGTTAGGATTCCACAAGGTCCAGCAGAAACCCATAATTCAGGTGGCTTAAAAAAAAGAAGAAGATGAAAAAGAATTGGACAATTTGGAGAAGATCTTTTTAAAACTGGACATGGTATGGAGAAAGTAGATAAGACAAATGTTTTCACTAGGTTGAATGTCTTTCAGAGGGGACAAGTTCATGGCAGATACAGGCCTGTCAATGGCTATTATGCTGGCAAGAGGCTTTCTTGGAATAATGTATTCTTGGCACATACCACTGGGGTGGGTGGCAGCGACAGTTGCTGCCATGCCCTGCTTTCCCTCTTGGGCATCCTGTTGGGTGCTGAGCTGAAACATGGTTCTAAATTACCCTCTGATCCACCAGGGCTCTTCTGCGTTCCCTCCAGCATTTAAAGAAGGTTTTCCACAGATGATGGTGTTTTGGGTTGCAGAGGCAAAGCCCTCTCTCCAGCCCTCTCTGCTGCGTTTTCCACTCCAGCGCAGCCCTGGCAGGGAAGCAGGCCTTCCTCATCTCCCTTCCAAGTCTGCTCCAGAACCTTTTATTCTCCCAAGGCCTCAATTAACATTGCACACCGCAGTGGCCCTCTTCCCTCTCTGCACGAAGGAACGCTCTCCTCTGCTGGATGACAGAGAAAGAGCGGCGAGCTGTTAAACTTTGTGCAGCAAACCCTAGACTTTTTAACTATGCCTCTGGGCCTCCATTCATCACCAGGGCGGATGTTGCAGCTGGCAGAGGATGAGTCCTTTACGATTGCACCACACGGGGCTCCGACAGCATGCCTCATCAGCCAATGGCACCCGGGGCCTGAAAGGAGGAGCTCTGGGAGTCGAATGGAGTTGGGGCAGGGAAGAGGGACAATGCAGCTTAGGAATCATTCACTCTCAGCCTGACCTACCTCACTGGGTTGTTGTGAGGATGAAGCAGGGAGGAGGAGATATTATGTATGCCAGCTCAAGCTCTTTGAAGGAAAGGTGAAGGACTGGTGAGAGCCAGTGTGGTGTAGTGGTTAAGAGCGGTAGACTCGTAATCTGGTGAACCAGGTTTGATTCCCTTCTCCTCCACATGCAGCTGCTGGGTGACCTTGGGCCAGTCACACTTCTCTGAAGTCTCTCAGCCCCACTCACTTCACAGATTGTTTGTTGTGGGGGAGGAAGGGAAAGGAGATTGTGAGCCGCTTTGAGACTCCCTACGGTAGTGATAAAGCGGGATATCAAATCCAAACTCTATAAATGCAATCAGTCAATCAATAAACTCCTACATCTATTATCTACTCAGAGGGACACGGGTGGCGCTGTGGTCTAAACAAGGGGTCAGCAAACTTTTTCAGCAGGGGGCCGGTCCACTGTCCCTCAGACCTTATGGAGGGCCGGACTATATTTTGGAAGGAGAAAAAATGAATGAATTCCTATGCTCCACAAATAACCCAGAGATGCATTTTAAATAAAAGCACACATTCTACTCATGTAAAATCACGCTGATTCCCGGACCTTCCGCAGGCCAGATTTAGGAGGAGATCGGGCTGGATTTGCCCCCTGGGCGGGCCTTAGTTTGCCTCCCCATGGTCTAAACCACTGAGCCTCTTTGGCTTGCAGATCGGAAGGTCGATGGTTTGAATCCACGCGACGGGATGAGCTCCCGTTGCTCTGTCCTAGCTCCTGCCGACCTAGCAGTTCAAAAGCACACCAGTGCAAATAGATAAATAGGTACGGTTGCGGCAAGAAGGTAAACTGTGTTTCTGTGCGCTCTGGCACTTGTCATGGTCCTCCATGTACCAGAAGTGGTTTAGTCCTGCTGGCCACATGACCCAGAAATAATAATAATAATAATAATAATAATAATAATAATAATAATAATTTATTTGTACCCCACCCAAGCTGTCTGTGGACAAACAGCGGCTCCCTTGGCCTGAAAGCAAGATGTGCGCCACAACCCCATAGTCACCTTTAACTGGGCTTAACCGCCCAGGGGTCTTTTACCTTTTCCTATCTACTCAGGAGTAAGTACAGTGGTACCTCGGGTTACAGACGCTTCAGGTTACATACGCTTCAGGTTACAGACCCTGCTAACCCAGAAATAGTGTTCCAGGTTAAGAACTTTGTTTCAGGATAAGAACAGAAATCGTGCTCCGGTGGCGCGGCAGCAGCAGGAGGCCCCATTAAGTGGTGCTTCAGGTTAAGAACAGTTTCAGGTTAAGTACGGACCTCCGGAACGAATTAAGTACTTAACCCGAGGAACCACTGTATGGCCACTAACCTTTAAAAGAGGACTGGGCCAATTCATGGAGGAGGAGGAGGCTATGAATGGCTACCAGTCAGCTCTGCTCTGCTTACAGGGTCAAAGGCAGCCAGTCTTCTGAAAACCAGTTACAGGAAACAACAGGAGGGGAGTGTTACTGTTGCAACCCTGCTTGTGGGTTTCTCTTGGGGGTATCTGGGTGGGTCACTGTGAGAAGAGGAGGCTGGGCTTCTTGGGCCCCCTTTGGCCTGATCCAGAAGGCTCATCGGAGGTTCTCGGGACTTGAGCACAGAACCTCCTGGCCTGCCAAGTGGCTGGGAGCCAGGTCCGTAGTTCAGTGATGGGGGAGGCCTATGCTTCAGCCCCTGCTCACACCTCCTGTTCAGAAATGGATCTGGTGCGAGTGGCAGGAGAGAGGAACAAGCTGTTGTGCTCTGGCTGAAGAGTGGAACGGTGGTGGCTCAACGTCGTTCCTCTCAAATCCTCTGTCTTCCTTGTGTTCTGATTCCTGCATGGCCAGGGGTGGGATGGATGACCCTCGGGGTCCCTTCCATCTCTGTGCTTCTGAAACAAGGGTGGGGAGCGATTGAGTCTCTTCAGGCTGAGGTAGATGAACGGATGGTCTAAGAAGGAAGCTCCCTATGTTCGTTTTAAGAGAAGGTGCAATTGGGGAGGCAGTCATGGTGAGGTTTCCTTCCGGAGGGCAGGACAGCTCTCAAAAGAGAGAAAAGGAAGGGATGGAGTTTCTCCGAGAGGTCCAGCAGTCTTGATGCCCCCATGGCCAGCTATTTCAAACCCTGAAATTGTAATCCTGCTGATAGAGAAACCTAGCAAAATATCCCCGTCCTTTAATGGGATGCAAGCGCACTGCCTGCCCTTTTCATTTCCTAAAGCACTCTCCCTTTTTGCTGATGGTTTGCAGGACCAGGGGAACAATTCAATACGTTTTTTAATAACTTCCCTCCTCCCTAAAGTAAATCAAATGAATTGTGCTTTTTTTAAAAAAAATGGCATACTGAGGTTTTTTAAAGAGCATTATTGTCTTAATCGGGCTTTGCCTCTGCATGCACTTAGCGCTGAAAATTACAGATTGCTTTTGATAATTGCAATGAAGGAGAATAAAGTGGATTCCGTGATTAACCTTTTCCTTGGTCTGTTCTGCTGCCGCCTGTTTAAGAATCTCCAGAATGCACTTTTGTGAACAGGCAGTTACCCTGATAGCTTGCTATGGTATCATTTAGTCTGTCCTGGTAGCCACTGAGCAGCCAAGAAAATGCAAGAAAGAAAGAAAGAAAGAAAGAAAGAAAGAAAGAAAGAAAGAAAGAAAGAAAGAAAGAAAGTCAATTCCTTAGCATTGTTTAGCATCTCCCACCCCAGTCAGTCCTAGTGGAAACCACTAGGTAAGTGAGAGTTTGTTGAGATCTTGAAACTGGTTCCGTCATTTTCTTCTAGATTTCTTTCTGAGCCGTTGCAAATTTCACTTGGCCGTGTTTAAGTCTTGTCTGCATCACATGGCCCCTTTTAATTTCTCTGCCTCCTCCCAATATCGGAGGGCCTGTGAAACCAGCAATGATGCCCTTTTTTATGGGGCAGTCACTCCACCCTCTTGACCATTGGGGTGGCCCTTTCCTGAACCTTTTGCAAAATTCAGGACAGGTTGACAAAAGTAGATATTCATATGATACGACACGATACGATACGATACGATGATACGATATGATACGATAATCTTTGTAGATTGAAAAAATCTACACCAGACATTCAAAAACCCACAAGCCTCCTATCCTAGCTATCCCAACCTGGTTAACCCTCTAAAAACTCTGATACCCCATAATTAAATACAATATACTCCCACAAAGGCTACCTTACACTGCGTTTAAAACCAAAATCACATTTTTATAGAACCCTTTCTCAGGCGACTAGTGCTAGTCTTTATAACCCAGAAGCCAGAAGCTGAAAGAGATCATTTCCGGGGTGCGCACTATCCTGCGCTATCTCTGCCGCTTTCTTATGGCACCTGGAAGCGTAGATTTGATCCAAGGTGGGAAAAGTGCACCCAATTATTCTCTCCGCAGTCTTTACAATCCTGGACAGCATTGTTTTTTCCCTGACCATGCAGCTCCCAAACCACACACACAGACCATCAATTAATACGCTCTCCACAGTACAATGGTAAAATGCCATCAACAGGTCCTTTGAGAGATTATTTTTCTGGAGGATTCTCAGAAAATATAACCTCTGCTGTGCTCTCTTCACCAGGTCTTTGCTGTTTTCTCCCCAGGTTAGGTCATAGTTAAACACAGTTAAGCATAGTTAAACAACCCATAGTTAAAACTATGAAACCTGCCACCAGGTTGTGTCAGAAGTTTATAAGATAGCACAAGGCAAGGAGGAAGAGGGTAGGGGAAATGCTTCCTTCCTCTCTTGCAACATTCGAACTCATGGGCTTCGAATGAAGCTGAATGCTGGAACAATCCAGGGCAGAGAAAAGAAAGGAGTTCTTCAGGCAGCTCATAGTTAAACTGTGGAACTCCCTGCCACAGGAGGCACTCATGGCCACCAACCAAGGTGGCTTTAAAAGACAATTGGACAATTTCATGGAGGGGGAGAGGGCTCTGCTTTGCATCCACAGTCAGAGGCAGCAAAGCTTCTGAATCCCAGGTGCTGGAAACTATGGGAGGGGAGAGTGGGCTTGTGTTTGAATCCTGTTTGTGGGTTTCCCTTTGGAGCACCTGGTTGGCCCCTGTGAGAACAGGATGCTGGACTAGATTGGGCCCCCTTTGGCCTGATCCAGCAGGCTCTTCTTAGGGTCTTCTATTCTCCAATATCATTTTTGAGGCGAGGCAGCCGGGAGTACTCCAAATGCAGTTGCACTATAGATTTTTGTAATGGCGTTGCTTCTTGCTGTGGAATTGAATTGCCATCATTTGCAAGGAAAGTTCTTTAAAAGGATAATTGACTGTGAGCCCCCCAAATTGGGATACGCTCAAAACCCGTGTCAAAGTCTTGCAGTTGTTTTGCGACATTTTGCAGCGAAACCCCAGCGTTTTGCAGTGCCCCACAAACTGAGCAATGGATACATCAAACACCCCAAAATCCAACAGTGTCCAAATCATTTCGAACCAGTGCTAAACTCTGACAGTAGTTTTGCAGCATATTGCAGCGAAAACCCCATATTTTGCAGAATCCCACAAACCGAGTAATTGCTACTCAAACCTAGGGTTGTAGCTATAAAATAAAATAATAAAGTTGGCCGATCTTCAATACCTTGGTGGAGAACGTGGATGAATCTATGCTGGGTTATCATTGCTCCCAGGGTCTCGGGCAGTCAGAGGGGCATTTCCAGGAATGCCTGTTCCTGGAAATCCATTTTTGTTGGAGATAGCTGGAACTGAAGCTGGGGCCTTCTGCAGGCAGGACACCTGTCCTCTCAGGTGTAAGGTGCTACATGTGACTCTCCCACTGGGGAACTTGCCAGTAATTAATTCACACCACTCTTATAATGTGCAAAGTGGTTTTGCGTACTGGATCCAAACAGATAAATCTTCCTTTCCTCCTCTCCTTTCCCTTTTTGTTGTTGCTGGGTTCACACTTCAAAACGACCTTGACATATTAGAGAACTGGGCCAAAACAAACAAGATGAATTTTAACAGGGAGAAATGTAAAGTATTGCACTTGGGCAAAAAAAAATGAGAGGCACAAATACAAGATGGGTGAAACCTGGCTTGAGAGCAGTACATGTGAAAAGGATCTAGGAGTCTTGGTTGACCACAAACTTGACATGAGCCAACAGTGTGACGCGGCAGCTAAAAAAGCCAATGCAATTCTGGGCTGCATCAATAGGAGTATTGCATCTAGATCAAGGGAAGTAATAGTGCCACTGTATTCTGCTCTGGTCAGACCTTACCTGGAGTACTGTGTCCAGTTCTGGGCACCACAGTTCAAGAAGGACACTGACAAACTGGAACGTGTCCAGAGGAGGGCAACCAAAATGGTCAAAGGCCTGGAAACGATGCCTTATGAGGAACGGCTAAGGGAGCTGGGCATGTTTAGCCTGGAGAAGAGGAGGTTAAGGGGTGATATGATAGCCATGTTCAAATATATAAAAGGATGTCACATAGAGGAGAGAGAAAGGTTGTTTTCTGCTGCTCCAGGGAAGCGGACACGGAGCAATGGTTCCAAACTACAAGAAAGAAGATGTACCCAATATCCTGAGCCCATTTTATCATGGCTGATTTGACTATCTCATCCTGGGTGTTCCATTTAAGCAGCAAGTTATACATTCTCGAAAGTACCTTGGTCTTAGGTTCTAACAGTTCTGTCTCTAATTTCGATTTTTCCACCTGGAATCCTATTTTTTTGTCCAACTTAAAAACCTCTTGAATTTGAGCATAATGAAACCAGTCTTGCACCCTATTCTTTAATTTTTCAAAGCTCTGCAGCCTCCAATTGTCTCCAGTTTTTTCTATTATTTCCCAATATTTCGGCCATCCGACCTCCATATTGGGTCTTTTTCGAACCTTGGCCTCCGCTGGTGATAACCACCTCGGGGTCTTACCTTCTAGTAAGTCTTTGTATTTTGTCCAGACCATAAATATAGCTTTCCTGACAATATGGTTTTTGAACATTTTATGAACCTTTACCTTGTCGTACCACAAATATGCATGCCATCCAAAAGCGTGGTCAAGATTGGTTTCATTATGCTCAAATTCAAGAAGTTTTTAAGTCGGATAAAAAAATAGGATTCCAGGTGGAAAAATCGAAACTAGAGACAGAACTGTTAGAACCTAAGACCAAGGTACTTTCGAGAATGTATAACTTGCTGCTTAAATGGAACACTCAGGATGAGATAGTCAAATCAGCCATGATAAAATGGGCTCAGGATATTGGGTACAACATTATGTTTGAAGACTGGGAAAGGTTATGGACCACTGGAATGAGATTTACGGCATGCAATGCCTTGAAAGAGAATATTATGAAAATGATATATAGGTGGTACATGACCCCAGTCAAACTTGCAAAAATTTACCATCGATCTGATAATAAATGTTGGAAATGTAAGGAGGCTGAAGGGACATTTTTTCACCTTTGGTGGACTTGTCCAAAAGTGAAGGCCTTCTGGGAAATGATCTATAATGAATTAAAAAAGGTGTTTAGGTACACATTTCCCAAGAAACCAGAGGCCTTCCTCCTGGGCATTGTGGACCAAAGGGTGATAAAGAAGGATAAGACATTTTTTATGTATGCATCTACAGCAGCAAGAATACTTATAGCAAAATATTGGAAGACACAAGATCTTCCCATACTGGAAGAGTGGCAGACGCAGTTGATGGACTATATGGAATTGGCCGAAATGACTGGCAGAATCCGGGATTTGGATGAAGAGACAACGGAAGAAGATTGGAAAAAATTTAAGGACTATTTGCAAAAACAATACAAGCTATATGAATGTTAAGAATCTGCATGTTTTGGAACTTAGCTCCTGCAACTAGATCGAGAAAATGGGAAGATAAGTTACACTTAAGAAAAAGTTGAAATTTAAGGTTATTATATTTTTTATTTTAAGGCATAAATATTAGATAGAAGGCACCTTAAAATTAGAAGTAAAATATTTTGAAAGATATAAATAAGACACGAAACAAGGTAATAATTTGCTGATATGTTTTATTGTAAAGAATGCAGGGTGAGGGAGGTGTGGGGAAGTCCAGCTAACAATTTAAAAATGTACTTTGAAAGTTGGAGTATTATTTATTTTTCTTCTTTTTTCTTCTGTAAACTGAAAATGCAATAAAAACGTTTAAAAAACAAAACAAAACAAAAACAAAAGCGTTATCGTGCCCTTCCAGATCTAGGACATCAGTGTTCTCAAGGAGTAACCAATCTTTCATCCAGCAGAAAGCCGCAGCTTCATAATATAACCTTAAATCTGGCAGGGCAACCCCCCCCCCTCTCTTTTGCATCCGTTAGTATTTTAAATTTTATTCGGGGCTTTTTGCCCTGCCAGACAAACCTAGAAATATCTTTCTGCCACTTCCCAAAACACTCCACTCTGTCCACGATCTGTAGGGTCTGAAACAAAAATAACATCTTCGGCAATACATTCATCTTTATAGCTGCAATTCGACCCATCAAGGAAAGTTTCAATCTTGACCAAATCTCTAAATCTTTCTTAATTTCTGACCAGCATTTTTCATAATTATCTTTAAATAGATTCAAATTTTTGGCAGACAAGTTTACCCCTAGGTATTTTACCTTTTTAACAACATTTAACTCTGTCTTTTTCTGAAACCCATCTATTTCCAAAGGTGTCAAGTTTTTCTCCAAAATCTTAGTCTTTTGCTTGTTCAGTTTGAACCCCGCTACCCGACCAAATTCATAAATTAGTTCTAACACTCTCTTCGTACTAGATTCTGGCTCCTGTAATGTTAAAACCAAATCATCTGCAAAAGCTTTCAATTTAAATTGTTTCACTCCGACCTGTATTCCTTGTACCAACCGGTCTTCCCTAATCATGTTCAAAAGCACCTCCAGAACAGAAATAAATAACAGAGGGGATAGGGGGCATCCTTGTCGTGTTCCTTTTTCAATTTTAAACTCTTCTGTCACCACATTGTTTACTATCAATTTAGCTTTCTGCTCTGAGTAAATTGCCTCTATTCCATTTTCAAACCCCCGTCCCACTCCCATCCCTTCCAAATTTTTCTTCATAAACCTCCAAGAAATGTTATCAAAGGCCTTCTCCGCATCAACAAAAATTAACACTGATTTTGTATTGATGTTGGTTTGCAAAAGTTCCAAAATGTCAATAATATTCCTAGTATTATCAGACAAATGTCTTCCTGGGAGAAAGCCTGCCTGGTCCTTATGGATTACTTCATTTAATACTTTTTTAAGTCTACTTGCCAAAATGTCTGCAAAGATTTTGTAATCCACATTTAGGAGTGAGATGGGACGGTAGTTCTTAAGCTGAGTCTTTTCAGTTTCCACTTTAGGGATCAATATGATGAAAGCTTCTTTCCACGATTCCGGTGCCTTCTTCCCCTCCAAAATCTGGTTGCATACCTCCATTAATGGTTGTATCAAATAATCTTTCAATATCTTATAATACTTGGAGGTAAGCCCATCTGGACCTGGAGATTTGCCTAGTTGCATATTCTGAATGGCACCCTCTATTTCTTGTTGTGTTATTTTATGATTCAGGATTGTTCTCTTTTCCTGAGCAAGTTTTGGTAGACCATTTGTTTTCAAAAATTGGTCTATCTCATTCTCTTCTTGTGGCCCTTGAGTGTAAAGCTTTTTGAAATATCTCTGGAAACACTTCCTAATTTCTTCGGGTTTCTGGATATCTTTCCCTTCAATCTCTAAATTAGTAACTGTATTCAATTTTTGTCTCTTTTTCAATTGCCATGCTAATAGTTTCCCACACTTGTTAGCTGATTCAAATGATCTTTGTTTCATTTGTTTAATTTTCCACTCGACTTCTTGGTTTATCAATTTCGCATACTGTGCTTGGTAAAATTTGATTTCTCTCAAGATCTCCTTCGATTTTGGTTTGGATCTCAACTTTTTCTCTCCATCTCTTATCTTCTCTAAAATCTTATCTTTTTTCCCATTCCAGAATCTTTTCTTTATCGTGTTCTGTTGTATCAGAAACCCTCTCATAACTGCTTTGCTTGCGTCCCAGATTGTTCTCCTTTCCACCGTGGTATTCAAATTTATTTCAAAATAATCTTTCAAAGTTTTTTGGGCCTTCTTCACGATCTCCTGATCTCTTAATAGGGTGTCATTCATTTTCCATCTAAAGGAGCCGATTGGAGTAAGTCTTAATTCCATTTTCATAGCGTTATGGTCGGAGCAAGTTTTTGGGCAGATTTCCACTTTTCTAATCATAGGTGCCAGCCTTCTAGTTATCCATATTTGGTCTATTCTTGTCCATGACAAATAAGCCTCAGAAAAGAAAGTTCCTTCTCTACCTAAGGGGTTCTTTGTCCTCCAAGTATCGATTAAGTCCATATTGTCAGTTAGTTCAAAAAAAGTTTTGGGTAGTCTGCCATCTTTTGTTAAACTTTGGTCTTGCGACTTATCCATATTTGTGGAGACCACTCCGTTCATATCTCCCATCATAATGATGTTGGTATAGTCCAAATAGTCCAGAATTGTCTCATGCAGTTTCCTATACAATTCTGATTTCCCCTCGTTCGGTGCATAAATTCCTAATAGCAAAAATTTTTCTCCTTGGGCCTGTATTTCAATAGCCAAAATTCTTCCTTGCTCATCTTTGAATAAAAGTTTTGGTGACAGGCTCTCCTTTGCATAAATCACCACTCCTCTTTTCTTTACTTTATCCGATGAAATAAATTCTTGGCCTAATCTTTTATTAATCAAGACTTTTCTATGGAGCCTAGTCACATGTGTTTCCTGCAAACAAATGATGTCCAATTGTTCTTTTTTCAATATATGAAAGATTCTTCTTCTTTTCTCTGGGGAATTTCCGCCATTTATATTCCAACTAAGAAGCTGCAGAGACATCCTGGATCAGTCTATTGGTCCTGTGGTGGCGTCCCTTTCTTTTGGTCCTCTGGTCCCGAGGGTGTAGGTGCCGGTGTAAGTGTAGGTGGTGGTGGTGGCCAGGCTCCTATTGTCCCTTTCTGTAGATCCTCTTCATGGTCGTTCAAAAACTTTTGTTGGTCTTCTGCTGTTTTGATTTTAACTTTCTTTCCTTTAAAATTAAAAGATAGTCCTTGAGGGAACTCCCACCTATAAGGAATTGAGTTACCTCTCAATAATTTTGCAAGTTCTGTATACGTAGCTCTAAGATCCAAAAGCTGTTTTGGTATGTCTCTGTAAATTTCTGCTCTGTTGCCCTGGATGTCAAGCGATTTTCCAAAGTGAAGGCCTAATATTTTATCTCTCTCTTGCTTAGATCTTAAAATGATGAAACAGTCTCTGGGTCTATCCTTCCTCATCACTCTTCCCATTCTGAAAGCAGTCACAATTTTAAAATCCTTGTCCTCTTCAATACCCCAGAACTTTGAAAATTCTAATGTCAGATAACCAATCAAATCTTCCTGCTCAAGTTCTGGAATAGCTCTAAGTCTAAGATTGCTTTCCCGATTTCTCAGTTCAGTCATCGACAAGTAGGCCTGCTGCTCACTAATCTGTTTATGCAACGGCTTCACCTCCACCTTTATTGCCTCAGCTTTCAAGTTGGCTTCCTCTGCTTTTTGTTTGGCTTCCTCAGCCAGTTTGCGATTCTCTGCCGTTACTTCCTGAAGATTCCCAATTGCTTGTGTATGTTGAGCCACCTGGTCGGTCAATTTATTTATGGAGGATGTGGCTTGATCAATTTTAGTCGAATGTTCATCCGCCTTTTTATTTAAAATTGCCAGTTGTTCCAGGATCTGATTTAAAACTTTTTCAGATCCTCCTGAAGCCATATCCCCTGTAGATGTCTGCTCAACTGCCCCTTTTTGTATTTCTAGAACAGCTGGGACAGATGATCTGCGTGGTTGGGAAGTCAAGGTTGTTTGTACCAATTGTTTTGCCTTTATTTTAGCCAATCTTGTTTTCCCTGTGTCACTCATTCCAATCCCGTCTGTGTATCAAGGTCAGACTGTATGTGTTCCCATGAGAGAGACAGTTCCAAAATATAAACAACAAGGCAGCAGAGGATCAAAACAAAATGTAGTTCCCAGACAATTATAAATCCAAAGTCCTCTAGGGGGAGTATAATATAGTTCAACCGAAAGAAAGAGGTTTTTCCTTCTTTGAAGTCCCAGCAGTCCAAAGAAAAAAAAACTGAAGTTCTAAAAGGTCTTTTAGTTTCTTTTTATCATGGAGCTTTTCCCAAATTAATACAAAGTCTCAGAAAAGGTGCAAGAAACAGTTTCCCTATTTCTTCTATGATGTAACGTTTGCATGCAACACTTTCAACATTAAATACAGTTTCAGCAGTTTGACAGTTCTTCTTTACCCTGGCAGCCCACAGATTTGGTTTCCTCAGTTATTTATAAATCCCAAGGGAAGAAGGGGAATCCAGTCAAAAGGCCAGCATAAATACTCCGAAATTGTCTCTTTTAATCCCTGCCAAAAGTTCAATTGTCTGCACGATAATCCAATCTTTTTTATAGTTCTTTCAAAGCGCTTCCCGCTTGTCAAAACTTTACTTTGATCTCTTTAGCACGGTCGGGAGACGGACTTCCTGGTTACGTTTCCCGTTTTCAGCCAAATTAAGGTACTTTAGTCCCGATAATTTTTAAGTCCCCTTACTCACGGGTTGTAGTTGCAAATCTGATGTTCCAAGAAGAAAAGTCGGCGCTCATCAGCAGCAGCTGCGCGGCTTTGCTTCCCGCAGAAAGAGCGATGAACTCACAGCGCCGCTCCCCCTTTCACGTTCCGGAGCCCCTTACGGGGTTCCTTCTCCATTTCTGGGGGGGCTTCTGGCGCCCGCCGAGTCCCACGGCCACGAGCTCACTCTGCCCGTGGTTTTTCTTGATGGGTCACCGCTATGCCGCAGCGGACGACCCTTTCCTGGGGAGCCCCTCTTCAGAGCGCGAAGAGGACCGCCATTGCTGTTTCGCGCCGCCTCCGGAAGTCCCAAATGCTCCCTGACTTTAAATGCTCCCCCTCCTCTGCCTCCCCTTTTAAGAGGTTATTCTGAAATTAGTACTTGGATGAGTCTTCCTTATTCTAATTATTGCTACAGTTCTGTGAAAGCCAGGGCTGCACTCTGACTAGAGCCAGGATTCCACCGAAGGAGAGGATGCGTCTTGGAACAGATTGGGATGTCCTCCCATTTATAATATTGGTGCAATCACATTTGTCAGGCAACAGCCCAGGTTTTTGCAGAATGTGAGGGAGAGGTGTGTCTGAGGACACCTCCTTGCAGAAGTTATGCAAGCCAGGGACGTAGAATCATAGCACCGATGGAAGGGATCCCAAAGGTCATCTAGCCCAACCCAGTGCTCTGTGCTTGGGTGGTGGTGGACCACCTGGGAACAACCTCCACCAAATGCTGCCTTCAGGTCCATCGTGGAAGGAAGGCCAAATATCTACATCACCCGTCTCCTTCTGCATTGCAGGTTCCGCTGTTGAACTCTCACCCTCAAAACGTTGTTCCTGTGGGAATGTTCAGGGATGCAGGAGAGGACGTATTGTTGGATTATAGCCTTTCCAACTTGTGTAAACAAGTTTACAATTTAGCAGAGTAACATTCCCTTTTTTAAACTCGCAGAGGATGCTTTTGCTCAGGCTCATTAAAGCCTCTATAATAACTGTTCTGGTATTTTCCCCTTATTCCCTCATAAATGATAAGACACGACACAGTCTTCTATAAAAGTATAAAAAGAGTTTACTCACTCACATTCAGCAGCACAGAGAAGCTGCTGAATTGCAACTTATTACCAAACTTAAAACCATGGAGAGACCTGGTCTGAACAAAGACATTGGATTCTTATCTCATTATACATGACAAAGCCATTTTTCACCTTCTCACCCCTTGCTTTTTCCTGTTAGACCTATTGCAGTCGTTAAGAGTCGTCAACAGGCTCATCACAGCTATCTGCCAATCACCCATTCCCACCACCCTTCTGAGTAATACCCCTCCCCACCTTCTCACTATATAGAAGGGTCTGGTGACTTCTGTTTCAGTGTATCTGAAGAAGTGTGCATGCACACGAAAGCTCATACCTAGAACTAACTTAGTTGGTCTTTAAGGTGCTACTGGAAGGAATTTTTTTATTTTGTTTTGACTATGGCAGACCAACACGGCTACCTATCTGTAACTATCACTCACATTCTGTTCACAATCGGATCCCAGAAGGCAGACTTAGCTTAGAAAAGTAACATACACCTGGAAACTATCTCCTAAGGAGACAGTCCCTTTGTCCTCTCTCGGCTGGAGGCCAAGAGAGCATCTTTGGCTAAGCAGATGTTGCTTCTTCGATGCATGTAGTCAAAGAGAGAGAGAGATGGCTGCCCTGCACTTTTTTCATTACCTGCACAGGTGAGGCCACGCCCACCTCTAGTCACATGCAGAGGAAGTCTGTCCCAGCCCAGAAGGAAACAGGAAGTTGACCTGCTGGCTGGACAAACATTCCTCCCCATGTGTAAACATGTTCACTCTAGGAATGTTGTACTTGACTGCTCTTGTATTTCACATCCCACAATTCCTAATTTCATCGGAATCTCCTTTCTTGTAACTTGAATCTGTTGGTTTGGGTCCTCTCCTCTGGAGCAGTGGGAAACAAGTTTGCTCCATCCTCCATCAGACAGCCCTCTCAGTCTCCTCTTTCCGTGGCTAAACATACCCAGCTCCTTCAAGCGCTCCTCGTAAGGCTTAGTTTCCAGCCCCTTGACCATCTTGGTTGCCCTTTTCTGCACGCATTCTAGCTTGCCAACATCCTTGTTAAATTTTGTTGCTCAGAACTTGTCGGAGCTTTCTGTTGGGAAGATGACAGGGAGCTGCCCATATTTCGAAAATCAATATAAAGGGGATCGACTCACCGGGATCTTTTTTAAAGATGTACAGCGCTTGCAATCCTTGCCGTACGTAGTGAGCCGATGATATCCACTGCTTGGATCGAAAAACCTCTCACAGTTTCTTTTAAAATCCTCTTAGTCTGCCTCAGACTGTTTTCTTTAAGTTGCCTCTCACGGTTCTCTTTTAAAAGCCTCAGCCGTATTCTTTTATTCAGCCTCACACGGGGCACCACTTGTCGGAGCCAGCCGTCACAAATGGCACTTGTTTAGCATAAAATAAAGACACAGAGAGCCAGCAAATGTTTTCATGGACGGAGGGCAGCTCATTCCCCCTTCTTCTCCCCCTCCGGTAACTTTTATTCTCCTTTGTTCTGTCCAGCCGCATGGCCGTTTGCCAATCTCATTTACAGATAGGTAGCCGTGTTGGTCTGCCATAGTCAAAACAAAACAAATTCCTTCCAGTAGCACCTTAAAGACCAACTAAGTCAGTTCTTGGTATGAGCTTTCGTGTGCATGCACACTTCTTCAGATTGGTATCTGAAGAAGTGTGCATACACACGAAAGCTCATACCAAGAACTGACTTAGTTGGTCTTTAAGGTGCTACTGGAAGGAATTTGTTTTGTTTTGCCAATCTCATGTTACCTCATCCGCTCAAGGCTTGACACTCCCCTCTCCATATAAGGTAATCATTGCCCAGAGGAATGTCAGGGGGCACCCTGCAGTATTTACAAGCCTCTGCCTTGGCTTTATGACTCCCACAAGAACTGGACACTGGACTCCAGGTGTGGTCTGGCCAAGGCAGAAGAGAGTCCTACTGTGACTGGACACTAGACTTCTGTGGATGCAGCCTAGAATAGCATTAGCTTTTTTTGCTGCTGCATCCTGCTGTTGACTCATGTTGTGGTCCACCAAGCTTCTTAGATCCTTTCCACATGTCCTGCTTGTGAGGCTCCTTGGAATGAAAGTCCACTGAGTAGCGCCAGGGAGTGGGAGACAAGGCTCCATAGCTTGCGCAACCAAGCAGGGGACATTGTTCCACTTTGCTCGACCGCCTGAGTCCCTCTCTGGCCCTTTGAGTTGCAAGGACGGCTAATTAAGAACCTCGCAGCTGCAATGCCGCAAATAAAGCGTGTCCAGTTGCCTCACTCAGCCCCTGGAAAGATCGTGACGAGGGCATAATTTGCTCTTCCAGTAAATGCAGCAGGAGCAGCAGCAGCTGCAGTGAGTCGTACGTTGCCTCTCCTTTGCAAGACTGACAGGGCAGAGACAGCTTGTGCCATCTCAGCACATGGGCCGGAGAAGGGGACTGATCTGCCTTGGGGGACCTTGCATTGAAAAGCTCCTGCTTTTAGCTAGGGGTGTCTGCGCTAAGTGATAGCTTAGGCCTGTCCCATGGCGGAGGGAGCATGCTTGTTTTCTCCTGATCTGGAGGGTACGACTCAAACCCATGGCTTCAGGTTGCAAGGAAGGAGATTCCGATTAAACATTTGGAAAAGCTTTCAGACAGTAAGAGCCATTTGCCAGTGGAACAGACTCACACAAGAAGTGGTGGACTCTCCTTCCTTGCAGGTTTTGAAACAGATGTTGGATGGCCATCTGTCATGGATGCTTTAGCTGAGATTCCTGCATTGCAGGGGGTTGGACTGGATGACCCTCAGGTCCCTTCCAACTCTTAAGATTCTATGATCTCAGGGAGAAGCACATAGGTCTATAGTTAGCCACATAGTTAGTCCTTCAGGTATGCTGGGCCCTAAATGGCCTTGGCCCAGTATGCCTGAAGGAGCATCTCCACCCCCATCATCCAGCCCAGACACTGAGGTCCTGCTCCAAGGGCCTTCTGGCAGTTCCCTCCCTGTGAGAAGCCAAGTTACAGGGAACCAGGCAGAGGGCCTTCTTGGTGGTGGCACCCGCCCTGTGGAACGCCCTCCCATCAGATGTTAAGGAAATAAACAACTATATGACTTTTAGAAGACATCTGAAGGCAGCCCTGTTTAGGGAAGTTTTTAAGGTTTGAATGTTTGTCGTGTTTTTAATATTTTGTTGGGAGCCGCCCACAGTGGGGAAATCCAGCCAGATGGGTGGGGTATAAATAATAAATTATTTTTATGATTATTATATTATATCTTATATCTTATGATTATTATAGTTAAACTATGGAACTTCCTCTCACAAGAGGTAGGGGTGATCCCCAATTTGGATGGCTTTAAAAGAGCACTGGACAAATTCGTGGTTGTTAGCCAGCCTATCTCTGCTCTGCCTCCACAGTTGGAGCGAGTGATGTTTATAAATCCCAGTTGCTCTTGTGTTTGAATCCCGCTTGTGGCATCTGGCTGTTCCAGGCAACTCTCCTCATGTTCTTCTATATGAAAAGATTGCAGTGGCAGAGTTTGGGCTTTCAAATTTGAATGGCACCCTGTGTGACACCAAAAGTGGTTGCTCCTGCCACTCGCACTCTGTTCTACATCCTTGTTGCCATGCCCCCTGTGGTGCCCTCTCGGCTTGGTGCCCCATGTGGGCAAATTGCTTGTGTTCCCCCAAATCCACCTCTGAAGACTGGGATCCTGTGGTAATGTTCAGGGATGCAGGAGAGGATATATTGTTTGATTATAGCCTTTCCAACTTGTGTTAACAAGTTCCACAATTTAGCAGAGTAACATTCCCCTTTTAAACTCGCAGCGGATGCATTTGCTCAGGCTCGCTAAAGCCTCTATAATAACTACTCTGGTATTTTCCCCTTATTCCCTCATAAAAGATAAGACACGACACAGTCTTCTATAAAAGTATAAAAAGAGTTTACTCACATTCTGTTCAAAATTGGATCCCAGAAGGCAGACTTAGCTTAGAAAAGTAACATACACCTGGAAACTATCTCCTAAGGAGACAGTCCCTTTGTCCTCTCTCGGCTGGAGGCCAAGAGAGCATCTTTGGCTAAGCGGGCGTTGCTTCTTTGATGCATGTAGTCAAAAGAAAGAGAGATCTGCCCTGCCCTGAACTTTTGTTGTTACCTGCACAGGTGAGGCCACGCCCACCTCTAGTCACATGCAGAGGAAGTCTGTTCCAGCCCAGAAGGAAACAGGAATCATTGAATCATAGAATCATAGAATCATAGAGTTGGAAGAGACCACAAGGGCCATCGAGTCCAACCCCCAGCCAAGCAGGAAACACCACCAGAGCACTCCTGACATATGGTTGTCAAGCCTCTGCTTAAAGACCTCCAAAGAAGGAGACTCCACCACACTCCTTGGCAGCAAATTCCACTGTCAAACAGCTCTTACTGTCAGGAAGTTCTTCCTAATGTTTAGGTGGAATCTTCTTTCTTGTAGTTTGGAACCATTGCTCCGTGTCCGCTTCTCTGGAGCAGCAGAAAACAACCTTTCTCCCTCCTCTATGTGACATCCAGAAGTTGACCTGCTGGCTGGACAAACATTCCTCCCTATGTGTAAACACGTTCGCTCTAGGAATGTTGTACTTGACTGCTCTTGTGTCTCACATCCCACAGATCCATGCCATACTGATTTTCAGAAGTATCAATGTTGCCAGGGGTGTGTGTGCTGGGCATGTCAAGGCACAACCTACCGTGTTGAAATGTTACACTGAGAGCCAGCAAGGTTAGGGGACCTGGCAGAGACCAGAGTTCAAATCCCTCTCTGGCCATCAAGCTAGCTGGGTGACCCAGGGGGCCAGTCACGGCCTCTCAGCCCTACCTTGCAGGGGTGTTGTGGTTGGCATAAATGAGGAGGAGGAAGAGAGTCGTGTCTGCTGCCTTGGGCTCCTTGGAGAAAATGGTGGGATATACAGTGGTACCTCGGGTTAAGCACTTAATTCGTTCCAGAGGTCCGTTCTTAACCTGAAACTGTTCTTAACCTGAAGAACCACTTTAGCTAATGGGGCCTCTTGCTGCCGCCGCACAATTTCTGTTCTCATCCTGAAGCAAAGTTCTTAACCTGAGGTACTATTTCTGGGTTAGCAGAGTCTGTAACCTGAAGCGTATGTAACCTGAAGCATATGTAACCCGAGGTACCACTGTAGTTGCTTTGGAAGACGATAATCAGGCATCGGCACAATATGACCAGTCCAATGAAGTTGATGTTGAAGAAGCATTGCTTCAACAATGGCGATCTTTGCTTCTTCCAAGTACACTGGTACCGTGGTACCTCAGGTTAAGAACTTGATTCATTCTGGAGGTCTGTTCATAACCTGAAACTGTTCTTAACCTGAAGCACCACTTTAGCTAATGGGGCTTCCTGTTGCTGCCACGCCGCCGGAGCATGGTTTCTGTTCTCATCCTGTAGCAAAGTTCTTAACCCAAGGTACTATTTCTGGGTTAGCAGAGTCTGTAACCTGAAGCGTATGTAACCCGAGGTACCACTGTATAGATGAAACAAATAAATAAAAATACATATTGTAGAACTTTAACTTTGTTTTAACCCTGAGAGTCAGCTTGGCATAGACTTATGACCTTGGAGGGACCTGAGTTCGAATCCAATGTTTTCACTGGGTGACCTTGGAGATTGGTCTCTGCCTCTCAACCCACCCTACCTCACAGGGTTGTTGTGGGGGTTAAATATGGAGTGAGAGAGCCATTTACATAACTGTGAACTCCCTGCAGGAAAATGTGGGATTTGAATGCAATTAATAATAATTAATAATACAAGCAGGGATCAAGAAAAAATATATCCCTTTTGAGCTTCTTCCTTTACTTATTTATAAGTAAATAAATGAAATCCCCTCAGCACACCCCCCCCCCCAATGATATCTGCTGCGTGTGGCTATGAGCGGAAGAAAAAAGCGGAAGAAATATTGCTAATTCTGGTTTCTGAAAAGGAGAGCTTTTCCTCTAATGGTTCCACTTATCTGCGCAATGAGAGGGGAAGTGTTGTGGGGAGCTGATCCTGTGTTCCTTGTTGTGGGGCAACCCAAAGCATGCTTACTCCGCAAGGGGGTCTCCCCAGGAGATCCTGGGAATTTGTAGGCAAGGGCTACTTTGAAGAATCCTAGAATGGTAGAGGTTATATATATATATATATATAATATATACGGTATATATATATGCTTTTTAACATACCATTTTCAACAATAATTAAACATACTTTTACATCTTATTCATTTTTTTGACTTCCATCAGCCCTGTCTTAAAATTTTCCAAACTAATCTCTTAGTATGTATTTCTTATTTTCCCTATTACATTTCAAACTTATAACCAATATCTCTATCTTTTTCAACTTTGTAACACTTCGTATATTTCTCCTTACAAAACTTCTTGTAGTCCGACTAGCCTAATTTGTTGATTACAGTTGCTCTTCAAATAGTTCGTATACTTCTTCCAACCTTCTGTAAATCTCTGGTCCCGCAGGTTTCGAATCCTTCCTGTGCTTTTGTCCAATTCTGCATAGTCCCTTAATTTCGTCTGCCATTCTTCTTTCGTCAGAATTTCTTCTTGATTCCATTTCCGGGCCATCAATACTTTCTTGCCGCTGTTGTCGCGTATAAGAACTGTTTGAGATCTTGTCTATTAATGTCTTGGCATATAATACCAAGTAAAAATGCTTCTGGATTTTTAAAAAATGTATATTTCAACATCTTTTTCATCTCATTATATATCATTTCCCAGAAGTTCTTTACTTCCTAGAATGCAGCTAAGGAATCCCTGACTGGTGACGATCCAGCCTCTCTTTGGGAAGCCTCCAAGGAAGAAGAGTCTCGCTCCACAGAAGGAGGTTTTTGCAACCTTCTGTTTTGGAGAAGGGGCAGAAAACCCTTTGAGTTTTCATAGAAATGTAGAGTTGGAAGGGAATCTAACCCAACCCCCCCCCCCCCGCAATCCCAAAAGGTAAATTTGGAATTTGGGGGAAGCTTTGATCGGTTCACTTTTGGTGTGCATGGCTTGGTTTGGCTTTCCCAGGGCTCTTAACACGTTGCAGTTTTCCTACATGGAGGGAACCTGAGAGAGGGAGCGTAGGCTGGAGGGCTGCGTTTGGCTTGTGGGCTTGCATGGGAGTTCCTCATGTGGTTTACGTGATCCCTTGGGGTCTCTTCCAGTTCTGCATCGACTGGTTAAGCTGTGCAATAGACATGGCACATTCTTGTCTCACACTCTCCATCACTGCTCATAGAAAAGAAGCCTATCAAGGAGAATAGTTCTAAACTTCCTTTTTCCTGATCTGCTAGCTTTCTGCAAGAAGGGAAGTGGTTTGCATGGAGGAGCTTCCCATTACGCATGCTCTGGCCTGCATACTCTGGTGACCCAGCGCAGAGTGAGGTTGGCCATTTCGCAAAGAAATGGGCCGCACATGTCCCTGAATGCAGGATTTTTCTTGGTCTTTTTGTGTGCGCGTTGGGGACTGGCCACAGGGAGTAGATCCAAAAGCTGGCCTCTTCAGCTGTAACAGTGTTAGACAGGTTGCTTAATAGCCAAAATTCTCAGGATGTGTCCAGAGCTGACGGGAGGTGCAGCTTGGAGACTGCTTCATCAGCCGCCTGCCACATTGCGTCTGACAGGCAGTGCGGGGCAAGGGAGCGCATGCAAGTGCCAACCAGCTGCCAGAAGCCATCATGGCGCTACCCAGGAATCTTGCTTTCGAATCCTCTCCATCTCCAGCGATTGCCCAAATGTCTTCAGAGAGCGTGTGCTCTTTTCGGGGCCGCAGACTAAGCGCATGTTCGCATTCCGTGCCCTCACGAATTCTGCACCAAGGAGAGCTGGATTCTGCAACCTGAGTCAATTATGTACATGTACAGAATTGTAGAGCTCAAAGGGACCCCCAAAGGTCATCTGGTCCAATCTCCTGCAATGCAGGAATCACAATTAGATTATACATGACAGATGGCCATCCAACATCTGCTTAGAGACCTCCAATGAAGGGGAGTCCACAATGAAGGGGAGTCCACAGTTCCACTGCTGAACAGCTCTTAGCACCAGAAAGTTCTTCTGATGTTTAATCAGAATCTTGTAACTTGAAGCTGCTGGTTGAAATCCTCCCTTCTGGAACAGGGAAAAAACAATCTTGCTTCAAATAGCATCATCAGATCTGAAAATGGCTCTCATACCTCCTCTCAGTCTCCTCTTCTCCAGGCTAAACACCCCCAACTCTCCCAACCAGTCCTCATCAGGCTTGGTTTCTGTGGGAATGTTCAGGGATGCAGGAGAGTATATATTGTTTGATTATAGTCTTTCCAACTTGGGTAAACAAGTTCACGATTTAGCAGAGTAACATTCCTTCTTTTAAACTCACAACGGATGCGTTTGCTCAGGCTCGCTAAAGCCTCTATAATAACTGTTCTGGTATTTCCCCCTTATTCCCTCATAAAAGATAAGACATGACACAGTCTTCTATAAAAGTACAAAAAGAGTTTACTCACTCACATTCTGTTCACAATCGGATCCCAGGAGGCAGACTTAGCTTAGAAAAGTAACATACACCTGGAAACTATCTCATAAGGAGACAGTCCCTTTGTCCTCTCTTGACTGGAGGCCAAGAGAGCATCTTTGGCTAAGCAGATGTTGCTTCTTCAATGCATGTCGTCAAAGAGAGAGATGGCTGTCCTGCCCTGTGCTTTTGTCGTTACCTGCGCAGGTGAGGCCACACCCACCCCTACTCACATGCAGAGGAAGTCTGTCCCAGCCCAGAAGGAAACAGGAAGTTGACCTGCTGGCTGGACAAACATTCCTCCCCATGTGTAAACATGTTCACTCTAGGAATGTTGTACTCGACTGCTCTTGTGTTTCACATCCCACAGTTTCCACACCCTAGATCATCTTGGTCGCCCTCCTCTGCACACCCTCCAGCTTGTCAACATTCTTCTTAAATTGTGGTGTCCAGAACAGGACACAGGAATGCGGGTGTTTGTCTGACCAAGGCAGAAGAGAGCAGCTCTCATACTTCCCTTGATCTGGACACTAGACAGCATCTCTCTTGAGACGTCTTAGTTCTTTCCAGAAACAAATGGAGACATTTGTGTTCCAACCAGCATCTCCTGCTGGATATGTTTCAAACTTGGCTATCTGTCTGCATTGTTTTAAAACCTATTTCTTTGTTTTATTGGATTTTTATTCCACTGTCAAACAATTCTTACGCTTAGAAAGTTCTTTTCTAACTGACTTGAGCAGTACTGAAAGCGAGTCTTTTAATTGCAAGCAATTCATCCAGTCCAGGTGATTTTCCTAGTTTCGCATTAAATATCACCTGATGAATTTCCATCAGTGTTATAGAGGAATTTAAGTATTCAATTTTATCCCTTGTAATCTTTGGGAATTCACTTTGACTTAAGTATTTTTCTATTTTATCTTCATCTTCCTTTCCTGCTTGATAAAGGATATTTATTATATTCTATAGTAAGGTAAAGGGACCCCTGACCATTAGGTCCAGTCATGGACAACTCTGGGGTTGTGGCGCTCATCTTGCTTTATTGGCCGAGGGAGCCGACATACAGCTTCCGGGTCATGTGGCCAGCAGGACTAAGCCGCTTCTGGAGAACCAGAGCAGCGCACGGAAACGCCGTTTACCTTCCCACTGGAGCTGTACCTATTTATCTACTTGCACTGACGTGCTTTCAAACTGCTAGGTTGGCAGGAGCTGGGACCGAGCAACGGGAGCTCACCCCGTCACGGGGATTCGAACCGCGGACCTTCTGATCGGCAAGTCCTAGGCTCTGTGGTTTAACCCTTGATAATATTTTTTATACATACATATATATATATATATATATATATATATATATATATATATATATTGTATATTATACACAGATAATGCAGAGTGGGACGGTGGGGTTGGTTTGTGCCGCAAGCAGGAGATTGTCAGTGGCTGATTGGTGGTTGTGACAAGGGTTGCTGTCGATTGGCTGCTGTTACGACCCCCCAAAAAACCTCAACAACTCTGGGCAATCTGCCCCCATTTTCTTAACTTTGATTCCCCCCAAAATACACGTGTTATACACGGAAAATTACACTATATCCCGCCCACCTTGTTGGGTTTCCCCAGCCACTCTGGGAGGCTTACCACACAACGATGCATCAAACAAAACAACAAACAAACCAAGAAACCAGTAATAACAATAGCAGCAATAATAAACAGTATACATTTATACCCAAATTAAAATAACCATCAACCTCAACTAAATTTTTAACCCACATCAACCCGGCAAAAACAAAACAACCCTGGAACCTTTTGAAACATGCTAATCTGCACCGCTTTCCTTCCTTGTTTTGAAAAGCATCCTTGGAGCTGAGCTTTGCCTGTGTTCTGCCCTCACATGAGGGAGGGCTGGTTCTGAGCGGCTTGGGCCACGGACAGCCCTCATTCTCCCTGCTTCTGAAAACATACTAACCCCCCCCCCCATCTCTCTGTGCTAGCTGGGGAAAGGAAGCCGTGACTCAGCCGCTGCAGTTGGAGAGCTCTTGGAAGCAGCTGCCTGGTGGTCTGTGTGCCTGAGCAGTCTGCTCTGCCCTTGAGCTGAGACTCCCCCCATTTCTCTGCCCCCTGCATAGGCCTGCTTGCTGCTTTTTGACTGCAGACCCTTCAGGGGCCACAGAGGACCCTTCCTTTTTTAAATTGTTTTTTATTAGAAATTTTATTTACAACATAACATAACCCCCCAATACAGAAATCCACCCTCACTAAACGTGAACATAACATACAATAAGCATAACATACAATAATTCAAACAACCAAATAAAAGACTTCCTTTATCCTGTATCTGTCCTTTTTTACTTCTTATAAGCTGTTTCCTTTGTGTATAATTATTAAGATTTTTCTAATTATAACTTAGATATCCACAAAGTCTCCTGCAGATATTAATCAAAACAAGTCCAGGTATGTACTTTAGGGCACTGTTTTGTGAAGTATTCTTTGCATTTTCCCCATGCTTTTTGAAATTTTTGTCTAGTGTAATTTCGAATTGCCTCTGTTAATCTAGCCAGTTCAAGATACTCTAAGAGTTTGTCTTGCCATTCCTTTCTTGTTGGCACAATTTCTTTTTTCCAGTTTTTAGCAGTTAGGATCCTTGCTGCTCCTGTGGCATAGAAGAATATTTTCTGATCTTCTTTTGCTATACCTGTGTCTGTTATTCCTAGCAGAAAAGCTTCTGTATTTTTCAGAAAGTTATACTTAAACATTTTTTTAAGGTTGTCATATACCATGTTCCAGAAGCAGTTTGCTCTGCCCTTGAGCTGAGATGCCCCCCATTTCTCTGCCCCCTGCACAGGCCTGCTTGCTGCTTTTTGACTGCAGACCCTTCAGGGGCCACACAAGACCCTTCCTGCGCCACGTGACATTTTTTTCTGCAGCCCACCCTGAACCCCCAGGGTATCCTTGGCATGCAAACGGGACTATAGAGCTACCACAGATGGCTTGTTCATCAAGCATCCCTCCTGAGTCGCTTGCACAAAGTCTGCAAGGAGGTTGTTGTTGCTGTTGTCGATATTATATTTGTTTATATTCCACCTTTTTGCCAGACGGGGACTCAAGACAGCTTACAAATAAAATAGGAATAGCTAAAAATGTTGGGGAAAACAGCATTAAAAAGCTATTAAACTCTAATTAGAATGAAAAGTCTCTCCCTCCCTCAGATCTGTTAAAACATAGCGATAATTACAATGAAAAAACATCACAGCACCAGCCCTTTCCTTATAAACAGTCAGTTCATTTCTCAAAGCCTTTTGGAATAATAAAGTTTTCACCTGCTGGTTAGAGGGGGCGAAGGCTATTAATATTAGATGTAATATTTATACCCCACTTTTCATTGCAATAATTCCCAAATGGCCTTACAAGGCAAAACCAAAATATTGCTACGTGTCATCGAAATCTTGGAGCAGTGAGAGACTCCAGGGGTTGGAGGACTTTAACGTGGAGAAATTATAAGGTGCAGTTGATTTAGATATACTAAGGACCCACAGAGGGGAGGAGGGAAGTCCTAAGATTCAGAAGAATCTTCTTTAATTTTGGAATATCCAAGTGTTAAACCTGAGATTTATTTTGTAAAATTAATAAAAATTATTTGAGAGAGGGAGAGAGAGAGAGAGAGAGAGAGAGAGAGAGAGAGAGAGAGAGAAACTGACTCCAGGGGTTCTAGGTGCTTTTCCTTGTTTGATGAAGGCCAGCAGAGATTCTGGCATCTTTAGGACATACAGTGGTACCTCGGGTTAAGTACTTAATTTGTTCTGGAGGTCTGTTCTTAACCTGAAACTGTTCTTAACATGAAGCACTACTTTAGCTAATGGGGCCTCCCGCTGCTGCCGCACCATCGGAGCACGATTTCTGTTCTCATCCTGAAGCAAAGTTCTTAACCCGAGGTACTATTTCTGGGTTAGCGGAGTCTGTAACCTGAAGTGTATGTAACCTGAGGTACCACTGTATGTATTATTTACACATATATGCAGTCTGAACGTACATTGACACCCCGGCAGATCTTGCATCTCCTTCAGTCACTGCTTGGGATCCAGCCCAGAGCAAGCGGGTCTCTGTGTCTCCAGCTTCCAGCTCAGCTCTCTCACACCACTCGGGCTAATCTCCTCCTATCTAGCATTCATTCTATGGCACAGAGTGATCTTTTTTGTTATGTTGATCGTGGCACTTCGCTAGCCCAGCCATTGCTTAGCGAACGAGGCTGGGTTAGGCAAATTGGCTCTGACTCCTTCTACCACCCACAGATATGGGAACCCAAGAATTGGAAGGGACTTAGGGCATCATCCAGACTGACCCCCCCTCCAAATCATAACAATACCGAATGGGTTCTCTGGCTCTTCAGTCTGGTTGGGATTTCTGGAATCTGTGTGGTTAGGAAAACTCAGCCAGATGGGCGGGGTATAAATAATAAATTATTATTATTATTATTATTATTATTATTATTATTATTATTATTAGTGAAAGCAACAGCAAGCTCTTGAGTGTGTTATCCCTTTCAGTGCTGACAAAAATAGCATACTCATTATTCTCCTGTTGTGGGATCACACTGCCTCTGAAGGAGCAATTGCGTCCCTGGGGTGGGGATGCCCCTTGATCCATCTTTGTCCTCTGTGGCTAGCAGTTCCCTTTACTGGCTTTATCTGGTTTGTCAACCATGGCCATTGCTGGGCTGGGGTAGCCTGAGCACTGTAGACCATGTTTCCAGTACATTTCCAAGCACAATTCAAAGTATTGGTCCTGACTTTAAAGCCCTAAATGGCCTCGGCCCAGTAGACCTGAAGGAATGTCTCCATCCTCACCGTTCAGCCCAGACACTGAGGTCCACCTCTGAGGGCCTTCTGGCGGTTCTCTCCCTGCGAGAAGTGAGGTTACAGAGAACCAGGGCCTTCTCAGTGGTGGCGCCCGCCCTGTGGAACACCCTCCCATCAGATGTCAAGGAAAGAAACAACTACAGTGGTACCTTGGTTTATGAACTTAATCCATTCCAGAAGTCTGTTCTTCATTCCCAAGCCTCTGCGGGAATCGCTCTCCTACAGCGGCATGGGGGAGAGTTGCGGCCCCCCCCCCGATGGCTGGCAGTGCACAGCTACAGCCACCCAACACTATCCGTGGTAATTTGGGGGTGCTGGCAGATATTTGCACCCCGGTGCTGCATTTGCTAAAGACGGCCCTGAGTACACGGGCATTAGTTCGCCTTTCTTCCCAACTGATACATAACATTTTTCAGAGACACCATTGATGGAATCTTTCAAGGAGTTGGAGATGGCGTTTATAAGTGGTCCATGTTTCACAAGAATATAGTAAGGTTGGTAGTAGAATAGCTTTGTAAATGAGCATTTTGGTTTCCCTGAGAATGTCCCTGTCCTCATACACTCTGCAATCGGGAGAAAGCCGCACGTGCAAAGCTCAGACGATGCTGGATTTCAGCATCAATGTTGGCCCTTGTGGAAAGATAATGCCTAGGTAGAAAAAGTGATCAACATCTTCCAAAATTACACCACTGAGTTGGATTTGCGGCACTGCAGAGGGGTTATTTTGTACTTGTTGGTGCAGCACTTTGGTTTTTTGGATGTTGAGTGATAGGCCAAGCTTTTTGTAAGCTTCTGCAAAGATATTTAGGATGGTTTGGAGGTCATCCTCTGAGTGTGCACACACTATGTTGTCATCAGCATACTGAAGCTGTATGGCAGAAGTTACGGTAACCTTACTCTTTGCTTTCAGCCTGCTCAAATTGAAGAGCTTTCCATCTGTTCAATATATGATTTCTTCTCCGGTGGAGAGTTTCTCTTCAACAAAGTGTAGGATCATGGCAATGAAAATAATGAATAGAGTTGGGGCAATAACACAACCCTGTTTAACACCTGATCCCACTGTGAATGGTTCACTTTGAGAGCCATTGTTATCTGCGATTGTTGCTGTCATATTATCATGGAGGAGCTGAATGATGTATACAAATTTATCTGGGCAGAAGGACAGTCCACAGGGCTTTACAATATAGTGTTGAAGGCCTTAGTCAGGTCAATAAACGCCATATACAGGGGTTGGTTTTGCTCTCTGCATTTTTCTTGAAGCTGTCGAGTGCTGAAAATCATGTCCACTGTCCCCCTAGAAGGTCTAAAACCATTTTGGGATTCAGGAAGGATAACCTCAAATATAGTTAAGAGACAGTTTGTTAAGATCCCTGAAAGAGTATAAAATAGTTGCTAGAATGCCTGTTGAGCATTTTCCTGCATTGAGCTCTATGGAATTGGGTGACAACCAACTCTGGAAAGCAGCTTGTCAAGACGTTTTAGACTGTTATCATTTTCCAGAACTGAGCTGTGCATTGACCTTGAATGCATAGGTCTCTTCTGGGTGAAATCCAAAAGGGACCTGAAACTAATTAGAAATACCTAATTTTCCCCATGGTATCCACTCTTGAAAACAGAGCATTTTAGAGCCAGTTATCTGACCAAACTTTCACCAGTTTCCTCAAGAAATGTCTATATTGAGCTGCATTTCCAAGTTGATGTCCACCACAGTTTTGGGTGGTCACTCCAACAAGGTTCTGTACGCTGACAGACTTTGCATTTGTGGTTAACCTCAGGTGAAAGACATCACTCAGTTGTTGGCCTGCCCCTTATAGAGAGATCCAAGAGATCACTTTCTGAAACCTTTGTTCCTACAAGCAAGGATGCACAGTCTGGTAGAAAAGGTTAGGGGTTTTTTGAGTGACAAGAATAGCTTTGTAACACAGAGAGTGGCCCCTGTGCACCGGCTGTGAAATAAGACAAGGAAAAGGAGTCATTGTTGTTGTTGTTTAGTCGTTTAGTTGTGTCTGACTCTTTGTGACCCCCTGGACCAGAGCATGCCAGGCACTCCTGTCTTCCACTCCCTCCCACAGTTTGGTCAAACTCAGGCTGGTAGCTTCGAGAACAGGAGTCATATAGAATTGCTATAAACTGTGGTGGTGATTTGCAGGTTTAATCTGAAGTTAAGCTAGATTTAAGATGGTTAGTGTCTTTAGTACCTTCTCTCTCACATCATGGATGTTGGCTTATATCAGGCTCCCCCCAACTCGGCCCTCTAGCTGTTTTGGGACTACAATTCCCATCATCCCTGACCACTGGTCCTGTTAGCCAGGGATGATGGGAGTTGTAGTCCCAAAACAGCTGGAGCGCCGAGTTTGGGGATGCCTGGCTTATATTATTGATGGACGTTCTGCATTATCTTATTAATAATATTGCTAGAGGTTTGTCATGGCCTTTGGCTATAACAATAAGCTTATGAGCTGAACTGTGATACAAGCCCTTATTCACGCAGCGCATAGTCCAGCTATGGAACTCGCCCGCCCAGGAGGCAGTGATGGTCGCTAACCTGGTTGGCATTAAAATAGGATGAGACAAGTTCACGGAGGAGGAGAGGGCTGTGGATGGCTGCTAAGCCTGGTGGCTGTGCTCTGCCTCCGCGATGGAAGACAGCAATGCTGGAAACTGCAGGGAGGGAGAGGGCTCTTGGGCTTTTGTATCTGGTTGGCCCCTGTGAGAACAGGATGCTGGATTAGATGGGTCATGGGCCTGATCCAGCAAGCTCTTCTTCTACCCTTAAAATCACATAGGACAGACAGCGCCATTTCAGACTTAAGATAGAGAAATGGCACGTGAGAGAACTCCTCCATAGACTGTTTAGTCATTTAGTTGTGTCCGCCTCTTGGTGACCCCCTGGACCAGAGCACGCCAGGCCCTCCTGTCTTCCATTGCCTCCCGCAGTTTGGTCAAACTCATGCTGGTAGCTTTGAGAACACTGTCCAACCATCTTGTCCTCTGTCGTCCCCTTCTCCTTGTGCCCTCCATCTTTCCCAACATCAGGGTCTTTCCCAGGGAGTCTTCTCTTCTCATAAGGTGGCCAAAGTCTTGGAGCCTCAGCTTCAGCAGCTCCTTAGCTAGCCTCTACTACAGGGGTCAGCAAGGTTTATCATGCCTGGGCCGCATCAGTCCCGTGGAGATCCCTCCATGGGTCGGATTGCGCACGCATGTGAGTGCGCACCCCTGTGGTTTTCGGCATCTGCGCATGCACAGATATGATTTTTGGCATCTGCGCATGCGCAGACACGATTTCCAGTGCTGCGGAAGCGAGTCCCTGCACTGCGCTGGTTTAGCGCAGCGCTTGAGTGGGCAGCTCAGTTTGGGGGCGGCTTGTGGGCCAGTCAAACGACCTTCGCAGGCCACTTTCGGCCCATGGGCCTTAGGTTGCTGACCCCTGTTCTATTACAATTCTCTCTCACTTCACCCTCTCTTTTGCTATCTGCACAGGAGCAGGCTTTGTTCTTGCACTGGCCATATTTTCACCGGCCATCTGACACGAAGCATTCCCCAAGTAGTTGTTCTCTAAGCAGCTGTTCTGAACAGTGGCAAAGAGCAGACTTTGGGCTGCTTTGTTCCTTGCCTCTGTGGTCACCAGTGAATGCATCCCAGCAGGTTGCCTGCCTGCCTGCCTGCCTGCAAACACCCCTGGAAAATATTGCACTTTGCAGGGGTGAGAGATGGAAAGAAAGAACCTGATTTTCTTCTCATTCCTCTAGTTATAAATTATGGTGAAAGCGGAGTCCAGGTCATTCTATTTTGGGCTGTAATGCAGTTTGAAGTGGCTGGCGATGATGAATTGAGCCGGGTGAGCCTGGCTGCAGGGAACGCTAATTCACTTAAGATGGCAAAAGCTCCCTGCAAACTGCTGGCTCAGCAAAGCCAGTGGAATCCAGCTCTGCACAAGGAAAGACAGACAGAGTGGGCTGCAAAATCCAGCTTCCGGGAGCCTCTGCTCTCATTTTATTTTTTTAAACCAGGTTTCTAGACCTCATGATGGTGAACGTAGGTTTGGAGGTATATGGCAATGCCTGCACAGATTTAGGCTGCTGTGTTCAGAAGTCAAGTGGAGATGAGACCACAGCCTCTGTGCTCTCCCTTTCTCTGTTCCTTTGATGAGCGCAATCAGAATAAGTTGTGGGAAAACAGCGCTGGATGGATGATAGAGAGAGTAAGAGGAAAAGTGACTTGATGAATATATACCCTAACCCTTCAAATATCTCCAGATATCTAAAGGCCTGTCACATTTCTCTATTGGCTTTCTCCAAGCCATGTGTAATTTTATAAACTTGTACCGTGTCATCTCTAAGGACTTGTCCACACTTAACTTTCAGGCATGTTCTGCATTTTAAAACTCCGTGTCCAAGCACCCATTAATTAATTGTATTTGCTCCAGAGCTTTTCCCAGTAAAAAAGCTGCTCCTTAAAGCTGAATTGGAGCAAATGGCCATCCACAGAAATCCCCAATTGATGTTTGCTCTGATTGAGCACTAAAGAGCAGGTTTCCATGGGGAAAGCTCTGGGGCGGCAACCCACCACCCTAAAAACACCCCCCCCAAAAAAAATAACAAAATTACTCTCGGACATGGAGCTTTCAAGTGTGGACCTGTGACTGGAGAGAGCAGGTCAAAAGGAAGTGTGGCTAAGCCCTTACTTGCCTTTTCTCTCAAAGCAAAGCAGAATCTTTCCTGAAGGCGCATCACCATTTTCTTCCAGGCAGCTGGCGTCCCCTAGTGGTGAGAGATTTAGGTGCAGACAGGCGGACGTTCCTTATCCGGTGATGAGTGCAGACTGATTTGCTGTATGTGAGGCTCTCCCTCCCCAGGATGACTGGCCTGACTAGGCAAATAATTCACCCTGAAGCACCAAGGCAACAGTTTGCAATCCAAAAGGTATGCCCTGGGTGGTGGCTATTATTATTGTTGTTGTTTAGTCATTTAGTTGTGTCCGACTCTTCGTGACCCCCTGGACCAGAGCACGCCAGGCCCTCCTGTCTTCCGCTGCCTCCCGCAGTTTGGTCAAACTCATGCTGGTAGCTTCAAGAACACTGTCCCACCATCTCGTCCTCTGTCGTCCCCTTCTCCTTGTGCCCTCCATCTTTCCCAATATCAGGGTCTTTTCCAGGGAGTCTTCTCTTCTCATGAGGTGGCCAAAGTCTTGGAGCCTCAGCTTCAGGATCTGTCCTTCCAGTGAGCACTCAGGGCTGATATCTCCAAGAATGGAGAGGTTTGATCTTCTTGCAGTCCATGGGACTCTCAAGAGTCTCCTCCAGCACCACAATTCAAAAGCATCAATTCTTCGGCGATCAGCCTTCTTTATGGTCCAGCTCTCACTTCCATACATCACTACTGGGAAAACCAGAGCTTTAGCTATACGGACCTTTGTTGGCAAGGTGATGTCTCTGCTTTTTAAGATGCTGTCTAGGTTTGTCATTGCTTTTCTCCCAAGAAGCAGGTCTCTTTTAATTTCATGACTGCTGTCACCATTTGCAGTGATCATGGAGCCCAAGAAAGTAAAATTTCTCAATTGTATACTGCCATAGACCCACAAGTCTCAGAGTGGTTCACAGGATAAAATTACAAAATAAAAATACAAAATAAAAATAGAAACAACCGAATAACACCCCCCCCAACCCCCCATATTTTAAAAGGGTGTTGGATGTCAATCAGCAAAAGGCCTGGTTAAAGAGCAATGTTTTCGCCTGGTGCCTAAAGGTGTGCAATGAAGGCGCCAGGCGAACTTCCCTGGGGAGAGCATTCCACAAGCAGGGAGCCACCACAGAAAAAGCCCCGTTCTCGTGCTGCCTCCCGACTGACCTCTTGAGGAGGAGGCACACGAAGAAGGACCTCAGAAGATGATCTCAGGGTCTGGGTAGGTTCATATGGGAAGAGGCGGTCCAAAGCAACTTCATGGAGGAGAGGACTATTGGTGGCTGCTGGCCATAATGGCTCTGCTCTGCCTCCATAGTTGGTGGCAATAAATGCTTCTGAATCCCAGTTACTGGGAACCACAGGAAGGGAAAGTTCTCCTGCGCTCGAATCCTGTTTGCTGGTTTCCCACAGGCATTTGGTTGGCCATTGGCCTGATCCAGCCGGCTGCCCTTATGTCCTTACATTCTTAAAGTACAGTGGTGCCTCGCAAGACGAAATTAATCTGTTCCACGAGTCGCTTCGTCTTGCGTTCTTTTCGTCTTGCGAAGCACGGCTATTAGCGGCTTAGCAGCTGTTAACGGTTTAGCGGCTATTAACAGCTTAGCGGCTTAGCGGCTTTAAGAAAAAGGAAACAAACTCTCAAGAACTCGCAAGACGTTTCGTCTTGCGAAGCAAGCCCATAGGGAAATTCATCTTGCAGAATGACTCAAAAAACAGAAAACTCTTTCGTCTTGCGCGTTTTTCGTCTTGTGAGGTACCACTGTACTCTTTGTTAATTGAACTATCCTTCTTGTCAGTGAAGAACGTTGCTGGACCAAAGTAGGAGGCTGGTCTGGATGTGGGAACCTCCATGGACACCGGTTCCAGAGCTTTTGGGCCTTGGGGATACATTAACATGACTTTTAAATGAGCCTGTCAAATGAAACATGATTTTTCAGCCTAAATGCTTTGCTCCAATCGCTGTTTTCTGGGTTTGCCATAAATACGCAAGTCTCGTTTTGTAGAGCCAAGCAGAATCAATTTGGGGAGGAAATCATAAAATCAAACATGCCTTATAAATAAAAACCAGGCCAGCTCAGAGCTACGAGTTTGCCTTATAAATTCTCTGGTGTCAACACCAGGCCAGACTTGGTGGTTTTGGCTCATCGCTGAGACAGAGACTTGGGAATGGTCCTTCCCCCATCCAGCACTTGCAGAAAGAGCCTTGAAACTTTGGCTGGCCTTTCCGCTGTGCTTATCCAAAATGGACTTGAGGATGTTCAGGGTTGGAGGAAATCAGAACATGGGCCAATTAATTAAGGAAGTGAGTTTTCCACATAGTTGAGAAGTTAACAGGATCTGGTGTGCCATAGCCGCTGATTTAAATGACTTTGAAATGTGGGGTTCAAAAAATTCATGGAACAGGATGAGTCTTCTCCCTGTCTCCCAGCATTAGAGCTCATGGGTGTGCAATGAAGCTGAATGATGGAAGATTCAGGACACAGAAAAGAAAGTCCTTCTTCATGCAGTGTGGGTTTAAACCAGGCATGTCCAAAGTCTGTTTGGGGGGCCTAATCCGGCCCACCGGTTGATTTAATCCGGCCCCCGTGGCAATATATGTCCTGGGGTAAAATCCTAAGAAAAGCTCAGCAACTTTGGGGTAAAATTGTAAAAAAAGCACAACAACTTCAATCCTAAAAAAAGCACAACAACTTTGGTCAGCCCCCATGCATGTTCACTTCATCAAATCTAGCCCTCTTTGAAAAAAGTTTGGACACCGCTGGACCATCTTGAATCTTTCAACATTCAGCTTCATTGCACACCCATTGGTTCTAGTGTTAGGAGAGAGGGATAAAACATTTTCTCTCTCCACTTTCCCCAGGTCATGCCTAATTTTACAAACACCTACGGGTGGTGCTGTGGGTTAAACCACAGAACCTAGGGCTTGCCAATCAGAAGGTCGGCGGTTCGAATCCCCGCGACGGGGTGAGCTCCTGTTTCTCGGTCCCTGCTCCTGCCAACCTAGCAGTTCAAAAGCACGTCAAAGTGCAAGTAGATAAATAGGTACCACTCCAGCAGGAAGGTTAACGGCATTTCCATGCACTGCTCTGGTTCGCCAGAAGCGGTTTAGTCATGTTGGCCACATGACCCGGAAGCTGTACGCCAGCTCCTTTGGCCAGTAAAGTGAGATGAGCGCCGCAACCCCAGAGTTGGTCACGACTGGACCTAATGGTCAGGGGTCCCTTTACCTTTTATCATGTTGCCTCTTCAGTCCCAGACACTGCAACCTTCCTTCACAGGGGAGTATCCATTCCCCTGATCACTTTGCTTGTCCTTTTCTGAATTTTTTTCCAACTCTACAATAGCCGCTTAGAAGCGAGGCAACCAGAACTGTACGCAGTGTTCCATAAGCGGTGGCACCATAGATTTGTATAATGGCATTAGGATGCTGGCAATTTTAGTTCTCCATGAGTCTTCACCTTTTCCCCCCTTACAAAAGTAAGAGCAATATTTGGCTCGGGTTCCCTGGAGTCTGGCACGCCCACCCTGCGCTCGAGGAAGTGTCACGGGCACTTAGCTGAGCAGGTCTTTCTGCCGTCATCCCTGACAGGTGTGACTCAGTCCCGCTGGCCCTTGCAATGCCCTATTTAAGCAAATCAGGCAGTGTGTCTTGGTGGGATAATTTATCTGAACAGATTGCGTTTGTCCAGTCAGCATGTTGCACACTGATAGCTGAAGGAAGCAAAGAATCAGCAGAAAGAAAACCACGCAGGAGGCTAATGAGGAGAGTGGAAAGTGCCCCATTAAGTGAAAGGCAGAGAGAGAGAAAGTTTTGCTTAATGTGTCTGAACACCTCTTGTTTTGCTCCTCCTCTGGAACAAAAAGAAACACACACCAGCCCAGAGTGTTATGAATTCTGCTAGTCAGAATAAACAAAGGTCTGGAAACCAAACCATATGAAGAATGGTTGAAGGAGTTAGGGATGTTTAACCCAGAGATGGGCCGAGGTGACATAGAAGATGGAACAACCTTGTTTTCTGCTGCTCCAGAGGGCAGGACACAAACCAATGGATTCAAATGACAAGGAGATTCTGACTAAACATTAGGATGAACTTTCTGGCAGTTAGAGCTGTTTGACTGTGGAACAGACTCCCTCAGCTGGTGGTGGACTCTCTTTCCTTGAAGGTTTTTGAACAGAGGTTGGACGGTCATTTACCAAGAATGCTTTAGCTGTGATTCCTTCATTGCAGAAGGTTGGGCTAGCTAGAAGCCCCTTGAAGCCCCTTCAACCTCTACAATTCTATGAATCCAAACAAAAGTCCAAGGTAGGAAACCAACATTTTTGTGACTTATGGCATGACCCTGGGCTTTTTTACTCCCATGTAGGCCCCACTGACTTCAATGGGCTTCCTCCTCTGAAGGGATTATGCAGAGCACTACAACCTTAAAAGCCTTTCCAAGATGTGTGCATGACTGCAATGTGTTGATTTAATACACATATCTATGGGGTGCTGGAGGAGACTCTGGAGAGTCCCATGGACTGAAGAAGATCCAACCCCTCCATTCTGAAGGAAATCAGCCCTGAGTGCTCACTGGAAGGACAGATCCTGAAGCTGAGGCTCCAAGACTTTGGCCCCCTCAGGAGAAGAGAAGACTCCCTGGAGAAGACCCTGATGTTGGGAAAGATGGAGGGCACAAGGAGAAGGGGACGACGGAGGACGAGGTGGTGGGACAGTGTTCTCGAAGAGACCAGCATGAGTCTGACCAAACTGCGGGAGGCAGTGGAGGACAGGAGTGCCTGGCGTGCTCTGGTCCAGGGGGTCACGAAGAGGCGGACACGACTAAATGACTAAACAACAACATGTATTGGGTCCCAAGACTTTCAGGGAGACTTCCAACAATTAAAAACACCACAGTTAACAAGTTTATTTGTTCTGCATCCAGCAGAGACTGCGGCATAATTTGGCTTTCACCAACTGGGTACAATTCAGGTGTCTTGGACTATAATTCCCATCAGCCCCAGCCACCACAGTCAAATGATTCTAAGGCTGCTTGGAGTTGTAGTCCAAAACATCTGGAGGGCACCAGGTTGGGGACAGCTGGTGTAGTGTAATGCAATGTAAAGTCACAAGATCTAAAGGGCTGTGGGTCTTCCATATGGCATGGATGTGTGCTCGCCTGTTCCCTTCTTGCAGATAGATGTGAATTCAGGCCAGTCATTGTGCAAGAAAGGGACCCTTAGAGAAACACCTTGGCAGGTGACTGGAATCTGACTAGAAGGAGCCTGTGATTCGTGGGCCAAATTCATGTTTATATATATTTTTGTGTTCTCCTGCTCCCTCCTCTCCCTGCATACTCAGCACTACTGTTAGAAAGGAAAAGGGACCTGCAAGGTCCCAGCATAGGTTTGGTTGCAAGAGCCGGAAGCATGCCCCAAATTATTATTATTATTCGGTTGATGGATGCGTTTGTAACTTGAGCACTGCCTTAGTGCCCCTGCCTCTGGTGATTTTTCATTTCTCACTTAAAAATACGTGCAAACGCAGTAACCTGAAAGACGGCAGATTTGTCAGTCGGGAGGGTGCTGGCTGCGTGTCGTCTGATGCTTAATTCCCCGTGCGGTGCTCCATCTGATGAGCAGCTGGGCAGCTGGGCTGTCCTTCTGCTCCTGCAGCACACTGGAAAAAGACAAGACACCTGAGCATTGTGGGCTGTCGTGGCGGGCTGCGGGTCACCACCAAGTGCATGCCCACCAGATGCCTCGGTCTACAGGTGCAGAGTGACACTGACCCTCTTGGGGAGCTGCATCTGTGCAGCCTGAGAGGCATCTGCTGTGTTTAAGACACCAAAATCACCGTTTTTGGAGGGAGCAGTGCTTCTGAATTCCAGCTGCTGGACCCCCACAAGAGAGCTGCTCTTGTGCTCAGATCCTGCTTGCTGGTCTCCCACTGGGGCATCTGGTCGGCCACTGTGAGAACAGGATGCTGGACTAGGTGGGCCACTGGCCTCATCCAGCAGATGCTCTTCTCGTGTTCTTATGTTGCTTTGTTCAGGAATTTCCCGACTGTTAGTTTTAGGGTCTACTGCATGGATAGGCAAACTAAGGCCCGGGGGGGTCGGATCTGGCCCAATCGCCTTCTCAATCCGGCCCGCAGACGGTACAGGAATCAGCGTGTTTTTACATGAGTAGAATGTGTCCTTTTATTTAAAATGCATCTCTGGGTTATTTGTGAGGCCTGCCTGGTGTTTGTACACGAGCAGAATGTGTACTTTGATTTAAAATGCTTATCAGGGTTATTTGTGGGGCATAGGAATTTGTTCATTTTTTGTTTCTTTTTCAAAATATAGATTATGATAATGATAATGATAATGATAATGATAATGATAATGATAATTTATTATTTATACCCCGCCCATCTGGCTGGGCTTTCCCAGCCTCTCTGGGTGGCTTTCAACCAAATATTAAAATACTGTAATACATCAAACATTAAAAGCTTCCCTAAACAGGGCTGCCTTCAGATGTCTTCTAAAGTTTGGTAGTTGTTGTTCTCTTTGACATCTGGTGGGAGGGCGTTTCACAGGGTGGGCGCCACTACCGAGAGTCTGGATTTTGAATTTTATGGTATGCATGGGTTCCCTGGAGTCCTGCATGCGCACCCAGTGCTTGAGCAAGTGTCACGGGCACTTAGCTGAGTAGGTCTTTTGCTATCATCACTGAAAGGTGACTCTGTATGGTGATTTGGAGTCTTCAAGACAGATCCATGTGTGGGAATGTTCAGGGTGGCAGGAGAGGATATATTCTTTATTAATATCCTTCCTAACTTGCGCTAGCAAGTTCCTTTACTTAGCAGAGTTTACATTCCCCTTCATACACACAGCAGATAGCTGGTTGCAGGCTCGTGTGAGCCTCTCACTATTATATAGTTCAGTCTGTCTCAGATTGAATTGTACGTTCCTGGTAAGTTCCCTTGAATTCCTTTTAAAAGAATAAAGACGCCATGATCTTATTCAAAGTCAATAAAAGAAGTTTATTTATGACAGTTCACAGTTGGATCCCCAAAGGCAGACTTAGTTACAAATATGTACATGTGGATCTACCCCATATGGGGGAATAATCCCAGTGCTTTTGCTAGCTGAAAAGCTAGCAGGACAGTCCTAGCTAAAAAAACTGGTCCAACGTAGAAGGAAGTGAAAAAGAGGGAGGTGTGCTGCGTGACTCGTCCTTTTGTTACCTGACAGGTAAGGTCACGCCCACCTCTAGCCACATGCAAAGGAAGTATGTCCCAGCCAGGAGGAAACAGGAAGTTTTTGACTGGCTGGACCAAACATTCCCCCGCATGTCCACTCTAGGAAAACAAGGAATGTTGTACTTGACTGCCTCTCATGGATCACATCTCACACCAGGCGTATCCCCTGAGAGCACTCTTCTTCTGAAAAGCCCACCCAGCCACATTTTCTTCACACATCCTTTCACCTTGACCATTCATTCCAGATGCTCTCTGGTGGAGAAAGCTTTTCTTATCAATCGGGAGAGGTGTTACGTTCTCCTCTGCTTCGACCACAGGGCTCGTTCTGAGCTCACAGATCAAATAGCAGGCAAGGGGGAAGGAGAGGAGTTTATTTTAAGCCGTAATGAACTCCGGCGACAGTTGCCAGCACCGACCTCCTTAGCCCAAGTGGCTCTCTGCCACTGAAGCCATTAAGGACTCTGCTCTCCTTTCCTGGAAGCAAAGGCCACTCTGCAACTCAAGATGATTCAAGCAGCATCTGGGCAGAAGATCTAGCCCAGCCCTCCCCAACCGGCTGAGAAAGGAATTGGCTGAGATCTGAACGAAATGCATTATTATTGGTTCAAAGTAACATTTGTTAGGAGTGTGCTTCAGACCCAGAGATTCACCTCGTATCTGTTACAGTTTTTAAAAACTCTGCTATGGGGACATGCAGATCTAAAAATGGCTATACCTACTCTCCTTTTGGCCAAAGTGGGTGAAATCTGTCAGCACAGGAGCCTTTTCAGAGTGGATTAAACCTGCCAAAATGCTAGCAAATACATCCAGGGGCAAGTAAAAGGGAGATACTTTCTTGCCTTAGTTACTTTACAGTGGTACCTCAGGTTACATACGCTTCAGGTTACAGACTCCGCTAACCCAGAAATAGTACCTTGGGTTAAGAACTTTGCTTCAGGATGAGAACAGAAATTGTGTTCCAGTGGTGCGGAGGCAGCGGGAGGTCCCATTAGTTAAAGTGGTGCTTCAGGTGAAGAACAGTTTCAGGTTAAGAACGGACCTCCGGAACGAATTAAGTACTTAACCCGAGGTACCACTGTACTTTCTTCCCCCCATAATCCTTTATTACAAGGTGAGGTGGAGGTGGTTCTTTCTTACCTTAGATTACCTTAGCATAATTAAGAGCTGGTTGACTGCTAGGTATTCTTTGCAGAGTCACATTCACCTTTCCAGCTCACATTGGCCTGTCTGTGTCCTCCTTACAAAATGAGGCTGTCCAAAATGTTGCCTGTAGACTTCTGAAGAGCCCTGATAAAAAAAAAATTGTGTGTGTGCGCTTCGATAAAACACAGCAGGATCTTTTTAAATAAACCCCCCCTCAAATACCTGTAATAATAATAATAATAATAATAATAATAATAATAATAATAATAATTTATTATATTTGTATCTCCTTTCTTGTCATTTGGTTTGGGTTCCACCTTCTGGAGGAAGAAGTGGAACCCAAAAGAAAGCTTTCTCCATATGACAGCTCTTCAGGTATTTGAAGATGGCTCTCCAATCACCTCTCAGTCTTCTCTTCTCCAGGCTCAATATTTTTCTGACCTTGATAAGGCTCCGTGCGACATATCTCAGGGCAGAGGGATGCATCCGTGCTAGGAGTAGCAGCTAGGGGGTTGGCTGCCCCAGCCCACTGCCTTTCCCCTCCCTCTTACCCACCCATCAGTAATTGTTCCATTTATAGAGAGATGACAGTTGGGAGAAGGTCATTAGAGTAATTATTCATGATTGTTATGGAGGAGAGTGAAAGGAGGAGGAGAAACAGAAGACACCCAAGGGAGTTTTAATTATGACCTGCCAAAGGGTCGTCATCCTTCTAAAGGAAGAGGCTTTCATCTAAGGTGAGCCCCCGCCCCCTCTGGTGGAAATCGTTCCCCTCCTCCTCCATTTGTCTCTGAAGACGGCACTCAGAAATAAATGCGTAGGAAGTAAAATATACTCGGAGTCGAGAGTGGATTTCATGCTCTTTATTCAGCTCATAGTGGTGAGGAGGAATGGAAGTTCCCCCAAGGTATCTGCTTTATATACATTATTTACACAATGGGCCCCACGTGATTGGCTAATTCCGGGATTCTCCTGTAGGCCAATCAGGTTGTGGATTCACTTCCACCTGGAGCTGGATTGGGTGGCTCCTGCGGACCAATCATACTGCTGCATTGTTCTAGGACCAATCAGACTGCTGCATTCTGAATCCTATTGTTCTAGGACCAATCAGACTGCTGCATTTTGGATCCTATTCAACTTGGTACACAACAGGAAGCCTAGCAATGGCAGTGGTGGTGTTCACATGCAAGCAGGAACACAGGAACTTTGATTGTATTGAGTCAGAGCATTAGTCCACCCAGCTCATCTGTCCCAACCTCGTGCAATGCAGGAATCACAGCTAAAGAATCGATGACAGGATGCCATCCTCTGCTTAGAGACCAAGGAAGGAGAGTCCACAATCTCCTGAGGGAGACGGTTCCAGTGCGGAACAGCTCTTACTGTCAGAAAGTTCTTCCTGATGCTGAGTCGGAATCTCCTTCCTTGTAAACTGAATCCATGGGTTCGAGTCCTCCCCTCCAGAGCAGGAGAAAACAAGCTTGCTACATCTTCCATGTGACAGCCCTTTAGATATTTGAAGATGGCTCTCATATTTCCTCTCAGTCTCCTCTTTCCCAGGCTAAACACACCCAGCTCCTCCAACCATTCCTCATTGTGGGAGCATTCAGGGATGCAGGAGAGGATATATTGTTTGATTATAGCCTTTCCGACTTGGGTAAACAAGTTCACAATTTAGCAGAGTAACATTCCCCCTTTTAAACTCACAGCGGATGCATTTGCTCAGACTCGCTAAAGCCTCTATAATATCTGTTCTGGTATTTCCCCCTTATTCCCTCATAAAAGATAAGACAAGACACGACACAGTCTTCTATAAAAGTATAAAAAGAGTTTACTCACATTCTGTTCACAGTCGGATCCCAGAAGGCAGACTTAGCTTAGAAAAGTAACAGACACCTGGAAACTATCTCATAAGGAGACAGTCCCTCTGTTTTTTTTTTTAAATAATATTTATTCAAATTTTCAAGATACAAAAACATTTAAAGCATAAACAAACAAAAACAGAAAAAAGAAAAAAAAGAAAAAAAAAGAAGAGAGAGAGAAATATACAAGATTCAAAATAGCTTCATTTCATTATCTTGTGTCTTAGACCTCCTCATACCTCCTTTTTTTGTATTCCAATTTAATCATTGTTTCAGCAAATTCTTCCCATAATTATATAAAAAAAGAATAATTTATCTTAACAATCTATTTCAAATTTATCAATATTATCTTTAACTTAATCTTTACTTTCCAAACCATATACCTTTAAATTTAGACTCTAAATTATATTTATACTTATTACCTTCAAATCTTTCTACTAAAGCCAATTATTTCCTTTCCGCCACAATCTATTATTTCACAAATGTTACTCAGAAATAACCAAATATATATATATAAAAGTTCTCTTCTAGTTTTGTCCATCATCCCTTTCTTCTTGGTTTCGGGTTGCGTCCATCCTTACTTCCCTTTAATCTTAATTTTCAATCTGGTGTTCTAATGTCTGAGGCTCTCAAGTCACTTCCATGCCACCTCTGCAGATTTTCTTGTTCCTGGTTGTGATGCGACGCTTTCTTGTCCCTTGTTGAAGTCTTTCGTACTTTCTTCCCCTTCTCCTTGGGGAGTGGATCTCTGGGAAGTTCCATACAGTCATAGTCTCCATTTTCATTTGTCAGGTTGTTCCATTCCCCCCAGTTCCACTCCCCATTGTTAAATTTATAATCCAAACGGTAGTTGCTCCAAAAGTGCTTGTTCTCTTGTTTCACAGTCCCACTAGAGCTAAGCATCCCCTTAACTCCAGAAGTTTGCAGACACCCTTTGGATTCAACGACATTAGATCTCTCATTTTGTAACTTTTGAGGTATAATAGCAATCTCTTCTGTCTCCCACTGCCCTTGGGTTTGCTTTAAGTCAGTTTCCTGGGTCAATTGTTGTAAGGTTTCACTCTCTTCTTCTCCTGTCAATCCATACTTTCTAGCTATAGCAGTCATGGCATCCAGTTTCTCATCTACCAAGTTCATACCCTCCTGCAGCTGCTCCAGCATAGCATTCACTTTAACAAGGGCAGCAAGAAAAACTTCCTTCCTGCTCATTTTTAGTCAAGGTCAAATATCTGGTCTCACGCTGATTTCCACAGCTGTTATGTCTCCTTGTGGACTGCAACAAAGAAACTAACAAACTCACTCTAGAGGGCAAAACTTCTGTTCACCTCCATCTTTAAAATGTATCAAACAAAGGAAAATTTACTTTCAATTTTCCAATACTTTGTTTCCTTGCAAAAAGCACAAGCAGAAAGCGACATTAAAGTCTATTTGTTTCTCTTTTGTTTCTATCCATCCAAATCCGTTTCCTTCAAAGAATCTGTCCTGACGTCCCATCCCCAGGTTGGGGGCAATGGAAATTTATTGCTTTACTTTCTATCTGCAGGATTAGATAGTCAAAGTTCTTTTGCCCCCTTTCCTCCTGCCGTCAAGGGGGTTTTAATGGTCATAGGTGCCGGAAATTTCAATCTTTGAATCAAATTCAAGGCTAATTAGTTTATACGATCTTTGCTTCAGTCTGTTTACAAAAAACAGGAGGCAGACTTCCTTTTTATACCTTCCCGCTTCGTACCTAATTCGAATTTTTTTTTTCCTTAATCCAATCCTCCGTTTTTACTCACGGGTACTTGTTTAAAGTCCAAATGTCATCAGGAAAAAGCCGGCGCTCTCCGTCGATGGCTGTGCGGCTTCCCTCCGTGAAAATAGCAATCGGTTCGTTTGCACCACGCTGCTCACCCCACTTCACTCCGGAGCACCAAAAAAGGGTTTCCCGGCGAGTAGGGGAGGCGCTCTCAGTGCTCCGCCGAACCCCACGTCCCCAGGCTCCTCCACCTGGGGTTTCTAGCAGGTCCCCACCTTCGCCGCGGTGGGAAGACCCGATTTTCACGGAGTCCGTTCCTCCAGTCGGAGGAACTCCGCCATTCGACGATGGCGCCAACCCGGAAGAGACAGTCCCTCTGGAGGCCAAGAGAACATCTTTGGCTAAGCGGACGTTGTTTCTTTGATGCATGTAGTCAAAGAGAGAGAGATGGCTGCCCTGCCCTGTGCTTTTGTCATTACCTGCACAGGTGAGGCCACGCCCACCTCTAGTCACATGCAGAGGAAGTCTGTCCCAGCCCAGAAGGCAACAGGAAGTTGACCTGCTGGCTGGACAAACATTCCTCCCCTTGTGTAAACATGTTCACTCTAGGAATGTTGTACTCGACTGCTCTTGTGTTTCACATCCCTCACTCATAAGGCTTGGTTTCCAGGCCCTTGTTCATCTTGGTTTCCCTCCTCTGTACGTCTTCCAGTGAGGAGTCTTTCTGGCCCTACCTGGGGTCAGCTGCATGCAAGCAGATACTCTACTGCTGAGCTACAGACCTTCGGCCTGTCTGGAGAAGACAACTTGCATGTGTTGTAGGTGTAAGATTATTTATCAATGGCCAACTCATAAAAATGTCAGCTTGCAGCAAATCAAGTAAACATAATAAGTGAATTTGCTGGAGGCAAAACTCAGAGGGCCTGGCTGAGTCCTGCCTGTCTTCCTAAGGCCTCATCCAGATACCGTTTTTATGGCATGCATTCATGGCAATTTGTGCCCATGGTGGGATCTAGGCAGTTACGCAGGGGGTCCCACTCTCAAGACTGTTTTGGCTTGTTAAGGAAAATATTCCAGTGTGAGAGACTACTCAAGAGCCTAGCTGGTTGGGGTGCAAGTCCTCCGCAGGTCCATGCACTCAGTAAAAGGGAAGCTCCAGCCAAGTAATTTGCAGCAAAGCAGCTGTCAGTAGACCATGATTTTTATTGTTGCACAACAGGTCCCCCCAGGAGTGAGAACCCCCAGCATGGGGTGACGTCCTCTTTTAAAACTTCCCTTTCCCCCCCAGAATACACTTCGAGAGGCATCACTGATACATCATCACTACATCACTGGCATGTCACAAGTGGGGAGGGGTCTACAAGGCTTACACAAGTCCAACATTAGGTCACTTTATCAGACCCCTTTCCCAACACCTCTCAAGTCCCCATCACCAAAAGAACAATAAAACTCTTTCCATCTCCTTGCCCTCAGGACTGGTCTGGAGATGGGCTTTCAGAACACCGGACTTGCTCAGCTGCCTCTGGGGATGTCTAGTGTTGCCCCCCTGGTCGCTCCCTGGGTGGGGGGCCATGTCCCTGCTCTTACGCTTGGGGAATTATGGCGGGATGCCCTGTTCCTGCTGCCTGCGTGATTTCCTGCTTCTTGGTTCGTGGAGGGAGGTGGAGCCCAAATTCACCTTTCTGCAAGGATTAAAATGTCACTGGAATGAGGAGAGTCGGCTAAAGTATGGATTTCCTACGAATTTATAAATTTATAAATAAAGTATGGATTTCCTACGAATTTATAAATTTGAGCTGTCAAGTCGAAAGGATACACAGAGGCATAATATCTGTAACATTGTAACAACTTTAAAGATGTGTCTCCCCGCCCCTGCCCCACCGGTCATTTCCGTAACAGGCTGCAAGGGTTTTGGGACTGGGCATCTTGCTTCACTCACAGTTGATTCTGTTGCTACCTACTGAAATCCTGTAACTTTTCATATCACGAAGGTTTGGGGTGGAGATGGCAGGAGTGTGGTGACCATTCCAAGCAGCCGGCCTTCTGGATGGAATTGGAGGGGGAGATCAGAAACAAACAAGAAGGCTGGGATTATGTGGCTGTTTCTTCCAGGTTAGGATTTCTGCACTAGGAAAGGAGTGATGGTGTTCCAGCTTTTATTTTTCTCTGCTGGTTATTGGGATGAAATACACTTTTGTTTCTTCTTACCGTGCTCTCAAGGTTGTTAATCCACTTAGTGCGTGTGTGTGTTATACACATGTACAAAATAGTAATATTTATATGAAACACACACCAATTCTGTTCTATTTTGTAAAGTATTTATTTATATGTGTTCTTCAGGGTTAGGCCACTTAGAGACCTGCATGGTGACAAGCGACTAATCAGTTTAATTAATTAATAAGTTGCTTGCTTACTTAATTGATCAACAATAACAACTCTGGGGGAGCGTCGCGCAGCAACTAGTAAAATGGAACGATGTTTGGATGGGCCAGGATGAATCCACCGCTAACCCACTATTGTTGCATCTGTGACACGTTGCAGAATCATTGCACCGTGGAATCGTGGCCTTGGAAGGGACCTGCCAAAAGTCACCCAGTCCAGCCCACCCCAATACAGGAATAAAACACCCACAAAAAACAGGAGTTTGAAGGGGCCCCGAAATCCCTGATTTCAGAACAGCTCGGGGAAAATGGGGAAACCAACCAGGAAATATTCCTGGAGAAAGAGTTCTCTTTGGTGTGAAATTTATTGTGTGGCATTTAATGGACCATCAACTGCGGGAACAGTCTGGAATGTCTGTTAAAGGCAAAGGGTCTTCTGGATGATCTGTTTATCGAACATTTGCCCTGATTCATATTCATTTGCAGACAGAGAGGACAGTGTTGGCTATTTAATGAGCACTCATTCTGATTTGTTTGTGGAGGACTTAGATGAGATGGCGTCAAAGCAACCCTTATCCCACACTTTCCAGTACATTTCATATCGCAAAATAGTCTGGGATTTTTTGTGGGGGGGAAGAAGAGAAGCAGGTTCAGTTGTGTTACACTTTCCAATCAACTGTAACTGTGCAACCTGAATTTGCTGACATGTGATTGTGACAGCTTGGCAATGCCCTCGGGGACGCTTTAGGCAATCTTTGTTAACCCTGAACCCCAAAGTTTGGGACCCCCTCCAAAACTTTGGCACCAGTTTGGAGGGGATCCTAAATTTTGGGGTTCGGGTTAATGAAGCTTTCGGCAGCCGCCCCCAACCTGCCACCTTCCAGTTCTTTTGGACTATTGCTCTTGTCAGCCAGCAGATCCCAATTACCCAAGCCAGCCGCTTCAAGTTACAAGAAAGGAAATCGTGTCTAATGTTAGGGAGAACATTCTGATGGTAAGATCCACTTGGTAGTGGAACAGACTCCCTCAGAAGTTTAGTCGTTTGGTGGTGTCCACCTCTTCATGACCCCATGGACCAGAGCACGCCAGGCCCTCCTGTCTTCCACTGCCTCCCCCAGTTTGGTCAAACTCATGCTGGTAGCTTCGAGAACACTGTCCCACCATCTCGTCCTCTGTCGTCCCCTTCTCCTTGTGCCCTCCATCTTTCCCAATATCAGGGTCTTTTCCAGGGAGTCTTCTCTTCTCCTGAGGTGGCCAAAGTCTTGGAGCCTCAGCTTCAGGATCTGTCCTTCCAGTGAGCACTCAGGGCTGGTTTCCTTCAGAATGGAGAGGTTGGATCTTCTTGCAGTCCATGGGACTCTCAAGAATCTCCTCCAGCACCATAATTCAAAAGCATCAATTCTTTGGCGATCAGCCTTCTTTATGGTCCAGCTCTCACTTCCATACATCACTACTGGGGAAACCAGAGCTTTAACTATACAAACCTTTGTTGGCAAGATATCCAACCTTTTTTAAAAACCCAAGTCTTTTGCTGTGATTCCCTGCATTGCAGGGGTTGTGCTAGATGACATTTGGGGTTCCCTGCCAACTCTACCGTTGTATGATTTCATAGTCCAAAAATATCTGGAGGGGCCTCGGTTGGAGAAGGCCGAGGCAGGAGGAAGTTTTTGGAATGACTTCAGCGGAAAATTGCATAACGGGAGACTATCTGTCCTGATATTTTATGATAGGGCATTTATAAATATACACACAAAATACAGCTTGGCAGTTGCAATTAATATGGCCTGCTTTGGGGGATATATGCAACTTCATTTCAGCATTTACTCTGCTGTGGGCTAATTGGGACTCAGTTGCCTACACTGGCTCTCGCAGACAATAGAAATCGATGGAGTCACCTTTAGAAATCCTTTGCTGCCACCTGGTGGTTCTGCGTAGGTCTGAGCAAGAAGTCACCATTCACCGTGAAAAGCCGCCTCCTCTGTCAGCTGTATTTCGTTGGCAAGCAGAAGCACTTTGTTCATGTGCAGGAACAGTCAGCAAACTCATTAGCCAAGCAGCAAAATGATAAGTAATTCAACAAGAAGAAAAAATAATTAGTTAAATTCTTATTCGTTGAGAATTAAAAGTCTTAAAATTCCAAGGGAATTTTACTCGCTTCTCTTGGGTTCCATATTTCATGGAGTCATAGAATTGTAGGGTTGGAAGGGACCACCAAGGGGTATCTAGTCCAACCCCCCAACATTGCAGGAGTCAAAGCTACAGAATACCTGACGGTGAGCCAGATTGCAACAACAACAACAACAAGAACAACATATTACTTATACCCTGCCCATCTGGCTGGGTTTCCCCAGCCACTCTGAGCAGCTTCCAACAGGAGATTAAAAATACATTAAAACATCAATCATTATATATATAAAAAAACTTCCCTGAACAGGGCTGCCTCAGGATGTCTTCTAAACGTCAGATAGTTGTTTATTTCTTTGACATCTGATGGGAGGGCGTTCCACAGGGCGGGTGCCACCACCGGGAAGGCCCTCTGCCTGGTTCCCTGTAACTTGGCTTCTCGCAGCGAGGGAACCACTAGAAGGCCCTCGGTGCTGGACCTCAGCGTCCGGGCTGAACGATGGGGGTGGAGATGCTCCTTCAGGTAAACTGGACCGAGGCTGTTTAGGGCTTTAAAGGTCAGCACCAACACTTTGAATTGTGCTCGGAAACGTACTGGGAGCCAATTTAGGTCTTTCAAGACCGGTGTTATGTGGTCTCGGCAGCCGCCCCCAGTCACCAATCTAGCTGCTGCATTCTAGATTAGTTGTAGTTTCTGGGTCACCTTCAAAGGTAGGCCCACGTAGAGCTCATGGCAGTAGTTCAAGCGGGAGATAACTAGAGCATGCACCACTCTGGCGAGACAGTCCGCGGGCAGGTAGGGTCTCAACCTGCGTACCAGATGGAGCTGGTAGACAGCTGCCCTGGACACAGAATTAACCTGCGTCTCCATGGACAGCGGTGAGTCCAAAATGACTCCCAGGCTGTGCACCTGGTCCTTCAGGGGCACAGTTACCCCATTCAGGACCAGGGAATCCCCCACACCTGCCTGCCCCCTGTTCCCCAAAAACAGTACTTCTGTCTTGCCAGGATTTAACCTCAATCTGTTAGCTGCCATCCATCCTCCAACCAATTCTTATTCTTATTCTATTTCATGATTTTTTTATGCCACTTGGTTGTTTAAAAAAAGCCCCTCAAAGTGGTTTATTTATTTATTTTTGAAATTTTGCACACACACACCCAAAATGCACCTAGAACAGCAGCCCCTCTGCCGCCCCCCCCCCCAATGCTACACCACTGAGGCAGCGGAGGGAACATGAACAAAATTAAGAGTAAAATTCAGGGACCAGATGCACAAAGGCCATGTCTCATTAAGTGACTTAGGAAGTTGGGCAGCGCCAGAGAGATCTGGGCGAGTCTCCCTGTTCTTGACAAAGCTTGACTTGGGCGCATGAAAACGGAAATTACTTGAGGAAGCTCCAAGTGTGTCTGGTATTCCTAGTGCAGCTTATTTGAATGTTTCACTCAGCAGAACATGGGGGGGGGGAAGCTACATCTCTCAGTGGTGCAGGATTCTTAAATACGCCTCTTACTGCTGAAAATTACCAACAGAGCCCTGAGAGTTTGAATCGGTGGATCCCAAACTTGTTCAGGGCACTGCCTCCTTGGTTCCACGAAAAGAAAATACGGTATTTTTTGCTCTATAAGACTCACCTTTTCCCTCCTAAAAAGTAAGGGGAAATGTGTGTGCGTCTTATGGAGCGAATGCAGGCTGTGCAGCTATCCCAGAAGCCAGAACAGCAAGAGGGATTGCTGTTTTCACTGCGCAGCAACCCCTCTTGCTGTTCTGGCTTCTGAGATTCAGAATATTTTTTTTCTTGTTTTCCTCCTCCAAAAACTAGGTGTGTCTTGTGGTCTGGTGCATCTTATAGAGCGAAAAATACGGTAAATCAAAAAGCCAGATCCAGAACAGCAGTTTGCACAGACCACTCAGGAATATAATAATGCATTAGCATTAAAAACAGCAACAGTTACTTGCACACTTTATTCAAAATCCGATTAAAACTGCTTGGTTTAATCGATGAAGTTAAATTGATGAACAATACCAGCTTATCAAGATCTGAGAGTCATTTGCACCTTCAGAGCCCCTTGCCCCCCCTTGCCTCTTAGCGCCCCCAGATAGCCCCCCACACCCCAGCGGGCACCATTGGGGGACCACTGGTTTAGACATTTGTTGTTGTTCAGTCGTTTAGTCGTGTCCGACTCTTCGTGACCCCCTGGACCAGAGCACGCCAGGCACTTCTGTCTTCCGCTGCCTCCCGCAGTTTGGTCAGACTCCTGGTAGCTTTGAGAACACTGTCCCACCATCTCGTCCTCTGCCGTCCCCTTCTCCTTGTGCCCTCCATCTTTCCCAACATCAGGGTCTTTTCCAGGGAGTCTTCTCTTCTCAGGAGGTAGCCAAAGTCTTGGAGTCTCAGCTTCAGGATCTGTCCTTCTAGTGAGCGCTCAGGGCTGATTTCCTTAAGAATGGATATGTTTGACCTTCTTGCAGTCCATGGGACTCTCAAGAGTCTCCTCCTGCACCACAATTCAAAAGCATCCATTCTTCGGTGATCAGCCTTCTTTATGGTCCAGCTCTCACTTCCATACATCACTACTGGGAAAACCAGAGCTTTTACTATACGGACCTTTGTTGGCAAGGTGGTGTCTCTGCTTTTTAAGATTTAAGATTTGTCATTGCTTTTCTCCCAGGAAGCAGGCATCTTTTAATTTCATGGCTGCTGTCACCATCTGGAGTGATCATGGAGCCCAAGAAAGTAAAATCTCTCACTGTCTCCATTTCTTCCCCTTCTATTTTCCAGGAGGAGATGGGCCCAGTGGCCATGATCTTCATTTTTTTGATGTTGAGCTTCAGACCATATTTTGCGCTCTCCTCTTTCACCATTAATAATAATAATAATAATAATAATAATAATAATAATAATAATACTTTTTATTTATACCCCACCCTCCCCAGCCAAGGCCGGGCTCAGAGTGGCTTACAAGCAATAATAAAAACAAGTTGAATGATTACAACTTAAAAACAAAATTAAAATACAACAATAAAATATTGAAACATTAAAATATTAAAATGTAGCCTCCTCGCAGGAGGAGAAGGAAAAAAAGAAAGAAAAATTATTATTATTATTATTATTATTATTATTATTTATTACCATCATGGAGCCTCCATGGTCGGAGGCAGTCTATATTGAGATACCCATTGCTGGTGGCAAACCACAGAGTGTAGCTGTTCTTGTGCCCCCTGATTCCAAGCTAGCTGGAAGGCTGTGGCTGGCTGCTTTAGGAAACCCTTTGCTAGACCTTGGGTGCTTCTGCGTGGAGATTTCAGCACATAAGTCAGGAAGGCAAGGCCGCCACTGTACCAGCAGCAACGGCTGGACCAAGAAATGGTTCCATCTCAAGTTGCTGCACCACAAGATCCTGGAGGGGCTATTCAGTCACAGACTTCTCCCCCTCCCCAACTCAGATGCATACTTTAAAGGACGTTGGTGTTGACCTTCCATTTTTGCATATACTTTCCTATACCTCCAAAAAGCTTAGGTATTCATTCCTCCACTTTATCCTCATAGCAGTCTTGTGAGATATGCTAGGCTGGGGGAGAGAGAGACTCTGGGTCAGGGGTAGGCAACCTAAGGCCTGGGGGCCGGATCTGGCCCAATCGCCTTCTCAATCCGGCCTGAGAATGGTCCAGGAATCAGTGTATTTTGACATGAGTAAAATGTGTCCTTTTATTTAAAATGCATCTCTGGGTTATTTGTGGGGCATAGGAATTCATTCATTCCCCCCCCCCAAAAAATATTGTCCAGGCCCCCCCCCAAGGTCTGAGGGACAGTGGACCGGCCCACGGCTGAAAAAGGTTGCTGAACCCTGCTCTAGGCCACTTCATTTCACGTCTCAGTCAAGATCTCCAGACACTCTAAGCCTGTAACACTCTAACCACTCCACCACACTGCCTCGACTACCTCTTCTTGCTTAGATAGATGCTCATTTGAATTTGCATTTCAAAAAATGCACACCATTGAGAATGCCTGCTTTGGTGCTTGAGCACTAGCTCAGCTCTAAACTCCCTGCGTGGTCCTAAGCAAGACAAGTCCTTCTTCTGACCAAGAGGCTCTCCAGAATTTCAGACTGGAGCGTGGGCTTCTCCAGAGGTGGCAAAGGAGAGCAGTTGCCTCTCCTTGGATGAATCAAAATAAAACAGCTTTTGTTTTGAAAAGAGAGTAATTCTAGCATTTGTTGAACTTGAGATTCGCAGGCAAAATATGTCATTTCCGTAGGCTCAGAAACCTGTTTGTTTTTTAGCGTCTTGCAAGCCACATGGATTTGTGCCTATGCAACAGTTGCAGTGCATGCGGCTGGATCTCCAGGGCACTCAAAATGCCAAGGCTGAGTCCCTCTTGATAAGCGATCATCTTTGCTGGGAGCCTTTTATACGTCTGGGGATAAACCTCTTATGCGATCAAGGCTACAGATGTCTTCCTTCCCTCAATCCACTTTCGGGAGTTAAGGAGAGGCGGAGGCAGCGGCTTGGTTGCTGCTCCCTCTCCTGCCCTCTGCTTTGTGCTGGGATTGTGCACCAGGCCTGGAAGGAACTGGTCCTCCTCGTGAGTAGGGCTGGGAAGGAGGTTGCAGCGCATGCCAGGAATGAGTGTGGAAAGAGGCCTAGAAGTTAGATTTATGAAGGATCTGAGAGAGTTGTCTGGAAAGGGAAGCCATACTTGACCCATGAGGCTCAGATGCGATGATACCAGCTTAGTCAAAATCTGCAAGAGCATCGTTGGTTATTTGACAATGGTGAGAAACTGAGTCTTTAGTGTCATCATCCTGGTCCTGTGGAACTCTCTGACACTGGAGATTCAGTGGGAACCTTCTGTGCCAAACTTTTAAATGCCTGCCTATGCCAGCAATTAAGAATTAATGCTTTCACAATGGAAGGTGACTACTGGCTGGTGAGCTTGATGTCAATACCAGGAAAGTTCCCAGAACAGATAACTCAGCAGTCTGCGAACACTTAGAAAAGGATGCTGTGATTACTAAAGACCCCAGTATGAGTTTCTCAAAAAAAAGTCCAGCTCTGAGGGGCTTCTGGCAGTTCCCTCGCTGCGAGAAGCCAAGTTACAGGGAAGCAGGCAGAGGGCCTTCTCGGTGGTGGCACCCTCCCTGTGGAACGCCCTCCCATCAGATGTCAAAGAGAACAACAACTACCAGACTTTTAGAAGACATCTGAAGGCAGTCCTGTTTAGGGAAGCTTTTAATGTTTAATAGACTATTGTATTTTAATATTCTGTTGGAAGCTGCCCAGAGTGGCTGGGGAAACCCAGCCAGATGGGCGGGGTACAAATAAATTATTATTATTATTATTATTATTATTATTATTATTATTATTATTATTATTATGTCATGCCAGATGAATCTCATTTCTTTTTCTCTATTTTTGGTAGTGTTACAAGCTTGGTGGCTCAGGAGAATGCAGTGGACATAACGTATCTTGATTTCAGTAGGGCTTTGGGCAATGTTGCCCGTGATATTCTTGTGAGGAAGCTGGTAAATTGTAGGCTGGGCGAGGTAACTGTTGGGTGGATTTGTAGCTGGTTGACTGACCAAACCCAAAGAGTGCTCATTATTGGTTCCTTGTCATCCCCTGTGAAATAGTGACAAGTGGGGTGCCGCAGGGTTCTGTCCTAGGCCCATTGTTGTTCAATGTCTTTATAAATGACTTGGGTGAAGGAATTGAGGGGATGCAGATGGCAGCAAACTGGAAGAGGTATCTAATGCCACAAAATACAGAACTGGAATTCAAATTGGAGAACTGGGTCCTTAGGAGGGACAGTTGAAGGAGTCAGGTATGTTTAGCCTGGAGAAGAGGAGACTGAGAGGAGAAATGAGAGCCACCTTTACTATCTCAAGGGCTGTTACATGAAAGATGGAGCAAGCTAGTTTTCTGCTGTTCCAGAGGGTAGGACTCGAACCCATGGCTTCAAGTTACAAGAAGGGAGATTCCAACTGAACAAGAGCTGTTCAACAGTGAAAGCTTTCAACTTTGTAGGCAGGTGGTGGACTCTCCTTCCTTGGAGGTTTTGAAGCAGAGGTTGGGTGGCCATCTGTCATGGATGCTTTCGTTGAGATGCCTGCATTGCAGAGGGTTGGACTAGATGACCCCTGGGTAATCTGGGGAATAGATGGCACCTTGGGTAGAACTGCCTTCCTGTGTCAATCCATATGAACTTGACTAAGCAGGCATCTCAGTGCCATGTATAGCTTCGTCTCCCTCCCAATAAAGAGATTATATATTCAGTGACACAATAACAGATCCTCTTGCTGGCTATTGTTCCCTGTTGAAGGAGAATTACATGAAAATGATGTACAGATGGTACACAACACCAGTGCAGTTAGGGAAAAATGTACAAAACTAGTTCAAATATATGTTGGAAGTGTAAGGAAAAGGAGGGGACATTTTATCACATGTGGTGGGATTGTAAGGTAATTAAATTTTGGGGGGAAATGATATACAACGAATTGAAGAAAATGTTCCATTTAACATTTGTTAAAAGCCCTGAAGCATTTTTATTAGGGATTGTAGGGAAAGATCTGCCAAAAAAGCTGAAAAACATCTTCATGTATGCAACAACGGCCGCGAGAGTTTTAATAGCACAAGGATGGAAGGCTGAAGAAACCCCAACTAAAGAATCACGGCAAGAAAAATTGATGGACTATGCAGAACTGGCAAAACTGACCTATAAGCTACGGGACAAGGATAACTGTGACTTTAAGGATGAAAGGGAACCCTTTACAAAGTATCTGAAGACGCAACAAAGCGAACTGGACTCTTTGGCTGGTTTTGAATAAACACTCACAAACTTTTTATTGATAATAATCAGCTAAATAGTTTGAGGATCTATACAGTTGTGTAACATGCAGAAAATAGCATTTTTAGAGAAATCAAAGACTGGAACTGAGGGAAGTCGGGGGTGGGGGTGGGAGGAAAAATAGGGGGGAACTAAGGATGATATGTTTCTGGATAATATGTTTTGTTTTAATTTTGAACAAAAAAGTTATTTTTTAAAAAAGAACCTCTTGCTGCCTCACCTGCAGGATAGGGCCCTTGTGTCTCGCAGGATAACAGCACAGCCTCCTTTCCCAGCCCTCTGCACTCTTTCCTTGCAGGGTGCCTAGAACTGGAAAACGGCTGCTATAAAAAGGACACATCAAAAGCTTTCCATGATAAATCGCTGAATTTGTTTCCAAAAAGCTCAGGCTGGTTTTTTTTTTTTCCTTTTTATTTTAATCAGCAGCATCTATTTAAAATCCATAATCCAACCCAAACATAACCTTGTCTCTGTTCTGTGCCAGGGCAACTTAATTTAATAGCTGGGAAACATGACAAGCTGCTCCCTACAACTCTTCTCTTCCTCGCCACCCACCTCCCCTCCGTCTCTCCGGGAATAAAAAGATTATGCAGGGCACGGAGAACAGGAAAGAGCAAAGTTTTTACCCCTCTCATGGCAGCAGAACATGTGGACTTCCATTGAAGCTGAATGCTGGAAGATCCAGGACAAAAGAAAGTCCTTCATTTTTTAAAAAAATTTTTTTTAATAATATTTATTCAAAATTTTAAAGGTTACAAAAATAAAAAATAAAAAAATAAAAATAAAAAGACAAAAAATACAATCAATAAAAAAAGAACAAATCAAACCTTTACATAGCTTTCTTTCCTTTACTTATTTCCTTGACCTCCTCACACCTCCCATTTTTGTATTCTAATTCAAATTGTTATTTCAGTAAATCCTTCCAACCTTGTTTTTATCTTAATAATTTGTCTTAATATACTATAATTTTACGTTCTCTCTTTCATCAATTCATTTTTACTTAATCCTTTATGTCATTTCTGCCAAAACCACATAATTTTCTTTTTCCAACATCTTTCTAACAATCCTTAATTTTACAGTATTTTTGAAGATAAGCTTTAAATTTTTTCCAATCTTCTTCCACCGACTCTTCTCCTTGGTCCTGGATTCTGCCAGTCATCTCAGCCAGTTCCATGTATTCCATCACCTTCATCCAAAAGAAAGTCCTTCAGAGGCAGTGATGGCTTTAATAATAATTAAATAATAATTAAATAATTCATTATTTATACCCCGCCCATCTGGCTGGGTTTTCCCAGACACTCTGGGCGGCTTCCAACAAAAGATTAAAAATACATTAAAACATCAGTCATTAAAAATCTCCCTAAACAGGGCTGTCTTCTAAACGTCAGATAGTTGTTTATTTCTTTGACATCTGATGGGAGGGTGCCACCACCGAGAAGGCCCTCTGACTGGTTCCCTGTAACTTTGCTTCTCGTAGGGAGGGAACAGCCAGAAGGCCCTCAGTGCTGGACCTCAGTGTCTGGGCTGAACGATGGGGGTGGAGACGCTCCTTCTGGGCCGAGGCCGATGAGGGCTTTAAAGGTCAGCATAGTATCATAGAATCATAGAGTTGGAAGAGACCCCAAGGGCCATCGAGTCCAACCCCCTGCCAAGCAGGAAACACCATCAGAGCACTCCTGACATATGGTTGTCAAGCCTCTGCTTAAAGACCTCCAAAGAAGGAGACTCCACCACACTCCTTGGCAGCAAATTCCACTGTCGAACAGCATCTACTGTCAGGAAGTTTTCCTAATGTTTAGGTGGAATCTTCTTTCTTGTAGTTTGGAGCCATTGCTCCGTGTCCGCTTCTCTGGAGCAGCAGAAAACAACCTTTCTCCCTCCTCTATGTGACATCCTTTTATATATTTGAACATGGCTATCATATCAACACTTTGAACTCGGAAACGTACTGGGAGCCAATGCAGGTCTTTCAAGACCTGTGTTATGTCCTTCAAAAGAGGATTGGACAAATTCATGGAGGACGAGGGGGCTATCAATGGCTACCAAGCACAATGGTTGTGTCCTGCCTCCTCTGTCAGAGGCCAGCAATGCTTCTGAACACCAATTGCTGGGAAAGGCAGGAGTGGAGAGGGCTTTTGTGTTAGGATGCTGGTTTCCCAGCCACTGTGACAGCAGAATGCTGGACCAGATGGGCCATTGGCCTGATCCAGCAGGCTCTTGTTGTGAGCAGCCTTTGCTCCTGTTTGCTGATCTTGGTATTGCTTGTTTAAAATTGGGAAGCCTGGATTTTGCACTTGCTGCAAGGGCTCACTGCCAGGCCAGGGACTTGACCGCTTCTGCAGAACACTTTTGCACGTTTTTGACATGGAGGAAATGGCAAAGGCTAGGCTTGCAGCCAAGATCTGAGCCGAATCCAGCCCTCTTTCCCAGCCCTTTCCCTTCCTGCCAGAAACACAGAGCCTTCCTTTGCCCAGGTCCCATCACAGAGCCAAACCATCCTTCTCAAAAGCTGCACTGTTGGTCACTGGCACCTTTGCCACAAGCACCTATGAATGTTTGTGACATCACAACAGTGCACCCAATGGCAAACTGAGTCAAGGTGATTTTTCAGGGAGGCAACAGCCATTTTTAGAAATGATTTTAAGGTAGCTAGCAAGACCAGCTTAACATTAGCATGCGGTTCCAAGTGTGTGTGTGTGTGGGGGGGGGACATGATTGCCTGGGTGTGGGGAGGGTGAAATATTTTAACTCTTGATACCTGCTGAGGAATCATCCTTACTCTGGGAGTTTTCAGCAGGTGGAAGCCCATGGGAGGGGAATTATTTGTAGGGCTAAATATTTTTCATGAATAAATACCTTCCAGACACCATTGCTATATATATATATGTTACAAAAGGTGGAGATTCCAGCCTAAGCCCTGTATCTGCTTCAAAAGTTCCAGAGCTGGAGTGGAGGAGCAAGGATACCTGCAGACCAGGAAATATGTTGAGTCCAGTGTTTCCCAGACTTTTGGGGGCCAACTCCCCCTTGGTTCCATAAACTCACCCCCAGTGCTCCCTAACATATAAAAAGCATTGTTCAAAATAGTGGTTTGCACAGCCCACTAAGGAAGATAATAACACAACAAGATTCAAAATAGGGACAATTAATTGCTCATTTATCCAAAATCCAATTCACAGAATTATAGAACTGCCATGGATAGGCAACCTAAGGCCCAGGGGCCAGATGCGGCCCAATCGCCTTCTCGATCTGGTCTGCGGACGGTCTGGGAATCAGTGTGTTTTTATTTGAGTATAATGTGTGCTTTGATTTAAAATGCATCTCTGGGTTATTTGTGGGGCATAGGAATTCGTTCATTTTATTTTTCCCACAAAATATAGTCTGGCCCTCCACAAGGTCTGAGGGACAGTGGGCCGGCCCCCTGCTGAAAAAGTTTGCTGACCCTGCCTAGTCCAACCCCCTGCAATAAGACTATTTAGCTTAATTAATTCAACCAAGTGGATCCACTTGACCCAGTCGTATTGGCTTTTCAAACTCTGATACAGTGGTACCTCGGGTTACATACGCTTCAGGTTACAGACTCCGCTAACCCAGAAATATTACCTCGGGTTAAGAACTTTGCTTCAGGATGAGAACAGAAATCGTGCTCCGGCGGCACGGTGGCAGCAGGAGGCCCCATTAGCTAAAGTGGTGCTTCAGGTTAAGAACAGTTTCAGGTTAAGAACGGACCTCCGGAACGAGTTAAGTTCTTAACCCGAGGTACCACTGTAGCCATTTACACCTTCAAGACTTCCCCCTTGTCTGTTAGCACACCCAAGTAATACCACTGACCTCTGGAAGTCACAGAATTGTAGAGTTAGAAGGGATCTCAAGGGTCATCTAGCTCAGCCCCCTGCAATGCATTGAGAAACTGAAGCATCCATGTCAGATGGCCACCCAACCTCTGCTTGAAAACCTCCAAGGAAGGAGAGTCCACCACCTCCCGAGGAAGTCCATTCCACTGACAAATAGCTCAGAAAGTTCTTCTTGATGTTTAGTTGGAATCTCCTTTCTTATAATTTGAATCTGTCAGTTTGGGTCTTACCCTCCAGAGTAGGAGAAAATAAGCTGGTTCCATCTTCCATGTGACAGCCCTTGAGATATTTGAACATAATATCTCCTCTGTCTAGTGATGTATGGAAGTGAGAGCTGGTCCATAAAGAAGGCTGATCGCCGAAGAATGGATGCTTCCAGTTACAGATAGGTAGCCGTGTTGGTCTGCCATAGTCAAAACAAAATAAAAAAATTCTTTCCAGTAGCACCTTAAAGACCAACTAAGTTAGTTCTTGATATGAGCTTTCGTGTGCATGCACACTTCTTCAGATACACTGAAACAGAAGTCACCAGACCCTTCTATATAGTGAGAAGGTGGGGAGGGGTATTACTCAGAAGGGTGGTGGGAATGGGTGATTGGCAGATAGCTGTCATGAGCCTGTTGACGACTCTTAACGACTGCAATAGTCTTACAGGAAAAAGCAAGGGGTGAGAAGGTGAAAAATGGCTTTGTCATGTATAATGAGATAAGAATCCAATGTCTTTGTTCAGACCAGGTCTCTCCATGGTTTAAAGTTTGGTAATAAGTTGCAATTCAGCAGCTTCTCTTTCCAGTCTATTTCTGAAATTCCTTTGTAATAGAACAGCTACTTTGAGATCTTGTATAGAATGTCCTGGGAGATTGAAGTGTTCTCCTACTGGTTTCTCTGTCTTGTGATTGTGGTGCTGGAGGAGACTCTTAAGGAGACTCCCATGGACTGCAAGAAGATCCAACCTCTCCATTCTGAAGGAAATCAGCCCTGAGTGCTCACTGGAAGGACAGATCCTGTAGCTAAGGCTCCAAGACTTTGGCCACCTCATGAGAAGAGAAGACTCCCTGGAAAAGACCCTGATGCTGGGAAAGATGGGGGGCAGAAGGAGAAGGGGACGACAGAGGACGAGATGGTGGGACAGTGTTCTCGAAGCTACCAGCATGAGTTTGACCAAACTGCGGGAGGCAGCGGAAGACAGGAGTGCCTGGCATGCTCTGGTCCAGGGGGTCACGAAGAGTCAGACACAACTAAATGACTAAACAACAACAAGAACAACCTCCTCTGTCTCCTCTTTCCCAGACTAAAGATACCCAACTGCCTCATCCCTTGGTTTCCAGACCCTTGATCATCCTGGTTGCCCTCCTCCGCCCATGTTCCAACTTGTCAACATGCTTCTTAAATTGTGGCGCCCAGAACTGGACAGAGTGTTCCAGGCGTGGTCTGACCAAGGCCAGAGTGTCTCACAAGTCCAGCTTGCGTACTGTGCTTTTTGGTCCCTGCCTTTTATGAAATGTCAGCGCAGTGATTCATCTCTGGGACTGGAGCCATTTTCTCACCTGCAGGAGCAGAGGCTGCCAGTGTTGGAGGCAACAATCATTATTGTGCCCTTGGCTCCCTCGGGGTGGGAGCAGCACCTGGGCCCTGTGGGTTGGCAGATGGAAAACTCCGGAAGCTTTGCAGCATTTCTGATAATAATTGGGGACAGGCAGCATGTGCAGGGCCAGCTCAAACTAGCAACAGGCAGTCATGGAAAACGGACTCCTGTTAGTGGCTGCCCCAGTCCACATCTTCTGTCCGAAATAGGGTCCTGATGGAGGTGTATTGAATGAGGCATGTGTGGATATTACACTTGCTATCGGCTTAAGGAGACTAACAGAAGAGATCGTAAAGGAAAAAGAGAAATTATATGAACAAGATATGATGTGGCAACACCAAGATAAGACTGGATAGAATTATGAACTTTGTTTGGACTGATTGGGACTGATTTGGACATTAACACAGTAATAAGAAGATGATCTGAATCCCCCTTTGGATCTTGAAGTATGGGTTTCCCCAACAAAATTTAAAAAATTTGGCTTTGTAATTCGGAATTTATATGATGTGATTTAATTTGATGTGATTGGCCAGTTAATAAAAATTAACTGGCCAGTTAATAAAAATTAACTGGCCAGTTAAAAATGGCCAGTTAATAAAAATTATTTTTTAAAAAAATGAATGAGGCATACGGTGCAGAACATATTTCACAATACTGGGGTGTGTGTGTGGGTGTGTGGGTGTGGGTGTGTGTACCAGTGGTTCCTATAGGGAGCAGTGGAATTACTTAGGGGAGCACTAAGAGGCAAGGCAGCGGCAGGGGTGTGTCCCTCTGAGCACATGGATCGCTGATTTATGACTGACCCACTCAGAGGCTTGAGTGAAACGCCTTCATCGCTTCCTGTTTAAACTTTCTGCTCTTGCTGCTTTCAAAGCTCTTGCCTTGGTCATGACATTTGTATTTGCGGTTCTGAGTTGTCACAAAGTAGCCAGCCATTGGTAACAGCTATTGATTTTCTTATGAATTAGTTACCATACGTCTGTGGTAGCTGAAGGTGAAGGTTTGTGTATGTGTGGTGAGTAGTTTTGTATATTTAATTATTTTATGCTACAAATTTCCTTCACACTTACATTTTCATTAGGAAGGATGCATAAAAATATTTTTCATCCAATATTATTTGCCATATATATATATATATGCTACAAGATTAGTTCAGAGCATGCATTTATTTTTCTGTGCACCAATGAAACATACTCGTGCTTATAAAGTTACATTTTTTGGGAACCCATGGCTATAAATTGGATTTTGAATAAACGCACAATTAAATGTTACTGTTTTGAATTTTGTCATGTTGTGAACCTTCTTAGTAGGTGGTGTAAACAGCTATCCTGAATAACAGTTTTATAGGGTAGGGGGCACTACAAATGATTTTACGGAACCAGGGGGGCAGTGGCCATAATTAGTTTGGGAACCACTAACCTAGACAATGAAGCATGAAGTGCATGTGGAACTCCCTACCACAGGATGCAGTAATGACTATCAACCTGAACAGCTTAATGTCAGAAAGTTCTTGCTGAAGTTTAGTCAGAATCTCCTTTCTTGTAACTTGAAGCCACGGGTTCGAGTCCTACCCTCCAGAGCAGGAGAAAACAAACTTTCTCCCTTTTCCATGGGGCAGCCCTTTAGATATTTGAAGGTGGCCATCATATCTCCTCTCAGTCTTCTCTTTTCCAGACTCAACATACCCAGCTCCTTCAACCATTCCTCATAAGGCTTGGTTTCCAGGCCCTTGATCATCTTGGTCGCCCCCCTCTACGCACCTTCCAGCTTGTCAACATCCTTCTTAAATTGTGGTGCCCAGAACTGGACACAATAATCAGGTGTGGCCTGACCAAGGCAGAATAGAGTGGCATTATTATTTCCCTTGATCTGGACGCTAGACTTCTGTGGATGCAGCCTAGAATAGCATTAGCTTTTTTTTGCTGCTGCACCACACTGCTGACTCATGTGAAGCTTGGGGCCCACCAAGACCCCCAGATCCTTTTCACATGTACTGCATATGATCCCAACGGCCAGCTGTGGGTCAGTGAAACCTCTGGGCTTGGCCTGCTCCTGTTTCTTTCCCTTGCCTGCCCTCCAGCAAGACGGTCTGTGTTGCTATTCTGTGTGTTCCTGCATCACGCCACCCAAGAGCACACCATCGTTAAAGGTCTGTTGCTTCTTTGGCTAAGAGGCTATGTCTGGCAGCTTGTCTCTCACCCTTCTCTTCCTATCCCAGTTCTGGTTTAATCATAGCCCTTCCTCCTTCAGTCACACAGACCTTCTGCACAACTGCCTGCTCCTTTCTTATCGGCCAGTGTTCAGTTCTGTCTGGTTTCATTCACACGCCAGGCATTCTTTTAATTTGGATTTTGTTTATCAGTCACCTATCATCAAATACCTCAAAGCGATGTTGCAGCAAAAGGTTCAAGAATCAACAAAAGCTTCAAAAAAATGGAGGAATCGAGAGAGATATAGCCACACCGGCAGCATATCTCTTCTTTCTCGTATCCAAAAAATGCAAGAAGGGCTTTTACACTCACCAGAAGCTCAGCTCTGCCCTCGCCGGTCCTGGAAGGAGCCTTTTAAAAAGTCCCATATGCTCAGAGACTTTGTGCCTGTTCATTGGGGGAGATAGGAAGCCCAGAGCAGTTGTTCTTTAGATGTTCCTTTTATGAAGAGGCACGAAGTGAGACCATTGATCCCCTGCTGGTGAGGCTCGCTGACCTCCCGGAAAAGCAAAAATTTGTCCTTTTCCTGTGAGGCAAAGATCAGAAGATGACCCGGATGGTCGCCAGGTTCTGTGTACAGATCTGTAGGTGCAGACTATCCCCAGACCCAAACTAGTTCGTTAAGAAAATCCTCAAACTTGGTTCTATGGGGGACTCTCTGTGGTAGCTTATCTTAAAGTTTTAAGTGTCTATACGTTTATCGCATTTATAAATTTTAAATTTATGGTTGTACATTGTTTTAAATGTTTGTTTTCCTTCTGGGATTGTACCCCAAGTGTGTTTTATAAGCTGGTCTCCGACCGTAATAAATTATCTATTTAACAGCTTCAAAATTCTATATATGCAGAGAATTAAAAACAATTCGATATAAAAAGATAATTTCAAAAAGGTTCAAACTGGTGCACCTGTACAATCTGTTAGAACATACAAACGTAAGAGTAGGCTACTGGATCAGGCCAATGGCCCTTCTTGTCCGGCGTCATCTTCTCCCAGTGGCCAAGCAGGTGCCCATTATGGGAAACCTGCAAGCAGGATTCGAACACAAGAGCAACTTTCTCCCTGATCCGGCAGGCGCTTCTCATGGTCTTCTGTTCTTGTCCTGCCCAGTGCCTCTGCTGAATTCTCGGAAGGCCGTGAGGGCTGAGCATCCGGCCCCCTGCAAGAGTGGGGGTGGTGCTCTGGTGCTGGTCATAAGCTCCTTATCCCTCTCCCATGACCAGCTGTTGAATCCATCGCACAAAAAGCAGATTAGTCTTGCAACAGGCGGCAGGAATAATGCAAATTAACCCAATATTTGCAGCTTTGCCGCTTCTGGGAAACACTTGCGCAGTTTGGACGTGCTGTTGATGGTGACAGTGACAAGCACTTTGCACAACTAATTCTGATCGTTGTTTTCATCCCGTTAAAGAGTTTGATTACTTTTTAGCAATTGTATATGATTCTGGCATTTATTTATTTTTTTGCATTTTATTGGTGCTGCTTTGATTTGAGCGAGCCACTCTGCTTACCTAATGTGGGGAAAAGGTGGAATTATAAGAAAATATAATCACCACAGAACTGGACTGTGCTTGATGCAAACTGGGGAGATGTTTTTGCAGAAAAGCATTTGGGGGTGGGGTGGAGATTGAGGGAACACACAAGGCTGGTGCACTGAGTAGTGGCTTATGCTCAAAGTTTAACGTATCTTGCGGGAGGGCTGTAGCTCATCGGTAGACCATCCTTTCAGGCATCTCCAGAGACCTGCTGCCAGCCAGTGTTGACAATACTGAGCTATATTGTTGTTGTTGTTTAGTCGTTTAGTCATGTCCGCCTCTTCGTGACCCTCTGGACCAGAGCACGCCAGGCCCTCCTGTCTTCCACTGCCTCCCGCAGTTTGGTCAGACTCATGCTGGTAGCTTCCAGAACACTGTTCAACCATCTCGTCCTCTGTCGCCCCCTTCTCCTTGTGCCCTCCATCTTTCCCAACATCAGGGTCTTTTCCAGGGAGTCTTCTCTTCTCATGAGGTGGCCAAAGTCCTGGAGCCTCAGCTCCAAGCCTCAACCACAGGAAACCCTGTGTGCAGGAATTGACTGAGTAGTCACTGGTGAGAGACTGGCACTTTGCCCACAGAACCATAGAATTGGAAGGGACCCCCAGAGCCATCTAGTCCAGCCCTCTGCAATGCAGGAATCTTTTTGCCTGACATGGAGCTCTAACCCACGACCCTGAGACTGAGAATGTCATGCTCAGAAGGCGCTCTCTCCTGTCCTCCAGTTCACATGAGTGAATCTGCTGTACTTTTCTTTTAAAGAAAGAACTCTCGGTGTGTTACCGTTTGAGGTGTTCTTGATTTTCAGGGTACCCGGCCTGATTTCAGAAACAGTTTGGTAAATTAATTCTCAAGAGTGATAAACGTGTTAAAGAAAAATGAAATCTCGTAGGGAGGGGTTTTCACTGATGTTGCAAAGGCTGGAGACCGAGACTGGACCGGCTTTAAAAAAAAAAAAACTTTTAATTTTCTTTATTGATTTATTAACAAAAGTGCAAACAGCACAAAAAGAAAAAAAGAACAAAAAAATCTAAACCCTAAAGCGTCACAGCCTGGAAGGACGAAAGTGCAAAGATAGAGGGCAACTCCTAAGGGATAATAAGGTATTAACTCATACAGGGATTCACTTTACAGATAATGAAGATTGATACAAAATTATTCTCCACCTGTCATTTCCACCTTTATTGAGAATATAGGTTCCCCATAGTCTTAAAATGGGGTAGACGTTTGCATATATCGATGACACTGTGCGTCAGTTGGTGCATATGGAATAAAATCAAACCATATCTATTTAGAAAACGGTCCTTTGAGCCGGGATAGCTTTGCTGTAGACTTGTTGGGACCCAGGAGGGGCTGTAAGGAGTGAGTGGCAATCGCTTCCCAAGTTCCCTCGACTGGGGAGGGAGGAGGAAGAATGGGTGCTCCGGTACCCCCGCCCCCCCGTTAAGGTAAGCCGGTGCAGAGGAAGACGGGGATCCAAGCTGGAATGTGTAGAAGAGAGATTTGTCTGTTGGGGCGTGGGGGGGGGGGGCTCTTTCTGTCCTTCCCTCCTTTGCACAGACAGCCCCGCTTCGCCACCCGCCCAGTCCAGCCAGTGCCTCGGTTCCAACAGGAGCATCTCCCCAGCTGGCCAGCAGGGGGCAGGGCGAAGCCTCCCGGCGCGCCTCCTCCGGGCATTGACGTCCTCCCCCTCCCCCCCCCCACTTTCCCTTTCCAGCCAGCCCTGCAAAGTCCCACCAAGTCGCGCCGGAGCAGAGCCGCAACCTCGGGGCGACTCCGGCTCGCGGCTGCCGCTCCCTTCGTCGCCCGGCCGCCTCCATGCGCCCCTCACCCGGACCTCTGGGCTGGCGGGTGATGGGCCGCGCCGCTGCCTGCCAGGAGGGGGGCGGCCAGTAGCTGCTGGAGCGGGGGGAGTGGCTGGTGGTGGTGGGAGGGGGGTGGGAGGGAGGGAGGGGGGCTCGACTTTCCAGGCTTCCAGAGGGAGGGGTCGGCCCCGAAGAGGAACTCGATGAGGATTGTGGGGCTCTTCTGGACCAAAGGCTCGCATATGCTGCAGTGTCTCTGTGGAAGGCGCCTGAGTTCCAGCAGTAGTCCAGGTGGGCTGCCGGATCGCGCCCTCCCCATCTCTCCTGCCCCCCCTCCTCTGCCCCCTCCCCTCCCCTGGTCGCTTCCCCTGGTGCTCCGGGCGGGGGTGGGACGCGGAGAGGCGCCGCCGGGCCGGGAGGAGACGGATGAACGGCGGCCACTTTAGCCAGGAATATTTATAGGACTTGATCCCTGGAAAGGCGCGCGGCAGGCGGGCGGAGCGCGCTCAGCGGCCGTCCGGGCGACCTCCGGGGCTGCTGCTGCTTCGGTGCGCCCACGCGGAGCAAGGGAAGCGAAGGAGCCAGCAGCCTCCGCCGCCGCCGGGCGTCGACCTTGACCGGCCAAATGGGGAAGCTTCGGCCGCTGGGGAGACGGGAGGACGCTCCTTCCAGGACGTCCGCGGCGCGCTAGGCGCTCTCCAAGGTACTGAAAGGGCAGCGCCTGGCTCTTCGGGGTGCCGAAAGGACAACGCGAGGTGCGCTCTCCATGGTGCTGAAAGGGTGTGCTTCGCTCTCCGAGGTGCTGAAAAGGCAGCGCATGGTCTGGGGTTCTTATAGGATCATAGGAAACTGCCTTCTCCCAAATCGGAACCAGTAGCAGCAGCAGAAGATCTGTCCCAGCTCTGGCTGGAGAAGCAACTTGTTGAGGAGAGGCTTTCCTGCCTCATATCCTCACCTGCTTAATAGGAGTAATTCATTTACAACTCTGATATGTTCTTAAGGCTCCCCGCCCCAGAGGTGGGTTTAGGGTGCCCAGTAGTTCAGGCTCTTGCATGAACTACAGCTGTCTGATTTTGGAAGCCTGCCCCTCCCCCATCCAGATATGTAGCTTTTGTCTATTTGATAAGATTTCTTACGCTAAGCCTTCACCATAAGGTCGCAGGGTAGCGGACAGCAAAGTGAAACAGGTGGGTTTCTTTTTACAGTTTTTTTTTTAAAAAAACAAGTAAATAAAAGAAGTAAAACAATATTTGACAACTGTCTTCAAATATCTGATGGGCTGTCCCATGGCAGAGGGAGCAAGTTTCCTTTCTTCTGCGCCAGAGGGTATGGATCTGAACCAACGGGTTCAAATGACAAGGAAGGCGATTCCGACTCAACACCAGGAAGAACTTTCTGAGGGTAAAAAGCTGTGCAATAGCAGAAAAGACTCCATGGAAAGGTGGTGAGGTCTCCTTCATTGGTGATTTTTAAACTGAGGTCGGCTTGCCATCTGCCAGGGATACTTTTGCTGGGGTTCCTGCACTGCAGAGCGTTGGATTAAATGACTCTTGGAAGTCCCCTCAAACTTTAAGTTCCATCATTCTATGAATTCCCAAGGAAAGCTGCAAGGATAGAGTTAAGTCAGAGTTAACCAACTCCCATCACCCTGACAACGCTAGCTGAGCCTGATGGGAATTGTAGTGCAGCATCCTTCAGAGGGAACCATGTTAGTCACCTCTGGGTTACAGGAAAGCGAAGAGCTGGGTCTTTTGGTGCTAAGAGAAAGGGACTCTGTATGCTCCCAGAGGCACTCTCTTCTGTATTTCCCCACACACCTGAAGGCCGAGCCCTGATATTTTCAAACAAGTTGCAAAGCAAGCAAAAAAACAACTAAAACGAAACAAAAAAATGAAATAAAAAGGGGACTCTGGATTCTGCTAAAGTCTTTGAAGGATTTTTTTTACATCTGCAAACCTGGAAACAGAGTGAAGTGTGATGTGGATACTGACTCGTGGACCTCACACTGTGGAGTTCATTTTGGGACTCCATCACTCACAGCTCTGTCTGCAAGTGAGAGCCACGAGTTCCTGCCCTGCAGGTGATATATTTGTGCATGTGTGAATGTGACTTACGCATCTGAAAAAAGAACTTGCCCAAACATAATGTACGAGTTGGGCCTGATGGCAACCCAACGTTATTCAGCAAGAGTTTTTCCCTGCAAGCAAATGCCCCAAGTGATGGGAAATAATGGCCATCATGCCTACCAGACATTGTGCCCCTTTAATTTTCCCACTTCCTCAGTGACTCTGCAGCAGCCCCTGGCCTTATTTTGGAAGATATATGGCCATAGCCCCAGAGAGGTACAAAATATGTTCTCCCCCCTTGTTGGACTGACCCCTGATAGTGTGCATGTTTTCAGGTTGCACAGCTCTTTTAATCAATAAAAAAATGTTGTCTCTTTCCGCCCAATGAATAGTTACCTGTGATTCAAAAGCTTGCACATTCCTTTATATCAGCAAAAGCTAATCTTCTAAAAAAAAAAAAATCCCAATAACTTCATTAAATATTTTGCTGCTTTTATTCCTCAATGATAAAACAGTTCCTTAAGAAAACCCACATCCCAATTTAATCCATTTCCCCACTAGGTTGATAAGGTACTAGGGCCTAGAATCATATAGGCATCAAACTGTAGAATCATAGATTCACTGAACCGTAGAATTGAAAGGGACCCCCAGAGTCATCTAGTCCAACGCCCTGCAATGCAGGAATCTCAGCTAAGGCATCCATGACAGATGGCCATTCCAGTTCAGCCTAAAAACCTCCAAGAGAGGAGAGCTCACCCACTACCTTCTGAAGGAGCCCATTTACCTGGGCAGAAGGAGCCATTCACCTATCCCCTCTTCAAACTCCTAAATCAGGGTTAGGGAACATCTGTAGCTTTCCAGATGCTGTCAAACGCCAACTCCCATAATCCCTGACCATTGGCTACAATGGCTGGAAGCTGGAGTCCAGCAGCGCTTCTTTACTCATCTGTGAATGGCTGCTGGAGGGTTGGGTCCAGAGAGTAGCTGTGGGGTGTGCACCCTGCCACCCTGGCATTTGTGCTGTGTAGCGCCACAGAGCATACTTTTATTCCCAGTGCTATTCAACATCTATGTTGAAACTGTTGAAAGTAAAGGTAAAGGGACCCCTTACCATTAGGTCCAGTCGTGGCCGACTCTGGGGTTGCGGCGCTCATCTCACTTTATTGGCCGAGGGAGCCGGCGTACAGCTCATACAGGTCATGTGGCCAGTATGACTAAACCGCTTCTGGCGAAACAGAGCAGCGCATGGAAATGCCATTTACAATCCCACTGCAGCGGTACCTCTTTATCTACTTGCGCTGGCGTGTTTTCGAACTGCTAGGTGGGTGGGTGCAGGGACCGAGCAACAGGAGCTCACCCCGTCGGGGGGATTCAAACCACCGACCTTCTGATCGGCAAGCCCTAGGCTCTGTTGTTTACCCCACAGAGCCACCATCTATGTTGAAACCATTGAAAGTAGTCAGTAGGAAATTTGAAGCCCAGTATCAGCCCAGTGTCATTGGCCCACTGGTGATGCTCAGCTCTCTTTCTCCATAACTTCTGGCTATGCTAGCCCTGGGTTGGTGCCTGACTGCAGTGTAGGTCTGGATGAGGGCAAAAAAACTGAGCTTGAATCCCTGCAAGAATGAGGTTTTGTGGACGAGAGTTTCCCATGTTCCGGATATAAGCCTGCTACGTGTTCTGGATAGGGTTGCACTTCCTCTGAAGCAGAAGGTCCACAGCCTGGGAGTGTTCCTTGATTCATCTTTGTTGTCTGAGGCTCAGGAGTTACAGGCAGGGAAAGTTTCTGTTGCCCTCTGGTGCTGCTTTTTGGCTGCCCACAGAAGCATCTGGTAGACTACTGTGATAACAGGATGCTGGACTAGATGGGCCCTTGGCCTGGTGCAGCTCCTGAGCTCTTCATATATTCTTATGTGGTGTAAGTCAGCATCCTGGGGGTCTCCATATATGTTGGACTTCAACTCCCATCTGCCCCTGCCAGCTCAGAGCATGGTGGAAGGGCATCACCCCTCCCCCCACCTATGCAAAGATCAGGACAGCCTGGCTATGTGCCTGACATTGTGGACTAGTGTTGAAAGTCTATACTTGCCCAAATGGACCAAATAATTGCTCCATTTACGCTTCTAGCCTTTGAATGCTGCTATTGGGGTTTTTGTTTGTTTTTGTTTTGGCTTGTTTGTTTTTGCAGCAGCACCGATTTATTTTTATAAATGTGGAGCATTTAAAATGTATTTTCTTGTTTTTCCAAACTAGGTGTTTTGTCTGTGAAGGAGGAGGAAGTGGGAAAGGAGGTGGTATACTTAGCAACCTATCTGTCTTTCTGGCATGCAGAAGTCTTTCTAAACATTTGGCTTCTAATCAGAAAGCTATTGGTCATCTTATCTGCATGCAGAGAATGAAAATTTAAAACTTTTGCTATTAGTTTCCTTTTGTTGTTAAATGTTTTATTGATGCCTAACTAAATGCAACACCTAGTTTGGAAAAACAAGAAAATACATTTTAAAGTGCTCCACATTTATAAAAATAAATCGGCAGACCAACACGGCTACCTATCTGTAAATGCAACAAGGTTTTTACTTCAGCTGGCCCCCTACCAAGCCACTTTTCACACAACTGGAATTGTAGAGTTGAAAGGGAACCCAAGGCTCATCTAGTCCAACCCCCTGAAATGCAGGAATTTGCTATGTTGTTTGCAAAGAAAAAGAAAGAGGCATAATAATATGACGTGAACTAGTTGCACAGCAATCCGAATGTGAACGTAAGCAACACAATGGGACTAACTTTGAAGTAAACGTGCAGGCTGGACTTCTGTTGTTAATATAGGAATATGCAAGCTTTCAGTTTACACAGAGTTCTCTCTCAGCTGTGCACTGCACTCTGTGAAATATGAAGGCTTTTAATAAATGGCTTCCAAAAGCTGCTGCAGTTCTGTAACAATCTGGGTCACAGATGAGCTCATGTACAATGCGCTCGTTTTCAGGAAAGCTCTCAAATGTTTCATTTATTTCAGCAGGAAATGCAGCTTCATTTGTCTCTGCCCATTTCGTGGGGACTGTTCCTAATGTTGGGCTTTTTTTCATCTTTGCCTTATATTCCGTTCATTGAGGGCATGTCCGTCTCTTGAGGAGGAGTCCAGCACAGACTCTTCCCTGCTTTGGTGCACATCAGAACTCCCTACTGAAGCTGTTGCTTCTCTTCACCACTGACTGCTTTTCTGTGGTGATTTGGGCAGGGCATTCAACCTCTTGGGTGACATTCCCACATATGAAGGGAAGGACGAATATGTTCAGAGATTAAGGCTGCTGTCCTATATGCATATTTAAATGGGAGCAATCCCCATTGACTTCAATAGGACCGACTGCTAAGTGGCAACCTTAGGGACGTGGGTGGTGCTGTGGGTTAAACCACAGAGCCTAGGACTTGCCAATCAGAAGGTTGGTGGTTCAAATCCCCACGACAGGGTGAGCTCCCGTTGCTCGGTCCCTGCTCCTGCCAACCGAGCAGTTTGAAAGCACATCAAAGTCAAGTAGATAAATAGGTACCGCTCCGACAGGAAGGTAAACAGCATTTCTGTGCGCTGCTCTGGTTTCGCCAGTGGCTTAGTCATGCTGGCCACATGACCTAGAAGCTGTACGCCGGCTCCCTCGGCCAGTAAAGCGAGATGAGTGCTGCAACCCCAGAGTCATTCGCTACTGGACCTAAAACAGTCAGGGGTCCCTTTACCTTTACTTTAATCCCCATTGACTTCAATAGGACCAACTGCTAAGTGGTAACCTTAGGAGTGCCCCGTCACACGAGTAGCAGCTACGGAATAACTCTTATGTTGCTTAAAAGCTCATTCCCCCTGACCCAGCTGTGTTTATCAGCTCCTGGGAGCTAGAGGAATCCAGAATGTTCAGGCAATTCAGGAACTGATATAATTCAGCCTTCCCCAACTGGAGTCCCTGAGATATTTACATCTCCCATCAGCCACAGCCAGCACACCAGGGGTGGATGGGAGTTGTAGTCCAAGACACCTGGAGGACTGGGGAAGGCCGAAAGAACCAGCATTTGTCCTGTCTTGGGGCCACCACATGAGGCCCCCAATGGGAACAAAATCTCTGTGTTATAATAATGAATGCTTGATTAAGTGGAATTTTAGCAAAGGTGATGGTTTGACTAATTACGCTACCTTCAGAATCCACCTAAAAGTTAATGCTGCTTCCTGAAAAATGTGATGGGGTGCCTGTGCATTTTAATCCATGTCCTCCCAGTTCTGGTATCATTTTATGTTTTTTAACTCCACAACCTACCCGCACGGTCGGTTAGACTAAAGGATAATGACTTTCCCCGGGGGTTTCATTTCAGAATGCCTTCATTGTTTTGTGGGGTTCCTAAGTGAACTCCTCTTTCTTTCTTTCTTTCTTTCTTTCTTTCTTTCTTTCTTTCTTCGTGGTATTGCACTGAGTTTTTATTGTCTCCTGACTGCAGAGTTCCCTTTTGCTTCTCACCTTTCCTGAGATGGAGATTTCTGTAATGGCTGGTGGCAGCAGTTTGCCCTCTTCCTTGAGAGTCCTTCTCCTGAGGTTGGGAGTGAGGCTCCTCTATATACCGTATTTTTTGCTCTGTAAGACTCACTTTTTCCCTCCTAAAAAGTAAGGGGAAATGTGTGTGCGTCTTATGGAGCAAATGCAGGCTGCGCAACTATCCCAGAAATACCAAAAATACGGTATTTAAAGGAAGCTCAGGATCTATTTAAACAAGCATGTGTTTATGAGCAACCCCTACGCTGCTGACTTCACAGACTCTAATCTGTAGGTAAATTGCAAGTGTGCTCAAGCATTCATGGAAAGATGGCTGTTAGTTTCAGATCACATCCCATAAATAAATATTACTAGAGCAGCTTTGTGTAAAGGTGGAACTTCTCTGAACTTTTAGACTATTGCTGACCATTGACTGAGATGCTGATGGGATTTGTGGTCTAAAACATCTGAAGGGTATCAGGTTGGGGAAAACATCTGTGAAAGTCTGATTGCAAAATCTTTCCTTCCTTCCTTCCTTCCTTCCTTCCTATCTAGCCAGATGTGTGGGGTATAGTTGTTGTTTGTTTGTTTGTTTGTTTGCTAACCTTCTGCCATGCTGATATGTGACTGAAAAGTAGACAGCTTCATAAAGAGCAAGTGTTTGCAGGATTGGACCAGTCCACATGAGTAAAGGCCAGGTGTGACACCTGGCCACAATGGCTCTACTCTGCCTCTGAATGCCTGTTGCTGGAAACCACAGGAGGGGAGAGAGAGTTGCTTTCGCGTTCGAATCCTGCTTGCAGGCTTCCCTTTTGGGCGCTGTGGTTGGCCCCTGTGAGAAGAGGATGCTGTTTCAGCAGTGACCCATTTCCATGTGGGTTCCTCCGAGTAAAAAGAATCCCCTTTGCAGTTTACAAAGTCACTGTTCAAGTCTCCTAACAGCAACTTGGAAGGGGTGGTTTGTGTGTGTTTTTGGAGCGCCGTAGCTTGGAGGAGTCACTGGCTTGGCAACAGCTGCCTTGTTTTCTTTCGCAAAGGGGTTTTTGTCCCCGGAGGGACGAATCCTCCTCTGTCACAAGCAGACTCCTCCTTGGTTTTCCACAGCAAGAAACCTGCACCGAAGGAACGTTTGCTTGGAGAGGCGCTCTGGGAGTTCCCTCTTGGCCTGGGGGCTGGCGGCTCATTAAGGAGCCGAGGTGCCCTGACTTGAGACAGAAGCTGCATCATTAGGTGCCATCGCTGACGCAGACTTGGTGCCAGGCTCGGTCCGCGTTGATCTCTTGCTGGCACACCAGAGGGACCATAGAAGTGATTCAGACTGTGTATACATTGTACATTTAAAGCAGATTTCTCCCCCTCCCTCAAAGAATCATAGGGACTGTAGTTTGTTAAGTGTCCTGGGAATTGTAGCTCTGTGAGGGGTAAACTGTAGTTCCCGGGATTCTTCATGGCATGTGTGTGTGCTTTAAATGGGATGTGTAAAGGTAAAGGGACCCCTGACCATTAGGTCCACTCGTGACCGACTCTGGGGTTGTGGCGCTCATCTCGCTATACTGGTCAAGGGAGCCGGCATACAGCTTCTGGGTCATGTGGCCAGCATGACTAAGCCGCTTCTGTCGAAACAGAGCAGCGCATGGAAACGCCGTTTACCTTCCCGCTGGAGCGATGCCTATTTATCTACTTGCATTTTGACGTGCTTTCGAACTGCTAGGTTGGCAGGAGCAGGGACCGAGCAACGGGAGCTCACCCCATCCACGGGGATTTGAACCACTGACCTTCTGATCGGCAAGCCCTATGCTCTGTGGTTTAACCCACAGCGCCACCCGCGTCCCACAAATGGGGTGTGTCCCCAGCCTTAATCTTCATGGCTGGGAGCAGGGGGCAGAGGAGAAGGATCAGCTTTTCCCAGGAGACTTGCAGTTCCTCTAAGCCAGTGTTTCCCAAGCTTGGGCCTCCAGCTGTCTTTGGACTACAACTCCCATCATCCCTAGCTAGCAAGACCAGTGGTCAGGGATGATGGGAATTGTAGTTCAAAAACAGCTGGAGGCCCAAGGTTGGGAAACACTGCTCTAAGCCATTGGTGGCCAAACTTGGCCCTCCAGCTGTTTTGGGACTACAATTCCCATCATCCCTGACCTCTGGTCCTGTCCGCTGGGGATTATGGGAGTTGTAGTCCAGAACTGGAGGGCTAAGTTTGGCCATCATTGCTCTAAGCTGACCTTGACTGGGAACATGGAGGGCAGGGAACAGTGGCCATGCTTGAGGGGTGTTAGTCTTGCCCAGGGGTCAGCAACCTTTTTCAGCCATGGGCCGGTCCACCATCCCTCAGACCATGTGGTGGGCCAGACACACACACTCTCTCTCTCTCTATATATATATATGTATGTATATTTGTGGTGGGGGGGAAGCAATGAACGAATTCCTATGCCCCACAAATAACCCAGAGATGCATTTTAAATAAAAGCACACATTCTACTCATGTAAAAACATGCTGATTCCCAGACCATCCGCTGGTTGGATTGAGATGGCGATTGGGCCCTGGGCCTTAGTTTGCCTACCCCGGTCTTGCCCCTCTCACTCTTTTTGCCAGTCCCCCACCTTTCTCTCACCCCCTTATCTTTCTCTCTTAGTTACCCCTTCTCTCTCTCTCTCCTTTATTGGCTCTCCTCCTGCCACCCCCTCTCTCTGCCACCCCCTTGTCTCTTCCCCTCACAGATCCCTCTTGCTAGAGGTCTGAATGAAGGGCTCCACCTCCTCATTCCATTGCTCCATCTGTTTCTGTGCCCCCCCTCTCTCCTTTTCTCCCTCTGGGCTTTCTCTGCTCACCTGTAAGCAGTCCAGGGGGTGCACAAAGCCTTGGGGGGGGTCACAGTTAGACCACTCTGGTTCTTCTGGATTCTGCTGCTGGGTTGAAGGAGAGCACCGCTCGAATCTGGGGCTGGGCACATTTCCTAGAACATTTGACCATCGAATTATTCTCTGCAGGATCCAAAGTTCCTGGCTGGGTTCACAAAAGCAAACGATCGCTCCTGAGCTTTGGCAGGGAGCAACCCGGAGATCAGCCTTTCCAGCTGTCAGGCTCTGCCAGACTTTGGAATATCCTTCCCATACATGGAAGCTCACCTGATGCCAACTCTTAGATCTTTATGGTAGTAGGCAAAGACTTTTTAACCAATTAAAAATAATCCCAGTTCTTTTAATATCTAGGTTAATCTAGCTTTACACCACTCAAAAACTATGCTTTATTGTCCTGCTATTTCCTGCTGTCTTGTGGGACTATTTATTTTATTGCTTTTCTTCCTGGTTAGCTGCCCTGGGAGCAAGAATGCCAAAGGAGGTAGCAAAAATACTTTCAAAATAAATGGGTGAATAAGTAAATAAACTTTGCGCTGGGACAATATAAAGATGGCGGAGTTTCCCCTGCATCTTTCTTAACCTTGTCGCAGTTCTGATGGGAATCGGGAAGAGGTTATGATTTGTTGTTGTTTAGTCGTTTAGTCATGTCCGCCTCTTCGTGACCCCCTGGACCAGAGCACGCCAGGCCCTCCTGTCTTCCACTGCTTCCCGCAGTTTGGTCAAACTCATGCTGGTAGCTTTGAGAACACTGTCCCACCATCTCGTCCTCTGTCGTCCCCTTCTCCTTGTGCCCTCCATCTTTCCCAACATCAGGGTTTTTTTCCAGGGAGTCTTCTCTTCTCATGAGGTGGCCAAAGTCTTGGAGCCTCAGCTTCAGGATCTGTCCTTCCAGTGAGCACTCAGGGCTGATTTCCTTCAGAATGGAGAGGTTTGATCTTCTTGCATTCCATGGGACTCTCAAGAGTCTCCTCCAGCACCAGAATTCAAAAGCATCCATTCTTCAGCCATCAGCCTTCTTGATGGTCCAGCTCTCACTTCCATACATCACTACTGGGAAAACCAGAGCTTGAACTATACGGACCTTTCTTGGCAAGGTACCACCACAGTCCAGCTATTCCTATGATTCCTACATTGCAGAGGGTTGATCTAGATGACCCCCCAGGGTCCCTTCCAAGTCTACAGTTCTATGATTCTAGTAGTTGGTGTTGTTGTTTAGTCATTTAGTCGTGTCCGCCTCTTCGTGACCCCCTGGACCAGAGCACGCCAGGCACTCCTGTCTTCCACTGCCTCCCGAAGTTTGGCCAAACTCATGCTGGTAGCTTTGAGAACACTGTCCCACCATCTCGTCCTCGGTCGTCCCCTTCTCCTTGTGCCCTCCATCTTTCCCAACATCAGGGTCTTTTCCAGGGAGTCTTCTCTTCTCATGAGGAGGCCAAAGTCTTGGAGCCTCAGCTTCAGGATCTGTCCTTCCAGTGAGCACTCAGGGCTGATTTCCTTCAGAATGGAGAGCCACCTTGAAATATCTGGAGGGCTGTGACATGGGAGATGGAGCAAGCTTGTTCTCTGCTGATCCAAAGGGCCTGAACCACTGGATTCAAAAGGCAGGAAAGGGGATTCCAACTGAACATTAGGAAGAGCTTTCTGAGGATAAGAGCCGTTCAAGAGTGGAATGGACTCCCTTGGAAGGTTGTGGGCTCTCCTGCCTTGGAGGGGGGGGGGCTTAAGCAGAGGTTGGGTGGCCATCTGCCAGGGTCTCTTTTGGTTAAACTAGAGGATCTCTTCCAGCTCTACAATTCTCTGGTTCTGTTGGTGGTTGGTTTTGATTTTTGCTTTGCATGTTTGTCCTTGATTGTGTGCGTGCTGTAGTAGCAGAGGACAGCTGGGGCTGGCAGGATCCCACCTTGGGCTCGGTTTCAGTGTGCTAATCCATCCTGTCTGCTGCAGATGGTGTCTCCTCAGCCAACTGTGTCAGCCATGCCTCCTGACCCTGTCTCCCCTCCCCGTCTCAAGGCCCAGCCTCTGGGGCTTCAATCTCCTCCTGACACTTGCGCAGGGTGCCAAGAAGGTCTTGCACACATGCGATTTAACTCTCACCTCCACAGCACTCTTCAACATACAGAGAGCTTTCGGACCCTTGCTTCTTTGGCGAGCGGTTAAATCTAACCAGAGTTATTCAGGCATTTCTCTGTTGCATTAGGGAGAGGAAGAAAGCTTCACGGGCTCCCATTTACAATTTTACAGCTGCTGTTTGCATGACAGGATGCCAGATTACCTAGGATGGAAGAGAGATCAGGATCTGTTGGTAGGTCTCCATGTGATCTGCAAGAGCAAATCCCAATTGTTTAACAAGAGCAACATCATTATTGATTATCGTTATCATCAATTTCTATTTACCACCTTTCACCCTGAGGTTCCAGGGAGGGTTCCAATTAAATCCTAGCATTTTGATGATGATGATGATGATGATGATGATGATGATAATAATAATAATAATAATAGTACTGGTCGTAATAATTATTGCTTTTGAATTGTGTTTTGAATTGCCTAAGTCTCCAGGCAATTTACAATCACCCAATAAAAGCAACAAACAAGTAGGTTTAAGAACCATACAAATGGACACGCATGTTAGGGCTCAGCTACACTGCAGATTCTCCTGTGCCTACAAAGGAGGGGTTTCCTGCTTTTCCTGTACTTTCTAGGCATGGGGTCCAAGCAGTTTTGCCTTCCCCCAGAAACCTACTCTTAAGAGTTAAATTGGGACAAATGGCAATCCGCTGAAAACCTGATGGTTGTTTGTTCTGATTCAGTGCTAAACTTCGGGTTTTCCCAGGGTGTGGGTGTGTGGATAAGACATATCCAGCTGCAGAAGCTTGTGTCCCTTTGTTTCTGGAAACAACAAATAGTGGGGACCTGTTGTTATCTCAACAGCAATACTGTCTAGTGTCCAGTCAAGGGAAGTCATAGAACCACTCTATTCTGCTTTGGTCAGACTATACCTGGAATCTTGTGTCCTGAGTCCTGAGTGCTAGAATTTAAGAAGGATATTGACAAGCTGGAATGGGAGCAGAAGATGATCAAGGGTCTGGAAACCAAGCCTTATGAGGAACGGTTGAAGTTGCTGGGTATGTTTAGCCTGGAGACTGAGGGAAGATATGGTAGCTATTTTCAAATATCTGAAAGGTTGTGACTGGGAGTGGCCGCCGGGACCACATAACACTGGTCCTGAGAGGTCTGCATTGGCTCCCAGTACATTTCCAAGCACAATTCAAAGTGTTGGTGCAGACCTTGAAAGCCCTAAATGGCCTCGGTCCTGTATACCTGAAGGAGCGTCTCCACCACCATCGTTCAGCCTGGACACTGAGGTCCAGCACCAAGGGCCTTCTGGCGGTTCCCTCCCTGCGAGAAGTGAGGTTACAGGGAACCAGACAGAGGGCCTTCTCGTTGGTGGCACCTGCCCTGTGGAACGCCCTCCCAGCAGATGTCAAGGAAATAAGCAACCATCCTGTTTTTAAAAGACAACTGAAGGCAGCCCTGTTTAGGGAAGTTTTTAATATTTAATGCTGTATTGTTTTTAACACTCGATTGGGAGCCGCCCAGAGTGGCTGGGGAAACTCAGCCAGATGGGCAGGGTATAAATAATAAATTATTATTATTATTATTATTATTATTATTATTATTATTAGGGAATGGGAACAAGCTTGTTTTCTCCCACTCTGGAGGGTAGGACTCAAACCAATGGCTTCAAGTAACAAGAAAGGAGATTCTGAATAAACACCAGGAGGAACTTCAATAAGGGCTGTTTGACAGTGACCTCCTTCTTGGAGGTTTTTAAGCAGAGGTTGGATGGCCCTCTGTCTTGGATGCTTTAGTTGAGATTCCTGCATTGCAGGGGGTCAGACTGGATGACCCCCAAGGTCCCTTCCAACTCTGCAATTCTATGAACCCCTGGTAGGGCTATGGATGACTCCTGTCTGAGACCCTGGTGAGTAATTGCCATTTAGTGTAGACAATACTGAGTGTAAGGCTGTTCTCTAGGCTCCAATGATTTGTCCAGTGCAACATCTGGGGGGCATTGCCACATTTTGCCCCCAACTCTGTTCTTGTGCCTTTAACATGGAGAAATGTTGCCAAGTGAAGCTTTTCTCGGCGTAGAAATAAGTGACCGGGGAAAGCTTCAGATGCTTCACTCCCAGGTGACAGCCGACTGTTAGCATCACAAGAGCAGGGGCAGAAGAAAATATGGCGACCTGGGTCATGAGTTCTAGACACAGGTTGGGAAATTCCAGACTTCTCGGGGCATGAAGGGCAGCTCACTGAATTGCACTGGCTCTGACGGGTAGCAGGAGATCCCACTGCCTCCAGAAATAGTTTTAGCAGCCGGTATTTTGCTAGCAGTCAGCCTTACTGTATCTGCAGGCGGAAACCTCCTATAAATAGACGGTCCCTCATGAGAAAAGGAGAGGGAGATGCGTAAGGCTCAATAATAATAAAAGCAGGGTGTGCTTCTCTTCTGCCCTGAAACTGCCAGGAACGAGGAGACTGGGTCTTGTAAAGAGAGACTGCTGCTTCCTGCCTCAAATGGCTCATTTCCTCCAGGCCTGCAATTGCTTGCTGGTTCTCCTTGTGAGGAGGGGAGGGAGGGAGGCAGGCAGCCCTGGAGATGTGAAGAAATAACCCTGCCCTGTTGCTCAGCCACCCACAGGGCCAGAGGGCAAGCTGATGTGTTTGGGAGAGGCAAAGTTTGAGAGAGCATTTCACGGATGTTGTGGCTGTGGGACTCTCATATTCATTAGCCATGTTGGTTAGCCTAGGTCCGTTAAGAACATAAGAGCCTCTGGATCAGACAAGTGGTTCATCTTGTCCAGTATCCCATTCTCACAGGGAATTCTAACTGTCAGGGACATTTCCAGGGGAGCTGAAGGAATCAGTGGTATGTCTGCTCTTAAAGAAAACATTCTTAGATCCTTTAGATCTATCCAATTACTGCCCAGTTTTGAATCTTTCGTACCTTGGTAAGGTGATTGAGGGAGTGGTTGCTGAACAGCTTGGTAGGTTTCTGGAGGAAACATTAGCTTTGGATCCATTCCAGTCTGACTTTCGCCCTGGTTATGGGACTGAGACAGCTCTGGTTGCCCTAACAGATGATCTCCATAGACAACTGGATCGAGGCGGGTTGGGACTGCTGATTCTTTTAGACTTGTCAGCAGCCTTCGACATGGTTGATCATGATCTTTTGGATCACTGCCTTGCCGACGTGGGGATTCAAGGCGAAGTCCAACAATGGCTGCATTCCTTTATCTCAGGTTGGGGGCAGAGGGTGGCGCTAGGGAAGGAGGTGTTGTCGCGCCACTCTTTGGTGTGTGGAGTTCTGCAGGGCACAATCCTTTCCCTCATGCTTTTTAACACCTTTATGCACCCCCTTGCCCAGGTTGTCCAGAGTTTCGGGCTGGGCTGTCACCAATATGCTGATGACACCCAGCTCTATCTGTTGATGGACGGCCGCCCTGACTCGGCCCCAGACGCACTGACCAGATGTCTGGAAGCTGTGGCTGGATGGCTGCATGGGAGCCGGTTGAAGTTAAACCCTTTGAAGATAGAGGTCCTCTGGCTGTGTCGGGACGGCATGGGGTTAGGGGGCCAACTCCCATCTCTTGCAGGGGCTCAACTTGTGCAGTGCCTTCTGTCAAGAGTTTGGGTGTAACCTTCGACACCTCCCTCTCCATGGAGGCACAGGTTGCAGCTACTGCAAAGGCGGCATTTTTCCATCTCCACCGTATCAAGCAGTTGGTCCCTCACCTTTCCTGCCCTGATCTGGCCACAGTGATCCATGTGAAGGTCACCTCCAGGCTTGATTACCGTAACTCGCTCTGCGCGGGGCTGCCCTTGAAGTTGTCCCAGAGACAACTCTGTCTCATGAGACCAGGGCCCTGTGGGATCTGATTTCTTTCCACAAGGCCTGTAAGACAGAACTGTTCCGCCTGGCCTTTGGCTTGGAATCAGCCTGATCCCCTCTCCCTCTTTCCTTTTCCTTCTGTGATGGAACCCCTATTTGGGGACTTCCCTGGCTTTTTCTGGCCCACGTAGGACCAGTCTGGATAGTTGGCCTTGGTGAAAATTTGACGTTTTCTCCCCCCAAACAGTTTTTGATCTGGGCTTCCACTGAAATGAGGCTGCATTTTAAGTTATATTTTAATCCTGTTTTTAAGTTGTATTTTAATCAATTGTTTCTATATGTTAGCCGCCCTGAGCCTGATCGTGGCCGGGGAGGGCGGGGTATAAATAAAATCTATTATTATTATTATTATTTACCTTTTTTAAGGAAGGTACATAATAGGTTCACTGTGTTATTGTTTGTACCCTGGTTGCCCCAGCCAGTCTGAGTAGTGTAAAGCAATTCTTCTGCTTATGTGTCCTGAATCTTCCAACATTCATTTTCATTGGATCTTCATGAGTTCTAGTGCTATGAGCCCGGAGGGGGGGACGACATTTCTCTGTCCAGTGTCTCTATGCCATGCGTTATTTTATAAACTTCTATCTTGTCACCTCTTGGTCTTCTTTTCTCTAAGCTAAAAAGTCCCCAATGCTGCAATCTTTGTTCACCGTGTGTGTGTGTGTGTGTGTGTGTGTGTGTGTGTGTGTGGCTTCACCCCCTTGATCATTTTGGTCCTTCTTTTCTGACCATTTTCTACAATATCCTTTTTTGAAGTGAGATTAGCTAGAACTGTACACAGTACTCCAAATGCGGTCGCACCACAGCTGCATATTGGCATTATGACACTGGAATTTTTATTTCCCACCCCTTTCCTTGCTTGGAATTTGCCCTTTTCATGGCTGCCACACACCTGGTGGACAACCTCATTGAGCTATGTATTCTGTCTCCAAGGTGTTGACTTTCATCCTCTCCTCCTTGCTTGCGATTTTGGGTCCATGAATCCTGGTGGTTCTCTGGGGAACTCCAGCCGCTACCCTCCAGGGACAAAAAATTGTCACTTTCATTTCCATGCTCCCATCCTTCAAGCTGAAGAAAAGCAGCCTGAGTCAGGAAAGAACCCTCCTTCCTTTCTGAGGCTGAAGACAGACAACGGTTTGTTGACAATGGTCTGGGAGGGGTTTTGTTTTGTACAGCACAGAGGCACTAATTTTGTTGCATCTCTGGAGAAGCAGCTTTTGCCGGTTTTCAAAACAATACAAAATCCTGCCCAACCTATTTCCCAAAGGAGAAAGAGGGGTGAGTGGGGACGCTGTGAGCAGAAACCAATTGGCTTCAGTACTTTCCTTTCCTCAGTTCCACCATTGTAGAGACAGTCAGTAGAATCTGCCTGCCCATCCCAAATCACTTTCAGTGGCCTGCACGACGACTCTTCAAAATCCGTTGCAAAACATTATTCTGAGTGTTTGAAGATTCAGGACAGATAAGAATAAGTCCTTCTTTGCACGGCACATAGTCAAACTATGAAACTTGCTCCCAAAGGAGGCAGTGATGGCCATCATCTTCGGTGGCTTTAAAAGAGGACTGGATAAATCTGTGGAGGGGAAGGAGAGGGCTCTGGGTGACTCCTAGCCAGGATGGTTTTTGCGGGAAAGTTCAGGGAGGCAGGGGAGGATATATTGTTTATTAGTATCCTTCCTAACTTGCGCTAGCAAGTTCTATAACTTAGCAGAGTTTTACATTCCCCTTTTAAAGACACAGTGGGTAGCTGGTTGCAGGCTCGTGTGAGCATCTCACTATTAGATTCCTGGTAAGTTCCCTTATATCCCTCGTAAAAGAATAAACACGCCACAGTCTTGTGTAAAGTATATAAAATAAGTTTACTCACATCATCAGTTCACAGTTGGATCCCTGAAGGCAGACTTAGTTGCAAAGTATATACATGTGGATCTATCCCATATGGAGATAGTCCCAGTGTCCTCGGTTGGCTGAGCAATTCTAGCTAAAAGCTGCTCCAACGATGGAAAGTCAAAGAGAGAGAGATGCTGCATGCCTTGTCCTTTTGTTACCTGGACAGGTAAGGTCACACCCACCTCCAGTCACATGCAAAAGGAAGTATGTCCCAGTCAGGAGGAAATAGGAAGTTCTGACTGGCTGGACCAAACATTCCCCCCGCATGTCCACTCTAGGAAAACAAGGAATGTTGTAGTTATGTATCACATCCCACCGTTTTGCTCCACCTTCACAGTTAAAGGCAGCAACGCTCCTAAATCCCAGTTGCTGCAAAGCGTAGGAAGGGAGAGGGCTCTTGCATGTGGGTCCTGCTTTCAGGTTTCTCACAGGCATACTAGACTAGATGGACTACCAGATAGACCATTGGCTCAATCCAGTAGGGTCCCAGTATGCATTTCAGACGAAGGTTTGCCGTTCTGCCATCTTGAAAGGCAAACAATGGCAGCAGCCTGCTTCCTGGTGGGATCTTTCGGGAAGCACATTCCTTCTTTGGTTCCCTGTCTCCAGTTACTGATGTTCCACCACCTGAGTGCATTAGGGGCTCCATACCTGATAAGATGTTGCAGTCCCAGCTCCCATCAGGCCAGCTTAGTACTCCCAATGGTCAGGGATGAGGGGAGATGGAGTCCAGTAACTTCTGGACGGTCCCACATTGGTTACCTCCAGACAACCACAGCAATGATGACTCTTCACTTTCTGTGAAGCATTTAGAAGTGATTTCACAATGCAATACAAGCAGTCAAGCCGCTGCATTCTGCACTTCCTGCAGCTTCCAGATCAACCTCAACATACTAGAGATGGATTGCCTCACTTAGAGAATAGAAGGTACATCTCCCCAGCCTAGACAACCCCCAATTAAAACGGGTGCGGGAGGAGGAATTTATTTTGAGGTGAAAGTTGTTCCATAGATAAATCCTAAATTGCTCCAGCATCTGGTTCGTTGACAAGTGTGGGGAGATAAAGGAGTAGAATCGGGGGAGGAAACAGTTAGTCTTCTCTTCCATCCCTATTTATTTAAAGCATTACTTTTTTTTTTAAAAAAAAGAACCTTCTCTGAAGTCAACACCCTTTTGAGTTAAAGAAAAAGGAAGCCAGGAACTTTCTAGCTGGTGATGATCAATACTGGACACCAGCACACCACCCAACTTTGAAATTAGCCTTCTAGAAAATCTGAATAGAGACATGAACTCATCCCTAGGTGAGTTGCATGAAGGGACCGTCTGGCCAAAAGAAGCTTTTCTATTTGTCCAAGCACCCTCTGCCATTAGATAGAGTGAGGAGAATGTCTCAAGTGGCAAACCCTGGGAAGGAGGCAGCAGTGGCAGCCCCCAAATCTCCTGGTCTGCCTTGCATCCCCTAAGCCAGACTTCTGCCCTTAGGAAGATGCCATTTTGTTGGCAGTGATGAAGGAAGAGTCAACAGCCAACCTGGGTGGATTCTGTACGTGAATTTGGGGCACCACCTTGTCCTTTGTCTCAGGCAGCAAAATGACTTGGGTCGGCCTCGTGGAAGGACCATAGCTCAGCAGGAGAGCATCTAGACCACGTTCAGTCCCCAGCGTCTCCAGGTAAAGTTGGAGGGGACACCTGGCTGAAACCCAGAGCTACTTGCCAGGGATGGAATCCAGGGTCTCCTTCCTTCAGGTGCTCTGCTGCTGAGGCTGGGCACTCCTGTGGGGCTTTAGAGAGGACTTGCTAGTAGATTCTGCACTTTGGCTGTGCCCTGGTCTTCATAAGGTTGGATGATCCCTGACAGTTGCTGAGGTGCAGAGAGAGCGATTGGGGTGCATGTCGCCTTCTTCCCAGAGCCTCTGGACAGTCACTGGCATTGGAACTCATGCTGGGCTCGATGGCCCACCATGACCTGACCCAGCAGAGCTCTTCAGACAGCCTTTGGCCAAGCTTCTCCAGCTGAGTGTTTTCCAGATGTTTTGGACCACAGCTCCCATCAGCCTCAGCCAGCACAGTCATAGGATGATGAGCCTGATGGGAGTTGTAGTCAAAAACATCTGGCTGGAGCCGGCTATCCTCGACTCTTACATCAGTGTAATTGGCTTGTGGATCAAGCTGCCTGGCCTGTGGTTGCTCAAAGGGGCGTGTGGGTGCAGGATGCTTCTTAGACTTCCACTAAGGGGGCTTCAGGGGGTAGGACTAGATGACCCTTTGGGTCCCTTCTGACCCTACAATTCCAGGATTCCATGCTCCCTGCTCTCTCCCTTCCAGTTTGTGTGTTCAGGCATCTCAGGCTTTCTGATGACTGCTCAGTTCTCCACTTGAAAGTGGCGTGTGGGGGGATGTTGATTGGAAACTGCTACAAGAATAACACAAAAGGGGCTTGATTTTTTTCTTTTTAGGAGGGAAGGGGGGGTAATGTATTCAGGATTGTTTGTCTTAATTGGAGAGTGCAATTGCAGTGATTGCCAGGCAGTTGGGCAGCTGAGGAGACACGCTTCTGGAAATCGCCCACAGTCTTGTTTTTTTAGTTCTCTGACTGCAACATTTGCCCGGTGAGTTTAACCATAAGCAGGTACATAGGAATCTGCCCTACACCATATAGCCCTGTATTGTCTACTCTGGCAGGAAGCTGCTGTCCAGGGTAGTCTTGGGCATGGAAGGGACTTTCCCTTTACTTGGCACCTGATCCCTTTTTAAATGGACGTGTAATTGGGGACTGAACCACTGAGATAAGGGGTTTTTCCTCCCTCTCTTATTCTGGAGACTCTGAGCCCTGAAGCTTGGGGGGGGGGGCAGGTTCAGAGCCTGTGGTCTGTGCCTGAATAATTTCCTAACCTACTGAGTCAGTGTGGGGTAGTGGTTAGGGTATTAGACTCTATTATTATTATTATTATTATTATTATTATTATTATTATTAATCTTTATTGCAAGCCTGAGCTTTAGCCTGCCTGACTTTCCCCCTGCAACTGTTGGCTACTCATGTATACTCCTCCTTTGTGATTTCCCCCTTTCTTCCATTTCTTATACATGCCCTTCTTAACTCTCATCTCATCTGTGACCTCCTTATGCAGCCGCACCGGTTTCCTTAGATGCCTCCCACCACTCTTCTTTCTCATTGGAATTGTCTGCATTTGGGCCTTCAATATTTCTCCTTTTCGAAACTCCCACCCACCTCCCTTCTCTTTATATACTTCTTACCATGGGAACCTCACCTAGTAGCTCCTTAAGCTTTTAAAAATTGGCCTTCTTAAAGTCCAGGAGGCCTTTCCAACTACACTCAGCTTTCCCTTTCCTCTGTATTGTGCCTTCCATAGTTCCAGTTACGTATGGGTAGCCGTGTTGGTCTGCCATAGTCAAAACAAAATAAGTAGCTGTTCTATTACAAAGGAATTTCAGAAATAGACTGGAAAGAGAAGCTGCTGAATTGCAACTTATTACCAAACTTAAAACCATGGAGAGACCTGGTCTGAACAAAGACATTGGATTCTTATCTCATTATACATGACAAAGCCATTTTTCACCTTCTCACCCCTTGCTTTTTCCTGTAAGACTATTGCAGTTGTTAAGAGTCGTCAACAGGCTCATCACAGCTATCTGCCAATCACCCATTCCCACCACCCTTCTGAGTAATACCCCTCCCCACCTTCCCACTATATAGAGGGGTCTGGTGACTTCTGTTTCAGTGTATCTGAAGAAGTGTGCATGCACACGAAAGCTCATACCAAGAACTAACTTAGTTGGTCTTTAAGGTGCTACTGGAAGGAATTTTTTTATTTTGTTTTCTCTGTATTGTGAAACATGATCGGTTCCTCTCTGTTGGTGAGGACCAGGTCCAAGACAGACGATCACCTTGCTGCTGCTTCTACCTTCTTCTTTTTGTAAATATTTTTTTATTAATTTTCTACAGTTAAGTTTTCACAATTAAAAACCAAAATTAACTTGCATTTCTACCGAATCTAGATATACACAGATACATTTGCACAAACCTTCTCTTTGAGATTCTTTGAATCTCTAGACTTCCCTCCATTTCCTCTTGTTTCCTTATATAAACAGAGTTCTGCTGCATTTCCATACTTATCCAATTGTTATTTCCCCTAATTTTATCTAACTTCCTGCTAGTTGCAAATATCTACATAAAATCCTGCCATATTACATATTACATATTGCACATATTACAATAAATGAGTCCCACTCTTTTCTAAACTTCTCATTGTCATAGTCTCTGAGCTTTGCTTTGCTTCTTCTACCTTCTGGGAAATGAAATTGGAGGAATTTGTCAGACCTTACAATCTTGGCAGAGTTTGAGTCCAAACAGATATCAGGGAAGTTGAAGTCTCCCATGATTACTATATCTCTCCTTTTAGAGTGTTTGGTAATCTGCTGTAGGAAGGCATCATCCAAGACTTCATTCTGGCTTGGCGGTCTATAGTAGACACCCACCGTAAGGTATCTCCTACACTTTTAACCCATATACTCTCATGGATTTCTTGTTTATTTGTTTTGAATAAGTAACACCCCTCAATTTCTACATCTCAGTTATGAGTCGCATCCTACCAGGTTTCGGTAATGCCTGCTAGGTTATCTTTACCACCCTGTATTAAGAGCTCCAATTAGTCTTGCTTTTTTCTCATACTCTGTGCATTAGTATAGACACAAGTGAAACCATTAGTCATTCCCTCCACCTGCTTCCTTCTTGTGGTTTCCTGCCCTTTAGCAGGTTTCTGGAGCATCACCTCAGCTTTCTGTGCACCAGTGACACTATTATCCCCAGTAGCAAGTGGTACCCTGCCATCTGTCATAGTCTCTCTCCCCCACCTCAAAATTTAGTTTAAAGACTCTATTTTATCTGTTCTGAATCTTCCAACAAACCTAGAACTTTGGAAACAGTCTGTTTTTGTTTCCCTACTGGGGGTAAAGCTGGTGCAGAGATTTCAGACCGCAGAGCTCTTAAATGTGCACAATGGATTCAGAGATTAAATAAAACGGGGAGATTCTCCCAAATCAGAGCCAGCCACAGACCTTGAATGGCCACCTGCTGACAAGCCCACAGTGGGTCTTTCTCTGCAAGCAAATGGGGCCTTTTGTGTCTGTCCTCTCCACACCCTGCAATTACTTGGAGGAGAGGAGACTGTTCCCTCTCGGCAGCTGATAAAAAGTAGATTAAGAAGCTGATTACAACTGTGGGCTCAGCACTCTCCGTGGCGCTTTGAAATGCGGGTTCTGTTCAGTCCTGGAGTCTGCCTGAATCTTAAGCAGAGCAGCTGCAGCTCTGTGAAGAGTCTTACACAAAAGGGGGTCAAATGAAAACTTTGTCCGATTCCATCATCTGGCCCCGAGCTCGTTCCCTGAGACTCCCTTGCAGTCAGCTTTCGTGTCTAGTGCTGGAGTATGATTGATGCCAATTAGATAATGTCTGCGCTGACATCTGATTTAGAGCAGGCTTGAGCAGAGGAGAGGAGACATGATTCATAAATGTGTGTGTGTGTGAGAGAGGGGGGGGTGCTTAGGGGCATGGCTGAGTGTGAACATCTTGATGGTGGTCGATGTGACACTGTCATTCTCCCTGAGCACTTTTGTCTATGCTAATCGAATCATAGAAGGGCCCTCCAAAGGTCATCCAGTCCAACCCCATGCAATGCAGGAATCACAGCTGTGCACCGATGTAGATCATAGCATACTGAACAATTCCGTGTTTTCTGAGAAGAGCCTTAACAGGCCACAGGAGCTGCCTCCTTTTATTGCACTTAATGCATTTCATAGAATCAAAGAATGGTAGAGTGGGAAGGGACCCCGAGGGTCATCTAGTCCAACCCCATGCAGTGCACCACCTTTCCCTCCAAGGAGCTCAGGGTGGCACACATGGTTCTTCCTCTCCTCGTTTAATCCCCACAACAGCCCTGTGAGGTAGGTTAGGTTCAGAGATGGTGGTTGGCCCCCAAGGTCACCCAGTGAGCATCTTGTGGCCATGTGGAAGGATCTGAACCCTGGTCTCCCAGGCCCCAGTATGGCATTCTAACCACTATGAAGAGGGTCTATGTATTTCTTCAAGAATCCGAGAAGAGCTCTCTTAGACCCGGCCAAAGATTTCTACCCGTCCACAGGTCCAGTGGCTGGCTTCCAACAAAGATGAAAAATACATTAAAATGTCACACATTAAAAACTTCCCTGAACAGGGCTGCCTTCAGATGTCTTCTAAATGTCAGGTAGTTGTCCTTCTCTTTGACATCTGGTGGGAGGGTGTTCCACAGGGCGGGTGCCACCACCGAGAAGGCCCCTTGCCTGGTTCCCTGTAACTTCACTTCCCACAGGGAGGGAACCGCCAGAAGGCCCTCGGAGCTGGACCTCAGTGTCCAGGCAGAACGATGAGGGTGAGACGCTCCTTCAGGTATACTGGACTGAGGCCGTTTAGGGCTTTAAAGGTCAGCACCAACACTTTGAATTGTGCTCGGAAACGGACTGGTAGATAATGGTAGATAATATATTGGGACGAGTTTACCTGCAAGATCGCAATACACAATTTACGGTATGCCCTCTTGACTCCTTTGATTGGTGGAACTGATCCTGTTACAGGCACCATATTATACCTGCTCTGCATTTGCAGGAACTTGGTCTTTTAGTGTGGCAGCACCTACACTTCGGAACTCCCTGCCACTTGAAATCCAGGCAGGCTCCTTTATGGTACTCTTTTCGGCATCTGCTAAAAACATCCTTGTTTAGACGAGCTTAATCAAATGTTTAGAAATGAGATTTTTTAATCTCCTTTCAGTCTATTGTTGTTTTAACTTTTCAAAAGCCCTAAATTATTGCTAATCATTCTTATTGTTTTTATTATTGTTGTTGTTGTTTATTCGTTTAGTCGTGTCTGCCTCTTCGTGACCCCCTGGACCAGAGCACGCCAGGCCCTCCTGTCTTCCACTGCCTCCCGCAGTTTGGTCAAACTCATGCTGGTAGCTTCGACAACACTGTCCCACCATCTCGTCCTCTGTCGTCCCCTTCTCCTTGTGCCCTCCATCTTTCCCAACATCAGGGTCTTTTCCAGGGAGTCTTCTCTTCTCATGAGGTGGCCAAAGTCTTGGAGCCTTAGCTTCAGGATCTGTCCTTCCAGTGAGCACCCAGGGCTGATTTGCTTCAGAATGGATAGGTTTGATCTTCTTCAAGAGTCTCCTCCAGCACCAGAATTCAAAAGCATCAATTCTTCGGTGATCAGCCTTCTTTATGGTCTAGCTCCCACTTCCATACATCACTACTGGGAAAACCATAGCTTTAACTATATGGACCTTTGTCGGCAAGGTGATGTCTCTGCTTTTTAAGATGTTGTCTAGGTTTGTCATTGCTTTTCTCCCAAGAAGCAGGCGTCTTTTAATTTCGTGACTGCTGTCACCATCTGCAGTGATCATGGAGCCCAAGAAAGTAAAATCACCCACTGCTTCCATTTGTTCCCCTTCTGTTTGTTGGGCCCGGTGGCCATGATCTTAGTTTTTTCTTTATGTTGAGCTTCAGACCATATTTTGCGCTCTCTTCTTTCACCCTCAATAAAAGGTTCTTTAATTCCTCCTCACTTTCTGATTATTATTATTAATTATCGTTTAATACTGCCCTTTATCAAAAGATCCCAAGGCGGCGGACGACATTAAGACTGCGTTCAAACCAGGCTGTTGCATCCCTGAGAACAGCAGCTGCTTTTGCCTCACCTGGAGCTCTGCCAGGTAGCTTCTCCCAGGTGCGGCTCTGTGTCCCCCCCCCCCCGCCCCCAAATGCAGCCTGGCTGTCAGGTCCCCTTAGTCGGAAGGGAGCTGTGGCTTCATTATGTTAGCTGGGCTCCCTAGGTGCCAAGGAGCAGCAGAGTGTGGATCTGGCGCCCCCCTGAGGCCAATCTATGCCACTGCCGACACTTTTGTGCTGTTTCGTCGAATCACAGAATCGTAACGTTGGAAGGGATCTCCAGGGGTCATCTAGTCCAATCCCTTGCAATGCAGGGTTCTCAGCTGCTCATCAGGGAATGCTTAGTAGATAGGCTCTGCAGTCTTGAGAGATGGCTTCTTGTGGCCCCGTGGAGCTTTGTCTCTTAGCACTAGTTCCTTTTTCTTAGAATCATAGAGTTGGAAGAGACCACAAGGGCCATCGAGTCCAACCCCCTGCCAAGCAGGAAACACCATCAGAGCACTCCTGACATATGGTTGTCAAGCCTCTGCTTAAAGACCTCCAAAGAAGGAGACTCCACCACACTCCTTGGCAGCAAATTCCACTGTCGAACAGCTCTTACTGTCAGGAAGTTCTTCCTAATGTTTAGGTGGAATCTTCTTTCTTGTAGTTTGGATCCATTTCTCCGTGTCCGCTTCTCTGGAGCAGCAGAAAACAACCTTTCTCCCTCCTCTATGTGACATCCTTTTATATATTTGAACATGGCTATCATATCACCCCTTAACCTCCTCTTCTCCAGGCTAAACATGCCCAGCTCCCTTAGCCGTTCCTCATAAGGCATCGTTTCCAGGCCTTTGACCATTTTGGTTGCCCTCCTCTGGACACGTTCCAGTTTGTCAGTGTCCTTCTTGAACTGTGGTGCCCAGAACTGGACACAGTACTCCAGGTGAGGTCTGACCAGAGCAGAATACAGTGGCACTATTACTTAAGGCAGCCCTGTTCAGGGAAGTTTTTAACGTGTGATATTTTACTGTATTTTTGCTTTCTATGGAAGCCGCCCAGAGTGGCTGGGGAGGCCCAGCCAGATGGGCGGGGTATAAATAATAAATTATTATTATTATTATTATTATTATTCGTGACCCCCTGGACCAGAGCACGCCAGGCACTCCTGTCTTCCACTGCCTCCCGCAGTTTGGTCAGACTCATGCTGGTAGCTTCAAGAACACTGTCCCACCATCTCGTCCTCTGTCGTCCCCTTCTCCTTGTGCCCTCCATCTTTACCAGCATCAGGGTCTTTTCCAGAGAGTCTTCTCTTCTCATGAGGAGGCCAAAGTCTTGGAGCCTCACCTTCAGGATCTGTCCTTCCAGTGAGCACTCAGGGCTGATTTCCTTCAGAATGGAGAGGTTGGATCTTCTTGCAGTCCATGGGACTCTCAAGAGTCTCCTCCAGCACCAGAATTCAAAAGCATCCATTCTTCGGCGATCAGCCTTCTTTGTGGTCCAGCTCTCACTTCCATACATCACTACTGGGAAAACCAGGGATTGAACTATACATACCTTTGTTGGCAAGGTGATATCTCTGCTTTTTAAGATGCTGTCTAGGTTAAATAGTTCATATATTTCTTCCAATCTTCTGCGATACTTTCCTTGCCCTGGGCACAAGCAACCCATGTTATACCACTGCTCCTGCCTTCTTCCCAAAGACCGGCAAGCGCAGCCACAGTGCAGTGGAGTAGAGGGGCAGCACCGCTGCAGCCAACTCTCCTGAATGCCGCCCCTGGGTCAGGCTTGACCTGGGAAGTGCGGGGCAGACTTGGGCCCCAGACTGTGGGTGCCCAGTGCACGTGCACCGTGGCATCGTGATGGCACAATGCGGGGTGCTTGCTCCGGCACCAGTGGCATAGCGTGGGGGGTGCAGGGGGGGCCGGCCGCACCGGGCGCAACATCTGGGGGGGGGCGCTCGCCGCCTCCGGAGTCGCCGAAGAGCCTCGGGCGCAGGCTGTAGCAGAGCTCCATGTCTCGCGGAACCGACGAGCTGTGCGCGCGTCCGGGCTGAAGGCGTCCGGCAGGCAGCGTCTCTCAGCGCTCGCCATGGTCCCCATGCGTCAGGGCCACGGAGGGCACGCCAGGCAGCCCCTCCTCACAGCCCCGCCGCCGCCGCCGCCGCTGCAGCTGCTGGGCCATGTTGCATTTTCCTCGCCTCTCTGCCCTCCTCCTCCTCCGGGCAAGCGGCATCGTTTGGGCGGCAGCGCCAGCGGCAACTCGCCTCAGATCACCTGACACGGACGCACCGCTGCGGCTACCTTACCGTAAATACCCCAGCCCAGGCAGCAGCAAGAAGAAGCTGGCAGCGGCGGCAGGTTAGGGGTTAGGGGTGCAAATTACTTGCCTTGCCCCGGGTTAGGGGGCGCAAATTACTTGCCTTGCCCCAGGTGCTGACAACCCACGCTACGCCGCTGTGTTCTGGCACCACAGTGGCAACTGGGCTGGGGCCTGCACTTCCACCATGGGGCCTTTGTCGGGAGCTGCTGCAGCTGTAGCTGCACCCTAGAAGCGCATCTGCAGTGGGCCCCAACAGAGGCCCCTGGTGGAGCCAAAGGCCCCAGCCCGGGGGCCGCGGCACGGGAGGTAAGGTGGCAGTTGGCGGCAGCTTGCAGCACACCGCAGCGACACGGGGGGGGCGGCAGAGGCCGGGCACCCACAGCAAAAGAAAATGTGGGTGCCTGGGGCCCCCAGGGGTCCCTGGAGTTTGTGCCACTGCGTGGGAGTGGAACTGCTGCAGCCGGGTGTGAGATAGATGCCTCAGCTGCTCCCTCACACCCTGGAGCCAGGCTCCAATGAATGAGACTGCCATGGGGGCACCTGGTTGCACCCCCTCCAAAAAGTGCACATGAGGCTGCGGTGCCCCCCAGCCCCCACCGTGCCACTGACTGTGGGGAAAGGAGTCTGGACCAGTTGGGCCCTTGGCCTGATTCAGCAGGCTCTCCTTGTGCATGTTGATGTAACTGGCAGCGAGAGACAGAGAGACGGAGGGGGCCCCCATCCCCACGAGAGGGTGCTTTGCTCAGGGGCCCCTCAGTCCTGGAGGGTGCAAGGAGGAGACACCCTCACAAAGGGCATCCCTACATACCCAGTGCCTGTTTTACGTATAAGCTAAAGAAGCTCTAGCTTAGGGCCCCACTCTCTTGGGGGCCCCTGAAAATTTAAAGGGAAAACAAACTGGATGTACATTTCCAAAATATAAGATAAAAAAAACCCAGTAGTGATATAAGAATAATGTACGTGATAAGAATGTAATAAATATACCAATTGAAGGGAGGGAGGGAAGTCAAGACTCAGTAGAGTCAAAGGGAATATATGGTAACAATAAGGATTGTTAGGAAAAGAATATGCAAAAAAAATAATAAAAATTTACTTGAAAAAAACAAAACAAAATATAAGATAAAAAACCAAATAGAATAAAACCTACATGCAGCAACAGTGTTTTGTGTTGTGTATGGACCTATTAGGTCTATAAATAACCATATAGCATATGTTCAACACAAAAAACAGCGACCATTTGTTGTGGGCAAAGGACAGCTGGACATATGAAGGGCCCCATTACCACATGAATTTCCACATGAATCACATTTACACAAACCTAGGATAAGGTTAGACTCATAACATGAGTCTGACCAAACTGCGGGAGGCAGTGGAAGACAGAAGTGCCTGGCGTGCTCTGGTCCATGGGGTCACGAAAAGTCAGACACGGCTAAATGACTAAACACAAAATAAGGTTACAGAAACCAACAACAACCGCAACAACTAAGCCCCACAGGAAAAGACCCCAAACACCCCAGTTTAGAAGGAGGAACATGCTCTAGGCAGGGAGTGTTCTAGGCAGGGAGTGTTCAGAGTGCTCTGTGATTGCAGTCATGGGATTGTTGTCTATCACATGACGGTGTATGTTTTGACTCCACAGAGTGGGAAGTGACGGAGACAGGATGTTTGTGTTACTGTGTTCCATGAAGGGGGGCTATTGTCCTTTGTTCTTCTTCTCTTTGCTGTCTGATGCTAGAGAGAGAGGGAGCCATGTTGCAGTGCTCCGTGTGTGTTTATATGTATATAAAGTAGATTAGCCAAAATGCTGAGTTACTGAGGTGTGTCAAGCAAGATGCGCAAACTCTGCGGATCCCTAAGTGTGCCGGTGTCGGTTGGCATCGGTCGCTGTGATGTTCGGGCAGAAGAAAGCTTTTGAAGCTCCCAAACCATCGGCCAGGAGGGAGGGAACATGCCAGTTGGGCATGTGTCTCTGCCAGGGTCCTACTTGAGTGTAGGACGAGCTCCTGACAGGGAGGAGTGGGGCAGATGAGGGAGCTTAGGGGCATCAAGGAGGAAGGAGGTAGAAGGGATCCCTAGAGTCATCTAGTCCAGCCCCCTGCAATGGAGGCATCACAGCCCCTGACAGCTGGCCATCCAACCTCTATTTCAGGGCCATCTGCCAGGGATCCTTCAGCTGTGACTCTTGGCTTGCTGGGGGCTGGTCTAGATGTTCCCTTGGGGCCCCTCCCCACCCCACAATCCTATGATTCAGTGAAGGTAGCGGCACTTTCTCCCTCTTTGGCTGGCGGTGCTGCACCTTCCGCGCCTGAGACCTGCGCTCCACTCTCGCCTCTGACGTCCCCCTTCCCTCCCTTCTGTCCGTGGAGGTTTCCCTGCTTCCTGCCAGCGCTTGTTGCCCTCCTGGCACCACGGCAACCGCCACGTCCCCCAGTGGGGAAGAGAGAGAGAGAGAGGTCTGTAAACAGTTTCTGTAGGAGGCAGAAGCCAAAAGGAAACGAATCTCAGAAAAGCAGAGGCGTAATGGAAATAGAACTAGGATGAACTTTTACAGGCCGGTGTAAACAAATCAGATTGGTCCTTGAGTGCTATTCAGATACCTATTTATTTCTTCACGTGCATATTTCATGTGGACTGTCATTGCAATTAAAAGCAAACAGTAGCATTTATTCGTAAGTAAATAAAACAATGCACAGCCTGGAGAAAGTAACACTAGGACTCTCCCATGGATGGCGTCTTTCCAGTTCCAAATCTTCATATCATTTGCTAAATTCTCTCTTCCCTTTTGGCCGCCAGATGGCGCAACTTTGCCTTTTCTAGAGAGCATAAAATGCTCAAATGTCCACACTGATCTTTCTGTGCAGTTG